>NC_132792.1:34165625-34836250 GCF_048418805.1 Vulpes vulpes | reverse complement strand
TTTGATTAGTGCCACTGGTGGTTCTGATGCAGGTGTTCCAAGGACCAAACATGGAGAGGCATCTGGGGTAAAAATCCCACCCAAACCTCCTACAGCTGCACCATATCCACAAAACAAAGGAAGTGATCACTCGTTTTTAACCACAGCCATGAGAGAGTAGCCACGCCTGGTATTTGTACATTCTCCCCAACTGCAAAAACAAAGTGTGCCTCCCACTCCTTTGTGGCTTAAAGCTTCTATTAACGCACAGGGGAGAGCAGTTTCTTGCCTCACAATTCCAATAGTTTCATCCTACAGGAAATCTAGAGTTTGGCCCCAGTAGAGGATTCTGCTTAAGGCCCGCTCACATGGGCCTGATAATAGCTACCCTGACCTGAGAATCCTATAGGATATAGAGCTCAAGAAATCTACTGCGGGCTCATCAGAGGAGGCTCCACAGGGGGAGCTGGATCACCCATGGGGACAAGATGAGCCCCGATGGAAAGGGACAGATTAGGACTTCTGGGCTGGGAAAGCAACAGGAAGGAAGGTTGTGAGGTGGGGGATGACCCTACTTACCTGGTGAGGGCTCCAGCCTCAGGCAGCACATGGGAGCCCGTGGCTCTTGGGTGGAGGAGGTGGACAGGAATGGGGTTCCTGAGCTAGAAGAACTAACCCCACTGCAGACTGCAGGGCCAAGGAGGAGGAGGATGGCACCTAGGAGTACCCAAAGCCTCAGGTCTCAGCCTGTAGAAAGCCGTCAAGCACAGGCTCCTGAGCATCAGCCTGGGGAAAGGGCAGCAGCAGGAGCTTCTCACTGGGAACTGGGCCAGAGATTTAGGCAGGGGACTGGCAAGGTAAATGGGGTGGACCCTGGAATGGGGGGCTTACCAAAGTCACCACCAAGGAGTACCAGCCAGATATTAATTCCTGAGACAGAGGAAGGGTGTCAGGACGAGCTGAGGTCAGTCGGCAGATTAATGTTAGAAGGCAGGCCCTGGCTGGGATGCACTCACAGAACAATTAGGAAGAGGAAAGGAAATCTGGGCGATAAAAAATTGGGGATTCTCTCACCATCAGTTGGACAAATACCTATGGGCCACTACATATGCCACATTGGAACCTCCCTCCCCACTTGGCCCCTCTTCTATCTCCAAGCCAGAAGTTCACATTATTCCACAGGGCACCCAGTAACTGTCTAAATTGACCTGGCTTCTTTTGTTCCTTGATAGATGAGAGGAACCAGCCTCAGCTGGGGTGGGGGTGGAGGCTACAGGATCCTTGTGTCAAGGTCTGTAACCCCAAGCCTGGTCCTCTTTTCCATTAATAATATCATTAAGGCCGACGCATCTGAATGGGATCCTAAGAATTTATCTGAAGATTAATATCACAAAACTGATATTGAGCGTGAAGCTCTGCAATGTATCTGTGCTCAGGGGAGATATTTGCTAATGTTTGTTTTTTATTTCCCTTGGAGCTGGTATACATCAGTGAGGCCTGGGGATAATGAATAACAGCATGGACAATAAATTTTAAAACAAACAAAATAAAAACTCAAAGAATGCTAATGCAGACCAGTGCTGGGATATGGCATGTGTTGCTAAGTGTGTGGTGATTAGACCTTAGTGAGCAGATTCTATTATCTGGTCCTTAGAAGCAGTAGGTAGTTGCCTCTTGATTGTATTAGTTCCTGAGTAAATTCTCAACATGTCATGTTACAAGTGTGATAAATGGGGTGAAAGCAGGAAGGCAAAGGAAGGAGGACCTGTGAGGAGAAGATGGATGGGGTCTGTGGTAGGGGCCACAGACTTCCCACTAAAACCCATCTCCCCTTCTTGCTGGGTGAGAACTAGGCTATATTATCCAGCTTCTCTTGCAGGTAAGAGTGGTCAAGGACTGGCCAACTGACTTCTAGCCAATGGAATGGGAGGAACTTTTGGGACAGCAGCATGGCTCCTTATGGTCTTGTTCTCCTTCCACTGGGTGAAAGCCCTTGGGGATCATGGGCCACAGCTGAAAGGAGCCTGGGTCCCTGAATCACCCTGCAGCATAGAGCCACCTGCTGATCTGGAACATCCACCCTGGAATGTTACATGATCTGGAGACACACTTCTAATGTATTTGAGTCCATGTACTTTGCGGTCTAATTGATTCAGTGGTTTAGCCTGTCCTAAGTAAAGCAGGGCCAATTCAGCATATCCACCACAAGAATTCTGGGATGGGAAGGAAGGTCACAGAAACTTTGTTTTTGTGAGAGCTCACTCCTAGGGCTTCTGGGGAAAAGATGTAGAGGACACTGGACCTGATGGTCAAGGTCTGGGACACAGAAACAGGACCTTTGGACAAAGCATGGAGGATGGTGGGGGCTGACCCTTCCCTGGGGTGGGAGGAGAGTCTCAAGGCTCTTCCTGGGCCACACCTAGGTAAACAGGAGGAAAGACTTTAAGAATGACAATCATTCAAAATGCTCTCTGGAAGTTAGGGTCCATTTCTTCAGTAGAAGGAACCAGAAGTTAGTCAAACCAACCAACCAAACAAACCCAACACCACAGGCTTCCTCTGAGGCACTTGGTACGAACACAAACCTGAGGAGGAGCTGTCAGCTTACAGGTGAGTGTAGTACTGGTTGCCCAAGGCACCAGGGGCTCCTCTGTAATTTGGTCCCGGAAAGGTACCACTGGTGTGTGAATGCAGAGACCCTCAGTGGGATCAAGAGCAGCCAGCCTCAATGAGGTCAAGGGACAGTGTGTAAAAGATCCTGACAGTAGTAGCAAGAGGCTGATCCAGGACCTCAGGAGAAAGAGCTGAGACTGAGATTCCGGTATTGGAACTTCAAGGACATGCCCTTGAGGTTGAACTCAAGCCCTTTGATGATCCCTTCCCAGAATCTACCACCCCTGGAAGAAAACAGGACATTTAAATATGTGTTAAGTCATTATGTTAATGACATTCCAGCGATGCTCTTGGGTACACACTTGTGAAGATTGACTCAGTGGGAAAGACATTTTCAAACGGGAGGGAAAAAAACAAGATACTTTTCTCCAAAACATTCATTCAATAAATATTTACTTAGGTGTTACAAAGAGAAATAAGGCCTGCCTCCTGCCCTGTTGAGCTAATAAAAATATGTATGTGATTTTCCAAAGCAGAGGTATGTATGTCAAGAAGAGGAAGGCGCAATTCAATAAGAAAAAAGGCATTCAGGGAGAGAAAGAAATGAGATATTTAAGAATCTGATAATGTGTGTACAATGTGTTTGATTATATTCCAGAATTATTCCACATTTTACTTTTAAATTCTGTCGACATTCTAAACTATTTAGCTTGACATGAATTACATCTTTGTGTAAAATTCAACAGGAACTGAATTTTAACTAGTTGTAAAAAGCCATACAATTACCTCCCTGCCCTGGAGAATGTGTGAACCGGGCCTTTTGCATTGCATTTCAGCCTGGTGGGTTTGAGAGCAGATATGTCCTGTGGGACATATCCCCGAGTGGGAAAGGACGGACCATACTAGGGGAGAGGCAGGGACAAGAGGTGAGGCTGGCTAGACTATTAGATCTTTGCACTCTCAAGGTCTCTTGCTCTTCTTGGGAGAGCCACAAATTCCCAGAATAACTTAAGCAGTCACATTAAAACACAAACATCCAAAGTAAAACTGAGTTTAAAGTATTCTTTACCAAACTAAACATACTCTTACCATACAATATAGCAATTGCACTCCTTGAAAACTTAACTTCGTACAAAAACCTGCACATGGATGTTTATAGCAGCTGGATTCATAATTGCCGAAACCTGGAAGCAGCCAAGATGTCACAGGTAAATGGACACACTGCAATACGTCCGAACAGCAGAACAGTATTCAGCAATGCTAAGAAATGAGCTACGTAGCCGTGAAAAGACTTGAGAGGAACCACAAATGAATATTACTAAGTGAAAGAAGCCAATCGGGAAAGGCTACAGTGTGTAATCCTGACTTCGATGTTCTAGAAAAGGTAGAAACAATGGAGACAGTACACAGTGGTTGCTGGGGGGTTGGGGCAGGAGGTGAGCAGTGGGGCACTGTAAAGGAGGGAGGGATGAAGGGGCACAGCACAGAGGAGGGAGGCTCCTATCTAGTCTGTGAGATACTGTTTTGATGGATGCATTTCTTTCCACAATTGTCAGAACCTAGAGAATGTAAACCAAGAGTGAACCTCAGTGTACAGTAGGGACTGTGGTTAATAATAATAATAAGTAGTAATTGGTTCGTCACAGATATCACACTAATGCAGGGTGTTAGTATCAGGGAAAGTATATAGGAACTCTGTACTTCCTGCTAATCTGCTCTGCGTACTCTGATGTCCCCCCCACCACCTGAATCAAACAGCCGAGTAGCTCATCTAGAGCTGCTAGCACAACTTCAGAAGTCATCTAGAGGGGCATCTGGGTGGCTCAGTCAGTTAAGCGTCCGCCTTTGGCTCAGGTCATGATCCCAGGATCCTGGGATGGAGCCCTACACTGGGCTTTCTGCTCAGTAAAGAGCCTGCTTCTCCCTCTCCTTCTCACCTCCTCCCTGCTCATGCTCTCTCTCTATCTCTCTCTCACTTGCTCTCTATCTTAAATAAATAAATAAATAAATAAATAAATAAATAAATAAAATCTTAAAAAGAAAAGAAAAGAAGTCATCTGGACTAGTCTGTGCTGATGGAAGTTATCACAGGCTGTTGTTGACTGCTGGGAAAGCCAGGTGGGTTGCATCCTGGAGTGTGGCGAATTCAGCTGCCCATGCAAGGGCCATAGGTTTCTCAGCCCCAAGACTCTTCCTTGCCTCTGCTGGCCAGAGAGGAGTAAGAAGTAGGACTGAGAAGGGAGGTGGGTCGGTGCAGTGGAAATTCATAGGCACTGGAGGCAGCAGCTCTGGGCTGGGGTGCCAGGTTTCCCTGAACTCCTCTGGAAGGGTAATTATAGTACATACCTTATGAGGCTCTGGAGGGAACAAATGAGACGTTCGTTATTATAAGACAATGACTGCAATACCTCGTATGTTGAAAAGCTTAATAAATGTTATATTTATGAAAATAAAATTCATTTTATCAATATAATAAATTATAATTAGAAGTATAATAATAATTGTTACTATAACTCCTTTCTCATGGGTTTTTGGCAAAGAATAGCTCAAAGGAGAGAACATGTATAAATACCTGCTCAAGACAGAAGCATAGTTTACAGACAAGAAATGGTAGCTTTGTGATTACAGTGTTATATTGTTTGTAGTCATGACATAGCAAAGGATAGATACACATAGATATAGATGCTCGAAAAACCCATGGAGAACTCACAAAGGTTGCAGTTCAAAAAAAAAAAAAAGAAAGAAAAGAAAGAAAGAAAAAGCCTGCTGATAAAACAGTTACCAGAAAAATCCCATTTGGGGTTGCATTGTTATCTGGCTTTGATGGGCAGCCATTACGTAGGTGACATTTTGAGAGTCAGTGCTCTGAGGTGCAGTCACCTCCCTCCCTGGTCGTCTTCCACACTCCTCCAGCAGGGGCATCTTTTATGAGATGACAAGAGAGGACTTCATAGATATGAAACCCATTACATAGTGGGACTGATGGGTCTGCAGGAAAGTGATGGCCGCTTTTAATCCTCACAATGGGACCCAGAAAGCCATCAAAGCCCAGTCAGGGGATCACAGGCCCCCAGTGTGACCAGCTGTCCTGGCCCTTAGCAGACATGGCTCCAGTGGGGCTTCCCCTGGAGGCAAAGATGACCTCCAGACTCTAGTCAACTGGGCCCAATGTCCTTGATATTTCTGGCTCTGTATTGTTGGGGCACAGGAAGCAGAACTGGGGATGCCTGAGTTCTAACTCCTGCTGCTGTGGAGGGCTGCCTACACACTCCAAATGTCCTGAGAACTCGTTTTTAAAAATTTGTCCAAAGCATGAAGAAAAGTGACTCTGGCCTCTGACACAGATCCTGTGTAATGGTACGTGCACAATAAACATCTCTGGAGTTTTTCTTTCAGATAGGGACTCCAGTGTGTGCTATATTAGCCACATGCTGGCTTGGCTGTACTATAAATATATGCTCTGTGACTGGACCATTAGCCATTTGACTCTTTTGTTGCTGTGATAAAGATTTGCAAAGAGTGTTCATGGGGAAAAGAGCCCCTGCCATGGGCAACATAGGGATGCACCATGATTCACATTAGGCAGATAAGATCAAGGTCCTGTCCCATCCCCAGCACTACTGTGACCTCCTTTTCTTTTCTTTTTTCTTTTCTTTTCTTCTTTCTTCTTTTTTTCTTTTCTTTTCTTTCTTTCTTTCTTTCTTTCTTTCTTTCTTTCTTTCTTTCTTTCTTTTCTTTCTTTCTTTCTTTCTTTCTTTCTTTCTTTCTTTCTTCTTTCTTTCTTTCTTCCTTTCTTTCTTTTCTTTCTTTCTTCCTTTCTTTTTTTTTTTTTTAAAGATCTTATTTATTTGAGAGAGAGAAGGAAGGCACGAGTACTGGGAGGAGCAGAGGGGAAGGGAAAGAGAGAGAAATCTCAAGCAGACTCCACACTCAGCACGGAGCTTGATCTCACGACCCTAAGATCATGACCTGAGCCGGAATCAAGGGTTGGATGCTTAACTGACTGAGTCACCCGGGCCCCCCACTCTTGTGACTTGGTGAACAATGAGAGGCAGGAGGGTCTTAGTCAACCTGGGACAGGGCAAAGACCAGGTCTGTCTAGAGCCACCACTCTTGTGAATGTCTCTCCACTGGGAACTGTGTGACATGAGCTAAACATAAAAATAGTGAAAGCAGAGGCTAATGTTTAGAGTGTTTGCAGTGTGCCAGGGGGCCAGAACAACCTCTGCAGTAGAAACCAGTGGAGCTAATATTTAGCAGGTCTAACCTGGTACTGGCTGGGATTCACTTTGTGCATTAGGACTGAGGCTAGTTATTGTATGTTTTCACCATCAGCCATGGGCTCTAGCACTGGTCTCCATTTTACAGATTAGGAAATTGAAGTTGAGAGAGGTAGCAGCCTCACCCGAGATCAGACAGCTTGTCTGTGCGGAGTCTGGACACAAAGCCAGGTTGTCTGACTCCAGACCTTGGCGCGTGGCCTGCGCATCCACAGCATCCTGGACTCACTCTTGGAGGATGGCCAGTGAGCACTACTCTGGCACAGGAGACAGGAGGGAAGAGAAGAACAGCCGTGCCTGACAGTGAACGCCGGGCTGAATGTGCTGTCCTCCTGCAGAGACAAGCCCCTTGCACCCCTCCGGGCTGGGTAAGTCCCTGGGGTGTGGTCACTGCCCTCCACAAGGCTCCTGGGAGCCGGCGGGGCTTCAGTGGCACCAGCTCTTCAATGAGAAAAAACCATTAGGCTGAAGGAGGGAACCAAGAGAAATGAAGCAACAGAAATGCCAGTTGCAAGATGTGTCCCCTTGAAAAGAAAGTCAAGTCTTCGAATCATCTTCCCAGGTCGTGAAGCTGGGGCTTGGTGGACACATTCCCCCACACCTCTCCATATTTCATGCAGAGTGCAAAGTAAAAGCACGGGCCAGACTTGACTCCGTCTCAGCCCAGGATGTTTGTCATCACTATTGTCTACTGCCCCACTTTGAGGAATTTCAAGCATGGAGAGGGCATGATTTGGTCTGTGGCTTTTGTATACATTTACTTTATACAAATATATTTCCTCAGCACCTGCTTTGAACCAGGAACATCCATTCATCATTCTTTCAGCTGATTTATTAAGGACCAAGCCAGGAGCTGGGCACTTGGTGGTGAAGCTCTGGAGTGGTCTCCAGCTCAGGGATCTTGCATCTCTGGGCGGGGCGGGAGGAAGGAGGAGTGGGGGAGGCGGTGGCAAAACTGGTTCACGTTGTTGAGAGTTTCCTGTGAGCCAGGAGATTACATCATTTAATCCTCTCAGTAGACCATCAGGTAGATAAAGGTTTTCATTCTCTCCATTTTACAATGGGCAAGTTAAGTAAGATTTGGCAAAGTCAGGCAATTTGCCCAGAGTGTCATGGCCAGCACTGGGTTTTGAACTCAGATAATCGATTCCACAGCCTGTGCTTTTATTAGCTGCCTTATATTCCTCACCTTTCACATGTATTATTGCCCCAAACCTGCAGGGAGTCACTCTCAGTCCCACGTAACTGGTAAGGAAACCAAGGCTCGGAGGGAAAAGCAACTTGCCCAAGGTCTCTCCAGCTAGAGCAGGGATCTGAGTGCAGGTACTCTGGTGCCTTGTCCAGCGCATGCTTGTTACTCCACAGGGTGTCTGGGGCCATGAGCTAGGACACGGAAAGTCCTGCTACAGCCTGGTTGGCCCTCATCCAAAGTATTAGTGTAACACAGGTTGTGTGGCTGAAGAATGTTCTGCTAATGTGTTTAGGGCTGCGTCCAAACATCTCTTGAAGTACTCTAGGAAGCTGGGTAGGTGGGAGGGGGTGGCCGAGGAATGCAGGTAGGGGTGGGTGTCCAGGGGAGCCCCCCACCAAAGAAGGTAAATCTGGAGGCTTGGATGCTCTTCTCTTGTACTTCATGTTCCAGCGCCGTGCCCTGTGATTTTCATCACCTCTGGGTGAGAAGAAAGGGGCTGCTGATTCACAGTGAAAGGAAGTGGCATAGGTTCTGAAACTTCCTGTTTGTCTGGTATCTGCAAAGATATCTGTGTTATGCAAATATCCTCACTCCTGAAAAATGCAGGCATGTGTATACACACACACACACACACACACACACACACATCACATGCATCCTCTGCCTGGCCCTGTGCACTGGACCTCCTCTGTACCTAGTACATTGAAAAATGATTCCACTAACATGGCAGCCAAGGTACTGGGGGAACCTGCTGCAGGAATTTATGATCATTAAAATGCAGTGTTTGCATTCGATTTGAATTGCTTAGCAGATGTCGCTTCCAGGTAAGCCCTTGCTCTGGCTCCTGGCCCAGGGCTGGTTTTTCCACCTAGCAGAGCCTGCGAGTCAGGGATCCCTTATGAGGGAAGCAGATGTGTGAGAGGGCTGCATCCGGCCTTGGGCTTCTGTCCAGCCCAGGAGCTCCATTTCCTTGTGGCTGTTTTCCCTCAAGGCGCTCTTAGAATGTGCCACATCCCATCCTCAAGCCCCCAGGAGGTTGAGATAATGACAGAGGTTGAATATTTCCTGTTGGTTCACCGTGACCTAGTCGTAGATCTTTCTTTCATGATTAGCTGGGTTTTGAGCCCAAGCCTGTGGCTTGCTGAGCTGGTCTGTGCTCCCAGAGACTGATAACCTCTGGCAAGGGCCAGAGACCCAGCCTGTACCACCAGCTGCTGGCTTCCTGCACACTGAGGAACTTCTTAAAAAGCTGAATGTAAACTTCGATTTTAATAGGTGAAAGTGAAATGATATGTGACTTCCAGAAAATTCTCATAGATTCAAAAGAATTGCTCTTTGTCATGAGTTGAATAGCATTCTTCAAACAGCTGAATGCTTTTCTCATATTCAGAGTTGCCTGACTTAGGGGAAATGGACATAAACTGTTGCAAGAGAGAAATCTGGTTAGCCATAAATTAATATAATATATATATATATTTTTTATTCTTTACTTTCTTCCTGCCCACACCCAAAAGCCCTCATCTGGGCAGTAATAGGGTGGCTGTTCCTTCCAGTCTAGAAAGGGATAAGGCTGAGGGTCCAGCAGGAAAGTCCATCACCTGGCCTAGAACTGGATTTTTGGATTCTAGGCCAGTGACTGTCCCATTACAAAAGGGAGTGGCCCAGAGGCAGGGGCATGTGCTGAGAGAAGCCAAAGAGGGTGGACATCTTGGCTCTACTGTTTACCAACTGTGTGGCCTTGGGCAAGTTTCTTAACCTTGCCAATTCTCAGTCTCTTCAGCTATGGAAAGGAGTTTTCATGAAGATGACAAGAGATGTACATATATAAAATGGTTGGTTCCAGGACCAGGAACCCTGAGGTCAATAACAGAAGTGTCATGGTGACCACATCACTCTTTGATAGAGCCTCAGTCACTGCAGCAGGTCACGTGAAACCTCAGGGGTCTTCAGAGTGTCCCTAGAATCTACCTTTTTGAAGCAGAGGGTCACCACAGAGACTGCTCTTGCTTTAGGGATGTCTGTGAGGAAAAGGATAGGAGGAATAGTGAACATTTTTGTGAGAAAGTTTCTCTCCCCACCCCTTGAGAGGGGCCCAAGGCCAATTTCCACACTTTCCTTTGAACTTGACCTGCTACCTCTTTGCCAGCTCAGGCTCTAAGGAAATAAGAGATCAGCCTGTGCCTCTCCAGTCCTGCAGGTATGATCCAAGTCCATAGAGAAATGGAAACAAATGCCCTAATCCATAACCCACATGAGGCAGCTAAAGACAGAGATTCAGCCCATTTAGCCACTGAGCACTCACTGTGCACCTGCTGAATGCCTGGTATGATGTCAGATATCATGGGGACTTGTTACACTGGAAAGATAGCTGACATCTGTGGAGTCCCTCCTGAGTGCAAGACACCAGGCTGGGTTCTTTGCAAACAGGGTTTCATTTCACTGAATTCTTGCAGGAACCTCTCAAATGGGCATGGGAATATCCTCTTGTTTGATGAAGCACAGAGAAGTTAAATTCCTTGCCCAAGGCCACAAAGCAGCAGGCAGGACCTGAATGTACCTTCTGTCTGCTGCAGTCTTGCTCACTACCACCATGTTGTGGGCATGTAACATATGCCCTCCAGCCCCTAGGAATTAAAAAACCAGATGAAACACACAGCCCCAAAAGCTGAATGAAGGATGCAGATGCCGAGGGACCTGAGTGGCTCAGCAGTAGAGCATCTGTCTTTGGCTCAGGTTGTGATCCCAGGGTCCTGGGATCGAGTCCCTTATCAGGCTCCCCACAGGCGCCTGCTTCTCCCTCTACCTGTGTCTCTGCCTCTCTCTGTGTCTCTCATGAGCAAGTAAATAAAATCTTAAAAAAAAAAAAAAAAAAAAAAAAGGATGCCGATGCCAAAGAACCTAGGCAAGAATCACAAAGAAGGAAAGGCAGCCAAGGGTGACTTCATGGAGGAGGCAGACTGGGGTGGGCAGGTAGATGCAGGAAGGCAAGTGGAGAAAGGGAGAAGGTGCAAACCTGGAGGACACTTGACTCAGTGTGGGGACACGTGGGCTTGTCAGAAGCCACTTTTAGTCACCTTGGAAGCAGGGACTGAGCCCTTGGAAAAGGCTGCTGGGCTGGCCCTTGGGTGTCCGTCACCCTCTGGGTTCAGGGTTCTGGAGTCTGACCCTCCTGCTCCTTCCAACTCTGCAGGTGGGGTTTGATGGGGGTGTCTGGGGGGCTGATGGTTATCTGGGCACCTTCAGAGTGGATGGGCCCGGCACCTGTCTTGACTGGCCGTGGTGCTTGCTGTACTGCTATTAGGTATTCGTATCACCTCCTTGGACATTGATGTGTGCAGCAGGGCTTTTCAGTCAGCTGAACCAGATGGGTCAGGTGGAGCAGTGGGTGCCGTAGAGGCGAGAGGGAGTGGGAAGGTGCAGATCTGCTCCCTTCTCATCCCCATGCACCCTGGAGGGCCGAAGGCCAGCAGGGCTTGCACACAAGTGCCCCAGAGGTGGGAGTGGGCACACCTTCTGCTCTTTGTGGCACCAGCATCACCCGGGCTCCCCAAGAACTGGCTGCCTCAGCAGGGATCAGGACCCAACTTCACAGGGCCATCGGCCTTGCCGATGGCACTGTCCTAGCAGCAGTGCTTGGACCCTCTGCAAGCTGCTTCAGGACTACAGAGGTCCACAGTGGGGGCAGGGCAGGAGAGGGAAACGCTTGACTTCCTCCACACCTGTTCTTCCTCCCACCTGCCCCATCTCAAGCAGCATAGGCCAGCACCCTGGGACTCGGGGGGCACAACTCAAAGTCTTATCCCATCCACCTCCAAAATGGCCCTTGACTGCCCACTTTCCTGCAGGGCCCCATCCAGCGGATTTCTCTGCCTCGGCCACTGCAGGGGCCGCCTACCTTGTTTGCCTCTCCACTGCCACATTTAGTTCTAAGCCATTCTGCCCCAAAAAGCCCAAGGACTGGTGATAAAACAGAAATCAAATCACCATCTCACATGCTTTTCAGCTTCCCGGTCAGCAGGGCATGAGGGACCCTCCTGGACTGCCCCATTCTTATGCTGACTCATTCATTCACTCACTTGTTCATTCAATGCACCTTCACCAAAGCCTGGTCACATACTGTTTATGGACATGGGGGACAGCGACAAAACAGACAAAACCCCCGAACTCATGGAACAAATTGTTAGTGGAGGGGTGGCAGTCAGTAAACCAATATATAAGATGGTAGTGGCAAAACTGTGGAGAAAACAGAGTAAGGCCACGAAGTAGGGAGAGCAGGGGATGGGGTAGGCATTGGGGAAGGTGTCTTTGAGAAGGTGACATTTGAACAAAAACCTGGAGGAAGCGAGGGGGTGAGTCATGGGGATTGTAGGGGAAAACTTGTTCCTGCAGAAACAATAGCAGCTGTGCCCTGGCGTGGGAACATCCCCAGCTGCTCGGGGTGTTTTTAAGGAATACCCTATCTCCTGTTGGTCATTACCATGTTTTCTCCTATAACACAGTGTTTGCACAATTTGTAGTTTATGTCTATTAAATTCTTGTGTGTTTTCTGCAATGAGTTGTCAGCTGTCTATGGTAACAATGGTCTCTCACTGACACCTGAGTCATTTGTGTCTAGCACGGGGCTTGGGGTCTCCAAGGTGCTCAGCAAATGTGTGTTAAATGATGTGATGAAGCGAGCAGCTGGCACGCTGCCAGGTTTGCATGTGAGGGGTCCCTGTGGGGCTTCTGAGAAATGACTGGGGCCACACTGAAGGGAGCAAAATTCTACTTTGGGTGGTAGTTCTGTATGTAGTGAGCTGGGTAGGGTAGGGCCTGGGCATCAGTGTGACCCTACTGTATGTATAGGCTGCTAAACTTTGGGGGTCCTGGCCATTGGGCTAGTTTACAGAATAAAAGCAAAGGCACACCTCCATCTTATTAGCTCTGGTAACTTGTTTTAAGTAGTCCTCCTCTCCTCCTCCCACTGTTCATCTCCCTAGGGATGGGATCAAACCTAACACAGAAGACTGACTTCTCACAGATGTCATTCTCCTTCCAATAGCTCTCCCACCTGGGGCTGTGGGGACAGTTCTGGCTTGTATACTGAGATCACTCTTGCTCTCCCAGCCAGTGGTATGGAAATCTTGAGAGGCAAATTCTACCTTTAATAAGAATTTCTTGAAGACACTGGGGACACACAGATTCTTTTTTCACTATGACTGGTCAGCTCTGGTGGCTGGAATGTTAACTACTGATAAAGAGGAGAAGATAAAATCTTGCTACCCTCTCGGGCCCAGAATTTCCCCATTCCTGAGCCCAATCTTCCTTGTCTGAGAGAGAGAGACTGCCAGTAGCTTACTCTGTACCCAATTTCCCCTTCTGCCTTACCAAAAAGTACCTAATTTGGGGAGGGGCAGCAACACAGCCAGCTAACAGTCTGTATTTCCCAGTGTTCTTGAAACTAGAGATAGCCAATGAGGTATAAATGCAAGGAGCTAGATGAGGCTTCCTAAAAGTTTCTTTTTAAAGGGAGCTGGGAAATGTGCTCTCAACTCTCCCCTCCCTGTCCCTGGAACACTAATATGATTGCTGATGCTCTAGCAACCATATTGGACCATGAGACAACCTTGAAAAAGAAAGCCACATTCTAAAACATTGACTCTCTGTCTTTAATGACGAGAAAGGAGAAAGCAGCTCCTGACTTGTGGGAACTAGCCTGACACTTTCAGCTAAGCCTTACTCTTGTCTGAAGCTGGCCTAGATGTTTTCTTGTTGGACATAAATGATCAGTCAAGGTCTCTCTGCAATTGAAGTGGAGTCAAAATGGACTATCTCATAATTTTATTTAAGGACAGACAGAAACAACCACAAAATATAAATGTCTTCCTTGTCTTGCTAATAGGTGTGATGACTGCTTCTTTACCAACTACACATTTAGCTTGGATCTGGTCTACCCTCCTTATGGATAAGATTTACTAAGATACTTGGCCATAGAATTGTCCCATTTCCTGACAAAACCCAATACTGGGCCTGAAAAAATGCCTACTTTCTTGGGTCCTCCCTGAATTTGCCCAACCAAAGCCCAAGTCTTGCAAGTTCCTACTGAGATGGTCCACCACTGACCAAAGTGTGCTATCTCCCTCACCGCAGTGAGGATACGCCCAGCTTGTTCAACTGCAGGTATTTATATCACTTGGAACTTGATTATAAGGCAGGCTGTGGTTTGGCAGGTCTGGAGTAGGCCCTTTCCTGTATTTCTAACAAGTCCTCACATAGCAAGGCAGTCAAGAATGATGGATTCAAATGCCAGAAGTGCTTGAGTTTGACCACAGGACCCCCATATGAATCTTGGACTGTTTTCTAGAGAAAATATGACTGGTTTTCAATGAATTCACTACTATTTGGTTCTTTATTATCAGCAACCCAACCCAACCCATTGTCCTCATCCTTAGACAGAAATGTGGTTTCAGCTGTAGGAGCCATTGGTGAGGCCTTGTGGTGGCTAAGGTATGTGAAGGCATTAATGACACTTGGGCAATTAATGATCAAACTTGCTACCTTTGAGGTAAAATTATAAGCAGTAAGAGTAACCAAATCATTCCACTCAGTGGATTGGTTGAAAATACTCCAATAGTTTTATTTTTTATTTTATTTTATTTTTTAAAGATTTTATTTATTTATTCATGATAGACATAGAGAGAGACAGAGACAGAGAGAGAGAGAGAGAGAGAGAGAGAGAGAGGCAGAGACACAGGCAGAGGGAGAAGCAGACTCCATGCTGGGAGCCTGATGCGGGACTCGATCCCGGGACTCCAGGATCGCACCCTGGGCCAAAGGCAGGTGCCAAACTGCTAAGCCACCAATAGTTTTATGCTGGCTCCATGTCAGGCTCTTGGGCTGGAGGACCAGAGATCTGGGAGGTTCTGAAGTGTCCTTTCAGCTTAGGTGGTCTATACCTCACCCACCTCCTTCCCCAGCTCCATTTCTCACCATTCCACATCCCACATCTGGGCTTTCACTGCTCCTTTGGCTATGGATGCCCTTCCCCCATTCCTTCACTGGCTAACTGCAAAGTTCTACTTGGCTCAGCTTCCCTATCCTGTAAGGCCCCTGAGTGCCCCTTCTCTGTGCTCCCAGGGAACACTGCCTTCCTCTGCCCTGCATTTTATCAGCTTATGAGCATTTATTTATTTTGTGTTCACTCTTCATTATCCATCAGCTCCTAGAGGAGAGGACCATGCTTCATTTATTTTTGAATCCCCTGACAAAGCCCTCAACACTCACTAAATATGAAACTGACCTGAGGGCTCTAATCCCCCACAGCCTACCCCTTCATCTCTAAGCAACTGGAGGAAGATTATAAGAGATCAGTGAAAGAAACCCTCACATAACCCTCCCTTTTTAGGTTATGTGACATTGGGGGTTTCCAGGGGCTTTAGGTGTGAAGCTGTAGGTCCTACCCCACTCGGATACTTGGCCCCCAAGAAAAAGGTAAGCTTCTGAAAAGCCACAGAGGCATGAGTTAGTGTTTAGTAAGTGACTATTAAGTTGAATGTTAGGGCTCACCTCTATCTGGGTTTCTCAAACTTGAATGGGCCTACGAGTCATCTGAATAGCAAGTGCATTTTAGCTCCCAAGTGAGTCCTGTATATGGAGATCTGCAGCATTGGTATCATCTGGCAACTGCTCAGAAATGCAAATTCTTGGAGTCCACCCCAGAGCTACTGAAGCAGACTGTCTAGGGGTGCGACCCAGGTGTCAGTGTCAAACTCTGGGTGATGATAGCCAGATTCCCAGAAAGAGTTACGGCAATAGCTCCCACCTGAACAAGTGGGTTCAACTTGTTCTAGATGAGTTCCTTACTTTCCAGTCTCACAACTGGACCTTTGAAGAGAGAAGCTGTTGAAAACAGAGGTGGCGAAAAGCCACAGAAAGAGAAATGCTACTGATGATGCCAGCTGCTGCTGCTGGCGGTGTGCATTTTATGTGTACCGTGGCTACAATTCTGTGTATGTGGATTGGGGAAACATTTGTAAGGAAATAAGCTAAAGTCCTCATGGCAGCTGGATTATGAATAATTTCCCTCTTTTCTCTAATTAAAACAATAAGTCCTTGTATAATAGAAAGATACATGTATTCAGTTTTAAAAATACATTCTCATTTTATGCCGTAGGAGACAAAAGGAGATATGGGTTGGGCGGTGGGATGGTTCCCACAGCAGTCCTATGGCACCTGAGAAGCAGCAGAGCTTAAGCACTTCTCAGTGTGGGGCGGGGGGTAGGAGGTGGCATGGGCAGGCATGTGAGGTGGCAATGCCATTAGGGTATTTGTTGGAACAATTTTAGTGCAAGAGAGAAAACCACAAAATGTACTGAGTGAAAATAAAGGTGGGGGGTAGGGAGAGAGAGAGAGAGAGAGTGGAAGGAGGAAGAGAAGGAGGACGAACAGAGGAAAGAAATTTTGCCTGATTTGAAAGACCAGGTGGAGCCAGATGCTCCGAGGCGGCTGTGGTCAGGAGTCTGTCCACCCGTAGGCTTTCCCTCTCTCTGACCTGGACGCCAGTCTGCCTGCCCAAGGCTCTGACCGCCTCAGCCTGTGCCCACCCCTGCAGCCTGGGTCTGTGGAAGCACATGAAGAGACAGGAGAGAAGAGCTGCTGCCCTAAAGGAAAACTCAAGTGCAGCCGTCAGAAGTAGATGCTGGGAAGGAAGAACCTTATCATATTTGCTCCTATCGATCCAGTTATCAGTGCTTTTGAACTTACTTCCAGGTCTGCCCTGGGCGTTTTTCAGACTTGCACAAAGGGTCTGGATAAGACCTAATTTCCTTCCAAAGAGGAAAGCTGCCACTGGGGCTGTGGGGGGCAGGGAGATTCTTACCCACCAAGGTTAGCACTGGGCACCCTGTTCTTGGGAGGAAGCGGGAATTTCCACGCGGTAAGTTCCCTTCCCTGTACAATGAATTACTATCTTGATGAGAAACCCGTGGGCAGCTGGTTGAGAAGAGAGAGGCATTCTCTGAATGAGAGGGAATTTACCCTCTCTTCTTTTATGGTGGCAGTGCTTCTGGTGTCACAGCAGGGTATGGATTGATTCATCTGCAAATATATACATCTGTGTAGACACTATACTGCTAGCCTCTGCAAAATACATACCCAGAGACATTTCTGCAGCTCAGAATACGTCACCTCTGTCACAACCACTCTCTCTCCACCACCCCCACACCCTGTGGGCCCAGGCATGTGGGCCTGGGGTTCCCCAGTTGGAGGCCAGATGAGAGTCTCTGTGTGTAGAGATTGGGGAGTGGGGGTGGGGAAGTGAGGGCCAGTAAGCTGGCTGGCAGTGGCCCAAGTTCCTTCCAGGGCCCATTGGGCCTGTCTCTCCTGGGATGTCTCTTCCACCACTGAGTTTCTAACCTGAACAACCAAGGTCCTTCATATCTCATCTCTCCTGCCCTGGGGTGCTCAGACTTGGCTCTCTTGGAGCCCCCCCCTCACCCTCCCAGGGCTCAGAGGCATGGCTATTGTCCTCAGAGCTCCATCCTCCCAATGAGGGGACAGAAAAAACAGAGCCCACTGTTGCGGATTCTGATTCGGAGCCACACAGTTCCATCTGCTTCCTCCTTCTCCTAGAATTGTCCCCCTCCATCACCATTGGCCCCCAGGGTCCCCTTGAGAGGACTCCAGCTGCCACAGTGCCCCATGACAGAGGTCTGACTCCTTCCCACCCAAGGGAAACAGAGGTTCTTCCTCAGCTCTGGAGTTCCCCATCCCGCCTGGGCTCCCATGGGCTGAGGACAGAGGTGTGGAGAGTGGCCATCCTTCCTACAAGCACAGAGGAGTTCTGCTTGATGAACAGAGCTGACTCCTGGGCCATCTCTATAAAAACCCTGCCCTGACCTCCACAGGTCCTCTAACCTTCAATGAGGCCCATGGAAACTGAATTATGGGTAAAAGTTATGTTTAAAATGACATGAGAAAAAAAAAAATAAAATGACATGAGAAAAGGCCCAGTGGAAACTCTTAACAGTGAACAAAATTTTCAACAGTTGCTAAACAAAATAAACTCTTGTAATATTTTGCTCTCTGTTGGATCATTTCCATCAACCTACAAATGTGCTGTTATTTTCCCATCTTTTAAAAAAGAAAGTTTTTTTCTGTGATAAATGATTCTACAAAGTATCCTTATCCTTCAAATAAAGGAGAAGGAGAAATCTCCCCTAGAGGCAAATTCCAAATAACACATGTAGATACTACCCTGATCCAGGATGTAGAATATACAAAGGGGAAAACAGAAATTTTATAGGGAAGATGCCTGGCAGACACCATGTTAACCAAGTGATGAGGGTTAACATCACCAGTGATAAGACTTGTTGCTGTCACGTGTCCCTGATGTGACCTAATGAGAAGGGCACTTCATCTCTGGGGCATTCTTCCCTCAAACCTTTTACCTCAGCTGAATCATAAGAAAATCTCAGATAAACTCAAACTGATGGACATTCCACAAAATACCTGACCAGTACTCTTCAAAACTCTCAAGGTCACGAAAACCAAGGAAAGACAGAAAGGGTCACAGACTGGAGAGACTAAGCCAGATCCAATGGGGTCTCTAGTGTGGTCTCCTGGGCCAGAGAAAGGTCATTAGTGTGAAAACTGGTGAGATGCGGGTGGCAGGGCTACTCGTACTGTACCAATGTCAGTCTCTTCTGACAGATATACTATGGCTTCGTAAGAAGGTAACAGTGGGTAAAGCTGGGAAAGGGTGTAACAGAGTGATCTGTTCTGTCTCTGCAACTTGTTTATGAACTGAAAGCTATTCCAAAATCAAAAGTCTATTCCAAAAACAAAGGCAAAAACAAAAACAAATTTCATCTACAATTTAAAGACTGATGATACCAAATGCCGATAGATTCCTGAAGCAACTGGAACTCACACATTGCTGATGAAATGTAAAATTATACAGTCATTCTAGAAAACATTTTTGTTGTTTTTGATAAAGTTAAACATACAGTACTGTATGACCCAGCAATATCTACCCAAAAGAAGTGAAATTTATGCCTGCACAAAGACCTGTGTACAAATGTTCTTGGCATCTTGAATCATAATGGCCCCAAACTAGAAACAACTTAAATGTCTAACAAGTGAATGGGTAATCAATTGTGGTATATTTGTACCACAGGATACCACTCAATGATACAAAGGAAGGAACTACTGATACATGCTGAACAAAAGAAGCCAGGCATAGGAGTACATCCTGTATGATTCAAGTTATACGAAATTCTAGAAAAGGTGAAACAAAGCTCAGCAACAAAAAGCAGAACAGTGGTTGCCTGGGGCTGGGGATTGGAAGGAAGAGGTGGGAGAGATTGACTATAAAGGGGCACAAGGGAATTTCTGGGGTGTGGAAGTGTTGCATATCTTGATTGTTGTGGTGCTTACAGGGGTGTATACATTTGTGCAAACACATTGAACTGTATACTTCAGATATAAATTTAAAGTATGCCTCAATAAGGTTGATTTTTTAAAAAGCTTTCACTTGCTCTCACTTACCCTGCCAGCTGTTTTGTAAGGCTCCTAAGTTGTGTGCAGTTCTGCCCCACAGATTCTGTCTTAAGTCCACACCAGTTTTGTGCCATCACACATGGAACTCCTCTCACCAGGACTGCAGTGACCTCCGTGTTGCTAGATCCAATGATCAATTCTTATTTCTCACCCCTGGCCTGACCTGTCGGGACATCCCATACAGTTCACCATTTCCTCCTCGAAGCTCTTTTTTCCTTTGGTTTCCAGGACACAATAGTCTCTTGGTTTTCCTTCCATCTCTGATTACTCTTAGTATCCTTCACTGGTTCGCCTGACCTTCCCAACCATCTACTGTTGGGAGTTCCTCAGGGTGCTCTTCTTGCATTTAGATGATTCAATTTCATCAAATCTCAGGGCTTTAAATTACATGCATATGCTGAGAACTCCCAAATCTGTTTCTCAAGCCCAGGACTCTCTCCTAAATTCTAGCTTTATAATTCCAACTGCCTACTTGACATTTCCATTTGGATGTCGAACAGACATCTCACACTAAACATGTTCAAAACCAAACTCCTGATCGTCCATAAACCTGCCCATCTGCAGTCTTTTTTAACTCCCAGATGGCCCTGACAGATTACCATTTATGCATATCAAAACCCTAGGAGTCACCCTGGACTATTCTTTTTCTCACATTCTGCTGGCTCTACCTTGAAAATATAACCATAAGGCGCATATTCTTTGTCATTTTCACTACTGCTACCTTGGTCCAACTGCTCTCATCTTGGACTAAACTCCTAAATGGTCCTCCTATTTCCATTCTTGCCCTCCTACACTCTATCCTCAACACAGCAACCAGAATGACCCTGTTAAAATGAAAGTAAGCTCAGGTCATTCAAAATTCTATAGTGGTTCTCTCTCAGAATAAAAGCCCTATGTGGTCTAGCCCCCCACTACCTTACCTCTGTGATTTCATCTCCTAATACACCACTCTTCCTTACTCATTCTTCTCTAGACATACTGTTTTTGTTTTGTTTTGTTTTTTGTTTTTTGTTTTTGCTATTTCACAAACATGGCAGTTGTATGCCTGTTCACCTGATCACCTGAGGGCCTTTGCTCTAGCTGTCCTGTCAGGATGCTCTACTGGCCAACTTCTTCATCTCCTTCAACTCTTAACATACAGACTTGCTCAAATCTCACCTTCTCAGAGAACTACTCTTTTTAATACTACCGCCTGACCCACCTCAACACTTACTTCTTTACCTTGCTCTATTTTTCCTTGTTCCCATAGCACTTACTTTCTAATGGACTCTTGCATTGCTATGATTTCTAACAGATGTGAGCCTCTGGTTTGCTGGGCTGCAGCTGTTTTCCTTGGAGCCACTGCCCACTTGCCAGGATCATCTCTCACGAGGAGCCTTCCCAGGACAGATGACAGTTGCCTGTTACTCTATGATCCAGCACAGTAGCCACTAGCCCCACGTGGCTACTGAGTGCTTGAAACATGGCCAGTCCAAAATGAGCTATGTTGGAAGGGTAAAGTTTCAAAGCCTTAGTACCAAAAAGAATAAATAATATCTCGTTAATAATTTTTAATATTGACTCCATGTTACAAAATGTATATATTGGGTTAAATAAAATATACTTAAAAAAATTAAGTTCACTTGTTTCTTTCTGTCTTTTAAAACTGTGGCTACTAGATGACTTAAAATTACTCAGTTGGCTTGGATTATATTTCTACTGGGCCACTATGAGGTAAAACTACTCATGTCTAGAAATCAAATCCCAGGAGCTTGAAATCCACATTTCCTAAATGTGAATCGATGTTTTTTTTGTTTTTGTTTTTTTTAATTTCAAGTACTATTGAGATACAGTCAAATTCCACTAAGACAAAAGCCCCTTCAGGATTTGATTGTGTTAATGGGGACTTTTAAAGAAGCTTTGGCTTTTTTCTTATTCTATTCTATCATCTGGTGATGTTGTGCCTGATGGGCTGAAAGCCCCCTCAAAAGACACACTGGTCTCCTCCCAAGGTCCCTCTGACACTGTATTTGCACCTGCTCCAGGAACTGGGCTCTCCTCCCAAGAGCCTGAACCTGCATCCTGGCAGGTCACTGAGGCACTGATCGGTTCCTGCCATGCTTGAGGATGGCACCCCGATGGCCCAGCTCAGATCCGCAGGTGGACAGCTGGTGGGGCTGGGGGTAATAAGGCAGATTGTGTGGGAGGCACCCCGACTAAGGGCCCAAGGGAAAGGGATTCCTCTGCTCAGGACTAAACGCAAGGGGCTTATTGTCTCTAGAAACCAATTTTGGGATGGAAATCAGAGGCTGTGGGTGAGTTTCAAGAAAAACCAGCTCCCACAGTTTGGGAACACCATGGAGTTCTTAGAGGCTGGGTCCAAAGAGAAGGGTGCTCCAAAGCTGGGGGTTGCAGGAACAGGGAAGACAGAATGAGGGGATCAGTGACCTAGGGACCTGGTACCAGGAAGACACAATGATGGAAGGAAGGGCTGGATTGGGAAAACTTTCTGACTCCCCAAATTCTATAATCTTGCCATACTGCTTTTATATTATTGGGGTGGGGGAGGCAGGAGGATGCGACTTCTCTTGAAAACTTGCCCCCAGTTCTAAGCTCTCTGTATCTGGTCTTTCCTGGCAGTGCTTATTCCTTCCTGACTCAGGGCGAGGATCTGGACTAGAAAATATACTCGTAAATTTCTTATGAAAAGCAAAATAGGATTTCATCCTCTGTTTTCTCCCCTCTTTTTCACTATGCCAACTGTAGGAAAAAGAAAAGAATATGCAAAGTGAAAAAGATTCAAGAAAGATTACAAGACTAGTAGAAATGAAAACAACAAAACAAAATGTTATTTTTAATTTGCTTTCAGAACTCAGAAATGCAGGTCAACCAATTAGGGCAAGGATGTAGACACAACTGTGCCAGATGCTCCAGGGATGAACTGGGGAGGAGGCAATTTAGGATGAGAACCAGGGAAAATCTGTCCCTAGCCAACTTGCCACCAGGGTATAGAGAGTCTCCTGGGCAGACAGAGGGATGGCTCTCAATCCTGCCAGAAGCCCGAGAGAAGCAGGGCCACTGGTGGCAGGGGGTGGGAATAAAGGACTTGGCCTCTCGAGGGCACTTCTTCTCTCCCAAAGCCATTGTCTGCCTGCAAATGTGCTTTCATCAGATGCAAACTGTATTTATGGCTTCTCGGAATTTTCCGAATGAAGTAACTTTTCTCCCCAGACCATTTTTCTTCACAACTGAAATCGGATCCCCACAGTTCATGGAGACATAACAGCATGACATCACCCTATCGGGAGTTGTCATCTCAGACATGGTCACAGCCTTTTGTTCAAGATCAAATAGATGTGATTTGCCTCGTGGAGGTCGCATCCTGCCCCCTCCCCTCAGAGGGGATGGTCCTCTGGGCTCAGCTGGAGGAACTGGGAGGGTGGCAGGTGTGCCAGGCAGACGGCAGGGGCAGGATGGACTGGAGAGGGCTGGTGGCGAGGTCTCTCTGCTTCTTCTCTAACTGCAGAGCTTCAGAGATGCCGCTCTGGGGCATCTCTGGCACAGAGGACATGGGCACAGGGATATGGCTGTCTGGGTCCCTCCTTTCTTAGCCTCCAGTGCTCAGGTGATAACAGCCAGGTACAGAGAGCGCTGACCTGGAGGTTAGTCCGGCTACCGTCTTGCAAAGCTTCTAGGCCTCAGTTTCCTGCTCTGTAGAAGTGAGGACGGCTAAAAAAAAAAAAAGAAAAAGAAAAAAAAAAATCCCAATTCTGCCACCCTATAGAGATGCACCGGGACCAAGTAGGAGAATAAATGTTGGGAACTGGCAAGCACAGGAAGCTTTGCTTCACCAGTTCTTGCCCTTAGATCTCTCAACATTCAGAGGGAAGGGTTCTGTAGCTCTTCAAACGTCCTGGGCTTCCTGCAGGGAAGGTTCAGGGAGAAAGGCAGACTGTAGTCAATCTCTTGAGCTAATAATTAAAGTATTATTTAAAGAAACCTCAAAGAAGAGAGGAAGCCATCCAGCCACCAGGGAATCCAATCAGCCAATGCCTGAGGGCCTGACCAATTATAGGAGAACAGAAGTCCTTTCTGCAAATAAATGCTTCCTAAAGTGTAGCATTGTGGGCTGGCACAGTTCTAGGTCGTGGTTGGCCTAAAGGAAAGTAATCATAAATATACTAATAATTGAGAGTTACCAGACCCTGCATCCAGCATTTTATATACTCTATCTCATCCGAGCCTCTGGTTAGTGTTACTGTTTTCATCTAGTGGATGGTGAAGCTGAGGCCACGGAAGAAGAGTAGATGACCTGCCCAAGGCCACTCCACTAGAGTGGCAGGCTTGGGATCCAAAGCCAGGTCTTATTCCAAGGCCCATGTGCTTACCCACTAAGCTGCTCTGTCTCCCAATCACAAATAGAGGGTGTCTGTGGAAAGGTGTGTCTTGTTTATTTTGTTTTCATGTAAACCTGGCAAATAATGAGGTAGACAGACCAAGTTGTGTGCTTGGAATGCTGGAGGTAGGGCATCCTATCTCATTCCTTCATATCTATTCTTGCAACTCAGGTGCCCCAGAGGCAACAGTCTGTTAACAACTAAAATAAAAATTATCAAGAAACATCATACATCTATACATACTTTAAAAAGCTGACATGTGAAATGAGTTGACCGCCTATATTTATTCCACAGCTGGAAATGTTATTTGAACAGTTGTAAGCCAGTGAACCAAAGTTAGGCCACAGTCTGAGTAATTGGGGCTCTATTAACAACTACAAAGAATCTCAATCAGCAGGAGAAAAGGGGAATTTCAACTCCAGTTCACTCTGGAATTGAAATTTTTTTTTTTTCTAGTAAGATTTCTGATTAAATAGAAGTTGTATTCTGAGGAGGGTCAGAATACATGCTTAGTCTGTCCAAAGAGAATCGTAATTTTGCAGGATGGGAGTTCCAGGCCCATTCTATTTATAGCACTCTTTGAATGAGGATCAAAAGAACAAGAACTCCTTGCTTTTCAAATCTCTCTCTCTTCCAAATGCAGCTCAAGACTAGGGCAGGGCAGGCCTTGGAAAGGTGTGAGGTTTGTCAAAGAGGAAATAAGATAGGGTAGAGCTCCTTTGTGTTGGGGCCAGGGACTGCCAATTTCCAGAACGGGAATTCCAGTATTGCAGAAAGTTTAATTGAAGATCTAGTGATTCCCAGTTCATGTGACCAACACATACTTTTTGAAGTTCATAAGAATTATAGTGGGTTTCTAAGCTCAGCAATTAAAACATTTTTGTAATTAGGCAAGATGATGTCACCACATCTCTGGGGATCTGATACCGCCAACATAATCGCAGATACAAAAATCATGAGAGAAAATATCATGCTTCTCAAACAGAAAAAAGAACTCTATAAAGAAAATATAAGCTTCCATAATTCTCATTTACTCTGTCATCTTCAAAAGTAGTTCCATGAGAAAAATCCCTTTTAAAAGAATATAGTCAGTGTGACTACCCATATTGGATATGGGTATTGAAATTGAAATTTGAAATTTGAAATTTCAGTGAAACTCTTTTTTCATGCAACTCAATGGAAATCATCCCCTTCAGTCTTACATGGTGTTGTGCATTTGGCATTCTACAACTTCACAGTTGGTCTAAAAGGTACACTTCCCTTCTCAATGTAAACTTGAGATTGGACAGTCTAGCAGTCATGAGCCTGAGCATTTTCCTCTTCCCTGTCACTGGGGAGATCTCTGTGATTTCTCTTTGTGGCTGAGAAGTTCCTTTATTGAAAAGGGGCAGCCAGAACTATTGAGATGATGCCTGGAAGGTTCTATGAGCTCTGGTATGAAAAATCATGGACAGGAGTTTTAATTAACAAAGCAGTTATTAAAGATTCCTCAGTGAATCCGAAATTGTGTGATAATGTGTAGATCATTCGCACATAAAAAGCGAGAGTTCAGTCAATAAACTACGCAATTTATTCTGCCAAGAGAGAAGAACTTATATTGAGTCCCTATATTGAGTATCAAGTACTTTCGGATGTGGGGACTCACTTAATGGGAGAAGCACCATGTTCTAATGGCCACACACAAAATTGCCAGAATTAGACAGACTCTTGGTTTGGTCTACTCAATGACTTCAGGAAACATACTAAATTTTTTAAAGCCTTGTTTTCTTTGTAGGAATAACACCACCATCAACCTTTATAGGGCCAGCCACACATACACACAGCACCCAAATAAGTTATTTTTTTTTCATTGTTAAGTCTGTGGGGTAGGTTTGTTGTTTTACGGATGACGACAGAGGCTTAGAAAGCTTACATTATTTGATCAAGGTCAGTCCACACTAAGTACAGCTAAGATCTATCACCTCCCAAGTCTGCATGTTTTTTAGTATAACCACTGCCTCCTCTATTGTCATGATCCAGAACTGGAATAGAAGGTAAAATAATAGATGAATGTGAATAGTTCAATAAGGTGAAATACAGAACTGATTTGATTTGATTTGATTTTAATCTATTTGATTAAATAGATCTCCCTTTCCCCAAGTCAGGGGCTCTACTAAAATATAGAAGAATCCAAGCCTAAGTGTTTACTACATGGTAAAAATTTGGGGATCCCTACATTTTATTTTCTCTTAAACTTGAGTCACAGGCTAAAAGAACAGCCTGAACTAATGGAATTGTACTAACTAGGACTATCCAGAGTAAGTTATAGCTTTTTGCCAGCTTTCTGTGCCAGTGACCTAGAAACTATTCCAAAACCTATTTTTGTTTCTTAGGGGCTGAAATTTCAGTGAAACAGCCCAGCCAACTCTGACCCAGACTCTTCAAATTTAGAAATTAGTCCCCAAAGAAAGGGAATATTAATTTTTATTGTGACAGAGAATAACCTTCTCTTAGCCCAATTATAGGAAAAAATAACTAACTCTGCAATGCCATACATCTAAATACTTGCAATTTATAGCATGAAGATACAAGAGAAGTAGGCTTTCTTTAGTTATTCTTTAATCTCCAAAAAGGTTTTTTGGCTTATGGACACATTGTATGCCATACAATTTAAAAAGCACATAAAATAATACTGTAAAAAAGAGAAACAAATTTGCTGAAATACATTTGTTCGTAAAATAATATATGCACACGTTAACTTGTGAGGATTCCTAAAAACAAAAAATTATCTACTTAGTATTTTTTTTCTTCTCAAGAGTAGATTAACTACTGTACATCTCAAGTTAAAAGTACCCTAAGTCAGAGCTTATTATTAAATTGATCCTTAGACTAATTTAAATGTGAAAAAATAACCCAGATTAAAAACAAAACAAAACCTTTAAGGAAAAAAAAGGGGGGCAAGAAGACTACTGAACATCCCTAAGTGAGTGATTCCTAAGCAGATAAAATGACGGCTTTATTCTGACTGTGGGTTATTCTATCTTCCCTCATTTCTCACTGCTTTTTAAAAAATACTACCAAAGATGTGGGAAAGGACACATGGGAACATGTACCAAAGAGCTCACTTGACACGCACAAGACACGTCTGACACGTGACAAAAGTAAGCAGTAAAAGGCTGTGTGAGGTGCCGTCAGGCGGGCATTTTATAAGCTGGGGCTCATGTTCATAGTCCTGCCATCAACTCCCTACCTTGAATTAAAAGTATACAGTGGGCAGTCCTGGTGGCGCAGCGGTTTAGCGCCGCCTTCAGCCCAGGGTGTGATCCTGGAGACCCAGGATCGAGTCCCACATCGGGCTCCCTGCATGGAGCCTGCTTCTCTCCCTCTGCCTGTCTCTCTCTCTCTCTGTCATTCATGAATAAATAAATAAAATCTTAAAAAAATAAAAGTATACAGCAGACAATGGGATTGAAGAAACAGTTATTCTAATAAGAAAAAGTGCTGTGGCTGACCAGTGAAAATTTGGCAACAAATGGGCCTCTGATGGAAATTCTGAGGCCTTCTGCTTTGCTTCCCCACAGCATTTCCACGGTGTAAGGTGCTTTAACAGAGAACGTGCATTATCTGATGTGGATTTTTTTTTTTTTTTTTGAGAAGTGAAAAATTTCTCAAAGTGTTTATCATGAGAAGATAATAGGTTTATGGTGATTCTCCCATAAACTGGGGTTACAGAAAAATACATTCTTGGGTTAGGACATGATCAACTTACTGATTAGATCAGTATTTTGGTTAACTATAAAAGTATACAAAACACAATGGCAAGAAAGTTTATATTTATGTACCTAACACCAGATCCTTGTGTTTTTGAATAACATTTCTGATAGCCTATGGGGAGGCTGGAGATGTGAAAAAAGGGAAGGTTGGTTAAGAGTAATAATATATTATCTGGATCCACGTAACTGTGCCAACAGCATCCTTTTTTTTTTTTTTAAAGATTTTATTTTTATTTATTCATGAGAATACACAGAGAGGAGAGAGAGGCAGAGACACAGGCAGAGGGAGAGCTGGGTCCATGCAGGGAGCCCGACGTGGGACCCGATCCCAAGTCTCCAGGATCACGCCCCGAGCCGAAGGCAGCGCTAAACCGCTGAGCCACCCGGGCTGCCCAACAGCATCCTTTCTTTCTTGTGGGATCCTCTTGGCCTTTTCCCCCCTTCCTAGATGACTCCTAATGTCCCTTCATCTCTCAAATTCTGTGATTATAGTGACTTGTTATAATGTTCATTTTTCAGGCTTCATTCACACATGATTCATCAGAATGCTAGAAGAGAACCAGGACATTCGATTTCCACAGTTTGGAATAATACCTGCTTATTCAGCAGAACTTAAATCCTTTTTTGGAACAGAGAGACATATGAATAAAGTAAACTGACAACTGCAGCTATACCAGAAACCATATCTGCATTTTGTGTGTGTGTTTTAAGATTTTATTCATTTATTCATGAGAGACAGAGAGAGAGAGACAGGCAGAGGGACACAGGCAGAGGGAGAAGCAGGCTCCATGCAAAAAGCTGGATGTGGGACTTGATCCCGGGTCTCCAGGATCAAACACTGGGCTGAAGGCAGGCGCCAAACCCCTGAGCCACCCAGGGATCCCCTAGAACTGTATTTTGAATAGGAGGCAACAACCTATTGTTTCTGTTTGCAAAAGGTCAGTGCATTTTCTGTTGTTTCCAGAAACAATTTTGTTGTAGTCCTATATCATACTAATAAAAATAACTATCTATCATCCCCTATCAGGATCCAAAAATAAATTAAGGGGGCTTACATAATATGGAATTGCATAAATAAAAAGTGAACATTGAGAACAGGAAAATGAAATTAAAGAGCACACAAAATAAACCTGAAAGGCGGTCCTAGTAAATCACCATAAGATCCTGCATTATACCTGCTTCTAAGGCGAACCCAAGTGTGGCATCAGACCTTCCAGTGACCAATGTGAATGAGGGTGTCTACCTGACAATTACATAATCCATAGAGAAAATAAGATGAAAGCAAAAGCTCAGAAATGCAGTCACTTGCAGTTGGAAGAAGCAAAATCTTCTGTTCAGGGGTCTTCATAAAGAACTGTGCCAACAGTAACTTTAGTAACTTTCCTTACACAGATGCAGTGGGTGGGTACACAGGGCTGGTCCTCAAGATGATTCTTACTCGAAAATGATGGCATCCCAGCTAAGCAGAGGGAAGCATTGTAGCGAGACTCCAGTCCTATACTGCCGGAGTACAAATCCCAGCTCTGCTGTGTGACCTTGGGCAGGTTACTCTGACCTAGCTCAAATTCCTACTTGTTTAACTGTGAGGTGGGGATGACAACAGCAATTTGCAAAGATCAAGCAAGTTAATAAGCATTGTATAATGTTAGCAATTATTAATGAAGAGCTTAGTAAAAGTAATTGGGGTGTGCACTGTCATAACACAATTCAGTATGTAGCTCTACACTGCTCTGACTCAATCCCATAGATTTTAGAACAGTGCTGTCTTTAGCACAGTGTTTAGCAAAAATCTCTCTGTCTCTCATGAATAAATAAAATCTTTAAAAAAATTTAAATAACCACAATAAGTGGTTACTGCACTGGACAGCATGGATACAGAAATTCCAGAAAGTTTGAATAGTACTGATCTATAAACATTTTCTAAGCAATATTCTGTTAATACCATCATAAGTTTTTTTTTTTAAGATTTTATTTATTTTTTCACGAGAGAGAGAGGCAGAGACACAGGCAGAGGGAGAAACAGGCTCTATGCAAGGAGCCCAATGTGGGATTCGATCCCAGGACTTCAGGATCATGCCCTGGGCCAAAGGCAGGCACTAAACCCATGAGCCACTCAGGGATCCCCCCATTGTAAGTTTTTGATGAGTATTTGGCAACAAGGACTCTGGATTGTATTCCTTGACATCTAACTGGAGTGTGACCACCTCTACTGCCCGGTAAATACAGCCCCTATGCCTTGGGCTGTGGACTTGTCTGTTTTTGATGTGCAAAGTCCAAGGTGACTGAATAGAATACCAGCCTATCTGTGCTGTGAGGGAAGGCAAGGAGGTATTTGTGGCAAGGCCAAGATCACCCCTAGAAAACTGCTTTGAAGCTACTTCAGAGTGCAAAGGAATGGCCTGACCCAAAGTTCTACTTTACTCAGCACAGTTGGAATTGTTTGGACCTGAAAAATTTTAAAGGGTATTTTAACCAGATACTGGCCTCTTCCCCCCACCCCCAGTGTTCTATCAACTTTGAGAAATGCTATTTCTTGGTGTATCCCCTAAAATAAATGATTTGGAAAAGGTATACCAAAACAACTAAATAAGAGAAGCTGTAGTATGAATGTTAAGTCCCAGATAAAAGTAACACTTGCTAAAATCAAGAAAATGATTTCATGTAAGTCACGTAACATAAAGGCAAAATAAAGGGAAAGTAATTGATAATAAAACTGTATTTCAATATATAAATGCTTAGGAATAGACATACAAGAAGAAGCAATAAAGTCATCAGTACCATAATATACAGAGAATTATATTGGTGACTCAATTATCACCAGTAACTGCTGTTGTTAACAAGATTTTTTGAAACAGGTACAGTTCTTTGTCAAGTTTTAACAAAATAAAGTAGAATCCTCCCTCACCAATCTCATGGTTGTATTCTTGGAAAATACAGTGTATGTTAAAATGCTACTAAAAAATGAAAAATGGAGTTGGGTTTAAGGCTCAGGTAACGAAGTTTTTTTTTTTTTTTTTAATGTTCAACAGAACATTTAAGAATCGTGACATATGGAGCAATTCTTTGTTGTGCTAAAACTTCGTATGTGCTGGAGGACATAAAACTTCTATGGTCCCTGCTGACTAATTGCCAGCAGTAACACTCCAATCATTTCTAAACGATTGGTCCAAGCCAATCATGTGAATTCAGTCACTCCCACCCCCACCAACAACTGGTTCGTCAATCTAGGCTTCACTGTCCAGGCATGGCCTCGGTAGGCATGAGAATAGGTAACATGATATAATGTCAGCCAATGAAATGTAGAGGAAGGTTGCTGGGGGCCAGGCAGGGAGTTTCCTAAGAGAAAACCACAGGAAAGAGTTTCTTTTTCTCTTCATGGTTACAAATGGATGTGAGGCCTGGAAATTCTAAACTCATCTCAGAACCAGCTGGAGGATGAGGTCAACAAGCAGAAGGGCAGAGCCAGAAGCACAGGAGAACTGAGGTAAATCTGGATTGTCACTCTTGGGGTCTACTCTACCTCTAGACTTCCAGTTATATAAATCAGTAATTTCCTATGGTTTAAACCATTTTCAATTTGGATTTGGTTTCCAGCAGCTGAAAGCACTTTAATACATACATGAACAACTTCATAAGACAAAAAGAATAAGGGCTGGTTGGAAAAAAAAAAAAAAAGCTGAACCAAAATAACAATAACAGGTGAATATTGTTCCTGGACTTCTATATCAAGTATATACCAGTTATGCTTTTTTTTTTTTTTAACCTGTGGTAAACGAGCCTTCATGCTCTTATGTAAAGGAGCTACAGCATTCGTGACTGGTTCTGTCAAGTGGCAGGCATACTGTGGAAGAATGACCAACATGGTTCACACACACAGCCTGTTAGAACATGTGAAACGTAAAAAGCTGTTTCATGGGAAAAGAAAAAATATAGCTACAGGTGAAAAAGTAATGCTGTCACCATGTGTATAAAAGAGTTCTATACAACACAGGAGGCACTGTGGACAGACAGGATAGTAACATGGGTTAAGCTCCTGCTTTCGTGAAGCTTGTAATCAGAGACAAATGAAAAAAAAAAAAAAGTAAAAAAAAAAAAAAAAGTATGGTAATCGATGAGGAAATAAGAGGCAGAGAAGTGGACTGTCAAGGTTAACCAGGGAAGGTCTTCTGAACATGCCCCAGTTAGACCTTTAATTTTAAAGGTTGGTAATACTGAGAGGATGTGGGAAACACGAGGAGGAAAAGTTACATATTTAGGAACGTGGGTGGAAAATTTAGTAATGTATAGCTATGATGGCAGCAGGCAGGGTTCTAGATGACTCCACTGTCAAGTGCATGACAGACAGTGGGGCAGATGAAAAAAAGAAACTTATATTTGGGGATACAGCTTCAGCTTGGAATCCCTGTTCCATTCTGTCTTCTCTGTCGACTTTGGATCAGTAACAAACCCCCATGTGTCAGTTTTCTCACTTTAGAAAATGGGAGAATATAGCTTGGCTTGGGGTACCTACTGATGGCATGAGATGAGACATGTCACGTAAAATATGCAATAGAAAGGTACCTGATCATGGTAGTTATTATCACTCTTGAATCCACAAGCAATTCACCCAATTTAGTTTCAGAGCACTTACAAGGCAAACATATGTGAAATTCTATATACCTGTTATATCAGGTTTGAAAAAAACTTTTTTTAAACAGGCAATTGCAACCTATTAAAAAGAGCCCTAAACTGAAAGAGAATAATGACACACTAAGAAAATGGGTTGTGATTAAGAGACTATAAATACATTTATTGGTAGTATTACTGAATGCTGAATGCAAAGATTAAAATACAAAGAAACCAGCACTTAAAATCTTTAAAAAATGCAGTATCTTTACATAAATGTTAACCAATTCTGCTTCTCAATCTAGATTTACAAACAGGAAATGAATTCCAAAGCTTTCATTCTGAACATACTGATTTTGAGTTCTAGTGTTCTCCATTCTAACGCTGTCTTTTATTTTGCTGTGTTTTACCAAGTATGACTTACTTTGTTTCTATCCTAAAAACAAGACTCTGTAAGCTGATCCTGAAGCAGTCAGTTAAATCAGGAATTTTTAAACAGCTCTTTAAGAGAGGGTAAAGCTACATGAAAGAAAATGCCTCAATCCTACATATATAAATACAAGAGAAAATATCAAGAAGCAACAAGAATCACAGAAATGCCAATCCTATTCTATAGTTTCTACTTCTAGCAACAATTCAATTAACAGTAGCTTAGATGACTTTGTTCTAAAAAATAAAACCATTAGTTCTTTCACTACAATTTTATGCCTATACTCCATGAATAATTATCAACTCTTCATATACTTTTTAAAAACTCAAGAATATGATTTACACATAACAGAGTCACTAACAAAGGAAGCCTTCAAACACACTGTTGAAAGCTGCAATATAGTTTCAGGACCAGATTTCAATTTACATAATATTACCATTTGTAAAGAGTTTATGGCACCCAGTACAGTAGTGCTCAGCACTGTTACCTCAAAAATGCTCCAACCGTTCTTGCATCAGAGAATTACTGACACAGATGGGACTGTTATGACAATTCTAACAGGGCCTCTAAACAGGACTGCATGTAAAATAATTATGAACTGTGATACAATTGTGACAATACAGCTAGCCTATAGAACTGAATTTTTCACTATAATAATAGACTACAGAATTACAGTGACAATGACAGATGTCAGAATTATCTTTCCCTGATAACTACTGAGTAGAAAGAGTTTTCTGACTGTATTTTTGAGGAACAGGAGACCTTTGACATAAACACTAGGGGAAACTGAAAAGTGAACAAAATGAACTCAAGTTCTTTTTTCACAGATATTAACAACAGGCAAAGCAGTTTACAAAAAAGAAAACCAAAATTATCCTATAAACAAATAAATACAAGATCAAATCAATCATTTTTGAAGAAAATATAGCTCATTTTCAAAAGTTCTGTTTGGTTTGTAACTAGACTCGAAAATATTAAAATCAACCAAACAGATTCCCACAATATTGATTTGCTATACAGGACGTGAAAAAAGCACTTCAAGTTTTAAGCTTCATGTTTCATTCTTTCCCCTATTCCCAGAAAAGAAAAAGGAAAAGAAAAAAGGGGCTCTTGCAAAAATAAACAAAACCCAAAACCGGCCAACTAACAAAAAGTAAAATCATATAAGAAAACCTTTCTCATTTTCAACACTTCACTTTAGTTGGTCCCACATTAGGGGAAAGTTTCCATAGCAAGGACCCTCCTCATCTCTTCCTTTATCTATCATTCTTCAGTTACCTCCACGTTGTCATCAAACAAGGCTTTGTGAAGGCTTTCCTAACAAGTTGGGCTGAGTCAGAGGTAGCTTTAGGATGAAGTATACTTGACTATGATATGTGGTTAGTTCAAATGAACATGTTGTTTGAAAAGGATTTCAATACATAAAAATGCACAAAGAAAAACATATAGCCCTCACTGCCTTGCACTAAGAGAAAACTTGAGAAACTCAGAGCAAACAGTAGAAGCCAGGAAAGAGGCATTGGCCTCACCCCCATGAGCTTGTTTAATGCACCAGTTCAGGTTGGTTCTCCACGAAGGGGAGCACCCCGCTCACATAGTAGGCAATGCCAAGAGACAGCAAAGCGATGACAAAGATCAAGAGCAACACCCTCCAGAAGCCCAGATCCTCGACAAACTCCTGCCATGTGGTTCGGAAGCTGGACAGGACTCCTTCCCCTTGCTGCAGGTTGGGGTTGAGGAGAGAATGGCTTTCCATGGCGCTGTGAATGGAGCAGAGAAAAAGGAAAGGGGCATGAACAACACATTCCACCCATTTCAGAAAGATGCAACAGCAACAGACTTACTCAGAAAAGACAAGCCGCAATACTTATAAGAAGAAAACTGATCTACGTGTGCTCCCATACATTCTCGTACTGAAGTATGCATCTGTGTGTATCTGGACAATCTACCTTCAACTATAAATTCAGCCCTGATGATTATGTTTCTTGGTTTAGTATCCAGCAGAGTCAGAGTTAAACATCCTCTTCTAATGAAAAAGTCCGAAGCAGAAGTCTTGACTGTGGGTCAAATGAGTGGTTTCAAACTCATAGTACCTAAGTAACCAAATTTTGGTTACTTTAAATTTAGAAGAATTTGAAACAAAGATTCATAATTTGAGAATGCATATTGATGAAAATAAACAAAAATGGGTAAATCTAAAATAGATTTTTAGATTCACTTTTATACAGTGTGTGAATCTTAAGGTTTAAAGGAATTTTCACTTAGTTCAGTTACTTGACCAATGAAGGAATTCCTTCTTTTAACTGTAATCCTCTAAAAATGGACACTCAGTCTGTTGCACATATGAACAGGCCTAGTCATTAGGAATTCTTCCTAATAGCTTCCTCCAGCTGGTTGTAGTTATATCTTGTACAAAAATACAAAATAAGTTTATTTTGCTTCTGCATAAAGGCTGAATCTAGTTGAAAATAAGGCAATACAAGTTCCATAAAAACAATGATTCTTGATTCTGGTTTTCAGAACTCTATCAACGAGAAATATGACCCCTACAAGTAGAAATGAGGATATCTGACTTTGGTATTTGGAAGGCCACATTTTGATGAATTCAAAGCTCTGAGGGATTAGCACCCAGAATTATGTCACAACACACAGGTCCAATAACGGGCTATCATTTAGGGGAAAGCCACAATGACCATAATCATATGCATCAACTATCTATTGCTTATAAAAGGTCATTTACCACCCTTCCTAAATCACTTCTCTTCATATTCTTCCAACCATCTGAGCATAGAACAATAAAAACAGAATAAAACACTCTCTTAACAGTCTGGTTCACCATGCAAAAACTAGCATTTTTATTTAACCTACAACTTTACTTTACTTCTTGACAATTAACCAGAGGTCCTTTAGCATTTACTGGTATTAGAGGTCTTCTCTAGTCATAGGAAGTGGACTTCCTAATGCGGCACTCTCCTTGACATCCAACTTTTCTTTGTATATTAAAATATATAATGTGTGTGTGCAATATTTTTTTGTACATGTGTCATCTACACTGCTTTGTCATCCTATAGCCACAAATTTAAAAATAATTAAATTTAGGATATATGGGGGAGTGGGAAAATATTTTTCATCATCTTGATTTATAGGACCTTAAGTTATGCTATATCTCAGAGAATCCTAAGGGTGATAGAAGTAAGTATTCTCAAAACTTGCTTTATGTTCTGCTAATCATCACATAGCTTTGCCACAATGCCACATGCTAGCCAATCCCACTAGGCTTTATTCCCCTTTTCTATTAGTATAATTCACATATAACATTCATGTTGTACAATTCAGTGGTTTCTATATTGACAAAGTTATACAACCATCTCCACTGATTTTAGAACATTTTAATCACATCTATAATAAACTCTGTACCTTTTAACCATCACTTCCCATTGCCCCTTCCACAAGCCCCTGGCAAACACTAATCTACTTTCTTTTTGCTGATTCTGAACATTTCGTATAAACAGAATTATACAATATGTGGCTTTTTTGACCAGCTTCTTTTATGGAGCATGCTTTTAAAGCTCATCCATAGCACATATATGTCATAGCACATATCAGTAGTTCATTTCTTTTTATGGTGGAATATTCCACTAGATGCACAGATGACATTTTGTTTATCCCCTTATCAGGTGATGGACTTTTGGGTAGTTTCCACCTTTGGGCTATTATAAATAATACTTCCATGAACATTCATGTACAAGTTTTTGCATGAACCCATGTTTTCAATTTTCTTGGGTACATACCTAAAGTGGAATTATTGGGTCATATAGTAACTGTATAGCTTTTTGAGAACTGCCAGACTGTTTTCCAAAGCAGCTACTCTATGTTCCCACCAGCAATGTATGAGGGTTCCAGTTTCTCCACATCCTCCCCAATACTTGTTGTTGCTCCATCTTTTTGATTATAGCCATTCTACTGGTATGAAGTGGTAACTTGCTATGGCTTTGCTCTGCATTTGCCTAATGACCAATGATGTTGTCTGTAAGTTTTTTAATTTAAACTTCAACCACCACATATCTACCATGATACTGAGCGGCAGGAGTAAGACAGGGCAACTAGGTAGTATGAGTATTAGTGGTTCAATTTTTTTAAGAACTGGATTTACATAATGCTATAAATAATACAAATTTTTATGCTAAAGGAAGTAACAGGGATGTGAAAGAAGCAGGAGTAAATATTTCATATAGAGCAGCTCAGATGACTATTTCTATTGCTTAGTAACTAATCACAACCTAGGCAAAAGAAAGTTAAAAGTATATTTCTGATAAGGAGGTGCCAAGAAACTGGCTATTAACAAAATATAGCAAGAGAAGTGCTAAAAACATACTAAGCAAAAACACGTTCTTGGACGTTTTCATGATAAAGAAGCTTAAAGTATTCATGAAAATAAATTTCAAGTTGTCTTGGAAGAATATGATCTTTTACAAATAGAAAACTCAATGCTGTCATATTGCTTCTGGCATCTGTCAATCCAGAGTACATGGATGAGAGCAAGGGGCTTGTCAATGTATCTTAGACATCTTGATTATTTTATCTACTTGTCAGCTCTCAATCATACGTCACAAGCAGCATGCACTGTTCTACAAGTAAAACTCTAATTTCTTTGGACAGTAGTAAGTTCTTGAAAGTATCTAAACAGACAGTCCTAAGTGTGAGAGTGGAGTTAATGGTTCGCAAAGAGTATGCCAGCCAGCACATGAAGAGGAAGGAAAGCAATCACTGGTACAATGGAATCAAATTAAGGGTCAACTATTAAAAATAGGATTTCAATTAGAGCTCACAGAAACCAGGATCCCAACAGTCGGAATGGACTATATGATCCTATTTCTAAGTCCTGATCAGTCAAGCTCCTGGGTCAACAGCTGATGAAGGCCCTTGAAATATATTCCACTGAAAATTTTGGGAGGAAACAATAGTAGGTTGATCATCCTTCCTACCTTGTAGTTTGTGGAAGGCTGAAACTCCATGGCAGCCAACAGACTCCATGCTAGCACAACTCAGTCTGACCTATGCACTTGACCTGGTGAGCCAGTGGGGCCAGGAGGAAAGACAGTCTGTCACCTTTTCAGAGCTCCCTGAACTGTGTTGTAAACTGCCCCTACATGAGAAATGAGATACTGAAGGCCCTATCCATTGCTACATCTTAGCTTCAGTTACTGACAGGAGCCCAAATGTCATTTGTTCCAACTCATGGGAAAGTTACTTTCACTTTCACATTACTGAACTGTGTGTTAAGTCTTCATTTCTCTTCTTGTTTTACTTTTCCCCAGCACTCCACTTGCCTGCCTTTCAAATGGCCTTTCTGGTCTTCTAATGTTGTCTAAGTTCCTAGCCTTACTTATCTTTCTCCTTCTTTTCTGAAGTCCATTCTGTTTGTGACCTGCACTTAAAATTCTCAAACTTTTGGGTCCTTCCCTCATATTCAGCTCTTAACCACCTCTTGTCCCTGGCGCTGACAATACTGCAGGCTTCCTTGCACAAGGGAAGACAGAACAGTACATGCATGTGGGCACGTAGTACTTTCTGTTAATAGCCTCTCAATTGTAATCTGGAGCCATACGGGTCTATATAAAGTTCAAAGAAAGTGTATCAAAGCTCCGTACTTGAAAGCAAATAAATAGAAAGCTCACAGAGTTGTCATAAAAGATCCAAGGACTTAAAGTGACTTGCCCCTTAAAAAATTAAATTGTTAAGTACCTTTCACTCTCAGCTGTCTGCATGGTCTCCAGTTTTGAGTGAGCTCCTCTGTTAAATCCTTTCACCTCCTGTTCTTCCAAAGATTCTAGCAATCGGATGACATCTTTATTCACTCCTCTGCGCTTTGCCAGAACCAAGGGTGTAGCACCTTGATGATTGCTAAAAAAGTTCATAAATATAAAGAGGTCATTATACACCTGGATTATATTGTTAGTACCCATTTGTGTAGATCTCAGTGATAAAGGCATGGGCTGAATTGACTCAAAGCCCAGAGCAGAACCAATGACTGAATTGGAACTTGAATTCTGAATTAACCTATTTTTTTCCTTATAGGGAAAAAGGAAAGAAAACACAGAGGCAAAAGAGTAAATAGCTGAGAATAAATAAAAGAAAAAGAGGGCAATTTCTTAAAAATTAATTGGAAAATTCTAGATTCTAGATTCATTCTTATCTGACATTTACATTTTATGGCAATAGAGCATACATATTTTTAAACAGTCTAAGGATTAAAAATAAATAAAAGCCCAAAGCAACTAAATAAGCTACTTTGATTCACCTAGGTATTTAACACTAATAAGAGAAGATAGCCAAAGAGCAGTGAATCCCATAGCCAATTCCCACTACATCTATCCATTATATCTGCCGTCTTTTTCAGATTTAGGTACAGTATAGAACCAATAATCAAGGCAACATGTAAGTGTAGTTTAAAGGTCAAGCTCAGTTTTAAAGATGGTCTGAAACCTTTTCCACTCTAGAGACAAGGTATCACTAAAACACTGCTTGTTGAAACTACTCACTATAAAAAGGACTCTGAGACCCAGAGAGGTTACAAAGCTAGCATGGTATATTACATGATAGAAGACTAACAATTTGGAATCAGGCAGAACGAGGTTCAAATTCCAGCTGTGTGGCCTCTTTGTTTAAACCCTTGTCTCAACTACTACATCTGTAAAATGAAGATAACACCAACCTCAAGAGCTATTCATTCTAAGGATTAAATGAGCGAATGTAAGTAAACACAGCACAGATTTTCAAAAAATGTTAGTTCCTTTCTTCTTTTTCCCTTGTCTGACAATACATGATTAATTAGTAGCAGAACTTCACCAGTCTTCATAGAAAAACTTGTGCTACTTCAGCATAAATCTAGAAGTCAGCCTCTTGTTTCCTCACTCCTCTAATGAGATTACCTTGTCCTCCATTCCTTGTTGAACTTGTCACTGCAGCTGATCAATGAGAAAGCAAAACTGATAGACTCAGATTGGACCACTGGTTGACAAACTAATGGGAGGAAATGACTAGACTTCAGAAACCACAGAGAACTTACCAAATATCAATTTTGAGTCCATTGGAAACTAAGAATTGAATAGTATCCACGTGGCCACAGAGATGGAGAGCTGTGTTTCCTTGATAATCTGTGGCCAGAAGATCAGCACCAAATTTATGCAACAGCTGGCAGATGTCTACATTCCCTCTGGCTGCTGCGAGGTGAAGGCCTGTTCTGCCCCTGCTGTCACGAATATTTGGGTCAAAGCCGCTTTCCAAAAGCCGCTTGGAATAGTTAAAGTCTCCATCAATACAGGCTTGTAGCAAGGGCACATTAGTCTGAGACGAATCATTTACAAAAACGTAGGACATTATTCTGGTGAAGTGGATGGAATATGCCTGTAATGAAACATGAGGTGAGTGAGATTTGGGAAAGCCAAACTAAATCACCACAATGAAGTCATTTAGAGAAGCACTATTTCTCTTCCTTCTTAGCCTCCTGCCTCTAATAAATTACCTCACCAAAAAGAAACAACAAAGTTATCAATTGTATTTTATTTCCCATTAAAATGTCTTATTTTCTTCGTATCTGCTTGATCAAAATTGCAATTAAATTACTATAAGGCTCTATTTTGCTTTTCATTATGTAAAAAGATTAAGAGAGATCGTTAAAGGTAAGCAAGATATAATTGCTTAAGTTTAAGTTTACTGCATTATCAGAAGACATATAGAACATGATCCTTAAACTTCAAACACATGCTATTGCTGGTAGAGATTCTAACTTAAAACAAAGCATATTTTTCACATATTTGCCTTTCATTATATTTGAGATATTCTACATGGTAAACAGAACTACCTGCTCAAAAGTTAACTAAATCAGCATGAAAAAAACAATGAAATAATTCATATTCAATAAAGACCTGCTGAATGTTCTGTCTATAGCACAAACTTCCAATTTTCATAGAGAAAAGCTAAGAAAAGCAACAAATTGAATTTTAAAATTGGAAATACCATGAAATCAACTCAGACTGTCTTTTTTACAGTATTAATTCTATTCTGCTATTCTGTGATTATCTAAATATCAGATTTTGCCAAACCCCCATTGTCTAAAGCCTGAGACATGAAGAAAAACAGGTCTGGGAATACAGAGGCAGCACAAAGGCAGCAATCTGAAATGTGCCTACTCCAAATTTCATACATCCGAGTAACCTAGCTTCACCAGTGTGTCCATACCTCTTTCACTGATTCCTCCCTGCCCCAGCAGTCTCTTGGTTTGTGTGTATGTCTCCCTGACACCCTCTTGGTCCATTTAAGGAAAAATTAAAGCCTGACAAAACAAACCTAAAAAACTGAAGAGAAAACAAACCAAAAGAAGAAAACACAAAAGCAGAGACCAATATGTTTATAGAGATGACTCCCTGACTCTACAGTTACAAAAGCTGAGTCACAGACAGGGTTGGCTTGTAATCTGTCAGCAAAGCCTTTCTTTCTGGAACACTGATGGAACCGGATGCTAGACTAATCTATTCTTGTGTCTAACCTCAAAGGGATTCAGGAAAGCATGGCTATGGAGTTTGGTGAGATTCTTGGCCACAACTCCTTTTAGCCTGGTTTTCCCAGCAGAGCCACAGGCCCTCTAGAGGTGGGCTACTTTCCATGAGAGCTCTGCTGCCTCCAAGGGTTCTCTGTGCAAAGGAGAAACATTAACACACACTAGGCCTGTTCTAAGACCGGCATCGCACCCAGGGCACCAAATGACTTCTACTTAATCTTCCTAACAACTCTATGATAAGGGTTATTATACTGAATTTTAGTAAGGAGACACTGAAAGATGTCAAGCCAAGGAAATGGCATGGTCTTATTAGGTTAGTCTTTCAGAAAGATTACTCTGTCGGCAATAGGGAAAGGTTAGATTAGAGTGGGTCAAGGCTAGAGACTGGGAGATGGAGGTCACTGTTGAAATCCAGGCAAGAAATGATGACAGCCTGATCTAAAGCAGTGGCAGAGAGAAGGGAGTACACTGGAGAGGGACAAAGAAGATAGAATTAGCGTAACTTAATGACCTGGTGCATATGATGGGTGAGAAGGAGTTATTAAGGATAATTCCAAAATTGGGAGATCTGCTAATGATTAAGAATTACAGAGATCAAGAGAAAAGACTTCAGATTATGACACTATTTAATGCTTTTTAAAGAAATTAACCCATTGAGGAGAAATTACTCATTAAAATAGTTAAGAATTCTCTTTCGAGGGTAACCTCCCAATTTTCCCCTACAGTATTCACAGGATTCAGTCATTAAAAAAAGGACAAAGTTATCAGAAGCATTTTAAAAAATAAAATGTCACATATCAAGTGCTTTTCAAGAGATAACCTGTTTTGTTAAATTCTCTTAAGAATAGATAATGAAAAACAAGCTACTTGATAGTTTTGGTTCTAACACAGAAAGAATTCTTGTGGTTTGAGGATTTGGGATTCTTCTGAATGTTGGCTCAGTGGAGGAAAAAAATGCGTTTCTTGCTTATTTATTTTTTTAAGTGGGAATAAGTGTGGTGTATTTTGTGATTTTCATTGTGTCCTTGAGAAACTAACTTTACATTAAAATTTAATAAGGCCAATGATAGATAACATTTTTATCTTGATCACAGAACTGAATGTGCCATAAAACAAAGCATCTAAGCTTTCACATAGTGTGAGGAAGTTGAAAGTAGAAAAATACTCACGTAAGCGTGAAGATTAGATCTTTCTTTCCGTGGTCACCCAGCAGTTTCTCTGAATTTTTAAGTAGGTTCAACAGAATATCCAGAAATGTGATGGCAAGGATCTATAGTAAAAAGAAACTTGAGTTATAGCAAGGGTGTAACATGAAGAAAGTCTAGCTGTTCTATTAAAACATAGAGAAGCTGGTAGGGCCTGTGAATATTCTCCAGAAAATCTATGAGTAAGGCACCAATTTGTGAGGCTAGTAGTAACTGACAAATAATGAGGCAGTGAAAAGGGAGAACAGAACTAAGGAGTGGTTCTGTTATCCACAAACAAGAAAGCATGGTCAGAAAGACAAAAGAAAAAGAATCAAATTATGTGCCATCAGTAGAAGACAAACTGGACTCTGAAAATAGACTCTAAATGACTGGGATTCAGAATGCATACTTTTCACATTATAAATGGTGGCTAGGTCTCAGAGTAGCCCACAAAAGCATTTTTAGAATTAAAATGCTATCTGCATGGGAGGAAAAGTAAAAACAACCAATACTTATATTTAAACCAAGCAGGATACATTTAAGGAAAAGTATTTCTAATCCATCTTGAATGCTAGAACTTAAATCTCCTTATGAGACTGTTCTTCTGCCCCTTTTGCTCTTCAATGTGAAAGAAAAATCAGCTCAAGTCTATTTGCCATCTTTTCCACATGCCAGTCTTGCTCCTCCTGAAACGTGCTGCTGCCCCACCTTTATGCTCTTGCTGGGACCCCTTCAAAACTCCCCTCTGCACTCAGAGACACCTCAAGGACTTTGTCTGCCCCACCATACTCTTGTGAGGAATCATGGAAGTAGGGTCATGCACAGGCAGCAGGGGACCACCAAAAAAAATCAGTATTAATTCATAAAACAGTTACTATGTGCTCAAAATGTGACAGATACTATGTGAAGTGGTAGGATATAAAGATTACAACCTGAATTTGTAGCTCAGGATGAGATTTAGGTTAAACTTTTACTGGTCATTCATGCTCAATATTATCAAATCCCTTTTTAAAAAACCTTGTATGGGAAATAATCTTATTTTATGAGGCTCCATTTAAATATGTAAGTCAAGTTGAATCATAAGGGTTATCAGTGCTAAACTGGAAGATGAGGGCTGACAAATTATATGTACCAATTTAGACACACTTCAAATTACTGAGCCACTTAATCAATTTCCTTGCACAAATATTCTTAGTTCACCCAAAGCATAGTACCTTTATACTGACCACTTGGGGTTGAATCTCCATGACTAAGGCCTACCTCTGATATATGATTTTCAATCTTAAAATGGTGCAGGTGTTACTTTGAAGAGAGTACGGTTCACATTATGAAAAGGACAAGCTTTGCTTCTCATTTGGAGATAGAATTATAGATTACATAGTTACCTCTTCAAATGACCTGTTAAATTCGTAAGATAGTTCCTCAACTGATGGTTCCCAGAAGGTCAGTGGGTGGGGGGAATGGATTAAACAGGTGATGAGGATTAAGGAGTGCACTTGTGATGAGCACTGGGTATTGGACGGAATTGCTGAATCACTATTAGTGTACACCTGAAATTAGTATTATACTGTATGTTAACTGGAATTTAAATAAAAACTTAAAAAAATTCACAAGAAATATAATGCTTCTGCCATTCTCTTTTGATGACAAGCCCCATATGAAAGTACATTTGATCAAATTACAGATTTATTTATGTGATTTCAAACTTAATATTATACAAATGCATTAGACCTAATTATACTTGAAACCTGCCAAGAAAGTGTCTAAGACCCAAATTAGAACTTAATCACTAGAAATCTATTAATAGCTTCTCAAGAAGTTATGAAAGTAACTCAGAACACATAACTATGGTTCAAGGGGTGAAGAAGACTAAAGATTTTTTAATTAAACTTTTTGAGATAATTGGAGATTCACATGAAGTTGAAAGAAATAGTACAAAGAGATCCTGTGTACTTTTACCCAGTTTCCCCTGATGTTAATATCTTACAAAACTAAAGTATCACAACTAGGATACTGACATTGATTGTCAAGATACAGAACATTTCCATCACCACAAAGCTCTCTCATATTGCCCTTTTACAGCCACACCTACTTCCCTCCCACCTCCACCCCACTTCATCTCCTGGAAACCACTATCCTATCTTCCATTTCTAGACCTGTCATTTCAAGAATGTTACATAAATGGAACCATACAGTATGCAGCCTTTTGGGGTTGGTTTTCTTTTTTTCACTCAACATAATTCTCTGAAGATTCAGGTTGTTATGTATATCAATAGTATCACTCTTTTCTATTCTAGTAGTATTCTATGGTATGGGTCTACCACAGCTTGTTAAGCCATTTACCTTTTGAAGGACATCTGGTTGTCTCCAGTTTGGGGGTGTTATGTTAAAGCTTCTAAAACATTCTGGTACATATTTTTAAGTGAACAAACATCTTCATTTCTTTTTTTTTTTTTTTTTAGATTTACTTATTTATTTTTTAATGTATATTCTTATAGTGTTCTTTTTTTTTTTTTTTTTTTTTAACATCTTCATTTCTCTAGGACAAATGGCCAGGAGTGCAACTACTGGTATGGAGGCTTAAAGATTTGGACTAAAAGACAGTCAAGTCTGAAGATGCCTAATGTTCCCATTAAAAAAAAAAAAGTAAGATCTTCCTTGGGATCATCTGTCTGGGTGGCTCAGGCAATCAGGACAGTGAGAAGTTATTTACAGAAGAGTTTGTTGGACCATGCATTAATAAGGGCCCCAAGCATTTACCAAAGGTACTGTGTAGTAAAAACCATTCCACAGAGTTATAAACACTAATGTATGAGTATGAACACTGAACTAGTATCTTTCAAGATTCACAGAGGGCTGGGTCTGTTCCCCTATAAATGAACATAAAAGCTAAGCATAGTGAAGACTGCTTTTCAAGGTAGAAAAAACAGGAAGGAAAAAGATAAAATGTGGTCTGATTTTCCTGAGGGACTATTTTTAGGAGTGTATAATACTCTAGAAAGGCAGTTTTTCTAGTGTCAGAGGTTGTTAAAAGAGCTTGGCTACCTCACCCAGAATGTATCTGGAGCTAGACTGCCAGAACCCCGGTTCAGGTACTTACTAGTTGAGTGACTTAAAGACTCAAAAAACAATAGTTACACCTTCCTGAGGATGGGCACAGCTCTGGGCGGGGACAGCTCTCTACTGTACTGAAGATAGCCTGCATGGAACATTGAGCTTTGAGCCCCTGGTAAACAGAGCAGCATCTAGCAATGGAGTGACCTCTAGTGGGGAGTAAAGACCTCCAAGAAAGGAAAAAACTGGTTCCTGGCAGAAGAAAATCCACAAATTGTGGCACTGTTGAGTCCCAGAAAATCCTCTCCTTGTTCACCATAGCCTGCCTGGTTCCTAAGGGACAGTGTCCATGAGGTGCAGTGACTATTTTGGAGGCCAATTTCCTGGGACTGTTAAAAGGAAGACTCTGAGGGTCATGTCTTGAAGGGCTGGCACAGCTTAGCATTTAAAACTCCTCACTCCATGCCCTGTGGCACTGCCTGAGACTTCATGAGGATGAAGCCACTCATCCTTTAGAATGAAGCAGTCACCTTGTTAGGACCGAGAGGTCCTAACACCACACAGCACTTGTCTCAATCCAAATGACAAAACAATAAGAAGGTTTTAGTGGAAGCATGATTGATGGAAAGTTCCAGTTAATATTTTTTTTATATTTTTCTTTTATGTTAATATTGGGTCATATCTACATAACTTTAAGATAGTATCTCCTTGATGGTTAAGAACTAATGGAGAAAACCTGTTGTATTTTAATATATACTCATTAAACCTAACTTTAAATTGGTCTACTAGGGCAGCCTGGGTGGCTCAGCGGTTTAGTGCTGCCTTCAGCCCAGGGCATGATCCTGGAGACCCCGGATCGAGTCCCAAGTCAGGCTCCCTGCATGGAGCCTGCTTCTTCCTCTGCCTGTGTCTTGACCTCTCTCTCTCTCCGTCTCTCATGAATTAATAAATAAAATCTTAAAAAAAAATAAATTGGTCTTCTATATTGAATATTACCAACCATACATAATGTATAATTTATTTTTCATTTTGAAAGGCCACTGGGAAAGGTAAAACTAAGTGCTAAATTCTTGGTTCAAGTGGACTGACATTATGCCTGCATAGCAACTTTGATCAGACACACTTCAGCAAAATGCAAGGGAAAAATGGCATACCTGGAGAGACACATTATCAGATCAGACTGCCTACATTTTCTAATGTCACAGAGAAGTATTAAAACTGAGAGAGCTATATAGTAAATGGAAGCCCAAATCTGGATTCTTATACCTCATGTGGTTATTCTTAAACTTTTAAAAGGATACAGTTGTTTTAAAATATAAAAATAACCTCAAAGAACCATAAAATAAGAACTTCCAATGAAGTCATTATAAGCAGGGTTACTGAAGGATCACCCTGGAGAACTGTTAATGAGCAGCAGAGATTCTTGAAAGATTGGTTTGATAGTTTGATGTCAAATCTTGAATGCTAAATTAAGGAATTTATACTTGATCAGGCCTTTTGGGAGCAGCTGGTCCAGTTATGTGGACTAACTGCTAGCACTTGAGAGTTACTGTTCTTAAAATCCAAGTGCTGCACAGATCCACAGATATTAGGCAAAGAAAAAAGCTGTATCTAAAAGAAATCTAGCTCTGCACAAGTAAAAATGTTAACAATTTAATTCCTTCGAAACATTAATATTTCTTCAGGCTGCTTATCTTCAATAGTCGTATTTCTCTAATAAAGTCTCCTAAAAATTATCAAGGCTTAGAGAAGTTAATGAACCTAAGGCCACACTGCTTTAAATGGCAGAGCGGGCTTCAAATTTAGTCCACAATATTTCTAATATGCCATGCCACCTCTATACAGTTATCAAGATGATCACTAGGAAATGGTTCATACAAAGCTCGGTCGCTTGTTTATAACTGTTTGTGAAAATTCCTGCCAGACCTTGTCTCCAAAATGCCAAGAGATGGGTCTGAGATGTCTGTGTATCCTTGCAGATTATATACTGCCTGGCACATTTTTTTTTTTGAAATCTAGACATGAGAGAACCCAATAATTCTTTGTGGATTATATACTCAAATTCATCTTATTAACAGGATTTTAACATAATATTTTTACAACTAATTCTATAACTTACTGTAAATTTATTAATAAATAGGAACAAAGAGAAGAAAATAAAAGTTACCCATTATCCTACCAACTAAAAATAACTTATTACTATTTTGGTGCTATAGTCCTCTAGCTTTTTTTCTCTGTATGAATGTATTTTTAATTCATACTATTAATACAAATGTTAAACTTTTTACTTACTGTATCATGAACATCCATGTTATCAGTCTTCCAAAATAATTTTTAATGGTTGTATTCTATAATATTCTATAATTTTTCAAAATTTTCTTGTTAAATCCCTTAGCACATTAAAAAAATTTGCTTTGCATTTTTCTTATTACATGAATTTAAATTCATTAACATTTTAAGTCAATTATAATCTAAGAGGGGCACCTGCGTGGCTCTGTTGGTTAAGCAACAGATTCTTGGTTTTGGCTCAGGTCATGATCTCAAGGTCCTGGGACTGAGCCCTGCCTGGGGCTCTCCACTCAGCGGGGAGTCTGCTTATCTCCTCCTCTCTCTGCCCCCTGCCTTCCATTACCCCCCCCCCAAGAAAATAAATAAATCTTTTAAAAAAAACAAAACAAAACATAGTCCACGAGAGTTTTAAAATCACATTTTTGGTCAAAATCTATCATAATTAATTTTCAGGCAATATATTTAAAAGATATGACACAGATGGATCCCACTAAAATGTGGAAGTAGTCCCACCCCCCTTTTTTTAAAGATTTACTTATTTATTTGAGAGAGGGTGTGCATGAGCCCTTGTGTGCATGGGGGGAGGGACAGAGGGAGATGAGAGAATCTCCAGCAGACTCCCTGCTGAACCTGGAGCCCCACATGGGGCTCGATCCCAGAATCCTGAGATTATGACTGGACTTGAGCGGAAACCAAGATGAAAGCTCAACCGACTGAGCCACCCAGGTACCCCTTGTCTTATTTCTTTATGGACAAATAATTTTACTTTGACAGCAATTATAATACAACACTTGCTTTGCTCACAATAAAACTTCAAAGATTCTGGTGTATCATTCATCTTAAACTATACAGTTTACTTTTATTAGAATCTCTTTAAGAATCCCTATTTACCCATTTTTTGGAAGATTGTTTTGGAAGGCCCTGGGAAATAAATTCTCATAGATCATACAGCTAGGATCTCAGTTCTTAACTTTTGAGATATCTGCCCAAAATAAAGCCAAAATATGTGGATATTTATTTTGAGTTCCTAAGAAAGAAAAAGGGTAGCCCCCGTTTTGAAAATACGCAAGTAAATTTAAAAAATTGAGAATATTATCCTTTCAGGATATTCCAGCATCATGAAGAGCATGTGAAGCAGGAAGTTTTTAAGTAGAACCTTCTGAATTTTACTTCCAAGTCTCAAGAATAATTAAGAGAAGTTCAAAAAGTAATTTTTAGATAGATCTGGATCTACTACAGATACATTTTTACTTTATATCTAATTTTGTGGTATTTTCAAGTCTGATTTGTTTAAAATTCTTAATTTTGTGATTTCTTCAATGATATGTTATCAATTATTTCATAATTATAACTTTATTAAAGCAATAAAGGTGAGGTTAATTTGAAATGTATGAATTACAAAATGCTACTAAAGGCCAGTTCAGTATGTTTAAGTCCATATAATATTGAAAGTAGGCTAATCAAGTATTACTTAGCAGATGTCCTCAGGAAACAAAGCTTAATGAAAAAAGAAACAAGGATTTATTTATATATCTGCTATTACTATGCAACAACTGCTTAGCAACATGGGATACATAATATTTAACATTTATTAAGTTATTATATTCCAGGCACTATTTATGTGGTTTTCCTGGAATGACTGATGTAATCCTCTTATAAACCCCTATAAGGTTAAGCATTATCATTATCCTCATAGGGAAAAAAAAAAAAAAGGATGGCACTAACTTTGGTTTGTTAAGATTCTTTTTCATATAATGAACTAGTTTAGGAAACTTTTCATCAAAGATTACATAAAGGGAAACATTAGTCTACCCACACACTCCAAATTAACTCCTTATAATCATTTCAATCAGAGTAAAATTTTCAAACTGCAGGAAAAAAAACAATAAATATCTGGAAATGTTTCTTACTTTACAGGAAACATCAGTCACATGGTTACAGGAAACATTCAGCCATATATTCTGAATTAACTCTTTGCAATATTCTCAAAGTGGTCTTTTTTTTTTTAATTTTTTTAAATTTTTATTTATTTATGATAGTCACAGAGAGAGAGAGAGAGAGAGGCAGAGACATAGGCAGAGGGAGAAGCAGGCTCCATGCACTGGGAGCCTGATGTGGGATTCGATCCCGGGTCTCCAGGATTGCGCCCTGGGCCAAAGGCAGGCGCCAAACCACTGCGCCACCCAGGGATCCCCAAAGTGGTCTTTTTTTAAGTGTGAGAAAACAACAATAAAATATTTGGAAATATTTTCTACTTTATTGAAAGTGACTAAATTCCTGGACTCATTATTCTCAAGTATTTCTTACTCCTTCGGATAGTGAGAAAACACTTGTCTAAATTTTTCTTTCTCCATCAGAAAATCAAATAACCCCAACCAAGGATTTCTGACATATACTTCCTCCAATGTTTGTACTACTTATATTTTTGCATTATTGAAATTTAGTTCAATTCAACTTTTGGAAAAATATTGGCTTAAAATAAAAATTGTTCACAAATGGATTACTGGTATTATGGATATTTTACTTTATTCTAATATTTTTCAGGATTTTCCAAAATCTTTACAATGTAATTTTAACATGTTTAAAATTCTTAGCAGGGGACTTTCCCCCATAGGAAGTCTTCAGTTTATAGTTTGTAATTATATAATAAATAAGCATTGGAAGGTCAATCTGAAGTCTTTCATGAGCATGGATTATTTTTGTAATAGTGATTTAAAAAAAAATTTTTTTTTGAAAACGGCAGTACTTTATTGATGACCTAATGGTGCCACCTTGTGGCCTACCTGGGCTTCAAGTGCAACTTTACCATCTAGGACAAGAATAGAGCAAAAGGAGGGAGCGCCTTTGATGTTTGTTTTGTTTTTGTTTTTAAAGTTTGTTTATGTATGTGTGTATGTATGTGTGTAACTTCCACACTCAATGTGGGGCTTGAACTCACTATCCTGGTAACAACAGTCCCACGATCTACTGACTAGCCAGGCACTCCCTCTTCTCTTCATTTTACCTTACACTTACTTATTATTATAATTCTCAATAATTTTTATAATCAGTGAAAATTCAGAGTTGAGATGAAACTCACTTTTCCTTAAAAAAAAAAAAAGTTTACCTAACATAATGTTGTATGCCAATTATACCTCAGTTTAAAAAAAAGTTTACCAAGCAAATTAATGGCATAAATATGATTCCAGGATTATCTGGAAATCCAAATCTCATTAAACCCACCTTAGCAGACTTCATTTATACAAAATTAAAGTGCTAAAAAAAAGACATTCCTGGGGGCACCTGGGTGCTCAGTTAAACATCTGACTCTTGATTTCAGCTCAGGTCATGATTTCAGGGTTGTGAAATGGAGATTCTCTTTCTCCATCTCCCTCTCCCCCCCTCAAAAAAAATGACATCCCTACTTATTTATTTGGTGTTATTTAAAAATAGAGGAACTACAATATTTGTAAATTATTCCTCATTTTCTAAATAGTTCAGAAAATGTAAACCAGATTCACCTCAAATAGTCTGAAGGCACAAGACTCTGTTCTAGGAGAAACTGGAACACTTCCATGAAGTTTATACAGCCAGGAGGGCCATTCAGGATCATCCAACCCAATCTCCTTATCTTACATATAAAGATACTGAGAGGGGTGCCTGGGTAGCTCAGTGGTTGAGCATCTGCCTTCAGTCAGGGCGTGATCCTGGGGTGCTAGGATCCAGTTCCACATTAGGCTCCCCACAGGGAGTCTGCTTCTCACTCTGCCTGTGTCTCTGCCTCTCTCTCATGAATAAATAAATAAAATTTAAAAAAGAAAAAAAAAGGATAGTGAGAACCAAAAAAGCTGTAACTTTACATGCTATTTTACAAGCAAACTACCCCTTACCCCCAAGATTCTAGCTCCATTCATGATTCACCGTACATAATCTTCAACATAAGTCTGTCACAATTCTATTGTAATCTGTCCCCATCTAATGCTTTAATTTGTGCACCAGATGAATGTTAGCATGTACTGCATCCTTCACGCAGAACATCCATTCTAGTGACATAGGGTGGACAAGGACCCTCCCTAGGCTAGACAAGCCTGCAGAGGATCTAGTAGACTTGAGATGTGTTCTGATTGCATGTGAAGCTATGTGAATCACTGTGGTCTAGAGCTCCATATTGCTTACAGTGATGGCCTATGTAGACCCTTAAAATTCAAGAATTCCTGACACATCATTATTAGACCCACATCCTACTTCACACATTCCAACCTCTAGGGGCCTAAATAAGGATATACCATGAAAAAAAAAAAACCAACTAAACAGAGGACTAAGGAATGAATTTAACAAAACAGCCTCTAAAAATGGCATGGTTATATATAGCTACAGAAGGACCACCATTGGAGACATTTCCTCTTTTTCCCTACTGGAAGTAAGAATTAAGGATAAGCCCTTTGGTAGGAAGGGAGTAAAGGATGGTCTGAGACTTTAAAGGGAGACTTTGTTTCCTTTCCTGCACCCCCCCTTTGGACTGGGCAGGCATCTTCTGATATCCAGAGAAAAGAAAATAGAGATCGACATACTTAGAAATGACTCTACGTTCAAGGAAAGAAAAATAGGGATTTTTTTACCCTAAATTTCTTAGTCCATTTTAGGAGGATAAAAATAAGGATTACAGGGAAAAGCTGTATATTTTGACTTGAGCTTTCCTCATGCTGCCACTTAGGAACCTAAGATGTGGGGCACAAAGTGGGAAACACCAGTATTCTAAGACAGAGCTGAATTGGCAGTCCTGATAGCTTTGTCTATGAATAGTAATTGAGTTAAAGGACAATAAGTATGGCAATCTTCTTTCCAACTGAAACGTGGCCCCTACAAACCTCTCCTGTTAAAATGGCAGATCTAAGAGTTGGCTCAATTTGAGCCTATGTACTCAGAGTTCTAGGGAATTTTTTAGAAATGGAAATAGGGCTGGCAAATCCCTCTTACCAGTTTTCCAAGGAACTATTTTACTGTTCAGAGACCTACCAGGTCATTGTGACCAATGAGAAAAAGTGGTTAGTGACTAAGGATCTTATGTTTTTAGCTACCTGGATCTTCATATAATTCCCTTGGTATGTCCCAAGACATAAATACTTAAAAGTTTTTTCACTCTGGCTTCACACTCACTGAGGAGTCTGCTTGAGGGTTCTCTCTCCCTCTTCCAGGACCCTGGGATCATGATGTGAGCCAAAGACAGCCACTTAACCAACTGAGCCACACAGGCACCTTTCCTTTACTCACCTTTAATCTATCTTTTAACAAATGTACTTATATCTCTAAATTAAAAAAAAATCTATACATTTACATTTAATTGTCAACTGGCAACTGGACCCCATTGGTTTTCATATTGTTGTTTAAATATTATATAATTTCTGCGATGCCCTCTTTAAACCTATTAATTATATAGAAATGCACTTTAAATACTCAAACATGGGGGGCACCTGGGTGACTCAGTGGTTGAGGATGTACCTTTGGCTCAGGTTGTGATCTTGGGATCCTGGGATTGAGTCCTGCATCAGGCTCCCCTCAGGGAGCTTGCTTCTCCCTCTACCTATGTCTCTGCCTCTCTCTGTGTGTCTCTCATGAATACATGAATAAAAATCTTAAAATAAAAAAATATTCAAGCATGGGATTTGAAAACCTTTTTGTTAATTTCTAATGTATTTGCATTGTGGTAAAAGAAAATGGTCTTTGGGGTAAGAATTTATTAAAATTTATAAGACTTTTCTTTTGGTTAATCTGCCATGTGTATCTAAAAAGAATGTATGAAGTATTAGTTGAAGACAGGATTCTACTCTTGATATACATACAATTTGTCAATCTTGTTAATGTAGTTATGGAAATATTCTATATTTTTCCAATTTTTTCTATCTGATATACTGGTTTCTGAAAGTAGTGTTACAATTTTTCCCCATGACAATGGATTTATCAATTCTTTCTGTAATCCCATCTAATCTGGGGTTACATTTTGAGACTATGTTTAATTACATGCATCACTGCTCTATCTTCCTGGAAGATTGTTTTGTTTTGTTTTGTTTTGTTTTTAGTGTGCTTCTTTATTCCTATTAATGTTTCTTCAACATTTGATATTAATGATATTAACATTATTACATCAGCTTTCTACAGTTATAACTTTGGGGGGATATTTTCTTATGTCAACCTTTACGTATAGTTTTGTTTTTGGTGTATGTCTGGTAAACAGGAAACTAGATTGTTTTTTAAAGATTTTTTTCCCCATAGGTGAATTTAACCAACTTATATATTTTTATGATTTCTAACCTGTTTGAAGTGATTTCCACCTATTTTGTATGCTTTCTGTTTATCATCTTTTAAAAAAAATTTGCTTCTTTCCTACCATCTCTTGCATTATTATTCCCCCCCCCCCATATTCTCTTAGAAACCACTGAATATATTTCTTTTCTTCAACCAGTTATTTAAAAATTTTGACATACAGGTTAATAATGTTTCTTGAAGTCTAAAAATATCTAGAATTTTATTCTGAACACAATGACCAGAATATACTTTAACCACCATAGACCACTCCATGATTGCAAAGTTTTAGCTTTATGTTTTAAAAAACCTCTCCCAAACCCCACCTCCCCCCCCCCCCCAAAAAAAGGTTAAATTTGTCAACTTTTTATCAATCAGATCATTCTTTTTCAAAAAATCCCACTGCCTCCCTCTGGATTCACTCTTCTGAAGTTCACTCTCCACTTCTTTTAGTGAGGATCTATGAGAAGTAGCCTCTTTCAGTCTTCGCAAATTTGGCTTAACTTGACTTTATTCTTGAATAACAATTCAGGTGATCATGAGGTTATTAAAGCAGTCAGTTACTTTCCCTCACTACCTTGAAGCTCTCGCTGATGATTCTAGGCATCATTACTGCCTCAGTTTGGTTGTTGTTCTTGTGTAGGAATGTATTTTTCCTTGTCTGGTTTAAAATTTTTCACTTTATCCTTAATGTACTACAGTTTTACTGGGATTCTCTATTTAGGAGGATTTATTTATCCAGCTTAGATTACAAATACATTCTGAATTCCAAGGACTCATGCCTTTCTTGAATTCTGGCAAATTCTCTTCAAATAGTGCTTTTCAACCATACCTTCCTTTTAGATATATGTTGGAAACTCAATGATCAATTTATCCTTTTCTTTAAAAACAAACCAACAAAAAAGGTTTTTCTGTGCTACATTCTAGGTGCAGTTTTAGCACCATCTTCTAGTTCACTTATGCTCAGGCTGGTTTGAGCCTAAAAGTTTACTACACTTAAAAAAAAAACAAAAACAAAAACAAAAAAACAAAAAACAACTCATACTCTAAGTTTTCATTCCTAAGAGTTCTAATTAATTCTTCACATTCACCTGTTGTTCCTTTTTGTTTCATAATTTACTATTCATTTTTAATAAATGTGAGTCCTTTTTCTCTTTGAGCATATAGACACTTAATTAAAAGTCTTTGCTGGATTGTGCCCTAAAATTGTTTACTTCAGGACTGAATTTGTGTGCCAGTGCTAATGTTACTGGATGAGGTCTTAGCACTTAGCATCTTTATTCCTTTTGGAATTTGTGCAGCAAGCTTATTTTGAGAGAAAGGTTTATTTGTTTGTTTTGTTCTCCATTCCTTCTCCCCCATGCTGACTCCTTCAGATAGCTGCCTCCATCCACCCTGCCACCTGGGAATGTAGTTCAGAGCCAGGTCTTATACAAGGTAAGATGAACTTCTGTCTCTCAGTAATAGTTGGCTATTACAGATTTAATCACTGAGCCAAAGTCTGGTTCAGTTCCTAGCTGTAAGACTGCCATGTCCTTCTGCCTTGCTAGGTCCAGCTTCTTTAAGCCCTCTGATTCAAGCAGCAGTCAAGAACAGTTTTATTTAGACTCCTTTCATGCTTAGGGAATCTTTACCCAAAGCCTTGACTTTAAGCCATAACCTTACTCCACTCCTGTCTGTGGAGCACTTTTAATCCTCACCACCCAGCAGAAGCCAAATATTTGCCCACCACTACCCACTTTCAGAACAGCTAGCTGCAGCTCCACTCACCACACTCTATAGAGATGTTTATTTATTGTTCTGACTACATCTTCCTGGTTCCCTCTTTTTATGTTTGATCAATTATTGCCATGTACTGAAACATGAACTTAATGTACTATTTTGATCTAAAACCAACTATATAAATTTTTCTATCCTCAGAAGCCTACTGCCACTGTAGTGGACACATCGGCTGCCTACCTAGTATCTAGTCCTATGTTTTTCTGCCCCACAGGACCCAACAGCCTACTTCTTCACTGCTGATATGCTCTGAAGGGGTCAGCACTGATTATATTAAGCCATGTAATAATTACATTCCCCTGGCTGTAGTGGTTTATTTAGAGGTAGATATGTGACCAATCCAATAAGACTCTGCTTGGAATGCTAGAGTGATATATTCTCCTTTTATCCTGAAAATATGGTATGTAAACAGCACCTAAAATTGCTTTGGTCATCTTGACATATATTTTATATACGTGTGCACATGTACACACACATATGCATGCATGCACACACACATACTACAGGAAGCATACAAAATAAACAGAAAAATAGAATCAAGCCTTGATTAAACCTCGTTTGAGGCACATATTAACTCTGGACTTTAAAAATACAGGCATAAGTAATGTTTCTTTACTGACAGTTTAATTTAAGTTTGTTACTTAGAGCCAGATGCTTAAATAACACAGAACCTAAAGTGGTCATTACTACTGATACCTAACCTACTGCTATATGCGTCTGTCACTGTTTTCTAAAAAGGAAAAGATATTTTTTGTATTACATGTTTCAGCAAAAGACTCAGGTCAAAGGAAGGGTGGAGTGTAAGGATATATTACTTGCTTCAAGAAGGAGATGAATGAAGCCTAGAAATCCCACATCTAAACGGGATAAGGAATTGGATGCTGACTGAAAGCTGGGTAAATTCTAGGAATTGACCAAGGAGATAACCCAGAGAACAAGCAGAAAAGATACTCTGAATAAACAACTAAGATAAAAATAAGCTCACTGTGGGAAAAGCCTTTTTATAGACATTACGAGTTTTTGTTTTTTAAGACAAAATCAACGTAACAGCAGGCAAAACACAGGCAATGTAAGGTTTTTTTTGTTTTTTTTTTTTTTTAAGACAAAGTAATAGGCAAAACATAGCCAAAAGATCGGGAAAGGGTAGAGAAAGATTTAAATGAAAGAAGCAGTGCCATTTGGTAATTGGGGAAAAAGTGACTGACTTTAGAACTAAAAATGCCACCAAAGTTACAAATGCCTAAACTCTTCCAACAATGTCACACTCAGGACATTTTATTTTAAAATTAAACTTAGGTTGGGGCACCTGTGTGGCTCAGTGGGAAGTGTCTGACTCGACTTCAGCTCAGGTCTTAATCTCAGGGTTGTGAATTTTAGCCCCACACTGGGCTCCACACTAGGTGTGGAGCCTACTCAAATAAATAAGTAAACAAACAAACAAACAAACAAACCTGGGTTAAAGGAAAAAAAGACATAATTAGTAAGAGAAAATACATATGTTATTTGATTAGTTTTAATCAAAGTATCTAGTCTCATAAAGACCTACTGTGGAAAAGACAGCTAAGTAAACTATGTTTTCTTGCAGTTATTTCTGACTTACTACCATCCCTACGTAACACTGTCACATATCTTTTCATTGATTATATTCAGAAATTTGTGAAAAGTACTACTTATTAGTACCTAGCAACATATTTATGGATATGTCTCCCCAGGCAAGGAAAACAAAAACAAAACCAAACTACTGGGATTACACCAAAATATAAAGCTTTTGCACAAGAAACCATCAACAAAACAAAAGGCAACCTACCGAATGGGAGAGGATATCTGTGAATGATATATCTGATAAGGGGTTAATATACAGAATATATGTAAACTTACAGAACTCAACAACAAAAAAGACAAATAATCCAACTTAAAAATGGGCAAAGAAGCTGATTTTTTCCCAAAGCTGTCATTTTTCCAAAGACATACAGATGGCCAAAGAAAAATACTGAAAAAGCTGTTCAATATCATTAATCATCAGGGAAATGTAAATCAAAACAATGAGATATTACCTCACACCAGTCAGAATGGCTAGTCACAAAAAAGAAGAAATAACAAGGGTCGTCAAGGATATAAAGAGAACACTCCTGCACTGTTGGTAGGACTGTAAACTGGTGCAGCCACTATGGAGAATAGTATGGAGGTTCCTCAAAATATTAGAAATAGGAAAACCATACGAACCAGTAATTCCACTCACTACTGGTACTGACTCAAAGAAAATAAAAACACTAATTTGAAAAGAGAATATATGCCCCTATGCTTATGACAGCATTATTTACAATAGCCAAGTTATGGAAGCAACCCAAGTATTTATCCATAGATGAATGGATAAAGAGGATATGGAGTGTGTGTGTGTGTGTATATATACACACACACACACACACATATACACACAATGGAGTATCACTCAGCTATTAAAAAGAATGAGATCTTGTCATTTGTGACAACATGGATGGACCTAGAAGGTATTATATGCAAAGTGAAATAAATAAAGACAAATACCATATGATTTCACTTTTATGTGGAATCTAAAACAAACAGAAACAGACTCATAAATACAGAAAACAAACTGCAAATTGCCTGTCGGGAGGAGGGTAAAATAGGTGAAGGAGATTAAGAGGCACAAACTTCTTGGGGGAAAAAAGTACTACTTACTGGATAGCTTATCAAATACACACAAATGTCAGAATTCCTTTGGTATATATGTGTTTATGGTTGCATGAAAGAGAGCTGTTTACAATACCATGATTAAACATGGAGGGCATTATGCTAAGTGAAATAAGCCAGACACAGAAAGATAAATACTGTATGCTCTTATTTATATGCGGAATTTTTAAAAAGCTTAACTCATAGAACCAGAAAATATTAATAGTAGTTACCTGGGACTGAAGGGTGGAGGAAAAGATGTTGGTCAAAATGTACAAATTTTCAATCAGAAGATGGCTAAGTTCTGAAGTTCTAACGTACAGTATGGTGATTATACTTAGTATACTTTATTGTACACCTGAAATTTGCTGAGTAGATCTTAAGTATTTCCACACACACACACACACACAATGGTAACTATGTGAGGTAATGGATGTGTTATAATAACCTGATTGCGGTAATCATTTACAGTGTAGAATACTACTAAATCAACACATTGTACCCCTTTAAAAAAATCATGTCATGTAACCTAAATAAGTACAATTTTATTTGTCACTAATACCTTAATAAAGCTGGAAGAAAAAGGAACAAGCATGTTTTTAATCTGGAAATTAGCTGTTCCTTTTTCACTGATTTTATTTTTATATTTTAAGTTAAGTTGATCATTCTTAAGTCTACTTACTGGTTTGAGAAAAAGGACTTTATTACAAAGCTCTAACTATAAACTTGAGTTTTAATAATAGTGAAAATTATTTTAAATAGGTAAATCTTTTACAAACACCACAACAGAGTTCTTTATAAAATGCCTACATACAATCCAATTCCATAATTATTTTCCTTATAAGAAATCTAGCAAAAGTCTTTAGTAGAATGGTACTAAACAAACTTGGCATGACATTTCACAGTATAGTGACAATCTCAAAAGTTCTTCCATTTTTAAAGGATGAATAACAAAAGAAAGTCAACATGGAGTAAATGAAAAATTCTGAACCAGAAGAGGTTCGTTAGATCTACATGAAGAAAAGCATACCACTGAAAGTTATTTATAATAAGAAATTGAGAAAAAAAAATCCAAGGAAAAAAAAATGTGTTCTTAGGAATATGCAAAAAAATTAAGAATGTAGGTTGGGGAAAAATAGTATTAGGAGACTGGGATAAAACAAAACTGTTAGGTAAATAAAAGCATAAATTTAAAATCCAAATGGTGAGCAGTAAGAAACAGAATATATATCACAGAAAATCAAATCCAGACAGAAAGGCCTACTTACAAAGTGATGCAAAAGAGAAGAAAAAAGAATGTGTGACACAATTAATACAACTAGAAACCAGAGCCAACCCATGAAAAATTCTCACAGAAAAAAAATGAAAACCCAAAACAATAGGTATAAAATTAAGAAAATACTTCCCTCAACTGAAAAAAAGGGATTGAAGGACCTGAAATCTTCCAGATAAGATTAAAGGATTGAAAAAAATCAGTAGATATAACCCTAACCTTTGAAATATTTTAATCACTTCAAATCTTTACAATGCAACAAATGTTGTACCTACTATGGAAATAGTACACAAGATCAAAGAAAGAGTTTATATCCACAGCTAAGATCCTGTAAATCTGCTATATGTTGTATATCTTACTGATTACTCTGTATTTTGGGCATTAACTAACTCAGGGCAAACATAAGAACCTGAACTCATGACTTCAAATAAAAATTGCACTGTTTTTCTACATTTACTTCCTTTTTAAACCATGCTGCCTTATATTATTATTTAGTTGCAATGAAGTATTAGTCTTCACACTTTTCAAGTAAACAGAGGTGTAGTTTTATTTTGTTACTGTAGGAATTAATTTTTATAAGAGAATGGATGTATATCAGCACAGTCAGTTCTTACTACTATTGAGATAGCACACTTCAAAATAAATCCAATTTCTGGATGCATGTATGTTTATTTTTAAATGCACAGCTTATAACACTTGTAAGTTAATTTTTTAACATAAGGTAAGGACAAAGTGGCAAAAGAACACACTCCACCTAAGCATTTCCATGAGTCCTGAAATGTGTTATATACGAAGGATAAGCTTCTAGGTGTATTGATTTTGAAGGTTAATAATACGTTATTATCAGTAGTAGTATAGTTATTTAATTCTACCAGTCATTAATAAAATAATCCAAGTCTAGCTGCTAAGTAGGTGAAGCTGGAAGTAAAATTATTTACCATGGAAATGACTACAGTGCTTTCTAATAATTTATATATGAGAAACTTATAGCTAACTTCTTCTAAAGAGTTGTCTATTACTTATAGACTCCAATTCCTCTCCCATTCTCTCTATAAACCAGGTTTTAGCCCAGGGTCTCTCCCCCACTATTCTGAAAATGCTCTTGCGTGGTCACCAAGGACCCTTGCATTGCTAAATCCAACGGCTGTTTCACAGTCCTCATCTTACATAACTTGTCCACTGAGCAAGAGGAGACACAGATGATCACTTTCTCCTTCCTGGAACACTCTCTTCACTTGGCTTCTGGCACTCCACATTCCTACCTTCAAAGGCTTTCTTTGAGGTTCTTAATCTCCCCAACCACTGAATATGGAAAGCCCAAAGCTCAATCTTCATTTCTTTAGAACAGACCTCATACAATCTCGTTTTGTTTTGCCTTGTTTTTCAATCTCATGGTTTTAAATACTACCACCTGTTAATAACTCCCAAATTTCTATTTCGAGTCCCAATCTTTCCATAAACTCCAGCCTCATATAATCCCATGTGAACAGGCATCTCAAACCTGACATATCTAAAACTCTTAATTCCCACTCTATCCACCTCCCCTTATCTCTTCTGCCCTTAAATTTTCCCCATCTCGGTAAACAGCAACCTTCCAACAGCAGGCCAAAGGCCTTAGAGTTAGGTTTCATTCTTTTACCCCTACACTGCACCTCCAATCCATCAATAGTAAATCCTGGCAACTACCACCTGGTCTAAGCCCCGATCACCTTTCGTTTAGATTCCTGAACCAACTTCCAACCAGTCTCTCCTCTCCCATCCTTGCCCACCACCCCCTGCCCCCGTCAATTCTGAACACAGCAGACAGAGCGACGACTCTTTAAAAACATTAAGTCAGATCCTCCAACTCCTCTGCTCAAAACCTTCCACCCACTCCCCTCCTTATTCAGAGAAAAAGCCAAGATCTTTATAGGACCAGTTAGCTCTCAGACCCCATCCTGCCCTCCCTTACTCCATTCAAATGCACCCGCCTTCTTGCTGGTCCTCCAGTAAGGCTGGCAATCTCTGGTATACTCCTCCCCTAGACAGCCCCATGGTTATTGTATTTGTTTTGTTCAAGAATCTTCCTCATTTTTAAATTGTATCTGCTTCTTATTTTAAAACTGTATCTGCTTCTTCCTATCCCCCTCTGCTGCTTTATTTTTCTTCTTAGCAACAGTTACCTTCTGACTGGATATATTTTACTTTAATTTTCTCAAATTATTTTGTTTATTGTACCCACTCTCACTTCCTCCAGTGGAAAGTAAGCTCCATGAAGACAAAGACACGTTTTTTGTTTTTTCCAGGCTTCCATCCCCAGTGTGTAGAACAATGTCCAGCGATGGAAGGCACTCAATATACATTTGCTACAAGAATACTGAATATGCAAACTTTTAAATCCTGATAAGGCTAAGAGATTTGAGAGACTACAGTATCCAATCTCTCCTTAAGGGAAATAGGACTTCACTTCTGACGTTCATGGAACTGTGGAAATTCTTTATCCTTCCTAGTGACTCAATATGCTCTAAGCAACATTCCAAAAGTCTCGCCACCCCTCTTCAGGCTCTCCAAAATCCTTCCTATATCCAGGGAGGTATTAACTTACGGTCATCAAAAAATCTTCATTTTCCTTCAGCACTACTGTCCTAACATTGCAAAGGCAAAGTGAACTCACTAAAAACGGTATCAAAACACAAGTAATGAAGAAAAGTAATGAAGCATGTAAACAGCCAAATGAACCCACGTCTATTTCACATCAAAGTGCATTGATAGGGGTGAAGGCCTTCGACCGAGCTTAACTTATTATCCACTATAATCTTCAAAGAGCAAACATTTTTCTCATTAAACTCCTTAAAAACCAAAAAGGAGTTGGGATAGGGCTTTTGCAGATAGCCACGAAAATTAAGGCCGAGAGAAGTCAGCTCAGGCTACGAATCAAATTAAACAAACAAGCAAGCAAAACCCTCTGGAACATGTTTGGACGGGGAACAGAAGCAAGAGCACTGCAGTACGGCAGAGGAGGCTCAAAACCCAGCTCCCCCTCTGCTGCTCCTGACCCTCGACAAGTTTGCTCAGACTCTCCGGGCTCAGTTTCCTCATCTGTAAAATGGAAATGGTACCTCACAGGACCGCTGCGAGGATTGATCAGAGGTACTAGGTATTTCGAACACTGAGCAAGCACCACGCCCGACACTTAGCAGGCACCGAAGATGGAGATTGCCGCCCATTCCCGCACCACTGATCTTACGGCTGTTTACGCCAGGGGCTCCTCCCTCCACCGTCACGTTCTGAAGAGTGGGAACCACCACTGCCGGCGGGCTGCTTTGTACCGACGTTCAGGAGCCAAGTTTAAAGAATGAGCGTCCCTTTTCCTCAAGGCAGAGCAGGTACCGGAAAACCTGGAGGGTAAACACCCGCTTCCTAGCGCTGCACGCGAAGAGGCAGATGCCGTCCTCGGCCCGCGGAGCCGCGCACCCCCCGGGACGCTGCGATCACGCGGCGACAGCGCTGACGCCGGGCCGCGGGCTCCTCACGCCCGCCGCGTCCTGCCGCGACCACCGGGAGCCTCAGACCTCCCGCGTCACGCGAGCGCGCCCCGGCACGCCCCGGGCCCGCCGCCGCGGCCCGCAAAGCCCGGCCGCCCCTCCGCGGACGACCGCAGCCTCTCCCCGCGACGACACGAGCGCCCCGGCCCGCCTCGCCCCGGCCCTCACGAGCGGCACAGCCCCGGGGCTGCCCGCCGGACCCGCGACGCCCGCTCGGGCTCCCTCAGGGCCGCCGCGTAGGGGCGAGGGCACCCGGGCCCCTCGGCCAGGCCCCGGCCCGGGGCTCTCCGCGGGCTCCAGGCCGGCAGGGGAGGTGCCACTGGCTCGGTCCTGGGGCCGCCGACGGGCCCCGGCCCACGTACCTGCGACCCCGCGGAGCGACGGCGGCGGCAGCGGCGGCTGCAGGTTGAGAGGAGAGGGGCGGGCCATAGAGCAGGCGGCGCTGCCCCGGGGCTAGAGCGGCCTCACGCCGCGCCGCACGGTGCGCCCCCTGGAGGCGGGAGGCCCGCGCGGCGACTCGGCTTCCCCAGAACTGGACGCTCCGAAGGCGCCTGCTCTGAATTAGGGAAAGGACGGAGCCTGCGCGTGGGCAGAAGACAATGACCGCCTAGGAAGCTTTTCCAGCCTGAGTTCAGGAGCATTTTGCACTATTCACGTCCTTTTTCTAAATATTTAACATCCCAACCCCTCAGCTAAATGAAGGCTTCAAAGCAAGGATACTTTTATTAAAAGCTGTAAGCGTCCATAGTCACCGACCTCTAGGTAAGGCTAATAACTCAAATGGATATATTTATAATAGCAGCTGACTGCCATAATTCTAAAATATGACGCTTTTTTTTGTCAAAAATTGAATATTTACATCCTACTTTTTAGGATTCCTGGACTAAATGCAAGATGTATACAGCCAAATCTCACTGAAAATGTGGTGGACAGTAGGGTGGTGGAAGTTCATTTATACATATACAACATTTAAGTTTCCCAGCTCTGTTCCTACAGACTTCCTCTGCAAAGTGATCATCCCTTCTCTGAATTCTAGCACCACTTGCCCAACCAGGCCACCTTCTGGGATGTCTCATGTCCATCCACTCAAGAGCTATTATTCAGTCTAACAGTGTGTTCTTGGTAAAGTCATGTAAATGTTTAGGATCATGGTCAAATTTGAGAGAATCTCTTTCAAATTTCTTTCATATAAGAATTATGATTTCAGGGGGTGCCTGGGTGGCTCAGTCAATAGAGCATTTGACTCTTGACCTCAGGGTCATGTGTTAAAGCCCCACATTGGGCATGGAGCCCACTTTTAAAAAAGTTATGGGGGATCCCTGGATGACTCAGCGGTTTAGCGCCTGCCTTGGGCCCAGGGCGTGGTCTTGGAGTCCTGGGATGGAGTCCCACATCGGGCTCCCTGCATGGAGCCTGCTTCTCTCTCTGCCTATGTCTCTGCCTCTCTCTCTCTCTCTCTCTCTCTCCTCTCTCTCCGTGTCTCTCATGAATCAATAAAATCTTAAAACAAAAATAAAATTATGACTTCGGGGCATTTCACATTTTCATGTGCAGTCACTAATCATAAGTATTAATTACTATTTGAATGGATGACATTTATTAACCAATTTGTCATGGATGTCTTCCTTGTGGTTTGGGTTGAGTTTATAATATCTTCATTGATGCCCATAAATTTTGTCAAATCTATAAAGAATTTAAACCTTTTCCCAATATGTTCATAGGATGCACTTCTCTTCATTAATTGGCTTACTGAACAATCTGAGAGCGTATTTATTACTTCTATTCAAATATATTTCTTCCCCTCTATGAATTATGCTTTTGTTTGATCTGAAAAAATGCAGGGACTGTGCAGACAGCTTTTTTTCTCAGGTGAGATTAAGGGAGTGAAATGCACACTATTCATGTCCTGTGAATCCTCCACGGCACATGTGGGGACTACAGCACATCACTCTGGTCACTTAGGAGTGTTAAGAGAAGCCTTTCCTCCACTTTGACAATAATGCTGCATGTGACCGTGAACCACATGGACAATCCCATTAAATGCAAAACAGAGTATCCCAACTGCATTTCTGCTTAGCAAAAGCCCCAAAATATCTATATTCACTCCAGTGCTACTCAAGAGAGAGGAGAGCCTTGGGAAGTCCGAGTAGAAATAGACAGCAATCTTCATTGTAATTAAACTATATTAATTTTGCAAACTTTACAAAAACTTTTGACTGTGTGAACATATCTCCAGAGTTCCTTCCAGGTCTTGGAAGGAACCTGTACAAGGGAGGGTGGGGCTGCATTAGTTCTCTATTGTCACTGTAACAGATTATCACAAACTTAATGACTAATTCATCATCTTACAGTTCAGGAGGTCAGAAATCCAAAATCAGTTTCACTGGGCCAAAATCAAAGTGTAGGCAGGGCTGCATTCCTTCTAGAGGCTCTAGAGAGGATCCATTTCCTTACCCTCTCCAACTTCTAGAGGCTGCCCATATTCTGTGGCTCGGCTCGTGGCCCCTTCCTCCATCCTCAAAACCAGCCATGTAGCGTCATTTCTCCTTCTGACCTCTGCTTCTACTCTTGTGTCTTCTCTAACTTTGACCTTCCTGCCTCATTATTAGGACTCTTGGCTTACACTGGGCACACCCTGATAATCCAAAATTTCTCCACCTCAAGGTCTTTAACTTAATCACATCTACAAAGTCTTTTTTTTCTCATTGCAAGGTAACATGGTTTCTGGGGATTAGGTCATGGACATCTTTGAGGATGTTATTCAGACCCCTACAGGGTCCTGAAGCTCAAATTCTATTCCCTTCATGTAAATCTGCCTGTTCTTCCTCATTGCCAGAATCTATTTGGTCCTGAGTTCTGATTGTGAGACTTCCACTGGGGAAGAGTACCTGTAATTACAACTGGACCAAGTGTTATGAAGGAAGAGAGAAGAGATGCTATATACAGGCAAATAATATGGGACCTAATTTACGTGGAAAGGCAGCACAATGCCTTTGAAGAAGTGATAATGCATTTGAGACACAAAAGATGAGAAAGAGTTAATTATGCAATGAACAAGGGGAGTGTTCTAGAACAGAGGATAGTATGTATAGCCTGGGAATGGTGATGTCAGAAGGTCAACATGGGGGTGCCTGGCTGGTTAAATCAGCAGAGCATGCGATTCTTGATCTCAAGGTCATGAATTCAAGGACCACATTGGGCTTGGAGCCTACTTAAGAAGGAGGAGGGGGAGGGGGAGGAAGGGGAGGAGGTGGTCAGCATGGCCCAGTTGTGTCCCACCATTGAATCCTTAGCACTACCACAATGAATGGCACGTAGTAGGTGCTCAAGAATATAGCTTAGTGGTTGTCAGTCCTGGCCACACATTATAGTCACCACAGGGGCCTAAAAATACCAACACCCAGGTCCCGGTCAAAACCAAATAAGAATTGTTTTGAAGTATGGCCCCAGCATCCATACTTTTAAAAGCTGCTCCGGGACAACCTGGGTGGCTCAGCAGTTTAGCGCTGCCTTCGGCCCTGGGTGTGGTCCTGGAGGCCCTGGGTCAAGTCCCACATCAGGCTCCCTGCATGGAATGGAGCCTGCTTCTAGCTCCGCCAGTGTCTCTGCCTCTCTCTCTGTCTCTGTCTGTCTTGGGCTAGGCTGATTAGACATTACTATACCATCTTAGAAAATGCAGAAAGGGCTTTCAAAGGCAGAATTGAATACTTATCAGAAGGGACTCAGAGTGACCTAGCAATCATCCCATTATAACCAACTGTCCCTGCAGAAAAGAGATGTGTTGAAATGGGGAAATGATTTTAAAATATACCATACTAGAATGCCTGGGTGGCTCAGTTGGTTAAGTGACTCTTGATTTTGGCTCAGGTCATGATCTCAGGATTGTGAGATGGAGCCCCATGTGGGACTCCATGCTGGCCATGGAGCCTACTTAAGATTCTCTCTCTCCCTCTTCCTCTTTCTTCCTCTCCCTCTCTAAACAACAGGGCAGCCCTGGTGGCTCAGTGGTTTAGTGCCGCCTTCAGCCCAGGGCCTGATCCTAGAAACCTGGGATTGAGACCCACGTTGGGCTCCCTGCATGGAGCCTGCTTCTCCTCTCTGCCTCTCTCTCTCTCTCTCTCTCTCTGTCTGTCTCTCATGAATAAATAAAATCTTAAAAAAAAATAACAAAACCAAAAAATACCATACCTACAAAGGAAGAGGAATTTCTACTTGTTTTTGACCTTAACTACTAGGTTAGTTTTTTGTAGTTCTAAAGAATGACCATCAGAGGGAGACATGCTCCTGAAAGTGTTGCTTTCCAGGCAAAGAGTCAGGTGTTTTTAACAGCGTTGTGGATTCCCAAGCCTTAACCAACAAACGAGTAAGTCGCAGGATATAAGACAAGTAGAGCATATATATCTACACTTGAGTTAGATTTATTTCAGTTCCCCAACAGTTTAAACATTTAAACCACCAGAAAAAAAGTGAAGTGTGTACGTGTGCCAGGCATTGTATGTGCAACACTGAGGGAAAAAAATGGAGTCTAGGAGGATAATCTGTTCAGCAACCAACACAACTAGAAATTAAGTATGCCAGCAAAAGCTTCAGAAAGGGATCTCTCTCCCTTTATTAACTGCAAAGTAAACATTTAGGTCTTGAATTTCTGGACCTACGTTAAGAGTCAGATCCCTGGAAAGAAAAAAAGAACTTGGCTCCTCGCTGCAACACCCATTTGTTGTTTTCCTTTGCACTTATCCATGCATGCCAGAAACACACGGATTTTCACACATACGTATGTTAGACTACTGTATGTGATGGGAACGTATATAGTGCTTACTCTGATTAAGCTTCCCTTCCAAAAGTTAAGGAACTGATCACGAGTAAGGGAATACCTTTTGCAAAGGTTTAAGTAAATGCATTGCTTTGCAAAGCCTTTGAACGTGACTGGTGAGATTATGCCCATGACCACCAGATCTCAGTCACTGAATAATGAGATATGAGCTCTTAGGGATGTGAGAGTCATATCTTACTTGGCATATAGGGATTATGTGCGAACCTGAGAAATGATCTCCCAAAAAGCACTGTTGTATGTCGTTGAGAAAAGCCCATAAAACTCTCCGGAGTCCATAAGAAATGACGATGTCCACATATTTGATCATTTATTTTATACTTCAAAACAAGCACTAGAAACTCAGAAGTCAAAAGGTTTGTAAATGTTTTCCAAAGCGGGCAAGGAAAGCCAATAGGAGATAATATGGAAAAGCTGGTAGCCCAGGTTGGCCCAGCCTTTTCAACTTTCTTTTCTGGCCCTAAATTTCCTTCCTAACCTTCTAATATTCCCACTCCTTAGAGACTACACAAGTTCAGGGTTTGTTAGGTGTGGACAAAGGAGAAAATAGGGTGGGGTTCATGCTGGGGCCAGAGGGCTCTGGAATGTCTGCTCATTCCAGAAAATGAGCAGCTGGTTCCAGCAATCTGTGTTGTTAAAGGGTCCACTCCAACCCTGGAACAGTGCTTAGAGCTCACTCTGGGGGCTCAAACCAAACTGACATTTTAGGCTTCAAGGGATCTTAACTCTCATATTCATCTCAAAATAAGCTGCTAGTGATCAAACAGAAGCAAAGCTCTTCTCCTTCTATCTAGATCCTGAAACATACTCCAGGGAATGAGCTTTATCAGAATTTGCCTTAGATCGGCTCTCTTCCTCTCAAAACACAGAGCTTGTGCTTTCATTTCTACCTTTACAAAACTGCGATGCCAAAGTCAGGAGGAAGCCTGAGGCTATTTTGCTCTGACAACTCTTTTCTACCAATACAACTGGACTAATACATCTTTTGAACTTAAACACTTGACCAACAAGAAAGGAGACTTGTGACATTTTTACGGGGTGAAGAAAAGGGGAGGTGAATAAGTAATGTGAATTGCTCTTAGCCTATGCATTTAAGGCAAATAGAATCAGAAAAGACATACAAATTATTTTTTTTATAAACCTCAAAAATGTATTTTGTGTGTCTATCTTCCAAACTCATGGTACATTAAAAAATAAATGGAGTTCGCTGACTTCTGTGTTTTTGTCATGTTATCCAGCAGGATTTTTTTTTTAAAATTATTCATTTATTTATTCATGAGAGAGAGAGGCAGAGACAACAGGCAGAGGGAGAAGCAGGCTCTATGCAGGGAGCCCGATGCGGGACTCCATCTCAGGTACCCAGGATCACACCCCAGGCCAAAGGTGGCACTAAACCACTGAGCCACCTGGGCTGCCCCAGCAGGATTTTTTTAAACAAGTCCCCAGGTAAGGGAGTTTGCACTCAAGCAGTAAGGTTTTAGGATTTTTTTTCCTACAGTGAATTCACTAAGATCTCAGCCCCTGTTCATCATCATCCTTAGACCACATGTAACTTTTGTTTTAATTTTAACAAATGAAAAGGGAAAAGGGGATATGAGAGAAGAAAAAAGGGGGAAAGACATCTTGACACAAAGAAACCACAGTTAATTACAAAGGAGAAACTAATACTGACATACGTAATTGATAGAAACCCAGTTACCTGTAAGAAATCTTAGATTTACCTGCTATGGTATGTATTCAATCAATACATGAAAAAAAAAAAAAAAACCTCTGATGGGGCACCTGGGTGGCTCAGTTGGTTAAGCGTCTGCCTTGGGCTCGGGTCATGATCCCAGGATCTTGGGATGGAGACTCCACATGGGGCTCCCTGCTCAACGGAGGGGCTGCTTCTCCCTCTGCCAGCTGCTCTCCCTGTCCTGTGCACTCTCTTGGTCTCTATCTTAAATAAATAAAATAAAATCTTAAAGAAAAAAAGAAACCTCTGACAAACAGCCTTCCTATTTTCCCCCTTAACATGGTTCCATACAAATCATGGAGAGTGGAACCACTTTCCCTTTTCATATAAATAATGCACACTTGTTGGTGTGGTGCCTCTGGAATGCATCATGCTCCACCAGTTACAGTGAAGCAAAATCTGTACAGTTGATTTTTGAATAAAACCTGTCTCCAAGTGGTTAACTTTGCACCATGTTTCATAACTGCCATTTCACTTGTTTTACCCATGATTTTTGCAGAAAATCAAATTCTAACTTCCCTCGATGGGGACCCAGATGTAGTAGATTCCTGTCACCTCTTCCTCTGCACACTAGACCCAAAACAAAGGGGGGGACCTCTCCAAAAATTCTGTGGGGACTAGTTTTCAGTCGAATGAGAGCAGGCATGTGCACAGAAAAGCCAACTCACACTTCCAGTTTCAGCCTGCTGCTCCAGGCACCTCCACACCAGACAAGTTCTGCACGGCAGAACCCATCAAAATAAGGGCTCATGTGGACAGATGGAAAGGCCATTAGGAAGTACAGCCAACTCTGTGTTCCCATATTTCCGGGACAGAAAACGCATTCAGTGCAGGAGTAGTGCAAAATCACCAGGGTCAGTGTCTTTAAATCAACTGAGTGTCTAATCTCTTCCAAGATGTTATACAACCAAAGCCCATTTGGTTAGCTAAAGCCCTACAGAAAAGTATATGGGCTACAGAGCTAGACCAAGAGCCAAACCCATGATGTACTTTTTCTATAGCTCTAATTTTTCTTATCTGGAAAACTGTTCAACACATGACTTCTTTCTTAAGAATACAACAAATAGCTATTACACATTTGTTACACATTTTTAATAGATTTTATTTGAGAGAGACAGAGATAGCAACAGAGAGCATGAGCTGGGAGGAGAGGGAGAAGCAGACTCCCCACTGAACAGGAAGCCCAACGCAGGGCTCGATCCTAGGACCCAGGGATTGTGACCTGAGCCAAAGGCAGCTGCTTAACCAACTGAGCCATCTAAGTGCCCCCAACAAATAGCTATTATAAAGTAACTTATAAGCAAAGTACAATTGTATCTCAATAAAGTGGGGGGAAAATACAATGGTAAGGCTGAAAAGCCATCTTCTAAGAGATTATTGGTGCTAGGTATACGTTTTCTTTTTTAAAAAATATTTATTTTAGAGAAAGAGAGTGAGCAAGCAGGGGGAAGGGCAGAGGAAGAGAGAATCCTGAAGCAGACCCCCCACTGAGCCTGAAGCCCAATGAGGGGCTAGATCCCAGAACCCCGATATCATGACCTGAGCCAAAATCAAGGGTCAAGAGTCTGCTGCCCAACCGTCTGAGCCACCCAGGCGCCCTGGCCATACATTTTCTAGGTTAACTATTTTGAGGTGATAAGAGCCAGCAAAATATGTCTTTTTCTTGACTATTCTTCTAGGATCCCTAATGACAGGATTGAGACCACCCTAATGAAGGAGAGAAGTACCTTGCACTCCAACTCCTGCTGTCCAGAGTCCACATGGGCCCTGGTGAGCCCTGGTCCACACACTGTAGGAGAAGGACTAAAAAGCATCTGAAGAAGTAGAGTTGCCTCTGTTGCTGAGTTCTTTTGTATCATAGAATCACTTTGGCCATTATTTTCCCATGAAGCTTGGAAGTTGTTTAGTTTTCCACAAATTAGGATCACTTAGCTCTTCTCAAAATCACTTTGAGAGTGAACTTAAGGTAATTTCTAATTTACATATGTAGCATACAGTTTGCTTCCCAAGTGTCCACATGGGGATGCGTGCAAGCCACGGGCTCACCACATACTGTGCACATGATTCTCTCCATGGGACTCACAGGGGCTCACACCCTGGGAGCCTATCAAATCAGTTCTGCCCCTTTTTCTTTTTATATTTTGTGAACTTTTCACACTCGTGTGTTTTTGCCTGTGACCAGAGTGCTCATGCTAGTAATTCGAGGAGAATGAACAGCAACAGAAACAAATACATATGTCTAGAAGTGGGAAGAAGTGATGTTGGTGAAAGCAGATGAATCAGGAGAAAATTTGGCTGATGGGGAACCCATTTTGCAGGTATAAAAAGAGTGAATCTATAGACTAAAGCATATGCTGGTAATTTCCAAAGCCATGTCACACCACTTAGAAGTTACTTGAAGGATTTCATAAGCTGCCCACCTTTTACAAAGCTCTTGCACCGGCTCACATCTTGTCCCATGCGGAGGGGCTATGCTGCTGGGAAGGTTCCGCCCAGCAGCACCAGGTAAGAGTGAGGTTAGCACCCTCAGAAGAGATGGGTTCCCACTTCTGACTTCTCTCAGAGCCTGCAGCAGGGAAGGCCACTCTGGCAGAGTTTAGGCTTTTCACCCAATGATGAAGTGTTCTGACTCAGAAGCAATTCAAACCTGAAACACCTAGATAAAGATGGGCCCAATAATCCCCAAAGGGGCTAATAGTTCTTTCTTCTCCCACATAACTGCTAAGGAATGTGTCATTTTACAAAGTAAGTTTTGAGTTTTGTCTTCCACTAGCCCATTTCCTTTCTTTTTCATGGTATAGACCATGGAATGCACGCCATCACTTGTTTCTTCTTGTATCCTGATATTGAGGATAATCTCAATGTCTTGGGGGAAAAAACCTATTAAATACAATCTTGTTTCTGCCATCTCCAAATACAGGGCAAACTGCTTGTTTTTTAGGAATGCTACATTTGTGTTTGCATATTTACTGATCCCTCCTTGCTTTTAGCTTTATCTCCTAAGTACTCCCTAACCTAAAACTTTGCCAGAACAGAGCAGGTTTGCTCATCATTTCCTACTCATTCTCTCATCAGGGCCTATCTTATCCTTTCCCATGTGTGTCCCCATCTCTCCACTGCTTCTTCAAAGTCCCTCTTCCCCATAGGCCTTCCTGATCACATTCCCGACTTCCTCTGACACACAGGTTCATGCCACACATTGGTCACCCACTGCATGTTGTCTGGGATTACTGGCTCTCATGTATCAAGTTGAAATATCTGAAACTGCCAACATTCAACTATTTTTGACCTATAAAATAGCAACTGGGGATCGTTTAATCTAGTATATGCACCTTTTCACCCCAAATACAAATTCTCTTTGCATTTCTAGTGTCTCCAATAGGCTTTTACACTGTGTAGGTGTTTGCTATTAAAAAGAAATTAACTATTCTTAAACTGGCAAAACAGTAGACAAACTTCTATCTTAATCTGAAAATGTATCCTGATCCATTAATACCATCACCATGGATGATTTGAATGTTTACGACTCCCCTCCCCTGCAAAACATCCTTCTACTGCCTAATATATAAATATAAAATTTTATGACATCAGAAGTTATGGCTAGAGGCATTGCTTTAAAAAACATTACAGGGCTTTAATAGATTCTATATTTCAGAAGGATCATTCTCAGGATTTTCATCAGTAAATTTTATATTCACAAGAATATATTTCATATTTATTACATAATTAGTTACACAAACCAGTTAGAAAAGAACATTAGAATATTGCACTTTATCTAATTACATTACATAGATTCCTCTGTCCCTCTCCGTTACTGCAGTCTTAATTCCATATATAATTACATTCATTATGATAAACTGAAACTAGATAAGGAAAAATCTAGTGAAAAAATACACATACTTCTAAAGCTAAGAGACTTACAAAGTATCTGATATTGAGTGCAAGGCCCCACACACTGCTTTCCAAATTAGAAATATTCAAAATAGCATGCGATTATTAAACTGAATTCCATATTATAAAGATAAAATACGATTATATCCATGAAGAAATAGAGAACCGGGCAGCCCATTACTTTGAGTATATCCCTATTGGTAGGATCAGAATTATGTAAGGGAAGAAATTAATATTTCATCACCTCCTTGCTCTGGTTCTATGGATGGATCAGTGAAATCCAGATTTCTTTTCCAATGATTCCATTTCTTAGAGCCACATTATCCTCAGGTGATGAGTCATGTCTTCAGAACTTAACCCCAAATACATTTATAGTGTTTTATGGTGAGCCTTCATTCATGGAATATCAGAACATATAGAGAACTGCATCAATCCAGGTACACATCTATTGGAGTAAAAAAAAACAAACAAAAAACATAAAAACTTTATACTAATTGATTTGGATTTGCCTCTTGTCACTTATGAGTCATTAAAAGCAAATTGTATAACTTTGGCTCATATTTCTTTTTAATCTTAAGATTAACAGCATCCTGAAGTAGTGTTGGGGAATATGGTCCATCTTGATATCAAAAGAAAATGAATGGGCTCAAATTTCTTCCACTGGTGGTGGGCAGCCCATGTTCAATCCCCAAGCTCTTTCACTGTCCAGACAGCCCTAGAGGACATTTTAAAACGTGAGAATTTCTCTTCAAAGGTCTTCTTCCTTTATGGTCCCCAAAACACGGTCAACTTTGATTATCTCAATCTTGTTGTTTCTTGGTAGAAAACAAGAAGAGTCTTTCTGTTGTGAAATAAACAGAGAGATCAGAAATCTATGTGAGAGGAAATAATTTCCATAACAACAACAATAATTTAAAAGTCAAGAATGTTAAAATAATATTTAAAAGGCAACAGAAAGGTTACATTTATTTTAGCCACAGTTATTTCAAGTGGGTTTTCCCAGTAGAAGTTTTTGGGGTAGGTGTATGTGTGTTAGGGCTGAGGGCGCCTCCTACTGGTATGCCAAGGTAGACCTGTCCAGAGGGCCTTTCCAGGCACTGGGACATTCCCAGGTAACATTTGAACACTGACTCTTTCCTCCTTTCCCCCATCTCTTAAAGCTATGCAACTTTCAATTTTTAACTCCACCCAAATCTTTCATGCACACCTCACACAAATACAATTTTTAACAAGCTTTATAGTTATTTTAAAATATTTTAAGAATTTTAAAATATTTTAATATTTAATATTTTTGCTATAAATCTTCAGTGACTGAATAGTTGGCTTTCAGTATTTATGAAATCTCAAAGACAAGGCCATGGCTTTGTCCCTGGTGAAATAAATGTGTCTCAATGGGCAGATAAGCTAAAAAAATTTTTTTCTGTGAGGGATTTGTCTTGATAGAGAAGTCTCACGTGGTTAAAGGAACACACTTTATTGGTTAAACAACAAACTGCTTCAGTTGCAATACTGGCTCTATCATTTATTTATTTGCTGTGTGAACTTGAGCAAGTTACTTAACCTTTCTGTGTTTTCAGTTCCTTTGGCTATAAACCAAGGATAATAATAACAGCTGGGTTGTTATGGGGATTAAATGAGTTATATGTGGAATGCAATTATAACAGTGCTTGGCTCAGGATAACTCTATATAAAGGTCTGCTAAATAAGTTGGAACTCAATATACTTGGACAACTTTTGACATGCTGGCCCTGCCTAGAGCATGAGGGAGGTTGGCCTGTTTTAGCATTGCTGCTCATCTGAGAGGATATCTGAATTAGTTTCAATGTTGATCATAGTTGTGCTATGTGTTATCTGTTCTTCTAAAACAGTAGCTCTCAAAATTGGACATGCATCAGACTCATCTGGAGGGCTTGCTAAATACAGATTACTAGGGCCTGGGTGGCTCAGCGGCTTAAGCACCTGCCTTCATCCCAGGGCATGATCCTGGAATCCTGGGATTGAGTCCTATGTCGGGCTCCCTACATGGGGCCTGCTTCTCCCTCTGCCTGTCTCTGCCTCTCTCTCTCTCTCTCTCTCTCTCTCTGTGTGTGTGTGTGTGTGTCTATCATGAATAAATAAATAAATAAAATCTTTAAAAAAATAAATTTATATTAAAAAAAATTAACTATTTGGGCAGCCCAGGTGGCTCAGCGCTTTAGCGCCGCCTTCAGCCCAGGGCCTGATCCTGGAGACCCAGGATCGAGTCCCACGTCAGGCTCCCTGCATGGAGCCTGCTTCTCCCTCTGCCTGTGTCTCTGCCTCTCTCTCTGTCTCTCTGTGACTATCATGAATAAATAAAAATTAAAAAAAAATAAAAATAAAAAAATAAACAAAACAAAACAAAACAAAAAAACACAGATTACTAGCCCCCATTCCTAGGGTTTCTGATGAAGTAGGTTTGGGGCCTGAGAATATAAATTCCTAAGTTCCCAAGGTATGCTGATGCTGTTGCTTTAGGGACCACACTTTGAGAACCCCTGTTCTAGGATAATAGTTTCAATCCTGACCGTACATTACACCACCTGAGGAGCTTTTAAAAATTCTGTTGCCAGGCCCCTAGACCAATTAAGTCACAGTCTTTGAGGATGGGGTCTAGCCAAGATTTGTTTTTAGAGCTCCCCAGGTGATGCCAATGTGCAACCAAGGTTGAGAACCTCAGCTCTGTGCTAATCACTATGCTGCCGCTGAATTTGAGTGATGGAGTAATTACTGCCTATATTTTAAAGGTCAAGAAATTGAAGCTTGGTGCTATGTTCCCCACTGGGATGCTTGCTATAAATGCTGATCTGCTAAATCAATATTTTGGAGTGGGGCCCAAGAATCTGCATTTTAATAAGCACCTCAGGAGTCCCTTAAACATTTAGTTTTTTGATATGCCTGAAGATACATCGCCAGTACATGGCAGAGTTCTTATCTCCTGCCTCTGATCTAAGCAGCCAAAAATGCTGGTGTTATGAAAGAGAGTAAGCTTTGCATTTAGTCTGTTTTAAAATTTTTTTTACTGAGCTTATTCACTCAAGAAAGGACTTTTTTTTTTTTTTTTTAAGATTTTACTTATTTATTCATGAGAGACACACACAGAAAGGCAGAGACACAGGCAGAAGGAGAAGCAGGCAGGGAGCCCGATGTGGGACTCGATCCCGGCACTCCGGGATCACGCCCTGAGCGGAAGGCAGACGCTCAACTGCTGAGCCACCCAGGCATCCCAAGAAAGGACTTTATTTCATTTTTATAAATACTGTATTTATGTACTTAGTACCTTTATATACACAGCAGATTGTGTAACAGGAGCAGACCAATAATAAATTCTATTCAAATTTTACTTGGAGGTCACTTTTATTTCATTTACATACCCTAGGATTTGAATCTAGAAAGGAAGGGTTAATTAAGGACACAACTCTGGAGTCAAATTGTCTACTTCCTTCCACTACTGATTACTGTGCAACCTGGGGAAGTCACCTAACCTCTCTGTGCCCATTTCTTCTAATGATTTATAAGACTTTGGTGAGAATGAATGTGTTATTCCACATAAAAGTGCTTAGGACAGTGCCTGGCAATAAGTGCCTACTAATGCTTTCTATTGTGATATTTACTGTTACTGTTATCTGCCCAACAGACCTAAATGCTTCAAAATAGTATTTAATAAACTTCAAGGTTGTTTTATACAGAGTACACTGCAGAGAATTCATGAAGCTAAAATGTAAACCAGAAAGAGGATTTTCAAAAAAACTGCATGGAGTGTGGAAAAAATCACTAAAGAATTTTGTGTTCTTCTTGGAAATTTTCTATGTAAAAATGCAGGAAAGCATGTCTCTTGGCCCTATGGGGTACTACAGTAAAAATACTGTACTTCTGTGATGGTCCTCCAATTGGCCCAATTCTGTGCAGAGGAGCTTCTGAGAAAGAAAATTCTGGCTTATTCTTAAAAGTAAAAAGAGTTTGGTTAAAGGGGGGAAAAGGACAGATTTATCAAAATTATAATGTATCAATTACATAATTTTACTCACAGACCTGGCTTTGTTGAATGTGGTATTTTTTTACTTTTGCCTTGTTCTGGAACTTCAATCTGCTAAATAGATTAGTAAAATGTCAGTCAGCACAGCCTGGAGAAGCAAGCACACAAATAATCTATTTAACTAGCACATTTCCCCTTCCACAATAATCCTCTTAATGGTCTCAAAGGCAGCCAGTCAGCAGGCACACCTGCTACCCATTGGCACATTCCCCTTTCGTTTGCAAACGTACAAATGTTGCAGAAATTGAGCCCCCAAAAGTGAAGCGAAGCCTAATGTTTAACACTGGTGGTTACCTATAGCTTTTGTGATTTAACACAGCTTCTCAAAGGACTTCACACAAAATGAACTCCTAAATCCTAAAATAATCCACAGATCCCCAATCCATACACTGAATCAAAGCCAAGTGGGGCTTTGATTAATCAAAAGGCACCACTAATTAAGTGAAGATCAAACTGAAGTTTAAGACACTTGAATATACCTCATATGCATAAGGTAAACTTAATATAACAGGGACCCAGCAGAAAACAGATGGCACACTCCTGAGGAGTGTTTTAAAAAGAAACTATTTGGGGCACCTGGGTGGCTCATGGTTGAGTGTCTGCCTCTGATCCCAGGGTTCTGGGATAGAATCCCACTTTGGGCTCCCTGCAGGGAGCCTGCTTCTCCCTCTGCCTGTGTCTCTCATGAACAAATAAATAAAATCTTAAAAAAAAAAAAAAGAGAGAGAACTATTTAATGGCAGTGCAGACAGGATTAAAGTGAGTCCATGAAGGGATGTTGGAGATCCCAGGGGGCAGTGAGGGGCTCACGGGCAAATTTTACCATTCCTAGGCCTGAAAGGTCATGGGTGGCAGCTGGTACTGGAATGAGGAGAGCGAAAGCTGCAGAGAGGAAGAGGCTGCCTCCAAGAGCTTGGCCTTCAGCAGAAGGCTGCGCCAGCCACAGAGACCCAGCAGGGACAGAATTGGAGAAATAAATTCCCCAATCTCACTTTTCTTCCACACTCTATCCAGTCTTGCTGGGTTTTCCCGTGGGTCAAAGAGCAAGGTGGCAGCACACAGAGATCAGAGCACAGAGCAGGGTGGAGAGTCAGAGAACCCAGAAAAGCGAGTAGTGTCTGGCACAGCCAGGAAGCATCATCTAGGCAGGGTTCAGGAGGAAGAGTTCTTCTACTCTTCCTACAGGAAAAGAACACTCTTATGAAGCAATTAGCATGATGTGCATGGCTCAACTTACCACTCAATGGCCATAACTATCTCCTTACTAATTGCCTTTCTCCTCCAACAAACTCCTTGACTCTGGATCCTCAAATCTCCAACAATTGCATGGTAAATATAGGCATTTGTAAATGAAAGGATGAAGTGAGACTTAATTAAGTTGTTTATCACTGTTTCTTATTCATGAGAATATAGAGAGGAACATTTCAAAATAAGTGGGATAAATAACATGACATTGCAAAAGGGCATGGTCTTTAAACTCCAGTTAACTTAATACTGTTATAAAACAGATTGCTTTGGAGGAAGGGTACTTGGGTGACTCAGTCAGCTAAGCATCTGCCTTTGGCTCAGGTCATGATCACAGGGTCCTGGGATGGAGCCCTGCATCTGGCTCCCTGGTTCAGGGGAAAGCCTGCTTCTCCCTCTCCCTCTGCCTGCTGCTCCCCCTGCTTGTGCTCTGTGTCAGATAAAATCTTTAAAAAAAATTGCTTTGAAAGACACAAAGGACTTCCTCAAGGTTGGTATTCTTAATAGAAATGTTCATATCTTTGAAGCCTAACTAATAATTTTTTAAAAACTAGTTATTAGGGATGCCCAGGTGGCTCAATCCATTAAGCGTCTGACTCTGGTTTTGGCTCAGGTCATGATCTCAGGGTTATGAGATTGAGCCCCACATCAGCTCTGTGCTCAGTGCAGAGGCTGTTTGAGATTCTCTCCCTTCCCTCTCCCTCTGACCCACTGCCCGCTCACATTCTCTTTCTCAAATAAATACATAAAATATTTTTAAAAATTTGTTATTAAGTCTTGGTAAATGAGAAGTTAATGCTCTGTTGTCTTACGTATGTTGCTAATATTACCGTCATTGTTTACAATATTACATTACAGCCTGTAAGTATTCTCGTGCAATGAAATACAGAGTTAGTGGAAACAGCTCAGAATTTTTCTCTCTCCTATTCTCCTTCACCTTCCTCCCCTTCCTATGTTGAAATAAATAAAATAGAACCCACTATGAATGGTAAGCAATTTCTGATACAATCTGTATCCTTGACTTACATCAAGAAGGGCTTTAAATATTTTATATACTGAGGGATAAAGTTGTTGGAGGAGAGAGCAAATCTTTTTTTTTCATAATGCAGTATTCTTGTACGTTCTTCTTCATCAACAGGTAGTTTCTTTTAATAATCTGCCTACCTACTCCCACATGGTAATTTCTCCCAGCTCTCTAAAGTTTTGTCCACCTGCTATGCTCAGATCTTTCTCAAATGGGCTGGAATATATCTGTACTTTTTCTGTTTTCTAGACAGTGCCAAGGGTTCAAAGGCTGACATTCCTGGGACATAACACTGCCCTTGCTGTTTCCCCTCCTCACCATGTGACAGAAACATACTTTAAAGCATGATTTCTGAGCCCATTGGCCTTTTTCATAGTCTGATCTTGCCCCAAATGAAATAGTAATGGAAAGAAAAATACACATGGTGATGTTAGTTGGCATTGGGGATAGAGGTATGAGGCAAGCCAGAATCAGAAAGCCATTTGGTTCTTTGTCATTTTCCAGAAAACCAATTTGGATATTCAGAACCTCTTTTGAGTAAACCTGAGGAAAAAATATACAGATAAACTAGGTGTGGATTATTAAAAATAGAAATCATTTTTCAGTTCAGAAAATTAGTCACCATCTTTTCCTGATACCTCTCATATATTTAGATTACGGTTCAATATATAAGATAATGACAATGATACACTTTCAGAAACTCATAGGAGCACATCTATTGCATAAAATACATCTGCTTTCTTTTCTTGATGTCTTTTAGATTTCTTTCAATGGCAGAGATTGCTGGTAGCCTACTTTAATATCTATTCTGCCCTTCTTTCTCAGTAATACCACCCAAATATATTTGGAGAGACAACTACCCTCTAAAAAAAACAATGTTTACCAGACTCCCTTGCAGCTAGGTGTAGGCCTGGGGAGTGACTAACTCTTGGCCAATGAGCCGTAAGATGAAAATCTGTGGGACTTTGGAGATCCCTTCTTAAAGAAGAGAGGTGAGCCATTCATATCCATTCGTACTTGCTGCCTAGAATGTGGAAATAATGACTGGAGCTCCAGCAGCCATTTTCAACATGAGGCAAAAGTCACAAACTGAAGATGGCTGAGCAGAAAGGTCTCTGGTGATATAATGGAGCCACCATCCCAGCCTTAGACTGACTAGCTCTGGGTTTCTTTTAGATGAGAAAGACACAAACTTCTGTTTTATCTAGGACACTTCTGTCTTGTTTTTTGTTCTTCATTATATATAGCCAAACCTACTACCAACACATACAGTTTATTTTCAAATAAAATAATTCTTAAAATTCTGTTCTAGTTAAAAGGAGCAAATAATAAAAATTTATTAAAGGTTTTTGCATAGGAGCATAGCTTAAAAGAATGTTATGATTTGTTTCTCTTCAGTTTTACAGTTAATACTACCTTTAAGACTGTAGGATGAGGGCAGCCCAGGTAGCTTAGCAGTTTAGCACTGCCTTCAGCCTAGGGCGTGATCCTGGAGACCTGGGATCAAGACCCACGTCAGGCTCCCTTCATGGAGTCTGCTTCTCCCTCTGCCTGTGTCTCTGCCTCTCTCTGTGTCTCTCATGAATAAATAAATAAAATTTTTTTAAAAAAGACTAAGATAATTTTGTGTATTTACATTGTTTAGTACATTTATTTGATTTCAAATTTTAATAATCTCTTCAGAAATGGTTCAAGTCTTACCTTTGAAAGCATTGCCTAAAGCTAAGTTAAATTAGCGCTAAATTTCTTCTTCAAAGCCTTTCTTCTTACTAGGATAAAATAATACTATTTAATCTCCTTTTAGGGACTATCTGCTTTATTTATGGGGTTTATCTGGTTATAAGTTCCTTAATTTCTCTCCCCCTCTCCAGATTCTTCATGATAATCAAAATCTTGGAATCTATTTTGCCTTGCAAAATAAAGACCTCTGGATCCCTGTCCCTTTTATAAGTCCCTAGTCCCCCTTTATAAGTGATACATGTCAGTTTAGACTTTATGTATTTACCTAGAAAACTAGTGAATATCACAGTCATACATTCACATGGCTACTTTGAGTTCCACAGAATGACTTGTTCTGGTCAACTGTGCTTTGTGAGGAAGCTGGAACTCAGTATACACTCAAAGAGCTGACCTGTCTGCTCTCTTCACTTTCCAGGGTTTCATTTCACCCAGGGGTTTGCAGATGAAATTTCAGGTTGAAATGTGGACTATCCCTACAACATCTCCTTGAAAACCTAATTTCCTTTTTAAAAAATTGTTTTTATTTTTTTATTATTTGTTTTAGAGAGAGAAAGAGAGCAAGAGGGAGAGAGAGGGAGAGAATCTCAAGCAAACACCCCTCCTGCTCTTGCTGAGTGCAAAGCCCGAGGCAATGCGTGGCTCCATCCCATGACCCCAAGGATCATGACCTGAGCTGAAAACAAGAGATGCTTAACCGAATGAGCCACTCAAGTGCCCCCAAAATTCAGTTTTCCAGAGAAAGGGTCTTAACTTTTCTTTTTAAGACCCAAAATAAGAAAAAAAAAAAAAAGAGCTTACAGAAATAAAATTTGTTGAGTATTTGGATAAAGCAATGCAATAGCGACTAATATGCTGATTTCACTATCGGCCACAGAGAAAGTATAGGTTTCAATTTGTGTGCAAATATGAAGAATGTAGTTACAGTGATTGGTTGTTCTGTTTTGTTTTGTTTTTTTGAAAACTTTAAGTCACTACCTTCTATTATTTAGTAAACTCTAGCTAGCTATTCACTTGTTCAAGTATCTCCTGCATAAAGTAGGTAGCTTATATTTTATTCAGCCACATTTGAGAGTACTTCTCCCTTTTAATGGGGCTACTTCAGTTAACTACTTTTTCTTCTTCTTTTTATATATATAATAATTGGAGCCTAAGGGGGTCCATTCTGCCTAAGAGGTTAGATTTTATGACCTCTTTTTAAAAAGAGCATCCACAATTCTTTTGTTGCTTTGATTTGCTACTCTACAGTACATTTTTGAATTGTTCAAATACCAAGAGGGAGTAAATTTTATTTTCCCTAGGAAAATATTTTCAGTTCTGGAAGGAAGAGAAATAGGATAAAATGTAACTATTTTCTTAGAAAAAAGCTGCAAAGTCTAGTAATGAACAACGTTAAACTAAAGATGTCACCTATCTTCTTTTAAAGGACTCGATTTAAATGAAAACATTAGGGAACATTTTCAAATATGTTCTGTTGCATTTTTTAAATATCAGTATAACATTCTGCAAAAAAAATTATGTTTATAAATGTCAACCAGGCATTAGTATTTGTTACCATTTTTAAACTCCAAGTGTACTGTCTTACTTGGAATATGCTTGCATCATGATGGTGACAAGGCAAGTAGAAAAGTTTAAAATCTCAGTGTCTCTTTTTACTGCCTGCCACCAACCCTTTCAATGGGTTACTAGGCCTTTATTGAAGAGACTAGAGAGGCGAAATTTATTTTACACTCAGAAAAATGTATAGCCTTGAGAGCTTCTTTTATTCTATAGCTTCTTTCAACCCCTAATGGCATTTTAATTTGGCACAGAATTTTCAAGAAACTGAGTTCTTTCTAGAGACAAAATTATAGAGCTTATTTAAGTTCATCGCTGCTGTGTTAAAGACCTCTCAGGATCCTGACTTTATGATGTAGTTTTTATGGTAAATCTGGAATCTTCCATTTGGGGGAAAGCAGAAATTCAAGAATACAGAGTAACATAAGGACCCTTCTCCTTGGAAAAAACAGCTTGAATTCTAAAGACAGCTTGCAGAAGGCAGAGAAGCTCACTTCTGGGAGGTTGGGTTCCTCCCTTGAGGACCAGAATTTATCCATGTAGGTTAGTGTTGACTAATGGTAGGAACTTAAGGTGAAAAATATACACAGATAAAGAGAACTTACCATTTCTGGATTCTCTGCAGCTAGCTTTACCATCTTTTCTGAGATCATCTTTTTCAGGCAGCTACTCAGCAAAAAAGCCTAAAGAATCCAGGAATAAAGAAATCTCTTAATTAAAGAGAACTTGTCTTTCTTCCCTCCTCACACCATAAAGCAGATTTTGAGCTCTGCTCTCCAATCCTATGCCTTTAAGAATTTAGATGTCTTCTTTAATTTCCATAAATTTGCATAAGATGCAATTAGCAAGTACCCATATATTTTCTCAATTAGATGGATGTACTTACAGTCAATTTTTAAAAAGACAGAGAACTCATTACATTTACTATCTTTTTCCCTCTTAAAACTTCCCATTTTTCCTGTTACTTTGTAAGCAGCTGTTTTACAAACAACAAATAACTTTGTAAAAACCCTGCTTATTATTGTAATCAAATCAACCGATGATTGATCTTACATTTAATTTTATGCATAATTATTGAGAGACCTATTACTAGGCATAAATGGTAACCTGTTTGAAAGGGTATATTAGCACCTTATGGCTTTTACTGAACTAAAAAAAAATGGTTTTTCATCACTTTCTTGTTTTTATGGTATCTTTAATCATTCACTTTTAAGACTGATGGTTGCCCCTGATATCATCTGTGGCTTTTTGTTGGCTCATCACTGTTGGTGCCAGGATACACAGTAGACACCCTATTACACAAAAGCTGGGGTTTCCTTTTTTCCAGGATCTTCACTCCATGTCCCAGTTTAAGGTTTCCTACAATTTCCCCACTTGCTCCTTTCCCATTCAACCTCTCTCTCCTTTGTCTTGCTCTCAATTCTTGGCTTGCATTCTTCTCTTTTCACCCTAACATTTGAGACAACTAAAGCTCAAAGCTTGAGGCTATAGGACATTACTATAAATTTATAGCATAAATTGATACTATATAAACTTATATACCACGCTGAAGGGAAGGGGTGATGGAGAGGAGGAGAAAGGAAAGAGACAGAAAATCCAGGTTGGGATTGTGGAGGGTAGGACATAGAAAGTAGAACTAGAGGGAGAACGGTTACATATAGGTAGCCATCTCAAAGTCTTGCAGGGCTGTAGACTTGACAGGAATTTATTTTACTTAAGGGGAGAGAAAGCAGGTAGAAGAAAGGCACTACTACCAATAGGGAAAGAATAAAAGATGTGGGATTTACACACAAAAACAAATTTTGATTTCTTGGTTTAGCTAAGAACTAACCCTGTTCATCTGTGCATATATAGAACCTACACAAAACCAGGGTATGAAATAGTTAAACCACATAACCAGCATTGATAAAGCTAGGAAAGGTGTTTAATAATGCCCCCCAAGATGTGGACTGGATCCATATTCTTATACAATGTGCACAGATATGTAGGTTAAGACTTGGCTATGAACCAGGTAAGGTTTCTTCAATATAAAGGCACTGAGCCATTGTTTAAAGAAAGGGTTTAGAAAATATTGGGGTCCAAGCCCTCATTTGTATTTGAAAGGCACACAAGCCACACTTCTGCATTTTACAGAAGTAGCTCTTAGGGTACATATCAATAAACCCACACTCCAAAGGAAATAAGACCTTACCAGGAATCCTTTAAAAGAATGTTTATTGCACTCTCTATAGTGGCTTAAACTCATTTGGTACAGACTAGATTAAAGGACCATAATAAAATTTAACTACTGAATTTAGCATTCTGGGCAAGGGTAGGTGGTTTCACTGCCAAAATCTATCTGCATCTCTCCAAGTGGCTGCAAACCATCCTACCATTTCCCTAAGGATGTTTCATATTCAAGGTGAACCTGACGGCCCATTTCTTTCACCTAGAATTTGGTTTAGCACTTCGTGTTTTTCAGAGGACCTTGGTATCTATTACCTCATGATTGTACCTATACTAAAAGTAGAGAGTTTCGGGGAGCTTTGGTTACCTGAAGCCAGAATGCTCAAAGGAACTTAATGTGATCACCAGCGACTTAAACTGAATGAAATGCTGACACAAAGATTACTTTGATATTTTGGTTTTGTTTTAGAACATTTGCAGTTTTGATTTCAATTTGAAGTTGCTTGAATTCGTTCATAGAATTTTTCAGCTGAATTTGGTGTTTAGAAAATTGAATCTTTTTTTAAAAAACTTTTATTCCAACTTTATAAACCAATGGAAGACCTAAATAGTTTGGTGTCCAGCAATCCCTCCTCTAATAGAACCTTGATTTTGTCTGATGACCAAGTGCCCAGCTCATGCTTACTCTAAGTTGATCATGAATTCTGTTCTTTTTTCCTAAATGCTTGATTCCCAGACTGCCTTGAGCTAGGAGTGGTCATGTGACTCAGTCTTGGCCAATGAGACATAATGGAAAGTCTACTGGGGGCTTCTGAGGCAAAGCTTTTGCCTTCCACACCAAAGGGATGTCAATCATCTACTTCCAGTATTCTTATTAAGTGAGATAAAAATCTGTATTGTCAAAACAAAACAAAACAAAACAAAAAACAAAAAAAAAATCTGTATTGTCTAAGTTAGAGGTCAATAAATCCAACCCTTTACTTGTTTTTACAAATTTTTACTGGAAAACAGCTATAATCATTTGTTCACAGATTGTCTGTGGCTATTTTTGCGCTACCACAACAGAATTGGGTGGTTGCAACAGAGACCACATGGACCCCAGAACTAAAATATTTACCATCTGGCCCTTTGAGAAAAAGTTCAAGAACCTTTGGACTAAGTCATTATTGAGTCTTCTGTTATTTAGTAACTCAATTCATATCTAATTGATACAAAGGCTGTGGTGACTACTAGTCAAATAAAACAAAATGAAAAATAAACAAAAAAAAACACAGTATTATAGGTCAAAAAAGAAAGTGTATATCATATTCTAGTACTCTGCTCCTGTTGGGTTAGGGTAATGTGTTATGTTCATCCTAGCAAGCAAGAGGGCATTTCAGCACTGGTTCTCATGCTCTGCTCTGATAACTCACCTGTTTGGTGTAAATAACAAACCACTGCCAGCGGCTATCTTCATTATACTGAAATCTGAGCTCTAAGTTCTGGTTGAGAGTTCTCTGGGGTCCATCCATATCCAGCAGACTCCCCTACAGAGAAAAGATATTATTTGATATCCAATAGAAATTGAAGTGACTATTAAGTGCTGGGCAAAACACCAAAACAAGTGATCCTGTTACTATGCCCAAGAAGCTATTGGTCTATGAGGGCCTATGAAATTAAGTCACCAGTTTGGTATGATAAGTATTAAAGGGAAGCAAACAGGTCTATGGAAGGAGGTAAGATGGGCACCTAATCCAGACTAGGAGGGTAAAGCAGGCCTCCTAAGGGGGGTGGTATCTGAGCAGCAGGAGTAGACATTTTCCAAGTTTGTTGTTGTGGGTTTTTTGGAGGGGGGTGGAGGCAGGGGTGGTGACAAGTGGTTCCTGGTAGGAGATATAACAAGTGCAAATGCATTGCGGTACAAGAGGACCTGGCACAGTGGAGATGTGGCAAGGGATTGAGTGTGGCTAAAGCACGGGCTGCAAGTCAGGCAGGGCAGTGAGTGAAGAAGTTCAGAAAGGCAGCATGGGGCCAGATCCTGAGGGCTCTGTAGGAAGCAGCTTTGGTTTTTGCTATACAGCAGCTATCCCTCTTTTTCCCAGTAATGGAGTCTCAAATGCCCTTGGGAAAACCTTCTGCCTTCCACTGGGTCCATGTAGGTAGGTAGGACTATCAGTGAATGCTACCCTCCTGGAGAGGGTGGGGCATACGACCCAAGTTCAGGCCAATTGGATAGATGCCCTCTATGTCCCTTATTTGATTCCAGAATGGAGAGATCCAAAGAGCAGGTCCTGATAAAGAATTCCTTGTTTCCTAGAAACCGTGAGCTCCTTTGGTTCTTGACTTTCCGAAGCCTCTGCTTCTGCCCTCCTTTAAGTCAGTGGGTATTCCATACCCCTCCAATAAATATCCCTTTTTCACTAGAGCCAGAAGTGTTGCTTTCTATTGCTGGCCACCAAAGAGTACTTAGCTGTTACAGGTTTTATAAGCTAAGTTAAGGAGTCTGAACTCGATTTGAGAACAACAGGCATGCATTAACTGATTTTAAAAGCTGAATAATAATTAGCTTTATATTTTAGAAATCTTCATCTGGCAGCATCAGAGTAAAAAATGAACTGAAAAACAGCTGTTCTCAGACACTGAGCGAGAAGGCAAACAAATGAGGTGAGCTCTAGAGTTACCTAGTTTACTGCCTGGAGGAGTTTCCAGGATACAGTGCAGGACCAGTGAACCCAAATAAAGCCCAGAGGTCTTGCCAAGTTGAAGAGAAAGAGATAAAAGTTTGAGGAAGTTGAGTTTAGAATTTGTGGGGCAGAAGACCACAGACAAGGACTTTTATGTAGAGTTCAGAGCTCCAGAGAGCGCTTTTCAGATCTTTGGCTGAATAACGATCTGTGCATGTGTGGGAAGAACCCTCATACGCTGCTGGTGGGCACATAAAATGGAGCAGACTATCTGGAAAATAGTCTAGAAGTTCCTCACAAAGTTAAAAATAGAATTACCACCATGGTACCAGTAATTCCACTCCTAATCATATACCCAAGAGAAATGAAAACCTATGTCCACACAAAAACTTGTATACAAATGTTCATAGCGTAACTCGCAACAATTGAAAGATAGAAACAACCCAAGTGTTCATTAATGAATGAATAAATAGGGACACCTGGGTGGCTCAGCGGTTGAGCATCTGCCTTCAGCCCAGGGCGTGATCCTGGAGACCCAGGATCGAGTCCCACGTCAGGCTCCCTGCATGGAGCCTGCTTCTCTCTGTGCCTGTGCCTGTGCCTCTCTCTCTCTCTCTCTCTCTCTCATGAATAAATAAATAAAATATTTAAAAAATGAATGAATAAACAAAATTTTGTATATCCATACAACAAAATATTATTTGGCCATGAAAAAGATAAAGTGTTAATACATGCTATGATAAGAGTGGACCTTGGAAACGTTATGCTAAGAAAGCAAGTCACAAAGATCATGTATGACTCCATTAATCATGAAATGTTCAGCATGGATAAATCTGTAAAGACAAGCAGATTAGTGGCTTCTTAGGGCTAGTAGGAATGGGGGAATACATATGAGCTAAGGGATACGGGGCTTCTTTCTGAGGTGATGAGAGTATTCTAAAATTGATTGTGGTGATGGATGCAAAACTCTGAATGTGCTAAATGCCCCTGAATTATATGCTTTATGTAAATCAATTGTATGGCATGTGAATTATATCTTGATAAAGCTGTTACAAAGGAAGGGAATGACTGTGTAGTACTGGTGAAGGGATAGATACATACATCATAGGAGAGAGAATCCAGAAATAAATCCACACAAATATGCCCAACTGATATCTGACAAAGGTATAAAAGCAATTCAGTTAAAGGACAGGATTTGCAACAAATAGTGCTGGAGCAAGTAGATTTCCACATGCAAAAAAGGGAATGTCGTGCTGTCTTTCACACCCTACATGAAAATTAACTCAGAATGAATCATGGACTTAAATGTATGACCTACAACTGTAAAACCTTTAGGGAAAAACTCTAAGAAAAAAATCTTTAGGATCTAGGGTTTGGCAAAGAGTTCTTAGTCTCGACACTAAAGCACAATCTATAAAAGGAAAAACTGAGGAATTAGAATTCATCAAAATTAAAAACTTTTGCTTTGCACAAGATCCTGTTAGGAGGATGAAAAACTGCAGAGTGAGAGATGCCTCAGAGAGATGGCTCAGTGATTGAGCATCTGTCTGTCTGCCTTCGGTTCAGGGCTTGATCCCAGGGTCCTATGATCAAGTTCCACATCAGGCTTCCCACAGGGAGCCTGGTTCTCCCTCTGCCTGGTCTCTGCCTCTATGTGTCTCTCATGAATAAATGAAATCTTTTTTTTTCTTTTTCTTTTTTCTTTTTTATTTTTTTTTAATAAATGAAATCTTTAAAAAAAATACCATCCCACACTTACAGAATGACTAAACTAAAAAAACAGTGACAACACCAAATGCTGATGAGGATGCAGAGAAACTAGATCACTCATGCATCCCTGGAGGGAACGGAAATTAGCACAGCCACTCTTGAAAGCTGTTTAGCAGTTTCTTAAAAAACTAAGCATGCAACTTCCATGTAACCCAGCAATTGTACTTCTGAACATTTATGCCAGAGAAATGCAGATTTGTGCTCCAAAACATATGTATAAATATTTATAGGAGCTTTATTCATAATAACTAAAAACTGGAAACAACCAGGTATCTTTCATTGAGTGAGTGGTTAAATAAATCTTCCTTCCATGCCATGGAATACTGCTCAGCAATAAAAAGAACCAAACTACTAATATAAACAACAACCTGAATGAACTACCAGAGAATTATGCTGAGTAAAAAAAGCCAATCCTAAAGGCTACACCTGATTTCATTTATAGAACATTTTTAATCAATCCCTTGTTTTTATTTATGTTTTTGCCTCCTAAATGCAGCCAATTCTTATTATTCACAGCAGTCGTGTTCTGTAAAGTCACTACAAACACTGCACTACTGGACATTTCCAGGGAAATGCAGGGTTACATTCCTGCAAACCTCTGGTCACAATATTTCATCAACTGATCGATACATAACCTTGTTTTAGGAATGTTTCTGGTTTTTTTTTTAACAGTTTTCTTGAGGTATAATTGATGTAAAAAAAAAACCTGCACATATTTAATGTATACAATTTGATGAGTTCAGACATATGCATACATTCATGAAATCATTGATATGGAAACAAAGGCAGAAGAAAAATTATTAAATATCCTTACTGCCTACAGTCCTTGAAACAGGCAGAGTGACCTTCCTCTAGGGACTCAACTGCCTTGATGTTAATACTTTGCTAAGGGCAAAAGGCAATCTTAGTATGATTCCCAGATTCCTGTAAGTCAACTTTAAAATGTAATAATTCCTTTGGAAATTTTCTTTGTATCTACCCACCCCAAAGATACAAGTTGGCAATCATCCTCCAAGTATATGACCCACAGATATACGTCTGAAGGGTCTCATGGCCCAGGTTTTATTAGATGATAACAAATGACCTTTTCCTAACAATATCTAGCCCCCTCAAGGTCCTGGAAAACTTGCTTCCAAAATTCCTTAGAGTCTTATGCTTTCCCTAACCCCTCCTATCTTGAAAGTACATAATGGGCCACTTCCCATGACCCCAGTACAGCTCTTTCTGCCCACGGGTCCTGCCACGGGTGCTTTAATAAAAACCACCTTTTTGCTCCAAAGACATCTCAAGAATTCTTAGCCATCGGCTTCAAACCCTAATGTCTTTCCTACATCACCAGGACCACAATAAAAATAATGAATATATCCATCACTTTCAAAAATTTTACACAACACTCCTGAAATGACACAAGGAGTGGTTCCTTGGGGCTAATAAGAAGTGTGACAAGAGAAAGTGGGCACAGCTATAAAGGCTGATGTGAGAGGTTCTTCAGATGATGAAAACATTGCTTGTACCAAGACCAACATTCTGGTGTTGATGTTGTGCTATAAGTTTGCAAGATATAACAATTGGAGAGAAGTGGGTGATGTGTACCCAGGATTTCTGTACCATTTCTTCTAACTACATGGGAACCTACAGTTACATCAAAACTAAAAGTTTAACTAAAAATAATCAGCTGTTTAAAAGTAAAAATAATTATAATGGGGATCCCTGGGTGGCACAGCGGTTTGGCGCCTGCCTTTGGCCCAGGGCGCGATCCTGGAGACCCAGGATCGAATCCCGCATCGGGCTCCCGGTGCATGGAGCCTGCTTCTCCCTCTGCCTGTGTCTCTGCCTCTCTCTCTCTCTGTGACTATCATAAATAAATAATAATAAAAAAAAATTTAAAAAAAATTTAAAAAAAATTATAATGTAGCAGGAGGCTTATATATGTAGAAATATGGCAATAAATATCACAAAAGGGAAAATAGAAATACATTGTTTTTACATTTTTTTATGAAGTGATATAATAATTGAAAGTGGAATGTAATAAGTTCACAAGAAGTACGTAATAAAGTCTAAAGTAACTGAAAATAAATGAAAGGGCATACCAAAAAAAAAGAAAAAAAAAAAACAATCGTGTAAATAAATGGTTTCATAAAATGCCTAATCAAAAGAAGGATGGAAAAGAAGGGGGAAAACTGAACCTCAAAGAAATAGACAAACCCACAATTAGGTTTTAGGGTTTTAACATTCCTCTTCTTTCAGTAACTGATGGAACAAGGAGAAAATGTATAAGGTTTCAGGAGATCTGAATGCTCTCAACTGCTCAACTTAATACTGCACCCAATCATGGAAGAATACACATACATTCTTCTCAAGTGTATGTGGAGCACTTACCAAGATAGACCAGATTTGGGGCCATAAAACGAGTTCCTATATGTTTCAAAGACTGAAGTCATATGCTGATAATGTCAAGATTGCTGGTTTGGCATTTAGCAGGTGATAGAAGTCCTGTTTACCAAAATCAGGGAACACAGTGGGGGAGATCCTGAGAGGGTGAGGATGAGTTTGGTTTGGGAAAAGGCTAAGTTTGGGATGTCTGTGAGACATGCAGTGTAGACAATCCAGCATTAAGAAATACTGGACCTTTTGACAGGGATGTAGGCTACTGATTCAAGAGAATATGTAGAGGAAAGATGTAAATGGAACCCCAGGAGAAATGAGCCTTCAGAAATGCTGAGAGGAAGAGGAAGCCCAAAAAGGACAGGGGAGAAAGGGGAGGGAATTCTGAGGAGGAAATGGTTGACAACACTGAATGCCACAGAGAGGTCTAGTATTGTGCCAGCTAAAAAATCCCCATGGATTCCATGGATTTAGCAACTGGGGGGGTCACGGTTGTTCTAACAGAGTTTGTCCTCTACTAGTTAACCTCAGTTTCTTGTATAAAGGGGATAATCCCACTTAGCTCCCTGAGTTACTGCAAGAATTTAATTAAATAATAGATGTGGCAGTGCCAGAACAGCGTCTGATCCAAAGCAGCCACTCAACACATCTGATCATGGGGTTTCCTCTGGGAGGAGATGGCAATGTAAGTATGATCCTTAAGGAGAGCTCTACTGTTCAGTGTCCAGTTTCCAAGGGTAGAGATCTAGTCAATACTGAGTATGTAGTAAGTACTCAGTAAACAGTAGTCTTTGTTTCACTGTGCTCTATTACTATAGCCACCCTTCAAGCAGTAGAGAAGTCTGTTGCTGTAAAGTGGGGAGATGGGTGTCTACTGATATGGATGGGACACTCATACCAGACAATAGACAGGTTTTACCATTAGGTGATGCTTAATGTGGCCTAGATGCCAGTCCGCTCAAGGTTGTGATGCAAATGGCAGATCACTCTCACTACTGCCAACTTTGTCATCCAAAGTCAATAGGATTTTTACACTATGGGTAGAGATTTTAAATCATAGGTAAGCCAAAGTGCCAAGATACTCACAAGGAAAGTGACCTGCCAGCACTTCACTCTGTTCATCTGGAAAATGATTTCCTGGGTCTGGTTATCAGGCAGGGTTATGCAGCAGCTGATCTCATTATTGCCAACAGAAAGGATGGCCCCACAGCCGGGTTCCGGGTAGTCACAGGTACAGGGATCCAGCTGCAAGAACCCATAGTGCCGTACCTCTTGGGATAGCTCCAAAAACTGCTCCAGGGGTAAAGGTAGGGCAAAAGAAGCAAAAGACTACTTGAAAAAGGTTAGAAGCTATTGTCATTCTACTAGAACACATGGAATTAAGCCACAGTCAAAGCGCCTTTTGTGTCTCTGCTCCTGTTACAGTGCTTGGTACACAGTAGGAACAAAAATATTCAGTGAGAGAATGATAAATGGAGAAGAATAGAGTGAATCAAATGAGTAGATAGGAGTCTATCGCAGCAGATTAAAAATAGCAAAATAAACAAAATGTGTACATTTAAAATGCTGTTTGGGGGGTGCCTGGGTGGCTCAATTGGTTAAGCATCCGATTTTTGGTTTCGGGTCAGGTCATGATCTCAGGGTCCTGGGATTGAACTCTGCATCGGCTCCATGCTCAGTACAGAGACTGCTTCTCCCTCTCTCTGCTGCTCCCCCGTCCCCCAACCATCTCTCTCTCTCCTCCTTGCACACTGTCTAAATAAATATTTTTTTATAAATAAAAATTTTAATAAATAGATAAAATGCTGTTGGGGTGCTGCTGGGGTGCCTGGCTGGCTTTGTTGGTAGAGCATGTGACTCTTGATCTCAGGATCGTGAGTCAAGCCCCATGTTGGATATGTAGTCTCCTTAAAGAAAGGAAAGAAAGAAAGAAAGAGAAAAAAGCAGCTACTTTTGAAAAAACTAAGCTGAGGTCTATGTAGGAATAAAGTAGTTAATTTTTACAGCCTGCTTTATATGATGATGGTATGAATTGTCAAAGGAAGAGATTTTACAAATGGCAATGAAATGAGAGCGCGAGTCTGTTTTCTTTTTCTTTTTTTTTTTTTTAAAGATTTTATTTATTTATTTTTGAGAGATAGAAGGAGAGACAGAGCCAGAGACACAGGCAGAGGGAGAAGCAGGCTCCATGCACCGGGAGCCCGACGTGGGATTCGATCCCGGGTCTCCAGGATCGCGCCCTGGGCCAAAGGCAGGCGCCAAACCGCTGCGCCACCCAGGGATCTCTTTTTTTTTTAAAAGATTTTATTTATGCGAGTCTGTTTTCTAAGTCTAGTTATAGACAGCTCAAAACTGTCAAGGGTACACCTTTATGTGACTGTTAAGGTTTAGCTTTTCCCTCTTTTTTTTTTTTTTTTTTTAAGGGAGGGAAGGGCAGAGAAAGAGAATCCTAAGCAACCTCCAGCCCAATGCAGGACTCAGTCTCACAACCCTGAGATCATGATCTGAGCGGAAATCAAGAGTCGGGTGCCTAACTGACTGAACCACCCAGGTGCCCCCTTTTGCTCTGTTTCTGACTTGGCTTAAGAACAGAGGACAGCTGCAGTTCACAAGTGTGGTTCAGGCATCCTGTCCTGACTTCTAGTCCAGGCTTTTCATCTTTGTAACAAAGTGTTATTCTTAACATTGCCTTTTAATAAGCTGATATCAGCTTGGATGTCTGCCTTGTTCTTCCAGCTTTCACCATGGTCCTGCCTGTTGCTGTGTGAGATGTGCGTGAAGAAAAGGGAGTTCTCACTTTAACACATGGTTAAATCAGAAAGAAGATCACTCAGTGACAACCTGGCACTTTCTAGATCCTTTTTGGAAGGAAAACAAGTCCTTTCAAAGACTATATGAAGCACTCTCTTTTAAAAGTGAAACGTGCTGAGACCTGAGAAGGGAGGAACAGCTGACTGCTACTACAAGGTGGGAGAGGTGTTCAGGGCTCCTGTCCCTTCAAGCCACACGTTGTAGCAGCTTATTGTGCTATGGCCCACACATTCAACTTTGGAAAGGCATTAAGCTGCGCGGCTTCCCTTTGGGTCAATGGGAAACAGCAGAAATGACAGGTCCTGAGTTAGGCTACATGCAGCGGTGGGGTAGGGGCTGAGTAATTTTGCCACACAGCATACAGAGCAGTTTCAAGCTCTTGCTACAATGGTCTCTTATTTACTATATGATACAGATCTTTATCTTATCGCTTGGTAACACTTTAAAAAACTTTTTGTAATCAACTTGGCTGCAATGCTCTAAAAGCGAGAAGAGTATTTAAAAGTCAAGCTCCAGGGGATCCCTGGGTGGTGCAGCGGTTTGGCGCCTGCCTTTGGCCCAGGGCGCGATCCTGGAGACCCGGGATCGAATCCCACATCGGGCTCCCGGTGCATGGAGCCTGCTTCTCCCTCTGCCTATGTCTCTGCCTCTCTCTCTCTCTCTCTGTGACTATCATAAATAAAAAAAATAAAAAAAAATAAAAAAAGTCAAGCTCCATTTCTCTAGAAAGTCAGTGATAAATTAGTAACTCGTTCAAAATACTTGTTGGCGTTTGTCATTCAACAAGCAGTGCAGCGATGTTACTGACCATATGCAAACTAAAAGAAATCTGCAAGGATTAGTTGGTTTTTTTTTTAAAGAAAATTAGTTTTAGTTTTTTAAAGAAACTTTCTCCTGAAAAAGATAATTTAACATGCATAACTGGAGAAGGGATGTTCGTACATTTTCATTTAGATCAAGGGATGGCAAACTTTTCTATAAATAGCCATACAGTAAATATTTTCAGTTTTGCGGGAATATGGTCTCTATTGCAACTACTCACCTCTATCATTCTAGCACAAAAAGCAGCCTTGGACCGTACATAAATGAGCGTGGCTGTGTGCCAATAAAATTGTATTACAAAAACAGCAGCCTATGGGGTGTAGTTAGCCTGTGATTTAGATCAACTAGTTGCTCCTTTAAATTAATTTCACTCATTTAACTCCAGGTTTTCTTGCACATGTACATAAAGTAAAGCACTATTGCTTGTTAATGTGTTGGATCTATTATCAGGAGAAGAACTTCATAAACACTTAAATAATTCTGGTTTTATGTCAGTATCCTGAGATGCTTCAAGAGAGTAAGAGTTAATTTGAATCATGGTTCAGCTTTTTTTTTTTTTTTTCATCTAATTCATGTACTCAGTAAAATTTTTTTTTAAATGACTATTACAAATAGTATGGTAAAATCAGGTAAAACATTTATCAGTGGGGAAAAGAGAAAAAATGAGTGGGAAATATCAGAAAAGGAGACAGAACATGAGAGACTCCTAACTCTGGGAAACGAACCAGGGGTGGTGGAAGGGGAGATGAGAGGGGGTGGGGGTAACTAGGTGACGGGCACTGAGGGGGGGCACTTGATGGGATGAGCACTGGGTGTTATTCTATATGTTGGCAAATTGAACACCAATAAAAAATAAATTTATTAAAAATAAAAATAAGAAACACACACACAAAATTCATCAGAGAAAATAAAATTTGTGTCAAAAATACAAATATAAATTTCGGCAGAGTATAGCACATAGTAAAAGCAATCTTCTTACTAAATTATTAAGTTAAAAAGTTTATGGAGTAGAAATGCACTTTGGAACTGTAATTATATCCAAAGAAGCTGATGTATCTGATTATACCCAAATATTATATCCATTAAAATAAATACTATAATTGAAATTGAACTCCAAAATTTTCATGACAACACTGAGGCGTAATACCAAGGAGGAAAATATTAAATAATGGCTGTATATGCTTTTTTCTTTTTTTATCCTGCCTATCAGTAAAATTCTCAAGATATCTGAGCTTCCAAAGAATGATTTTCTATATTAATTTAGGTATAAACGAGTCCTCTAAATTTTGTTTGCATTTTTGTTTAAGATAAATGAGTGAACATTGGCAAAGTGGTGAACACTGGCAAAGAAGACAACGCAATTGGGATCCCTGGGTGGCGCAGCGGTTTGGCGCCTGCCTTTGGCCCAGGGCGCGATCCTGGAGACCCGGGATCGAATCCCACGTCAGGCTCCCGGTGCATGGAGCCTGCTTCTCCCTCTGCCTGTGTCTCTGCCTCTCTCTCTCTCTCTGTGACTATCATAAATAAATAAAAATTAAAAAAAAAAAAAAAAAAAAAGAAGACAACGCAATGAAGCAGAGTCCATTTCTTCATTAAAATGTGCCTTGTTCGTCAGACTTGCATCACTGCTTGGGGACAGGGGGAGTGTGAATTGCTATGATCTTTATGGAAGCTTTAAAAATGGATTAGAAATATATTCTAAGAAACAATAAAACATGTACTCAAAGACGGAGGATGCTGGCTGTGCCTTCAGGGACCTTCAGCTCAGAACTGTACCAGGTGTTGGGAACACACAGGGTGTGTATAAATTAGGCACAGTCCTGGGCCTCATGGTGCTCACTGCCAAAGTGATTTATAGCAGGAAACCACTGGATTTCTAATAATCAGAAATTGGTGAGCTAAATGATAACTCTAAGACAGAATACTCTGTGGTCATTAAAAATAACGCTGAGGGTCTACATGAACCAGGCCAGGGGTTCACCACAGTCTATTGTATTTTTCAGAATCTTTAAATAATATAATCAGAAAAATCAATGATGCTTTTCTCATTTTTTAAAAGAAGCCCATTTTTAGTGGTTGATGGGTTTATAAACTAAGAAACAGCTCAGTTCTAATATGTTTCTTCAACTCCCCTCCAAGGGATTTCTCTTGGTGCAATATCTGATTTACCTTTGTTTGATTGTCTTCTTTCTGGAGAGCCTCTAATTTCTGCCTCTGCACCTGTGTGGGTTTGGCCCATTCTTTTTCCATGTCCTGAACTGCCTGAAAATGACAGAAGTTGTAAGATTAGCAACCTTTGCAGAAATGAATTAATCTGGCAGAAACACACTCATGTATGAAAAGCTATAGCAACCGACCCAAGTGGACATATGTAAGGGTTTTGCATGTTATAAAGGTTACTTTTTAAATTAGTGGGTGTAGGAAGAAATTGTTCAATGGTTGAGGACAACTGGCCACATTTGGGAGAGCTAAAGTTAGCTCTTTCCCCACACCACCCAATCAAATAAATCCAGAAAAAGGTTTAGATGTAAAAAAAAAAAAACAATCTGATCTTGAGGTAAGGAATATTATATTTAAGATATAAAGGCATATCTAATTACATGAAAATATAAAACTTCTGTACCTGAGAACGGACAAGAACAAAACTAAGAAGTAAATGGCAAACTAGAGAAAATGACTGCATCATATGTGGGAAAAAGTCAGCATTATTTATGTAAAGCAAGAGGAAAAATATAAACAAGGAATATGTATCAGCAATTAACAAAAAGGAATTCCAAATTCCAAATCTATATTCAACCTCACTAGAAATCAATAATTTCTTATTTTTTATTCTTTTGCCTCTCCACTTGGCAAAGAAAATATACAATATTTGGGGCCAGCAAGTGTTTAGAAAAACAGGAAGTTCCATACAGAACGGATTTTATTTTATTTTTAAAGATTTTATTTATTTATTCATGAGACACACACAGAGAGGAAGAGACATAGGCAGAGGGAGAAGCAGGCTCCCTGCAGGGAACCCGATGTGGGACTCAATTCCAGGATCCTGGGATTCCAATCTGAGCCAAAGGCAGATGCTCAACCACTGAGCCAGCCAGGTGTCCCCAGAACTGATGGGGTTTGAACTGGTATATTAGCTTGTGCTGCTTCCATTTATCATATTTTTTAAAAAGTTTTCCATTGGTCTTCAGTTAGCCTGTTAACCCCTCAAGGGAAAAACCCTGAGTCTTCCACCTCGATGTAGCTTGTCCAAGATAACTGAGCAAACACTCAAAAATTCTTTGCCAGCTGTCAAGTATATATTTACACCTTAGTCTGAATGCAAGTTTTTGTGTTCCACCCCTCAGTGTTTGCTATTGGTTATGCCTTATCTCCAAATGAATGAAGAGCTGAATAAAGTTTTGATTTTGGTATTTAGAGTGGGGGGAAAGGATTTAGAGAGGAGAAGAAAAATCACTAATACTTGTTCAGAACTTGTTTTAGACAGGTTTTCTTATTGAGTTTTTCCAAACTATTCTGTGTGGTAGTATGGGCAAATTGAGGTCCAGAGAGGTTATGCCTTCCAAGACGGCCCACAAAGTGTAAATGGCAAGCGTGGGCCTAAAACCCCAATTTGGGGGCTCCTGGGTGGCTCAGTGGTTGAGAATCTGGTTTTGGCTCATGCCATGATCCTGGGGTCCTGGGATTGAGTCCTGCATTGCGCTCCCCACAGGGAGCCTGCTTCTCCCTCTGCCTAGGTCTCTGCTTCTCTCTCTGTGTCCCTCGTGAAAAAATAAAAACTTCAGAAACAACAACAACAACAAAAATGATCTGGCTGCTGCACCAAGTCCTCCTGTCCTTGCCCAAGCCACTGACTCTGAGCATGTAGGCCACTACCCATCCCGTGACTTTCCTCCCATCACCAACTATTCTCAAAACTGAACCTAGACACCATGCCAGAATGGGATCAATATGGGTGTGAAAAAGGGAACGCCTTTTTCTTTCCTGAATTCTACTTGGTAGAGTCCTATAAAGGGGCTGTTATCTCAGGGCAGTGTTATCAAAGGGAGCGCATGGCTAAAGAAGGTAGTGGCAGTCACAACAGTAAGGACTCACTGAAGATATATCATTCAGCATGAGGGGACCCGGGGCTCTCCGACACAGAGATTTAAATGCCCTACATCAGCAGGAACAGACCGCTTTTGTTTCACCACCTTTGAAAAGATTTGACCCTGATTAGTGGCACACAAGTCATCAAATACACGGCATACAGTACCTCACTCTAACAATGAGAGTCAGATTTAGACAAATGGCTCTACTCAGTTCTATGGCTCTCCAAAGACTGGCTGCTGGAGACTTATGTAGAACCTAATTTTTTAAATCGAGTGAGATCACCTAAGCCGTGGGTTTAATGAGCTTCAATCACACATATCCCTGTCACCCCTGCAGAGGTACAGCAGTGAGAAATGGAGAGGAAGGGATCTGCCTCTTGGCTCCAGCTGGTTGAAGTATGGCTAAGCAAAGCCAGGGCCACGGAGCTCTGGGGAGGTTAATGGTCAACCCAACACTCCCTTCACTGAGCCATGGGCTCTGACACGGGGTTAGGTCTGCCTGAAAGAAGGGACCCCTTGTTCTAATTTGCATAAAGTTACCATACTGGCCAGTGGTGCTGCAATACAGGCCCAGAATTGACCAAGTCTCAATATTTTTGAGAAAACTCAGAAAATTATATGCAATCTTCCATTTTGTTAATAACACTCAAATTTTCAAAAAGAAAAAGAAAGGGAACGTGTTATGGGAGTCCACCTGGCTCCTAAGACATCCTGGGGCACAGCTGCTTTAGAAAAATCCAAAGGGTTTCCCTTAGTAGTTAATTATGATGGCACCGTTATTTATCAGAAGAACTCATAAGAGTTCCGCATTAACTTTTTTTTTTCTTTTTCTTTTTTTTTTTTAGGTTTCCACCACTTTCCTGCTTTATTTTTTATTTTTTTTTAAATTAATTTTTATTGGTGTTCAATTTACCAACATACAGAAAAACACCCAGTGCTCATCCCGTCAAGTGTCCACCTCAGTGCCCGTCACCCATTCCCCTCCAACACCCGCCCTCCTCCCCCCTTCCACCACCCCTAGTTCGTTTCCCCGAGTTAGGAGTCTTTATGTTCTGTCTCCCTTCCTGATATTTCCCAACATTTCTTCTCCCTTCCTTTATATTCCCTTTCACTATTATTTAAAAGGATGGTTGCTTCTCACACCTTCATGCATCCTAAGCTCCCAGGACAGTCTCTGCCCTGGGCCATTCAGAGTCTAGCTAGGCAAATATGCATGTGAACAGTATTTACAAGATGGGGTGACAAGCACCACAATGGAGGGTATAAACAAAATACCAGGGGAGCGGAGAGGGAGGGAGGCATTTTCTTTCCAGGGGAGCTGAGAAAAGTTTCCTCAAAAGAGGCTGCAATTGTGGTTCTGACTCCCTGGGGCTGAATTCTCTGCCTGGATAGAGCCAACAATGAGAATAATGATGATAATGGCACAGATTATTATAACACCAACTATACTCATTTGAAGACTTGGCCAGACAAAGAGCTACAGTTTGAATAACAGTCTATTCAAGCTGAGAGAAAACTTAGAAATTGTTCATTCAATCTCATCGCTTAACAGGGGGATGTTGTAGTTCTAGGTTCAGAAGGATGAAGTGGCGGCCGGCCGAGATCATGCGGAGAGGCAGCCAGCGGCACAGCAAGGGCCAGAATACATTTTTGAAACTGAATTCAGCGTGCTTTCCATGAAGCCATCTACCCCCACACACACATGCGCCCCCCTCCCCCAGCTATAAGCAGAGGAAATGCAGTCCATTTCTCTCTGGTTTACAGCTCCTTGATGAAGACAGATAAACTTCCTATGAAGATGCTGGCTCCTATTTCTCACCACAATGGACCTAGAAACCAGGCCAGAAAGACTATTTCCCACCAGGACAATAGTTGAACTAGGTGATGCATCCTCCACCAAGGACGTGGTATCACATAGACCAGACACAACTAATAACACACTAGAATAGCAAGGATACAACAGCAATGAGCCTCGTCAAACGTTTAAAATGGTAAATTATGTCCCAACTCATGCAACATGGGTTTAATCACAGAGGATCAAAGTATGATAAGAAATGAACTAAGGAACGCTTGGATGGCTCAGTGGTTGAGCATCTGCCTTTGGCTCAGGTTGTGGTTCTGGGGTCCTGGGATCGAGTCCCACCTTGGGTTCCCTGCAAGGAGCCTATTTCTCCTCTGCCTGTGTCTCTGTGTCTTTCTCTCTGTGTCTTCCATGAATAAATAAATAAAATCTAAAAAAAAAGAAAAAAGAAAATGAAATGAACTCAAAACTATATTCTAGCCATTGAACTACAATAGTGAACACTGAACACTTAAGAAGTGATATTTTGGTTTACCTCCTTAGAATTTAGAAGAGCTTTGTGAAGACGATTTATTAGATCGCATTGGTCTCTTAAAAAGTAACATGAACAGCAGTGGACATTAGGGCTGCGACTCCTCATCGACACCAGCTGCCGGGCTCCGTGTGTCCCCTTGGCGACACACCCAGGTGTTCCACCCCACACTGGAAAAGCCACAGTCCCTGCGTGAGGCCAGCAGTCCAGTCGGGGACGGGGGAGAGAGGCGTAAGTGACGCTCTACTTTGTCAGACTGAAGGCACCACTGATTCTGACCCCATGATTCTGTAAGACACTAAGTAAAAACACTGCCAGGTAAGCACAGGTAGGTAACTGTCCTACCTACTGTAGGACAGTTGTGCCTGGCGCAAGCCCAGGCCATGCCGACCTCGCCTGCTGAAATACGCAGCAGTACTTGCACTTCTGAGGCATTTGGTGATTTCTCCTGCCTTCAGCTGCCCCTTGGCCTGGGCGAGGCAGTCCTTTTGGATACAGCTTAGTAAGAAACCGAGGGGCTTCCTGTCTGGGTACATAAAGCAAGCCCCTGGTTGTTGTTTATGAGGTAATACAGAATGTTCGTGTTTCTTCAAAGGTGAGCCTTTGCTTTTTGAATATAAAAGGGAAACCTGCCACACTGTCCTTGCCTTTGTTTTTTTTTTTTATAATAAATTTATTTTTTATTGGTGTTCAATTTACCAACATACAGAATAACACCCAGTGCTCATCCCGTCACTTGCCTTTGTTTTTTAAAAAAATATTTCTCTCTCTCTCTCAACCTGGGGGAAAGGCAGAGGGAGCGGGAGGGAGAATCTCAAGCAGATTCCTTGCTGAGCGTGGAGCCTGACACAGGGCTCTATCCCACAACACTGAGATCATGACCTGAGCCAAAATCAAGACGCGGCCACTTAACTGACTGAGCCACCCAGGTGCCCCTCATTTTTACCATTTTTAAGTGTACAATTCAGTGGCACTAAAAACATTCAGAATGTTGCTTAACTGTCAACAGTGTCTATACCTACTTTTTTTTTATAGTATCTCTAGCAAAAATTCTGTACCTATTAGACTATAACTCCCTGCCCCTGAGCCCCTAATAACTTATATTGTACTTCCAGTCTCTGTAAATTTGCCTATTCTAGGGAGCTAGGATTCTTAGCTATCACACATTTTTTCCAATGGCTTCAATCCTGAATGGTCAGTAACATATGGTGTTTGAGTCCTCAGTCACCCTTACCTGCATATAGATCAAAGCTACCGCTGCTGCAGAGTCCATCAGCACAGAGTCCAGGGATGGGTCCATGTACCTGCACAATTCAGGAGCACTGAGTTCATCCAATGACATGGCCAACAGGCACACCTGGGCATGAGTGCTCTCTGAAGGGGTGGCCCTCTACACTTTAAACTGAGGCCGCACTAACACCCCTTCCCTTGCCTTGCTTTCAGTTTGTTCCTCCACTTTTGTCACCTGTTTTCCTTTCACTGTAAACTCTCACCTGGTGGACTTGAAAAGTAAAGATGCCAAACAATAAAGCTGATGGAAGATGGTCCACAGTCCCGTTTTTCATAGTCTGACAAGTTAGATCACCCAACCTGCTCATTTCCATGGTGCCTGTCCTGGGACACCTAGCTTTTATGTTCAATTCCACCTATGACCCACCTCCCCCTTCACACTCTGTATCCCAACCATGTTTGCTCTCCTTTCCTCTGCCTAGAAGACCACTGCCCTCACCTGCCTCCCTCCCTGGCTTATCTGCCTATCCTGGCATTGTCACGTACCTCCCCAAGATTCCGCTCCATTCTGTGCTTCCTTAGAACCCTGAACTTGTCCTGACCACTGCTCTCATCAGGTTGATCTTGACACCAGAAATGTAGGGACTGCATTTGGAGTTGCCCCTCTGGACTTTTGCAAAGAGATTTGCAAGTGGCAGGGTCTGAAGTCTGTCTAAAGGATTCAGAATCTCCAGGATAAACTGAAATCATAGTTCCTGTATAAGCACAGGAGCTGCTAGGAATTGATAGAAACCGTCAGGAAAGAGTTCATTGCAGCTGGTCTAAACCTATCTGAAGGCAGGGGTAAGCAGAATCACTGTACTTAGAAGTGTATGATTATAGAATAATGGGATTGGAATGAACTAGGAGATGATGAGAATGTAACTTGAGGATCACCTTCCTCGTGGAGGGTGTGGAAAGAAGCAACTGAAGCATTCTGTTATATTCTATTAAGCTAATTGGCCATGCAGCACATGCACCCTATTCTCTGTGGCACAGAATAGCAACTTGTGTCAAAGCTAGAGAGCCCCGAGACCCATCCCACACTGGGCTCTGAGAGGGTTCCCTCCAGTCTGGAAGGAACCATATCAAATTGGAGAGATGGGCCAGAGAATTCTTGGACAGAGAAAAATCCTCAAAACTCTGGCCCTATAGGCTTCATTGTGATGCTTCACCTGCTGGGAATGCCACAGCTCATGGCAGCCAGGCTAGCCTCCCTGCTCTCATTCTGTTAGACTTTTCCAGGTAAGAAGACCATGTACCCTCAGGGTCCTCCTCCAGGCTCTCCACCCCACATGACTTGACCCTCAGCCTAACAGGTGGAGTGGGACCTCCTTTCTTCCCAGTTCCCATAAGTAAAGGCAATCTGCCTGCATACAGGATGCTGACATACGAATGACATTTTCTCTTGCACTTATGCTCTAGAATATACCTATTTAATGAAGACGCAGGCAAAGCCCAGTTTCCAGTTAAGGCTTCAAGGTGAGGAACAAAATCCTCATGTCTTAATGTCAAGTTCTCTGGAAAGCCCATGAGCCAAGCTATCCAAGCTCCAGGGATTTCTGTTGTTATTGTTATTACTATTATTAATATTATTCTTAATATAACAGTAACAAACAAGACCAAAATTTATTGAGCATATGGAAGTACTTTATTCAACCCTCATACTAATTGTATGAGGTAGACTCTTACTATTATTCCCATTTTACAGATAAAGAAGCTGAGCCTTAGTGAGCTTGAGTAACTTGGCTAAGATTATTTAGCTAAATTTTGAGAGGGCTGAGATTTAGATTCACATACTCCAAACCTAGGAACAATGATGTTCAGCCACTTATTATACTAAGCAGCTTCCAGAAACACTTAAATGGAACACTGAAGGGTTTTCCCTTTTCCCCTTCTCAGGGTTCCATGCCACAGATTTTGACAGCTTCTCAGAATACGTCTGAATAGCAGTGTATGAACTTTTAGCCTTGCCTAGGATATCCTTCCAAAATTCACAACTACAGACTGGAGTGCTAAGCACACCATCACAAGGTCAAGATAGCTACTATTCCTAGATTACAAAATGCCTTTCTTTAAAACTTTTGTGCTCAGATTACAGAAGAGCTGGGCTGGGAGAGGGTGAACCCAAGAAGCAATCCAATACAGCCGCAGTAATAAACACTGGGAAGTACAGATTATAGGATATATGTGGGGTGCTTCCTGTTATTCTCTGTTTGTATCCTTGCCATAAGGCTTCTTGTTTCTGAGAGAAAGGGTGGTATTTTTCTGCAAGGTGTTCAATCAGCCTGGGAGTGTGGCTGGCCCTGATTTATATGCATTTATTGTTGGAATCCTTTAGGATGCAAGCTGAATACTTAAGAGTATTCTACTCAAATTCACTGCAAGTTGGCTGAATCCACTCTTTGCTTTAGGGAATACTACAGCTCAACAGATGAATCACACGTGCTTGTAATCATCAACAAATTCCTTCAATTAATACTGTCGATAATTCATTCCAAAGCAAGCCCACAACCTGCAGCTTCTCATCATTCCTGCTTCCATCCCCACCTCAATGGGCCACCATCTTCATAACAATATCCCTCAAGTACTTACTGGAGACAAGTGAAAGTCATCCTCAACATCCTATTGTTTAGGACAAATATTCTGGTTCATTCTCCACTTTCTCTTCTTTACTGCCCTCCTCACAACCATCCCCAAGTTCTTGGTCTCTCTCTAGCTGTTAGGTTGTGAGCTAACAGGGTAAGACCAACAAATTCTCAACAGGAATCTAAAACATCCTCAAGTACCTACCATCACCATAAATGCTTACCACTTCCTGAGTCCCACTTTGCAGTCTTCCACTTTAGCACTTTGAAGACTCACATAAGGCAGTTCAAAGTCCACCAATTTTTTCATGACTAGAGAAAGGAGAAGGGAGTCTTACTGGTTGAAAAGGCACAAATAGTTTACATACAGAGGCTTTGAAGTGAGAAAGCATTACCACTGGAAATGCTAAAATCACGATAATATTCCCCTGCACTTGTACACAATTTTTAACTTTCTGAAATTCCTTCAAAAGATAAATAGCAAAAAATTAAAAAAAAAAAAAAAAAGATAAATAGCGGGCAGCCCCGGTGGCGCAGTGGTTTGGCGCCGCCTGCAGCCCTGGGGTGTGATCCTGGAGACCCGGGATCGAGTTCCGCGTCGGGCTTCCTGCATGGAGCCTGCTTCTCCCTCTGCCTTTCTCTCTCTGTCTCTGTGAATGAATGAATGAATGAATGAATGAATGAATAAAATCTTAAAAAAAGGATAAATAGCATTTGATCCTCATAAAATATCAATGCCTTTAGTAGGAGGTGTTTTACACCGTGAACCTGACAGCTCAGTGTACCTCCAGACAGCTCAGTGTACCTCAGATCTCAGTGTCCAAGCCATCATACAAACCCTTAACTTCCAACTCAAAATCACTGCAGCTTCTGGAGAACATACGTAAGCTGCCTTCAGATAATTGATACCATTTTACAAGTAAATAACTTACAATGTCTTAGAAGAATGTCTATAGAGAAAAGCAAAAACTATGTGAATCATCTATCATCTTTCACTAACTCATTACATGTTCTTTAAAAATCTGAGAACTTAGAGCATCCACATTTTCTCACCAACATTCCTTAACAAGGAGGAGTGATGGTGTGATGGGATGTCCTGACACCTGGGATCTAGCACTCCATTTTTGAGGGGGTTGTGGGATGGCTGGTGGTCTGCGGCCAGGGCGCCAGCGTAAAATGAGGCGGACATTAGGCCCAGGGCTGGTGCAGGTACAAGACAAAGCGCAGTTGCTGAAAGGATCTGACATCTTGCTACCATCCATTCTACCTCTCTGGAGTTGCTCATCCCCAACTTCCCCTCCCCCAACTTTTTTGCTTAAGATTTTATTTATTTATTCATGAGAGACACACAGAGAGAGGCAGAGACATAGGCAGAGGGAGAAGCAGGGAGCCTGATAGGAGAATCGATCCCAGGACCCCGGGGTCACAACCTGAGCCAAAGGCAGACGCTCAACCACTGAGCCACCCAGGTGCCCCCTCCCTCTCCCAGCTTTCGATCCCCAGGCTGAGAACGGCACCCCCCACTCAGCTATATCTCCTGCATCCCATGGATCTGAGCACCAGCCCACAGCAGCCCACCCCTTCTCCTGGCTGCCCTGCCTCCCCCTTCTCTCCTTACCAGAGACCTTGCCCTCTTTGCAACACTGAATGAGAAACAGGCCAAAGTAGCCCAAGAGCTCTTGACACAGTCCAATTTTGTGTGACACCACCTTTAACCAAAGACAAGAAAAATTAGGGGTGTCAGCCATGCTAACAGTGATGTGGAGAATTAGAAATTGCCTGTAAACATCGATAAAAAGTACTTTAAAGGGCCGCAGGCATTAAAAGTAATCTCTTCTGAATCTAGAAATGATTATCCTAGTTTTACAAAATTTAAAAATTAAGAAAATTAGAGTGAAGAAAGCAAAAATCAGCCCTAACACAACGGACACGAACTGGCGTCTGCTGAGGCTGGTTGTCCCATCTCAGACACACATGTGTCTCCCAGAGAATTTGGTCTTCACAGTCCACTGGAGGGCAGCAGCCAGTCTCCATGCAAGTCTGTCCTGTGGTATCTGCCACTGGGGCCCCCGTGCCAATCTGCCTGCCCATGGGCTGGATTATCAGACATTGGGAGGAGGGATGTTCCCCACTCCTTGCTGGCATATAAAAGTGTACAAGCTATTGTCTGGCTTTGACCCCCCAGCCTGCTTCTGTCTGGGGTCTCCTGTGATGGTCTCCTAGTCTAATTTATATGGCGTTTATATTGCTCGGTGACACCTCAGGTCCCAGGCACAGCCCACTCTCATTTCATGTTCCTCCCTGTCCTTTATGTCCAACAGCTTTCATTTCAACACCAATGGCTTCATTTTTGCCAGCAGGTCTCAAGGCTAAAACCTTATGTCTTATGCTCACTCACCTTCCCTTAGCAGGAACATCCATGCTACCACAGGTTCTCCCCGCCTTTACCCACCCAGACCTTCCCTCTTGAAGACAGGGCTCCAGAGTGATTCCTTTGCTTGCACACTCTGAATTCACTAGACCACCTCCGTGACACTCGATTCACCTTTGCAGCTGTGTGCGTGAGCTGATGCATTTAACATGTTTGGCAGTTGTACAAATATGAGTTCTCAAGGTGGCAGTTGTACAAACATGAGGCTCGAAGGGGTACTTTTCTTGTCAGAGGTCTGTAAACTACCTCATGAGACAGGCTTACTAGGTGGATGATATGAGTGGGTGCTCTTGGCCTAGCTTTGAAAATAAAGAAGAGCCTGGGAACTTTTCACATGTTCAGTCAAGGCTTGTCCCGTTCTACCTCACCCAACCACGTGCCCAAGCATAGACCCCAAGCCCAAACACAGCGCTCCTGTGTGCGCAGGGTGAGTGTGTGCTGGAAGGTAACGGACTGCAAAGACGTCTTTTCCTAGAGTGTGATCCATATCCATTCAGATTCAATTTCTCTCTTCTCTGACTTGTTCAGTGAAAACAGCAAGCTTACGTGCCAGGGCTGATAAAGGAGCAGGGGGGAAGGATGGAGAAGCCTTTTATAATTTATAAAGACATAAGCACACACACCTTCTCTTGAAAGGAGTAAGCATCAACAAAAGGAGACACAATAATATTTTCTTCTTAGCAAATGTTAAGGATACTTCAAAACACAAATGCCACCAATAAAACCACATTAGTGCAAACACATAAAAATCCAAAATGAGATTTCAGCTTGTTGCTGGTTCTTTAAGGAGTGCAGCAGGATGGTGGTGAGGTGGAGAATGAGGGGAAGAAGGCTTGAGGAGGCCTAAACAATGATTTTCAATTACAAAATTTAAATTAAAAATTAAATTAAATTAAATCCCAGCATCTTTATGCTGGAGAAGCTCCCAGGCCCTGGAAGAGAATGCACCTGTCTGCCTGGCCACCTGCTCACTTTGCTTTTTACACAAACTCCACCGCTTCAAGGGCAGAACCTCCAGGTAAACCTGCCTGAAGTTAATGACGTCAGGGTCCGGGGTTTGGATTTCTCCCAAGTCGGTGTGATTGGGAGAGGGAAAGGACATGTTTCGGATCGCAAATGCACCTCGCTATGCTATAGGTTACAAGGAGAACGGGGCCAAATAGCTGGCTTTCGGAGCTCTAGACTCATCACTCTGCTCAGTGCTGACTGGGCATTCCCTCCGTATCAATAACAACACCCGTAATGAGAAATAACCGTAACCGCACTGCTGATGGGACGGGAGCTATTTCTATAACTACGTAGGCACTGACTTGAAAGGTAGGCAACTTACCCAAACTCACACGGCTACAGCGAGGCAGTGCTGCCATTTGACCCCAGCTCTTGCCCTCGCCCCACAGAGAGGAGGCCCCCAACTCCCGTGGGCAGCTGCCTTCAGCTGCAGGTACGTCGAGTCAGGCCAGCGAGCTCAGTATGTGAAAAACATCCGGCAGGGCAGGCTTTCCAGGTCTCCACGGCCCCAACCCTTCCCAAATTACCTCATGTCCCTCCTCTGCCCCCAGGGTTGTGTGCCTGGCCCTGCAGGTGTCTGCCTCCCGTTACTGTCCTCCCCGTTCACTAGTGTCTGTCTCCCACTGCACAGGCCCTGGGAGGGCAATTGAGGGAACCATGTCTCTGTAGTTGAGAGCTTTTTCTTTTTTCTTTTTGCATAAATCCCCTAAGGCATTAAATGTCAAAGGTCTTTGATGCTTTTCAAAAAGGTCATTCTGGATGTCAGTATAGAAGATGGGCAAGACTGGAAGCAGGAACTAGTTTTGGGGCTGTTACAGAAATCTGGCTGAGGGGCCCCTGGGTGGCTCAGTGGTTGAGTGTCTGCCTTCGGCTCAGGTCATGAGCTCGGAGTCCTAGGATTGCGTCCCGCATCGGGCTCCTGCATGAGGCCTGCTTCTCCCTCTGCCTATGTCTGCCTCTCTCATGAATAAATAAATACAAATCTTGAAAGAAAGAAAGAAAGAAAGAAAGAAAGAAAGAAAGAAAGAAAGAAAGAAAGAAAGAAAGGGAAGGAAGGAAGGAAGGAAGGAAGGAAGGAAGGAAGGAAGGAAAGAAAGAAAGAAAGAAAGAAAGAAAGAAAGAAAGAAAGAAATCTAGCTGACAAATGAGGGCTCAAATTAGGGGATGTGAAGATGGGAAGGAGGAAATGGGAAGACAAAATTATTAGGGGAGAGATTTGGGATACAAGGTCAGTAGGATTCAGGGAGTCGGAGGTGGTGAAGGAGGGGGGACCCTAGAGTAACCTCTCAATGGATGGCCTTGGCGATGAGGTGGCTGCTGATCCCTTTCAACTAGGGCAGCAGTCCAAAAACCAAAGAAAGGTTGTGTGCAGTGACTTCTGTAGGAAGGAAGGTCCAAAATTATCACTCTTGGACTGAGCCAAGTTCCTAGAGAAGGGACATTTCCTACCCTGGGGACAAAGCTGCTCTTTGGAGGCCAGGAGGACATGGGACAGCTTAGATCTCCAGGTTATAAAGAAGAGCCATTCAGCAGGGAAGAGGTCCCCACCCACCCCATAGTCTCAGCTCCAGAGCTGGAACCCAATAGGGAGGATGGCTTGTTTCCTGCCCAGAATGTGTCAGGTACCATGTCCCCAGCACAAAAACATTCTGTCCTTGGAAGGCCCTAGAAACTTTCTGACTTCCACCTGTTTATAACTTTATATTCTAGCTTCACATACTTCTCTGGAAGATTAGAACTAAAACCCTCCAAAGGGGAATCCCTGGGTGGCGCAGCGGTTTAGTGCCTGCCTTTGGCCCGGGGCGTGATCCTGGAGACCTGGGATCGGATCCCACGTCGGGCTCCCGGTGCATGGAGCCTGCTTCTCCCTCTGCCTGTGTCTCTGCCCCTCTCTCTCTGTGTGTGATTATCATGAATAAATAAATAAAATCTTAAAAAAAAAATAAAACCCTCCAAAGGAAAAGGACCTGGGAACAGTATCTGGGTATGAGAAGCCAATGCCCCCTTGATGCCCAGGGAAGGGAGGGAAGGCCCCGGAGACCGAGCTGATAACAGCCGCCATCTAAAGATGGGGAGGACAGTTTCTAGGTCTTGTCCTCAGACTCTTCACAAAACCAACTGGAATGCAGGTCTGGCCCTCTGAACCCAGAATTAGACCTGCTGGGGTGTTGGTTTCAGTGTTTTCTCTGGGGGGGTGGGGGGGAGGGGACACAACTCTCAGCCTTTGAGAAATCCTCTGTCACTTTCTCCCAGAACCTGTCACCAGCCTACCTGGGTAAGGCCTGTTTCAGACTCATGTGGACTCCACTCCCTCTCCTGCTCCCAACTATGAGGCATCCCCTAATAAAGCACTTGGCATATTTCCACGGCACATCCTTGGCTGAGTCCCAGGTGACTGACTGCAGCCTTAGGAAGGGACAAAAAGATGTCTGGGAAGTTGATGCAAGGAGAGGAAAACTAAAGATACTCTGGATGATTGGCTGTGTCTCAGATTCCTTTCTCAGTGTCCCAGAAAATCCCAGCATCTCAACAGATATGTCATCCAGAATCAAATGACAGGCAGGAAGCTTCTGGAAGGTAACCTTATCCTAGTCCCTGCTTGCAAACAGAATGATTCCTAAATTTGGTTCTGGAACTGGAGTTTAAACAAAGTTTACCTCTAGGACTCTTTCAGCAGTATCTGATGTTAGAATTTCGACTTGAATATTCCTTCCATCTGGCAGAAATATATCCAGAGAGGCTGTCTTGGTAGTGATGCTAAATGTGTCCTGCAAGTGAAAAAAAATTATAGTAAGCCCCCCACAGTGCCCTTCAGCGGGGTACATGGTGCAGAAATGGTCAGTATCTTTCTCTACCTGGACCCTTGGGGCATCTGGTGCTTAGAAACACAGAACGGGGATCCCTGGGTGGCTCAGCGGTTTAGCGCCTGCCTTTGGCTCAGTGTGTGATTCTGGAGTCCTGGGGTTGAGTCCCGCATCAGGCTCCCTGCATGGAGCCTGCTTCTCCCTCTGCCTATGTCTCTGCCTCTCTGTGTCTCTCATGAATAAATAAAATCTTTAAAAAAATTTTTTAGGAACACACAGAGCTGACTGTAGAGATTTGTGGGATGGTGTTCTAAGGGGCAGGGTGCAGTGAGGAGGGGTGTGGAGGGGCCAAAGCCAGGCAATGACGTGCAGCTGAATAATTTCCAAACAACAAGGCATCCATTTTTGGCGGGGGGGGGGGGGGGGGGGGGGGGGGGAGCTATCCACTTGACCTTGGGGCATCTCAGATTTTCTTTTTATTTGTTTGTTTGTTTGTTTGTTTATTTATGATAGTCACAGAGAGAGAGAGAGAGACAGAGAGAGGAGGAGGGAGAAGCAGGCTCCATGCACTGGGAGCCCAACGTGGGATTCGATCCCGGGTCTCCAGGATCGCGCCCTGGGCCAAAGGCAGGTGCTAAACCGCTGCGCCACCCAGGGATCCCTGCATCTCAGATTTTAATTCTCATTTTGAATATTTGCATCCCTGAAAGCCCACAATCTGCAATAATTTATGATTCTGCTATAGCAAAACTCTGAAGTGTGCAAACCATGAGGCCTGAATGAGTAAGCACGTCACTCTCTGGTAAGTTGGTGTCCAGCTGAGATCCAGCTCCCCCAGCTCAGTCCTGCTTTGCTTGCACTTATACACTCTGCAAGGGGATGTGTGTGCACTTGAGGCTACTGCAAATCTGGGGGCCTGTGAAGTTCTTGGATAGAGCGTTCTGCAATGTCAAGGACATGTTAGAGACACTGGGAAGGCCTGCAGAGTCTAAGAAAGCGTGAAGCTGAAATTGGTGCTCAGGTACCAAAGAGAGGGGGACCCCAGGAGGACGCATGGCCAGTGGCTGCCCAGCTGAGCCTCCCCGGGCAGTTGCGTTGCAGGGAGGGCTCTTTCTAGCACCTCCCAAGTGGGATACTGTCAGCCCCCAGGGCTGCTGCATTTCTGGGAGGCTGATTCAGGTCACAGCCTTTCTGAGCCCAGGTTCTAAGACAGGATCAAACTCTAATACACCAACATATCCACTGTACGCAGTGAGTTCACTTCCTTCCTAGGCATTTAGAATGGCAGTAGTTACGCATCATCCTGGGGAGAACGGAGAGAAGAGTCACTCAAGTCATTTTCTGTATTCTAAGCCAACTATATTAAGCTAGAATATTAGTAACACAGAGCTACCGAGACAATGCACACCCAGCCCCGGTTACTGCCTTCCTGGTATCTGACTGGGGGAGAGAAGAACCAAACGACCCATCCTAAGGTTGTCTGGAGATCACAGAGCTGGGTTCAGGTGCACAGACCAAGTGGGACCTCTCCTTGCAACAGGCAACACCTCCCCTTTCCTTACCTCCACTGCATTCACAGATACAAGAGATCAGGCTTTATAGGGAACTGGGGGACTCTAACAACTCAACTGCACTACCCAGGTACCTCAAAAGCCCGATCACATTAGGGACAAGCTTATTTTTTCTAATTTTATTATCAAAGGGTAAGCTTTGACTTTACATTTTAACTACCCCCTACCGTGCACTTACAAGTACTAAGTTTCTGTGGGTTCCCCCCAAATAATTATTGCAAATAGTCCCTTTCTAGGTACAGCTTTGCCTAGATGTTGGTTCTTAAAGTTTTGGGACCTATAATCACAAACATGTCTTAACTCAGGAGAATAACACTCAAAATGAATGAAAATAATGCTATTGCTTTTTGGCCAGGTTCTTTTTTTATTTTTAAAGGTTTTATTTATTTATTTATTCATGAGAGACACGGAGAGAGAGAGGTGGAGACATAGGCAGAGGGAGAAGCAGGCTCCCTATGGGGAGCCTGATGTGGGACTCTATCCCAGGGCCCCAAGACCACGACCTGGGCCAAAGGCAGACGCCCAAACACTGAGCCAACCCAGGTGCCCAACTTTTTGGTGAAATTCTAAAGGAAAGCTTAGCATTTATTTATATTACCTCAGTGCAACTCTCAACCCAAACCAAACTTTAGATGGATAAGCAATGCACTCAGAGGTACCAAAGGACTGGGCTGAAATATGTGAAGAAATGGGTTCCAAGCCCAGCTCCCACACTCACCACATGGGACCTTGTGCAAATCTGGAGAGGTTATTTGCCCCCTGTGTTCTTCACTCCTTCAGCTTGAAAATAAGGGTGGTAATAATGCCCACCTCATAGGGCTGTGGTAAAGACTCAAAGAAGCAATGTGTGGAACTGGGAACGGCACTCACTGCAAACACCCAAATGGTGGCTATGTGGCTTTGTTATTGTTAGCAGAAGGAATAAGGAGGAAGTTATGTCCCTTTGATTAGAATGAGCGCCAACAGATAAGAAATAAAGGATTCAAGACAAGACTCAGGAAGATGTTTTTAATATTCATATCCAATCAGGTTGAGCTGCGTATATTTTACATCTTACACTATTATCTCTTGAATCCATCCACTTTTCATCTCCACTGCCAGCACCATAGACCCAACTAACATCTCCTTTCCCTCGACTCTTGCAGTGGCCTCTTGGCCTCCATCTCACTCCACTACAGCGCACTCATAGCAGCCAAAGAAATATTTTTAAAATGCAAACCTAAAATTGTCCCACCACCCCTTGCTTAAAACCCTCCAAAGCCTTGCCTGGCTCATGGAAGGCAGCTATGCTCACCACTGTACCACCAACGCTGCCCTTAACATTGCTCACATGGTTTTCCTCTACTTACACCACTTCTGACACTAACTATCTGGAGTTAACACAGACACCACAAATTAAGGGCTCAATCCCACAAAACTGCCCCTCTCCAATTTCAGAAGCCAATAGCAAGTCCAGGCCTCCCACACTTCTCACCAACTGGGTAGAAATCAGAGGTTCCCACAACACCCTCCTCAAGATTGGTAATTTTCTGGAATGGCTCACAGGATTCAGGAAAGCTCTTTTTACCTTCTATTACCCTCTTATAAAGAAGACAACCCAGAAACAGCCAAATGGAAAAGATGCACAAGGCAAGGCATGTGGAAAGGGGCACTGAGCTTTCCATGCCCTCTGGGCACACACTAACCTGCCAGCACCTCAGCATGTTCACCAGCTCCAAAGGTTCAGAGAGCTTTATCACATAGGCATTGATAAACATTCTCAAGAGGAAGTGAGGAAATAGTCACTTCCCGGATCCCCCAAACAAAGCCAGAGTGAACCAAACCTCCCAAGTCAGTAGGTTGCCCCAACTTCCCAGGCACACAAAAGCTACTCCAAATACCTTCTCAGCCTTCTTTTTCTCAAATATGTTGTTCACACAAGGAAGGACACAAAACACTACAATTTTAGAATTGAGAACATTAGAAAGTCTTTAAAGACTTTTCAAACTTCCCTTTATCTCCAAGGTGATCACAGGGCAAAAACATAGAATGAAAAAAAAAAAAAAACATAGAATGTAGTAAGTCAATGGAGTCTAGGGACACAAAACAAGCGGTACATGGTTAGGGCAGGACTGGGTGAGCTACCATCATTCTAGAAATATCGCATAACATCAATGGAACTAATGGCTCTGTATCCAGGCTCCCTGGGTTTAGATCCCAGCTCTTTTACTTATGAGATATGTGCCCTCAGACACATTACTTAACTTGAACAAGAGATCCTAATAGCACCTCCTTCCACAAGTTATAGAGGATAAATGAGACCAGGCCTCCCCCAGATTAAATCACCCTATGGAGGGAAACTCCTCTTGTTTTTGCAACTTGCATATGATAATCCTTGACGAAGGCTTTCCTCAGAGGGGTACCAGGGAGGTTGCACACATTCACATTTCTTATGAACTATGTCCTCGCCCAGAGAGAAGATGCTCTTGTACTGCTGACCCTGGAGAGCCAGGCCTGGGAGCATGTGATTACATGGCAATAATCACTTGGCAACTGCAGGTCAACCACTTATGTAGGCCTGTATACTGAGGTAGGCAACTGCTGTTCCTACCTCAATTTACAATAATCCCCGTTCCTCAGGTTCTTTTCACATTCAGCAAATCTACACATCACCACTGCTCATTCCAGTTCTCCAGTTCCTGTATGTTCTGCAGGAGCATCTTGCTGCAAGCTCCATAAGCCAACTCTCTCCTGCATTGACTGCATCTATTTACTGCCAATACATCGCTCTGGCCCTGAAAGGTAGTCAGGGGAGGATCTGCTGGAAGTTGGGGTAGACTCACCCCCAATACTACGCGGCTACTGGCTTCACTTTTACTAATATCAGTCCTGAGTCTTCTAGACCACCAGATATCTATGTGGTTTGTTGTTTTGTCCCTAATGGGAAGAAAAATCTAGAGTATAATCTTACTTCCCTGCCCACCCGAGAAATCTTCCAGCTCAATTGTCTCTTCCATTAGAAGGTCTCCCAGACATGCTCTCATCCATGGCAGTGTGTCCCAGCCCTTTCCTCACCAGGGCACACATACGGAATGATATTCGTACATCACACTGGGGTAAGCAGAGTGGCAGGATTCACAAATGCTGCACCGGGGTTGAGAGGACAGAAAGGTCGACACAGCCCTACCTTCCCCGGGGTCATGCCCAGCAGCATAGCACGCATGGTGTGTGGTCCTGTCTCACAGAACTTGTTACATTTAGTGCTGTGCCCAGTGACGTTTGTTTCCCCAACAAGACAGTTTCCCAGACTCTGTGAGCTGGACGGGGTGCTATTTACTGGTGTCTCCCCAGCCTCCAGAGCAGTGTTGGCTCGCAGCAGGCATTCACTACACATTTGTTCAACGTATGAATGATAAAGGACAGCATGAAGTAGGACAGGGACGCAATGAACACAGAACCACCTTCCTGACTTAAGTGTCTTTTTAAAAATCATCAACGTCCTTTATAAATAGCTTTAGAAGTAAAGTTACTTCTGTCCTGCTCTCTTCTAGAGACAAACAGAAAATGAGTGGAAGGAAAATCATCCTTGAAGAAGTTGAAAATTGTCCCGAGCCTGAACCACTAACGGGATTTGTAGAGGGGCTGCCAAGTGTAGTGAAAATCAGACCTGGGGATCCCTGGGTGGCGCAGCGGTTTGGCGCCTGCCTTTGGCCCAGGGCGCGATCCTGGAGACCCGGGATCGAATCCCACGTCGGGCTCCCGGTGCATGGAGCCTGCTTCTCCCTCTGCCTATGTCTCTGCCTCTCTCTCTCTCTCTCTCTCTCTCTCTCTCTCTGTGACTATCATAAATAAATAAAAATTAAAAAAGAAAAAGAAAAAAAAAGAAAATCAGACCTGGCCAGGGAGGGGAGAAGCAGGGGTGTTGAGGTGCCAGAGAATGTAGGTCACACAGAAGCTGCCTTAAAGCCGTTAATCACCAGGGCCTAGTGTAATTAGGGAGCCCAACTGCAGGCCCATTTCACACTACCTGGTGGCAGGGGAGGCCAAAAAAATGTGCAGATGCACTATCTTTGCAGAAAGCAGTCTCTCAGCATTGTTGGGAAGAGAAGAAAGGACTGGTGCTAATGGTAGCACATACTTCCTAAGTGTTAGGTTTGCCAAATAATATTTAAGTGCTTTAAGAGATATTTAAGAGATATTGAAGGGAGTACCTGGGTGGCTCAGTGGTTGAGCGTCTGCCTTTAGCTCAGGTCATGATCCCGGGGTCCTGGGATCAAGTCCCGCATCAGGCTCCCCACAGTGAGCCTGCCTCTCCCTCTGCCTATTTCTGCCTCTCTCTGTGCCTCTCATGAATAAATAAAACCTTAAAAAGAGAAAGAAAGAGAGATTGAAGGCTTACTGAATTCTCAAAACAACCCTGTGAGGCAGAGGTTGTTTTAAAATTCTCCCCATTTTACAGATGGGGAAACTGAAATACAAAGAGGCTAAGTAAATTGCCCCAAGCCATACAAATTGAAAGTTGGGCAGCCCAAATTTAAATCTGGGTCATCTCACTCCTGACCTTGCACTCTTAACTACTCAGCCAGTCCTGAGACTATTTAGTCAGTAAGGAGGTTCAATTGCTAGGTTGTCATGTGTGGAACTATAGCTATGGCTTCACTGCTAGACACACTGCCCAGCCCCCAGGCAGAACGCTAGAGAAAGTGCTCAGAAACAAGAGGTAGGATTCAGGAGTATAATAGAGTCAAATGCCTCAACCCTAGCTCCCCCGCTCTAACACTGTGTGTCAGCTGGCTCACAAAGCACAGCCCCTTCCAAAGCTGAGTGATTGCCTGAGAAGAAATAGAAAGAGCCCTTGGCACAATTCCTGTGGGGAAGGAGGGAGGAATCATGGCCAACTAAAGGTAAAAAATATATTCCCCAAACCATGGCACTAAGGAGATGACAATGACAGATGTATTAGTAAAAATATGGCTTCTCTGAACTAAGACCTCAAAGAACAGATGGAGGCCTCAAAAAAAGAGGTAAGATAGCAAAGATATAAAAGTCATCTGGCAAAGTTGACAGAAGAAACAGAAGAGAAAAATAAAGCCCTTGCAAGAGGGAATATCTCATCAGAGGAAGCAAGGTAAGGTAAGACACTAACGGAACTAAAACCAGGTAGAAATCTTTCAAATTATCAGAAAAAGAAAAAAGGCACTCAGAACAAAGCTCCAAAACACTGACAGCCCATGAGTGGTTTTTAAAGAGCACTGAAAGCAAAAGCCATAATGTGCCCAAAAAAGATGACAGAATTGAGGCCAAACGCACCTCTGTGTATTGATGGAGAACAATGTACAAGATGCAGAATTAAACAAACCAGTCTCTGTAAGTGCATGGAATTTGTGCTTATTTGTAAAACATAAAGGATATGCATACACATGAACACATGTAGATGCACAGAAACGTGTAGAAAGAACACACATTAAACTGGAAACAGTTGTCTCTGAAAAGGGGTGCTGGAGGTTTGTGGTGGGATCATATGCCTTTTTGTGCTGTTTGAGTTTTACAACCATCAACACCTCAACAACAAACTTTCCAAAGAAAAAGAAAGCACATATTTTTTAAGCCATCAAATATATGTGAAAATAGGAATAGTGACACCATGGAAGACCCCAGGGTCACTTCTCAAGTTGAATGATCCACTTAGTATACCTACACAATTGACCCACTGAATAAATGAAATTTGCTCCCAGTTCTTACAAATTCCATCAAAGTATCATTCCTCCCTTAGTTAGGGATCCGGTTCAATAATATCATGTTATTCTTATGACTTTAATCTTCTCAAAGCTTTCCATTCAGTCAAGAACATACTTGTAGGCATAAACATGTTCCCCTGTGTATAACAAGAATAAGTGGTGTGCTGACCAAGCCTACTTGGCAAACTTCCAGCCTCTACAGGGCAAGAGGCCGGCGGTTCTGAAGACCAACAAAGGAAAGGGAGTTGCACGATGTCATCTCTGACTTTTCTCTGTGACCCATTTACAAAAAAGTTAGGAGCAGAGAATATACAAGTATCAGTTGGGATGGCTCTTATTGCTATCTTGATGTCTTTATTGTGGCACTCTTGATTCCAGCGAGAGATGGAAGGTCCCAGAGTTGTTGTGGGGGCCCTTACTGATGAAAGGTTCTCTTCCCCATGGCCAGAGATATACAGTGCTTAGGCTACAGGATTAAAAAGATATCTGCTTAATTAAGATGAGTTACAAAAAAAAAAATTAAGATGAGTTCCAAGGTTGAGTGACACGCTTATTTTCCATCAAGAATCTAAACCTCCAAAAACCAAAACAAAACAAAATAGGAACCATCCTCCAGGGATCCCTGGGTGGCGCAGCGGTTTGGCGCCTGCCTTTGGCCCAGGGCGCGATCCTGGAGACCCGGGATCGAATCCCACATCAGGCTCCCGGCGCATGGAGCCTGCTTCTCCCTCTGCCTGTGTCTCTGCCTCTCTCTTTCTCTCTGTATGACTATCATAAATAAAAAAAAAAAAAAAAAAAAAGGAACCATCCTCCAGTTACTGCGAACGAATAGATTTTATCCCATGTGGGGTCAATGGCCAGAAACATGCACATGGTAACTAAGAGACATGTCCAGCAGTAAAATCATGATCTTAAAAAAAGAAGAGCACACTTACCAACTGTATGAGTTTTAAAAAGTCAACGAAGACATCACTCCTCAACATGTTTGGGTCCACAGTTACTGAAAAATATAGATGGTGATCCAGTTAGCACAGGGCTGAGTTGACTTCTCTGTTAAATTGCCTATCCCCCAGGGAATGCTGAAGGCCTTGCCAGTACAACTCTGCCTCCTTGGGCAGTGATGCTATGACCTGTCAAACACATGAAAAGCCACAAAGCTTGCCTCCTCAAGGCAGCCTTGACAGCAACATAAACCCATCATATCAGGCCCAGGAGTCTCACTTTAGTCCCACAGCTCCATATCACTCCCCATCCAGCGTGCTGCCCTTCCAGGATGATGATGAACTTAATGTGAAAAGCAAAAAGGTCTTAAAACTTGGACCTGGACTTCTACTTTGGCAAGACAATTTCTTAATTTGAAATCAACCAAGAAACGCTGATTGAGAGGATCTCTCTTACCAGAAGCTCTCAAGAGGTTATCCCCAGAAAAATTATTAGAAGGCTGTCCTAGAAACTTAGTTTTCTACTCTTCTATAAGAGTAATTTACCCTCGTAGTTTTTAAAGTTCAGATACCAATATTCAGGTGCTGTGGCCAGAGAAGAGGGGCAGAGACTTTCCCCTGAAGAGTCCAGACTCCCCCATGAGGCGCTCCCCAGCCTGCTTTCCTCAATTCTTACCCTTCTTCCCATAATGTCTCTCCTGGAACCTGCCCTCTAGCCAAACCTAGATACTTACTAAATCTGTAGCAGATGTCTTTCTCTTTCCCTTCCCTCTCCTTTTCTTTCTTCTCTTTTTCTCTCTTTTTTTCTTTCTTTCCTTCCATCCTTCTTTCCTTCCCTCCCCCTCCTTCCTTCTTTCCTTTCCTTTCTTGTTTTGGTAGCTGTTTCAATTGATTTCATGATGTAGCTCCTACCAGCATTCAAAATGAGTACTTACTGAAGTCATTTGGAGTTGTATCTTTCCCCCCAAATGCAACATTTTTCAAAAGAAAATAAGGAAAAGAAAGTCTCTGTATTATGAGAATCTTTTTATAAAAGGTGAATTCTCTTGGGATGCCTGGGTGGTTCAGTGGTTGCACATTTGCTTTTGGCTCAGGTCATGATCCCAGGATCCTGGGATCGAGACCTGCATCAGGCTCCCTGCATGGAGCCTGCTTCTCCCTCTGCCTATGTCTCTGCCTCTCTCTGTGTGTCTCTCATGAATAAATAAATAAAACCTTTTTTAAAAAAAGGTATTCTCTCTTTTTTAAGGGAGGTATTTTCTGCTTGGGGGTGGGGGGAGCCCTTGTCTTATTTTCTGGAATATATGCGGTATATATGCAAATTAACAGTATGCTTATTAGCATGGATTCTTGGAGATGAGGAAAGCTGTTGAAAAAAGGGTTCATCCAATTAGTATTTACTGTGCAACTGTTAAGGACCAGCTACAATGCTAAGCACTTGTATATTTTAGTTCATTTAATTTTCACAACAAACCCTGAGGTGAATATTATCTCCATTTTACAGATAGACACTGAAGCTCAGAGAACATAAATGTCTTGACCAAGGTCACACAACCAGTAAAGTACAAACCTAGGATTTGATTCTGGATCTGACTCTGGAGCCCAGGTCTCAGTCACAACACTGAGTTCCCTTGCTCTCTCTTGCCAGAGGATGCAGGAGCTAAACCCCCATGAAGTACACAAAGGCCAGGTCTAGAAAAGCAACCCTTTAGGCACTGTGATCCTTGCGAAAAGGCCCATAGTTAAAGGAGTATTTCACTAAGACATGAGAAATCAAACCAAGAGAGAAGAAAAATTCAACAGGTATTACATTTTGAGTTTGAGAAGGCTTATTTAACACGTTCAAAAGAGGCATATTTTCCATTACAAAAAATGAATGGGAAATAAATGACTTCTAGAATGTTTATTTACTATCTTTAAGGAAATATGTGCAGCCATGAGAAATAAGTTTATAATTGAAGAAGTTTATAATTGCTGATCTAGAATGGTCTGTAAAATATATATTTTAAGATGGAAAAATCAACTCACAGAAGAAACTACCATTTTTTCTTAAGTTATGAAGGATATCAGTGAGATAACTGGTATAGTTTGAAAAAAGTCTCTAGATTAGCTAACATGTATCAGTGTTAATCACCTGATTTTGATAACTACACTGGTTTAGAAGAGAATGTCCTTGATGTTAGGGAACACACACAGAAGTATTTAAGGGGAAAGTGGCTTGTGTAACACAGGCCTCTCAAAAAATATATATATAATATACCTATGCATACTCATGAAATTGAGGAGAGGTGGTAAAGCAAGTGTAAAATGTTAGCATTTGGGAAATCTGGGTGAAGACTACAGAAACTCTGTGTGTTATTCCTGCATCTTTTTTTGTAAGTCAGAAATTCTTTCAGAATAAAGTTTTTGAGAGTCAGGTACTGAAAAGTATATGGAGTACATTTCAATTTGTATTTAACAAACAGGGATGCATACACATCAGTAGACACAAAAAATTTTTCCATGGAACCTATAAGCCGCTTGTAACAGTGCGTACTTCTAGAGGCCTGTGGGGCTGATCTGGAAGGGAACGTACCTTTCATTGTACACTCTTCTGACAAGTTCTATTTTTAAAATATTTTGTGTATATACTATTTTCTCCTTCTCAAAATCTTTAAATAGTTTAATGTCAATTTTGCTATTTCTCCCAAACCCCCTCTTTTTAAGAGGGTTCAGTTTTGCCAACCACAGTTTTTCTGTGCACAGTGTTCATAGGATGCAGGCAATGGGCAGAGACTATGGTCCTGCAAGCCTCACCAGGGGACAGCAGACCTCTGAGGGTCCCTGGCAAGGACAGAGGCAGAAACGCATTTCTGGCATGTCTGATAAACATCTCTGGTATCTGCTGAGAGCTTTCAGGAAAATAATTCATCTCATCCCTCTATTTCGGTCTCAGTCCAGGTAATATGGCTTTGACTTCTATAATCAAAGCCAACATACAACACCCAGGGGCAAATCTGAGAAACAGAGTATTTTTAAAACCAATACAAGGCCATATTTTGTATGATTCCATTTATATTAAATGTTCAGAACAGGCAAATCTATAAAGGAAGAAATTAGTATGGGGGTGGTAGAGGTATGTGGGGGAGAAGACTAAGGAGTGAATGATATTAGGTATGAGGTTTCTTTTTGACAAAAATGTTCTCAAGTTAGATCATGGTGGATGATTACACAATTCTGTAAATATACTAAAAAGCACTGAATTGCACAATTTATTTTTTTAACGATTTTAAAAATTTATTTGACAGAGAGAGAGAGAGAGAGTGGGCACAAGCAGGAGGAGTGGGGAGAGAAGCAGGCTCTCCACTAAGCAGGGAGCCTGACCTGGGTCTTGATCCCAGGACCCGGGGAACATGACCTGAGCTGAAGGTGGATGCTTAACTGACTGAGCCCCCTGGTGGCCCTGTATTGCACACTTTAAATGCGTGAATTTTACAGTGTGTGATCCGTATCTCAAGAAATCTATAAAAATAAAATCTAAATACATACCATTCTGCAAATATTGTTCCAGCTGGTCCCTTCTCTCATTAGCCATGGAGGCGGTCATTGCAAGATAGTACTTTGGTGGAAAGGGTGGCAGGCAATTTCCAAAGACCCGCCTCAGCTGAAAGATCCAGAAAACACAGTTAAGACAAAGAATCTCCAATTCAAGGTTGATGAGACACCAAAGCCTCCTCTTGGGACAAGTCTCATTCTAGTACTTAATTGAAAATTAACCCTTCCTGGTGACCAAAAGAAGGAAAAGGTGATGCTTTGATTTTCTTAAGGAAGAGTTTATTTCAGGATCGCTTTCTGAAGATACTATTAGACTAGACATACTACAAACTGACCTCTCCAGTCTGAGTTTGGTAGATCTGGGATACATTTTAATTTTTCACTTGTTTTTGCAAGACTGCCTACCACTCACACCATACAATGTTTATTCAATTAATTCTTCAATAGCATCTGTGATACCAATGATGACAGTTAGGAATTTAATTCTCCACCCCACCATCAAATCTGAACATATAGCAGATGTTTACAGCATGCTATCTGATATGTTATCCACCAGCCAGTGCTAATGAGCACTGGGAATATGGCTAGTCCCGAATTGAGATATGCCATCAGTATAAAATACACTCCTGACTACCAAACTTAGTACAAAAATTTAAAAAAGTAAAATATTTTGCTAGTATTTTCTTATATTGATATGTTAAAATGATAATATTTTATATGCTCGATTAAATAAAGTATATTAAAATTAATTTCACTGTTTCTTTTTACGCTTTTTAATTGGGCTACCAGAAAATTTTAAATTACATATGTGGCTCATACTGTATTTCTATTGAACAGTGCTGGTATATAAAATTCCTATAAGGCTGACATATGATGCCAGTAGAAACCCAGTGAGGCCCCTTCCCACCCTCCCACTCACCCAAATGTTGATCCAAGACCAAGATGGTAATTATTTTTATGTAAGCAAAATAGTGGATTTATGAAGAATATGATTTAAATTAAGATAATCAAAAGTGCATCTTCCCTCATTCCAGCCCTATACCTACAGTAGCAGCTTGCAGATGAGGCATGGCATCATTCTCTTTAAAATATGAGAAAGGAGGGGTGCCTGAATGGCTCAGTCATTTAAGCCTCTGACTCTTAACTTTGGCTCAGGTCATGATCTCAGGGTCGGAGATCAAGCCCGCACTGGGCTCCATGGTCAGCCTGCTGGAGATTTCTCTCTCCCTCTGCCCCTCTTCCCACTCTCTCTGAAATAAGTAAATCTTTAAATAAATAAATAAACACACAAAAACAAACAAATACATAAAGGGAGAAACTAGTCAGGAATCAGGTTTTAACATGGTATGCCTGGAGAAGAAGGGTGAAAGCTCTTACTATTACCCTAGTCAGTGCCTTAAAGAAAATGAAAACAGATTTAAGAGAAAGAGATAAGAATTTTAAGTCCATGGCTTTTATGACAAATACAGTATCTGGTGAATATTAACTTTGCTTAGGCCGTGGCTTCAAAATACATCAAGAATCTTACCAATCCTCTCCACCCCCACTGCCATCACCCTGGTTCAAACCACTGTCCTCTCTTTGCCCCATTATTGCAGCAGCTTTACAACAGATCTCTCTACTTCTGCCCTTAACCCTCTTCAATTTATTCTTAATACAGCACCTCAAGTAACATTCTAAAAAAGGTAAGCTGGATCAATCTATTGCCCTGCTCAAAATCCTTCATGGCTTCCTATCTCACTCAAGGAAAAACCAGTATCTTTAAAATGGCCGAGAGCTATGCCACTTAATATGATGTCCACTAAGCCACCTGTGACTACTTAAACTTAAATCAATTAAAATGAAATAAAATCTACAATTCAGTTCCTCAGTTGTACTAGCCACATTTCAAATACTCATATGTATTTATGGCAAATTGATACTGAATTGGACAAAGCAAACATAGAGCATTTCTATCAGTGCAGAAAATTGGACAGCATTGGTCTAAGATCTAGAAAGGTTAGCAAATGCCTGCCTGTAGGTAACATAATTAGGCAAATGGATGACAGGTGATGGGAGTCAGGTTTTTCAATACTGAAGAGTATTCCGATAAGCAAGAGGAGTAGGCTAGAATGATCCATGTGGTGACAGATTATAGTTGGAGATATTGGTATGAACTCATATTTGGCTTAACATAGATGCATATGGCTACATATAAAAATATTTATAGGTATGTGTATACACATATTTCCTTGCTCCATCAGCAAAGAGGGCCTAGAAACAACAATACTACAGTAACAACGAGCATACCATACCTAGTCCAAGATCTTGGTTTCTCTTAACCATTCCCCAACTAAAGCAACCATGACCAAAGCAAGAGATATATATAAAAGGAGTCTGGAGCATTTTGTAGCACCAGAAAACAAGAAAGTACTTAAAAAAAAAAACCCAACAATGGCTGTGTGTCAAAGAGGCACAAGAGCAGACAAAGAGCTCCCATGGGTCAAAGCTGGAACCACTAAAATAACAAAATTAAGGCAGTACTGAAGTATAACCCAAAGCATAAAGTAAATATCCAGGTGTCTATGCAGATATAAATTACTGAATAGGGGATCCCTGGGTGGCTCAGCGGTTTAGCCCCTGCCTTTGGCCCAGGGCGCGATCCTGGAGTCCCGGGATCGAGTCCCGCGTCGGGCTCTCGGCATGGAGCCTGCTTCTCCCTCTGCCTGTGTCCCCGCCCCCCCCACCGCATCTATCATGAATAAATAAATAAATCTTTAAAAAAAATAAGTTACTGAATAAATAAATATGAGAGAAGAGACAAATCTGTGAAGAATCCTTATAATTTATGTAGATATTCACCCCACAAGGAGATGGAGCATTAATCCCTACTCTTTAAGCGTGGACTACACATACTGACTTCCTTCCAAAGGGTATACTTTGGAAAAGGAGGAAAAAGAGTAACTTTATAGTGGTCCAACCTGACAAACACAGCCTCAGTCAGGTGATCAAGGTGAGCATCCACAGTGCTAAGTCATGTTGATGGTAGGTACTCTTCCTGTGATGTGACAAGAATGACATTGACCTCTGAGGTCTTACATAACCCACACCCAATAATGTGAAAAACATCAGATTCTAACAGAAGGATACCTCCCAAAATAACTGACTAGTGCACCTCAAAATGGCCAGTAAAAACAAGGAAAGTCTGAGGAACTGACATAGTCAAGAGGAGTGTAAGCAGACAAGTAAATGTAATGGGATGCTAGGGAAGATATAGGACATTAGGCTAATACTAAAGAAATATAGCTGAATTGTAGGCCATACTTAATGTATTAATATTCGCTCATTAATTGTTACAATTGTTCCATGGAAAACAACAGGACAAACCGAGTGCAGGGATATATGGGAACTCTCTGTACTATCTTTGCAATTATTCTATAAATCTATAACTGGTCCACAAAAATAAGGTTATTTTAAAAAAGAAAAACCTGATGTCCTGGCTTCTTGCAAAATCAGAGGTTCTGGAATCACTGGGTTTACATTCCTCAAGTAATCATCCCCTATAAAGGAAGCTTAAGCAGTACCCACCAGTCCCCATTGCCTCTGACCTGATCCATGCCTCTCATTTAAATCACCTGCCTGGCCCCTATAGCCATTGAAGTTTGCAATCTTTCCTGCTTTAAATCTGGTAATAGAAAATATTATAGCAACAATTCTTTTTAATTCAAGGTAATTTTCCTGTTATGCTAAACACTGTCCAAAGACACCCCAGTTGGAGCATCAAACCAACAAGGCTGCTCAAACAACCTGGGACATATGTACCCCAGCTCTGCTAATTCCATTTAATAGGAGCAGAGAATTGTCTTCTTCACATGAGACTATTTCTTGATTAATGGATTAAGTGTCCTTTAAAAGGCACTTGTCTTCCTAGGCATGCATTCACAAATGTCGAAGATGCTCTCAAATTAGTTTGAATCACAGCAGCCTTGAGCCACCAGAGCTGCCTGGGTTTTCTACAAGCAAGAGAGTATAGTATTTTGGGGAAGCCCCTACCATAAAGTCAAAAGCTGGGGGGAAAGTCACCAAGGCTTATGGTTCTAATACCCATCACAGCCCAAAAACTCTTCCAGCAGATTTTATAACCTGAACTGACTTCTCAAGGAATCTTTCCCCTCCCCTCTCTAAAACTGGTCTAAGGGGGAAAATAAACATATCATAAACTGAGTAGTTAAGTCTGCTAAACATCAATCACTGACTCCCCAGTTTTTCAACTCCATCAGAATATAACCTGTCTACTGGTCTCAGCACACAGTTTAGCTATTAAAATAGCATACTAAGAATTACCTGGTATTAGAGTTTAGCCCAAAGACTCTTTCCAAAATTGTTCAAAGATATCCAAAGGAAAACACACCTCTTTTGTTCTTTTATTATGAGATGTTTTGTTTGTTTGGGGTTTTTGTTTTTGAAAGACCATGTTTAGATAATATATATTTTTAATCCCAGCACAATCTCCTGCACTGATTTTCCATCATACAGTTCTGCCTTTTAACTTGAAGAGGACTTCACTGGCCAATGGAAAATATCACTTCCTTCCCCACCTTATGCACTCCTAGCCCCCCATACTTATCTCAAAGTGATGACCCGGGAGAGGTGGAATTACAGACACAAATGGTGTACTTCCTAATGTCAGTTCCTAAAGCTGACCTATCCATCCTACCTCTCCAAGGGTCCTTTGAATCAAAACCCCAGGTTTACCAGATAAAGGGTCACAGTTCAGAGCCAGACTGTGGCATCTGGTACCAAAGAACATTAGTCTGCAGCTTGTATGTTATTCCATTTGTTCCTCAAAATAGCCCTTTGAGGTAATCATCATCACAATTAACATGCCATCTTGCCACCTTCACATCAAAGTTGTATGACAATCGCAGTAACCTGGAGATCAGAGAGATGAAGTGACTTTAACCAAGGTCCTAGAAGCCAATGAGTGGCAGATTTTCATTACTTTTTCCTTCTCTCCCTCATTTCTCTCCCTTCTTCCCCTTTTCTCCTCTTCCTTCTCCTCTACCAAATCTCCAGTAAGCATCTACTAAAGGATTCTGTGCTGTGTATATTATGCCTACAGACTTCATTCATTCCTTCATTTAAATATTTGACTTTTGAAACTAAATAACCAAGGGAAGCAAAGTATATACATAAAAAGAGGACCATGACAAGGTCTAAACATGAAATGACACAGGAATCAGAGAAAAGCATCTCACGCAATCAAGGAAGACTTCCCAGAGGAGGTGAGGCTAGAGATGGATCTTGAAAAAGGGCTGGTCCCTGACCAGTGGGCCAGAAAGCAGAAGTCTTCCCAGGAGGGGGAAGTGAGGTAGTCAGAGGTGATGAATAGGCCAGCCTGATACAAACAGAGAATCTGAATACGGAAGGAACTAGACTGGGTCAGTACCTGGTGGGGGGGCGGGGGGGCAGAGCAGAAGACTAAACTAGTGCATACAGGCTCATAGAGCATTTCCACTCCCACTGAAGGCTCTTTTGTAAGATACTACGGAGATTCTACGGCTGATGTCCACTGCCATATCTGATACTGGCAGCATGTTTGCAAAAATGCATGCATCCTTTTCATAGAGTCCAGTGTCGCTTACACAGGATGGCCTCATCTTTAACACGTGGTCAGAATGAGCCGGTAAAATGTTTCCTTTGCAGGTCTCTCTAAATCCCTTAGAGGAAGGTGGTGTAGGCAAGAGCAGAGCACAAATCAAACTGGTTTTATTTATCTAAAGGTGCAGAGAAAAGTCAGGTCAGGCATTTCACATGGCAGAGAGATGAGTGGCACTCAAAAGCAGAGGGGCAAGCTGCCAGGCCTGGAGGCAACCTCACCGTGGGACAGGACTGCGGGCAAGGACTTCAGAGGGCACTGGTCACAACCAGCATCTTGCAAGCACAGCCAGGTTCAGTCTCCCTAGGGTCCACCTTAGAGGCATTAGCCTCCGCACAGCTTGGCAGACAAAGAGCAGGGGCCACTTCACCTGGGCAAGTGCCGTTCCTCAATCTCAAAGTTATCCAATGTACAAAACAGAAATCCAATACTTAAAGTCAAGAATCACACATCCTGAAGTGCCATCTGCGTGTGATGTACCACAGTGCATGGCATCTGAGAGGAACTTAGTCAATATTTCTTAATAAATAAATCAGCTAATTCTCTAGGATGAAATTTTTATTCTATCAAGATACAGAACTTCCTAGGAAATACACTTCTACTCATCAAACGCACACACAGATGGGGCCTTTTATTGTTTCCTTTTTTATATAGTGGTATTACATCAGATTAAGAATTCTGAGCCATTTTACGTCTTCAGTGGGATAGGAAGAATAAAATCTAGCTGAGAAGTGCCTAAGAGACATCCCCCAAACTTTCTCAGACTCAGGGTTGCCAGACAAGATATGAGTTGTCCAGTTAAGTATTTCCCAAATACTGCAGGGAACTTCTTATCTAAAAACTTCTTTGTTGTTTATCTGAAAGTCACATTTAACTGGGGAGACTGTGTTTTTATTTGCTAAATCTCACAACCTGACTCAGACTATCTACAAAACGGGAGTAATGATGACTGTACTGCTGACCCTGCAGAGGCTTGCTGGGCAGCCTGAATAAAATTCTGTGTCTGGAACTCACTCAGATGGAAAGCAGACCTTGGTTGCCTGGGGTCAGAAGTGGAGGGAGAGGATCAAGGGCAAAGGGGACAAAGGAAATTTTAATGTGAAAAAACCGTTCTTTATCTTGACCATGGTGGTAGTATTGGATACGTTTCCCAAAACTCACCACACTGAACACCTTTTTAAAATTGGGAAGTTTTATGTTATTCCAAAATAGAGTAAAAGCTTGTTACTCTAGGACCCAATTGTTTTACCGATACAATTTGTTTTGTTAACTTTAGGAAGAAACCACAAAATGTAATGGGCCAGAGCAGTTTCTGGAGATTGGATCTTGGCTCCAATACTTAACTAGCAGTTTGATCTAGGGCAAGTTGCGCCTCAGTTTTCTCATCTGTTAAGTAAGGCTATTATAATCCCAGCTCATAGAACTGCTGTAAAAATCAAACATACTGGGGATCCCTGGGTGGCGCAGTGGTTTAGCGCCTGCCTTTGGCCCAGGGGGCGATCCTGGAGACCCGGGATCGAATCCCACGTTGGGCTCCCGGTGCATGGAGCCTGCCTCTCCCTCTGCCTATGTCTCTGCCTCTCTCTCTCTGTGTGTGACTATCATAAAAAAAATAATAATAATAATACTATTACATGTAAAGATCTTTGTACCAACCTTAACACAGTTTAACTGTTTATCATTATTTTAAATTAATAATGCATATAGCCACCTAAGTTCTAAATAGTTTCTTTAAAATGAAGTTGTTCCTACTGAAAGAGGAAAAATGCTAAGTGCAAGGTGTAAGGTAGCTGGAAAAGGATAAAAAAATCTCCACTTTGGGATTTTGGAAAATTTGGGACAAATAAGAAATATTAATTAATATCTAATCTATGCCTCACATTGGGCACCAGGCTGTGGCAATGCAATATTTAAGAATCCACTGCAGTGGGGCGCCTGGGTGGTTCAGTTGATTAAACATCCGACTCTGGATTTTGGCTCAGGTCATGGCCTCATGGGTCCTGAGATCAAGCCCCGTGTCAGGCTCCATGCCCAGTGGGGAATCTGCTTGAGATTCCCTCCCTCTGCCCCTCCACCCATGGGTGTGCCTTTCTCTCAAATAAATCTTTGGGAGAAAAAAAGAGTCCACTGAAGTGAAAAACAGTTTGTTGTTCATGGTTTCCAAAATAGAAGAACTAAAGTTTACTCACCCTATGTTGCTGCTTCTGAAACTGCTAAGGTTTGATAGATTTTAGTTTTTCTGAAAATAAGCATTTTTAAGGAGGGCAAAATTCAGGAATTCTTCAAGCCTTTCAATCAATAAATGTTTCCTGAGCACGTACCATGTCCCAGGCTCTGGGAGAAACTGGCCCCCACTCTTCACAAGTACTCTGGGACACTGACACCCATGACCACCTATGTGCTTATTATTTTCAATGAAAAAATTGAAGGTCAGAGAAGAGGTAAGGTGGCCAGCCAGGAAGTAGTCAGTCAATTCCACACCCTCTTGCTCCCCACTGCTGTCTCCTGTTTTTCACGTTGTGAACGACAACCTCCCCAATCCCACCTCACATTAGAGAGAACAGATTATTGGGGAGATGATACCTCAATGTCCTCCTCCAAATACCTAACACACTTACACTTTCTCTTCCCTTAAGATCTCCATTTGCCAACCTCAGCAGTCCTTCCAAATCCCCAGACAGGTTTTGGTCACAAGTAGCTTCTCATCTTGCAGAAGTCTGAATCCATCCCTCCCTACCTGAGTCAGCCCATCATTCCTGAGGACCTTCTGGGCAGGGATGGGGGTTGGGTGGGGGGTGGTGTACAGGCACTGCAGCAGGTGCTAGCAATTCAAAGATGCCCACACAAATTACAAGCACATTACACCTGTTTGTTGTTGACCTCAAAGAAACTTAATCATACCTCGAAAACAGACTTTTCCAATGCCCTCTGATATGAGCAGGAAGGCTCACTGCAATGTTTCCAATAGTAAAAATATGAAATTGAGAGCTGTCCTTCAACAGAAGGTGTATCTCTATTCACTAGAAACCCAGAATGCCTGGAAAGATTCTCCCAAAAACATTCACAGCTCTTGCCTGAGCAAGTTTGTTTGTTTCTTGTTTTTTGTTTGTTTGTTTCGTTTAAGTAAACTCTACACCCAATCTGGGGCTCAAACTCATGACCCTGAGATCAAGGTTCACAGGCTCTTCCCAGTCTCCCCTTTCTTTCTAATTTCAGGTATATGCTCTTTAAAATCAGGATACAAAAAAATAAAATAAAATAAAATCAGGATACAAAACCTAACTACTAATAATAATTAAAGAGAAAATACTCTGCATGGAGGTAGAGGGAGGGCAACGTTTATTTCCAAACTTTCTTTTACTCCTCTAACCAATTTTGAGGACTTGCAACACTTCCTTATTAGGACAATAAAGCCCATTAGAGCAGGCTAATAAATCAGGCTGCCTCCCAGAGAAAATGCATCAGGACATCAGAGTGAGAAACTATAGTGGGAAATGGCCTCCTGTCTTGAGAAGTCATATTCCCTGAGTTTCCAGCCTGCCGGTACTAGAAGCCTATACACTAACTTGAAAACTTGAAAACAAAAATAGATACACCTTTTTAAAGAAGTAAGCCTAACAAACGCTGGGAGATAGATTAAATACCTATGTACCAGATTCCTAAGACACCTTGGTCTAGACTGAGTTTACTCATTTTGAATGGGGACATTGTCCTGGGGAACAGCTGGTACTGAAACGGAGGCCACCGTCGCCCAGCACCTTGCCAGGTGGGGCTGCTGGGGATCGCTGGGCCGGAAAGGGGTTGGGAGAATCACCTGAGCCCTACTCCCTCATGTCCCCGCTGCCGTTGCCGAGGAGCGGCCACCTTCATACACAGACGGAACCCCAAGGAAGAGCAAGTTCAGATCAGGAGCTTGGAGCCCTCAAGAAGGCCGGTGTCTCGGGGCGTGCTTTTCCTCGCCTGCCTCGAACCTGCTCACCTGTTCGTTCCAACGATGCAGCTGACTGTAGCGCACCCTGCAGAAGAGGTACCCGTCCAGGTACACGGAGTACAGCTGCAACACGGAGATGACACAGGGATGAGCTGAGCGAGCAGGTGAGCCCCCGCCCCGCCCGCTCGCCGACCTTCTCCCAGCCCAGCGGGACCCTGGCCCCCAGCGCACCACGTAGCGGCCCCCCAGCCGGTCCAGCCGCTGCTGGGACACCGGGATACAGAAGTGCATCTTCATGACTGTGTCGGCCGCGCGGCGGCGAGTCTGGGCGCCCGGCTCGGGGCGCAGCTGGGTGGCGGTCTGCAGCCGCGCGGGCCTGGTCTGGGAACCCCGCGGCGGGGGCGGGGGCGGGGCTGCGGCGGCGGCGGGGGCGGGGCTGTGGGGGCGGCGGGGGCGGGGGCGGGGCGGGGGCGGGGCTGCGGCGGCGGGGGCGGGGCGGGGCGGCGGCGGGGCTGCGTGCTGGCCCCGCCCCGGCCGAGCTCGGGTCCCGGGACCGGGCTCCCTGGCGGGAAAGTGATGCCCTTGTGGGTGGGGCGGTAGACTTCTCGGGAGCAGGTCCTCTAAGTCTTCTTGAGATTTTCATCAAAACCCACAAAAGTTGAAAGTGGTTGCTCCAGCCACATAGATGTCCTGTCCACGGGCCAGGCAGGGGACTTCTTCCCACCTCGCCCCCACGGTCGGGCGGGGCTGCTTGCGGGGAGCGGGGGGCGGGGGGCAGGGAAAGGCGCGGCCGGGAGAAGCCGCCCCTCCGAGCCTCGGCTCCAGCGCCGCAGTCTGACTCCGTGGCTGTGGGGTGTCCGGTCCGCCTTCCGAAGGGCCCGTCTCGTGGGGGCCAGAGAGGGCGGAAGAGGCCGGTCAGGCGGGCGCGCCCTCAAACTCAAGTTCACGTTTTCTCCAAGCACGTGCCCCTTGCCCGTCGGCGGTGCCGGCCTGCAGCGCGCTACGCATTAAGATTCTCAAGAAATACGTAAATCTAGCAATTGCCCTAAGACTAGACCAATTGTATTAGCTTGAGTTTTTTGTGTTGATATTTGTTAAATCTAACACGTAAGGTCAGCTACAATAGTTATAACCCTGATTTAGTATTTCCTAATACCGAATATTTTTCCTTTGAGAAACATTTTTCCCATTAACATACCAGAAATCTCAACAATATTTTTTCATTAATATATCAGAAACCTTATCAGATGGAAGTGGTTTGGGCCCCTCTTGATCCCCAGGAAGCCCTGGTTTTAAATAGGTGCAGCGCCCAGTTAGCTGGGTTTGTGTAAACCCTGTGTTCTCTGGACTAACCAGCCCGAGGTCTTTCAACCGGCTTTCATCTTTAGTAGCTGTGTAAAGTAACCCCCCTAATTCCCTTACTCTAGTGAAATCAAGATAGAATCCTCCAAAATGGTCACAGGGTGAAGGGATGCCGCGCTTACCTGTACCTGCCGCATACCTCCTGTCCTCTAATCTCCTAACTCTGATGGGTGAAATTCAGGAGCAACATCCTGCCACTGACACCACCAGAATGGAGGAACTTTTCCAAGGTCACAAGTGATGTTTTTTTTCACATTGGTCTGAGTAGTTTTTCTAGGATTCAGTGATAACACTGAAAGTCCTTTATCTTTTTTTTTGTTTTTAGTGTTTATCTAAATTCTAGTTAATATATATGGTAAAATTGGTTTCAAGTGTAGAATTTGGTGATTCATCACTTACATATAACACCCAGTGCTCATCACAACAAGTGCCTTCCTTCATCCCCGCCATGCCCACCCCCTTCCTCCCTTATCCCTCAATTTGTTCTGTGATACCAATCCTTACCAGGTGAGAGAGCTGAGTGCCTGATGGGGGAATCTGAGACTCAGGAGCCAACATTTGCAAACACCCATTATTTCTTCATGCTTACCTACTTATTGCATGCTGGGCTCTCGTGTATGTTTTATTGCTTAGTTTCCACAAGCACTGTGAGCTAGGAACCACTGATGGTTCCGGCCTTACAGAAAAGGAAATGGAGACTGGGGGCCATTAAGTTAGGGAGGCAGTATAGTGTAGAGACTAAGAGAACAGCAAGATGAATTCCTATCCCAGCTCAGTGGCTTTTTAGTTGAGGGTCCTTGGGCAGGTAGTAGAAGAAAAGCATTTTCTTCCTTTGTGAAATTGCGTTCATACCTGTACTCTGGGATTTTTCAGCCCAGGGTTGATGGGCCTTAGGGTTTTTCCACCTGCCAATGGGGGCCATCTCTGAACTGGAAGGCCACCCTACGCGCCAAGACCAGCGGTGTCCTTGAGTGTCCCCTGGGGGTAGAGGCGGATCATGCAGGCTCAGGGGATCTGGACAAATCTTCAGGCCAGGAGAGCAGAGCCCATCCTCCTGGGAACTTTCTTCCGCATGTTTGGGGCCGGCCTCTGCCTCCTAGCATTGTCCAAATGGCCATTTCCTTCCTTTCACTAATGCCAGCCCTGAAGCTGACCTGGAACAGGACTAGCCTTTGTGCAAATCCCTGTCTACTACCTCCAGCTCCTGACCATCTGCTCTCTTTCACTCATTTAATGAACATTATTTTTTTAGTATTTGTATCTTATTTTTTCCAACTTTACTGAGCTATAATTGACATGTAATGTTTAAGTTTGAGGGGTACAATGTTCTAATTTGATACGTGCATATTGAGAAATAATTATGGTATTTATCGCCTCACATAGTTACCATTTGTTTTGTTTTTGTAGTGAGAACATTTAAAATTGACACTTAACATTCTTTTTTTAGTATTTTTTTATAATAAATTTATTTTTTATTGATGTTCAATTTACCAACATACAGAATAACACCCAGTGCTCATCCCGTCAAGTGCCCCCCGACACTTAACATTCTATTGTATATTTGAAAATTGCTAACTATAGTCTCCATGCTGTACATTAGATCCCCAAACTTTATCCATCTCCTAACTGGAAGTTGGTACCTGTTGACCATCACTGGTCTACCTCTCCCCCCTGGCAACCACCAGTCTGTTTTTATGAGTTCAGTTATTTTAGATTCCACATGAGATCCTATATTATTTGTTTTTATCTGACTTCACATAATGTCCTCACGATCAATCCATGTTACTGCAAATGTCAGGCCTGCCTGCCTTTTTTGTAGCCAATAAATATTGCTGTGTGTCTCTGTGTGTGAATAATGTTCCTGTTTCTCTCTGTGTCCCATTTTCTTTATCAGTTTATCCACTCCTGGACATTTAGGTTGTTTCCATGTCTTGACTATTGTAAATAATGCTGCAATGAACGTGGAGGTGCAAATACCTCTTTGAGATGTGATTTTTGTTTTCTTATACCCAGAAGTAAGATTGCTGGATAGATGGTAGTTCTATTTTTAGTATTTTGAGGAACCTCCATACTGTTTTCCATAGTGGCTGCATCAACTTACATACCCACCAACAGTGAATGCATAAGGGTTCCCTTTTCTTCACACTTTGGCCATCACTTGCTATCACTTTTGTTTTTGATAATAGCCATTCTAACAGTGAGGTGATATCTCACTGTGGTTTTGATTTGTACTTCCCTGATGATTAGTGATGTTGAGCACCTTTTTATGTACCTGTTGGTCATTTGTAAACTTTTAGAAAAATTATCTATTCAGGCCCTTGGCCCATTTTTTAAAAATTGAGATATAATTTACATATAACATATTAATTTCAGGCATATAATGATATTTGTAAATATTGTAAATATTGTGAAATGACCATCACAATAAGCCTAGTTAACATCCATTACTACATATACTTACAAAATTTTTTCCTCGTGATAAGAAATTTTAGGACCTACGGTCTTAACTTTCAAATATGCAATACAGTATTAACTATAGTTGCCATGCTGTGCCTTATATCCTCCAGGTCCGCCCATGTTGTTGGAAATAGCACAATCTCATTCTTTTTATGGCTGTATGATATTACACTTATTACATGGTATTACATAATATCATACCATATGATATTATTGTGATATTATGATGGTATTACATAATATCATACCATATGATATTATTGTATATGTGTGTGTGTGAATACATACCACACCTTCTTTTAATCCAATCATCTATGGATAGACACTTACGTTGCTTCTATATCTTGGCTATTGTAAAAAATGCTGCAGTAAACCTAAGGATACTTATGTCTTTCAACTTAGTGTTTTTGTTTTCTTTGGGTAAATACCCAGTAGTAGAATTACTGGATTATATGCTTATTCTATTTTAAATTCTTTAAGGAATTTCCATATTTTTTTCCACAGAGACTGTACCAATTTGCATTCCCATAAATTGTGCGTGAGGGTTCGTTTTTCTCTCCATCCTCACCAGTGCTTATTATTTCTTGTCTTTTTTGTTTTAGCCGTTCTAAAAGATGTGAGGTGGTAGCTCATTGTGGTTTTGATTTGCATTTCCCTGATGATTAGTGATGTTGAGCATCTTTTCATGTGTCTGTTGGATATCTATTTGTATGTCTTCTCTGGAAAAATGACAATTCAGCTCCTCTGTCCATTTTAACTGGATTATTTGGTTTCTGGGTGTTCTATAAGTTCTCTATAGATTTTTTGATTTGGGCTCTTATTGGTTAGTGTAGTCCCAGTAGTTTATTCTAGCTTTTGTTTCCTTTGCCTGAGGAGACCTCTAGAAAAATGCTTCTACAGATAGTGTCAAAGAGATTACTGCCTATTTTATTCTAGGAGTTCTATGGTTGCAAGTCTCACATTTAGGTCTTTAGTCCGTTCTGTGTTTATTTGGTTGGTATAGGATAGAAGAAAGTGATCCAGTTTCGTTTTTTTTGCATGTAGCTGTCCAGTTTTCCCAGCACTATTTGTTGAAGGAGACTGTCTTTTATTTATCATGTATTCTTTTCTCCTTTGTCACAGATTGATTAACCATATAAATGTGGGTTTATTTTCTGGGCACTCTATTCTGTTCTATTGATCTGTATGTCTATTTTTATTCCAGTACTATACTGTTTTGGTTACTACAGCTCTGTAGTATCTTGAAATCTCAGACTGTGGTACCTCCAACTTTTTTCTTTCTCTAGACTGTTTGAACATGGTGGTTCCATGTAAATTTTTATATTATTTGTTCTAGTTCTGTGATAAATGTTGTTGGTATTTTGATAGGGATTGAATTAAATCTGTAGACTGCTTTGGGTAGTATGGCTATTTTAACAATACTCGTTCTTCTAATCCATAAGCAGAAATGTCATTCCTTTTAGGAATGTCAAACAGATAGGACATTTGTTTGTGTCCTATTTAATTTCTTTCACTAACGTTTTGTAGTTTTCAGAGTACAGGTCTTTTACCTCCTTGGTTGAGTTTATTCCTAGGTATTTTATTATTTTTTGGTGTGATTATTTTCTTCATTTCTCTTTCTGCTACTTCGTTATTAGTATATAGAAATGCATCAGATTTCTGTATATTTACTTTGTATTCTGCAACTTTACTGAATTCATTTATAAATTCTAATAGCTTTTTGGTGGAGTCTTTTGGGTTTTCTATGTATGGTATCTTGTCATCTGCAAATTGTGAAAGTTTTACTTCTTACCAATTTAGATGCATTTTATTTCTTGCCTAATTGTCGCTAGGACTTCCTGTGCTATGTTGAATAGAAGTTGTGAGAGTCGACATCCTTGTCTTGTTCCTGTTCTTAAAGGAAAAGCTTCCCATTTGTCACCACTATGTATGATGTTAGCTGTGGGTTTTTTTATTTATTTTTTTAATATATGGCCTTTATTATGTTGAGGTAGATTCCCTCTAAGCCTACTTTGTTGAGATTATTTGTCATGACTGGATGTTGTACTTTGTAAAATGCTTTTTCTGTACCTATTAAAATGAGTGTATGGTTTTTATCCTTTCTCTTGATGTCACGTATCATGTTGGTTGATTTTGTGAATATCGAACGATCCTTGTGTCCCTGCAATAAATCTCATTTGATTCTGGCAAATGATTTTTTTAAATGTATAATTGGATTCAGTTTGCTAATACTTCACTGATACCTTGTTCTCTTGTTGATGGTTTCCTTTGTGCAGAGCTTTTTAGTATAATGTAGTCCCACTTGTTTGGTTTTGCTTGTGTTATATTAACATTTGGTGTCAAATCCAGAAAACCATCCCCAAGACTGATATCAAGGAACTTACTGCCTATACTTTCTTTTAAGATTTTTATGGTTTCAGGTCTTACGTTCAAGTCTTTAATCTATTTTGAGTTAATTTTTGTGTATGGTATAAGGTAGTGATCCAGTTTCTTTTCCATGTGGCTGTCCAGTTTTTCCAACACCATTTATTGAAGAATTGTCCTTTCCTTATTCTACATTCTTGCCTCATGGGTTTATTTCTGGGCTATCTATTCTGTTCCATTGATCTGTGTGTCTGTTTTATGCTAATACTATACCATCTTGATTACTATAGCTTTGTAATATAGCTTGATCAGGGCTCATGATGCCACTGGCTTTGTTCTTTCTCAAGATTGCTTTGGCTATATAAAGTATTTTATGGCTCCGTGCAAATTTTAGGGTTGTTAATTCTAATGGAATTTTTCACAGAAATAGAACTTTGATAGAGATTGCATTTACTCTGTAGATTGCTTTAGATGGTATGGACATTTTAACAACATTAATTCTTCCAATCTGTGAGCACAGAATATCTTTCCACTTATTTGTGTCCTCTTCATCCTCTTCAATTTCTTTCATTAGTGTCTGATACTGTCCAATGTACTAGTTTTTCACCTCTTTGGTTAAACATTCCTACATATTTTATTCTTTATGGTACAATTTATGATTATTCATTTTTCTGATAACTGAAATAAAACAGATTTTAGTGTACAGAAATTATATAGATTTCATGTCTTTATGAATCTTTACTGGATTTATTAGTTTGAACAGTTTTTATGGAGTCTTTGGAGTTTTCTATGTATAATGTCATCTGCAGATAGTGACAGTTTTACTTCTTCCTTTCCAATTTGGATACTTATTTTTCTTGCCTAATTGCTCTGGCTAGGACTTCCAATATTATGTTGAATAAAAGTGGGGAGAGTAGGCATCCTTGTCTTGTTCCTATTCTTAGGGGAAACGCTTTTAGCTTTTCACTATTGTATATATTAATTGTGGGCTTCTCTTATATAGTCTTTATTATGTTTATATATATCACCCTACACCCATTTTGTTGAGATTCTTTTTTTTTTTGCCATAAATGGATGTTGAATTTCATTAAATGCTTTTTCTTTCTTTTCTTCTAAATTTTTTTTCATGAGAGACACAAAGAGAGAGGCAGAGACCTAGGCAGAGGGAGAAGCAGGCTCCCTGTGGGGGGCCTGATGGAGGACTCGATCCCGGGACTCTGGGATCAAGCTCTGAGCTGAGGGCAGACACTCAACCACTGAGCCACCCAGTCATCCTTTAAATGCTTCTTTTGTGTTTATTGAGATCATTTGATTTTTTTAATCCTTTATTTTGTAATGTGATGTATTGATTTTGTGGATATTGAATCATCCTTGCATTCCTGGAATAGATATCACTTGATCGTGGTGTTATCCTTTTAATGTATTGTTGAATTTTTTGCTAATATCTCGTTGAGGGTTTTTGCATCTATATTCATCAGGGATATTGGCCTGTAGTGTGTTCACGCTCGCTCACTTGCTCTCTCTGTCTGTCTCTCACTCTCTCCCTCCCCTTGTCTGGTTTTGGTATTAGGATAATGCTAAAATCATAAAATGTTGAGAGTTTAGAAGTTCCCTCTTTTTCTATTTTTGGAAGAATTGTGAGAAATCTTGGTATTAATCCTTAAATGTTTTATAGAATTTACCACTGAAGCCCTCTGGTCTCGGACATTTGTTTTTTGGGAGGTTTTTGACTACTGATTCAATCTCCTTACTACTCAGTAGAAAGATTCAGATTTTCTATTTCTTTTCAGATTTTCTATTTCTTCATGCTTTGGTATGACCATGGTAGGTTGTATGGTTCTAGCAATTTACTCATTTCTTCTACATTGTCTAATTTGTTAGTGTGTAAATGGGATAGTACTCTTATGATCCTTTGTATTTCTGTATTATCAGCTATAATGTCTTTCCTCATTTCTGTTACTTGATTTTGGGGGGTTTTTATTTTGGTGCATCTAGCTAAAGATTTGTGGATTTTTGTTTATTCAAAAACAAAATCTCAAATCTTAATCATTTGGGTTTTCTTTTTCCTATTGTCTTTTTAGTCTCTGATTTATTTTCTCCTGATCTTTATTTCCTTCCTTTTTACTAGCTTTGGGCTTTGTTCTTTTTCTCATTTGAGGTGTCAAGTTAGTTTGAGATTTTCCTTATTTTTTGGTGTAGACATTTATTGTTATGAACTTACCTCTTAGAATTCTTTTTGCTGCATCCCATAAATTTTGGTATATTGTGTTTCCATTTTCAGTTGTCTTAAAGTACTTTTTAATAGCTCTTTTGACCCATTGGTTATTCAGTAACATGTTGTTTAATCCTCACATAATTGTGAATTTTCCCATTTTTCTTCTTGTAATTGATTTCAAGTTTTATACTACTATGCTTAGAAATGATATTTGATACGATTTCAATCTTTTTTTAAAAAAGATTATTTATTTATTTATTCATTCATTAGAATGCACAGAGAGGAGAGAGAGAGAGAGAGGCAGAGACACAGGTAGAGGGAGAAGCAGGCTCCATGCAGGGAGCCCGACATGGGACTCGATCCCGGGTCCCAGGATCACGCCCTGGGCTGAAGGAGGCACTAAACCACTGAGCCATCTGGGCTGCCCCGATTTCAATCTTCTAAAGTAAGACTTTTTTTTGTCTTTGCCCATTTTTTTTTTTAGTCAGATTATTTCCATTTTTGACATTGAGTAATGTGATCATCTTATGTATCTTGCATATTAACCCTTTCTCATATATATATATGGCTTTCAAATATTTTTCTCACATTTCATAAGCTGCTTTTTCATTTTGTTTCTTCTGCTGTGCAGAGGATTTTTAGTTTGGTGTCGACCCACTGGTTTATTTTGTGTTTTTGGTGTCCTATATATAAAAATTGATTGCTACCAATGTAAAGGGCCCTTTTCCATATGTGTTCACTGTGCATTTTGTGGTTTCAGGTCTTATATTTTTGTGAGTTAATTTTTGTGAGAAATATATAATAGGGGTCCAGCTTCTTTTTTTTTTTTTGGCATGTGAATATCCAGTTTTCCCTAGAGACACTTTTCTCATTGAATATTCTTAGCTCCCTTGTTGAATATTAGTGACCGTATATGCAGAAGTTTATTTCTAGGATCTCAGTTCTGTTCTGTTAATCTATAGGACTGTTTTTATGCTAGTACCATACTATTTTCATTACTATACCTTTGTAGTACAATTTGAATCAGGAAGTGTTATGCTTCCAGCTTTGCTCTTTCTCAGAGTCTTTTGTAGTTCCCATATGAATTTTAGGATTGTCTTCTCTATTTTTGGTGAAAAATGCCATTGGAATTTTGAAATTTAATTTTATTGAACCTATAGAAGGCTTTAGGAAAATGGATATTTCAACAATATCCAATCTATGAACATGGGATAACATTCCATTTATTTGTGTCTTCTTCAATTTCTTTTATCAATGGTTTATAGTTTTCAGTGTACAGATCTTTCACTTCCTTGGTTAAATTTATTCCTACATATTTTATTCCTTTTTTTGCTATTGTAAAAGGGATTTTTTTTTATTCAGCTATTTCATCGTTAGTGTATAGAAATGCAACTGATTTTTGAACATTGATTTGGTACCATTCTACTTTGCTGAATTTATTCTAGTATTTTTTATAAAGTCTTTAGGATTTTATATAAATTATGTCATGTCATCTGCATATGACTGCTTTACCTCTTTCTTTATGATTTGGATGCCTTTGATTTCTTTTCTAATTGCTCTGGCTAGGACTTCCAGTACTATATTGAATAGAAGTGGTGAGAGTAGGTATCCTTGTCTAGTTCCTGATCTTTAGAGAGAAAGTTTCCAACTTTCACTTTTGAGTATGATTAGCTATGGGCCTATTATATATGTCCATTTTTGTGTGAAGTAAGTTCCTTCTATGTTTACTGAAAGTTCTTATGAGTGAATGTTGAATTTTTGTCAAATGCTTTCTCTGCATCTACTGAGATAAGATTTTATTTTTTAATTCAATTAATATGATGTATCACATATATTGATTTTTGTACGTTGACCCATCCTTACATTTCCAGGATGTATCTTGTTTGGTCCTTGTGTGTGATTATTGTAATGCATTGTTGAATTCAACTACTATTTCACTGAGAGTTTTTGTATTTATAGTCATCAGCAGTATTGTTCCATAGTTTCCTTTTCTGGTAGTGTCTTTATCTGGCTTTGGTATCACTGTAATACTGGTCTTTTAAAATTGGTTTCAGAGTGTACCTTTTCAATATTTTGGAAGAGTTTGAGAAGGATTGATGTTAGTTTTTTTTTTTTTTTCTATATGTCTTGTAGGATTCACCAATGAAGCCATCTGGTACTGAACTTTTGTTTTTTGGGAGGTTTTGTTTATTTTTAATGCTTCATCTCCTTACCACTGGTCTGTGTAGGTTTTCTAGTTCTTCATTCTGTTGATTGGTTGTATGTTTGTAGAAATTTATCTATTTCTTCTAGGTTGTCCAGTTTTTTGGTGTATAATCTTCATAGTGGTCTCTGGTTCTTTGTCCTTATTTCCATGTATAAGTTGTAATGGTTCATCTTTCATTTCTGACGGAGTCTTTTTTTTTTTTCTTTCTTGGTAAGTGTAGCTAAAGGTTTGTCAATTTTATTTTTAAGGAAGCAGTTCTTATTTTGTTAATCTTGTCTATTTTTTCATATTCTCTATTTCATTTATTTAATTTTATTTACTTCCTTCAGCAACAAACATCTAGTTCTTTTTCTAGTTCCTTGAGATGTAATGTTAGGTGTTTATTTGAGATCTTTTTTTTTTTTCTCATTGTTAAGGTAGGTCCTCATAGTTATATGCTTTCCTCCTAGAGCTGCTTTTGCTGCATCCTTTAAGTCTTGGGATGTTGTTTCAATTTCCATTTGTCTCAAGATTTTTTTTTGATATCCCATATGATTTCTTCTTTGATATATTGATCAGGAGCATGTTGAATTTCCACATATTTGTGAATTTTCCTTCTGTTACTGATTTCTAGTTTCATACCTTTGTGGTCAGAAAAAATACTTGACGTAATTTCTATCTTGAATTTGTTGAGACTTGTTTTCTAGTCTAACCTGTCTCTCCTGAAAATTGTTCCATTTCTACTTGAGAAGAATGTGTATTTTGCTGTTGTAGGATACAATGTTCTGTATGTCTATTAAGTCCATTTACTCTATAGTGTTGTTGAAATGTACTGTGCCATTATAGATTCTCTGTCGGGGTGATCTAATCACAGTTGAGTGTGTGCTATTTAAGTTCCCTATCATTATTGTATTGCTGTTGATGTCTTTTTAGTTCTCTCAATATTTGCTTTATATACTTCAGCACTCTAATGTTGCACATATAAAATTTACAATTATTGTAACTTCTTGATGAACTGATCTCATTAGGTTCATTATATATCATTATATAATTATCATTATATAATGACCTTCTTGTCACTTGTAACCATTTGTAGCACAAAGTATTTCTTTTCTGACAAAAGTTAAACTACCCTGCTCTCTTTGATTTACTATTTACTTGGAATATCTTTTTGTTTCATATTTTCCACTTTTAGCCTGTGTGATCTTCAAGTGAAAGGGAGTCTCTTTATCATTGGATCTAGTGTTCTGTTTTTTTTCCCCCCATCCAACCATTCTGTCTTCTGACTGGATAATTCGCATTTATAATAATTATTGATAGGTAAGGACTTACTATTGTTACTTTGTTCATTGCTTTCAGATTGTTTTGTGTGCCTTTGTCCCTTGCTTTCTCTTTGGCAGTCTTTGTGATTTTATTACTTTTTGTAGTAGTAAGTTTTGATCCCTTTATCATAATGTTGTGTGTATCTACTATAGGTTATTTCTTTGTGGTTACCATGAGGTTTACGTAAAATGTCTTATAGTTATAACCTCCTATTTTAAGTTAATAAGTTAACTTGAATAGCATATAAAAATTCTGTACTTTCACTTCTACCCCCACCTCCTATTTTAGTTTATTGATATTATAATTTATCAACAAACATTATTGAGCTCCTTCCATGTACTCTATGCTGTGCAAGGCAAAGTGCTCAAACATGCTTAAGAGCTCAGTATAATAGCTAACACTCTAAAAGAAACTATTATCTACCAGGTGTTATGAACACTTTAATGAACTCAATTTCACAACAACAAATTGAAGTAAGTACTGACATTATTCTCATATACGGTTGGGGAAACTGAGGCACAGAAGTTAAGAAACTTGCTTCAATGGACAGAATTTGTACGTAGTGAAGCTGGGTTATCAGGCAGGCAGGCAGTCTGCATCTACAACCCATGCTTTATTACATTGCTTTCCTAGGATGGTTTGTGAAATATGTACCATTACTTTACAGTCATGTCATTTACAGGTCCTAGCTCTTTTTTTTTTTAAGATTTTATTTATTGATCTATTTATCTATCTATGTATCTATCTCTCACAGAGAAAGAGAACACAAGCAGGGGTGCCCCAGGCAGAAGGAGAGGGAAAAGCAGGCTCCCAGCAGAGCAGGGAGCCCTATGAGGGGCTCGATCCCAGGACCCTGGGATCATGATTTGAGCCAAAGGCAGATGTTTGAGACACCCAGGTGCCCCTATAGGTTTTAAATTCTTAATGCAGTTTTACATAAATTTTTATGATGTTGCATTTCTGAATTCTATATTTCCAAGGATTTTAACTTACTCTGTGCTTGATACATGGTGGTCATTAAATAAAAGCTTATCATTTCCTCCTTCAAGGACTATTGAGTGCCTCTTATGGGTTGGGCACTACAGTGTGACACATATAGTCTCCTAACCTCACAGAATCTACAGCCTAGATCACAGATAAGAAAAGAGGCTGTTTCTGTAGCATAATCCATAATATTACCAAACAAGAACACTACTGCTTTTTAAGCCTTTTAAATGTTATTTGCATGTAGCCTACCCAGTTTATATAATCTTTTTTCATATCTGATATTCACACTCTAGGGGTGGGAAGGGTGAGGTATGGCTCTGTCTTACCTGTGGAGCTTTCTACTTCTCCTGAGTCCACACACCTGGACCTCTGGATGAGCAGGGTAGTGGGTCTGCAAGAAAGCCTGCAGAGTGGTTCCTAATGGCTAGTGCTCTCATATGTACACTGCAGGGGCCCATCATCTGTACACATAGGTGCCCTTTGCCCCTCTTATAGCCCAGGCTTTGGGAACCAATAGTCAAAGCTATGGACTATCTGAACAAAGACTCAAACAAACATACAAACATTCCTGTCCATGGGCAGCTTTTTTTTTTTTTTAAGATTTTATTTATTTATTCTTGAGAGATAGAAGGAGAGACAGAGCCAGAGACACAGGCAGAGAGAGAGGCAGAGACACAGGCAGAGGGAGAAGCAGGCTCCATGCACCGGGAGCCCGACGTGGGATTCGATCCCGGGTCTCCAGGATCGCGCCCTGGGCCAAAGGCAGGCGCCAAACCGCTGCGCCACCCAGGGATCCCAATGGGCAGCTTTTTTGAGCAAATACACGAAGGTGTAAGAGTGGCAAGAGGTATGGAGTTAAATCCTCCCACCCTATCTATCTTGCTTCATTTTCAGCATCCTTTTAATTCTCTGGAGGCGCAGAAGGTTGAGTCAGAAAGGTAAGGCTAGAGAGCATGGGCTGTGTGACTGTCACTGCCCTGACTCTACCTGTGTTGGGCTATGTTGAATGCTTTAGAGTCCTTTGGAACTTGGGAGAGCTGCAAAATTATAGGTAGTTCTGTAATGTCTGGAGTTACTGGGTAATTTTCTGGTCTGAAACAACCTAAACCTAGAGACTGGGGTCTATTGAATAGTGTCCTCCATATATTCATGTACACCTAGAAACTCAGAATGTAGCCTTAATTGGAAATAGAGACTTTGCCAGAGCAGAAAGGACTATGTCCCCAGGCCACATGGGTGCCTCTGAGGAGATGAAACAAGCTGAAAGCAGCCCAGAGGAAAGGGGGGGGACCTGTGATCTAAAATGACAGTGTTCTGGAAATCATCACAATTCTGGCCAACCCTCACATAATGCTCACTATGGGCCAGACTATATTCATATATACAAACTCTTTGAGCCCTCGCAATAACTATAGGAGCTTGATGCAACAGTTGTCCCTGTTGATGGAGACAGAACAGAAATAGACAGAGTCCAATACTTGTCCAAAGTCCCACAGCTTCTAGGATGGGAGTCAGGATTCAAACCCAAGCACTCTGATTCCTTATCTGTCCTTCAGATAAAAATATTTCAGTTTGTATCTGCTAATGGGAGGAACTCTCGAAAATCTAGGGCCCCAGGTCTGGGCACTGATGTCAGGGAGAGATGACCCTATGGAAGTGACCCTACCGGGAATCGAGTGTTACAGGAGCAGCCCCCTCAGAGGGGGATGTAAATGCACTGCTGGGAGAGGCTCCCTTCTGTTAGGCACCACCCGAGGGGTGGAAACTGAAAGATGGATGGTCTCACTGCCTCCTGGAGCCAGTCAGACACAGCTAGACACCAGTAGCATGGTGAGTTCTGGGACCTGTGCTGGCCAGCATGCAACCATAGCACAGATGCAATTTAACCAGCCAGCATGACATGTGGTGGGGAGGAAGGAAGGGAAGGCACAGGGGAAGCAGAGAAGTTTTCTGGAGAAGGTAAGCTTTGATAGCTTTCAAGATGAAAGCTATGGTTCTTTCTAGATGAGTAGAGGTAGTCTGATAAAAGCATTCCAGGGAAAGAGGCCAGCCAAAGCCTAGGAAGATTTAAACCAAACCAAAGGAGTTTGTCATAGGGGAAATAAAGGTGAGGCCAGAAGAAGTGCAGCTGAGGTTCTGAAGGCTGCAGCCACTGGACCAAGGAGCTTGGAGTTCCGGATGTGACCCTGTTCTATCTGGCAGCTGGGTGTATGGAAAAAGTGAACTAGGAATTGAATGTTTGCCCATGCTCCTTTATTTCTTCAGAATTCAACGGTTGCTTTCCTCACTAATAAAGCTCATACAGACTGAAGGATGGCATGTCACCATATATCATACCTCGCAATAAATCAGCATTCTGTTAAATTGCTTTTAAAAATTTTAGGGGAAGTTATGCAGGACTTGGATTGATCAGGCTTGGGAGTAAAAAAAAAAAGGAAGAGAGACTCAAGGCTGCTTCAGGGTTTGGGCTGGAAAGTATCGATGGGTAATAGGGTGACCATGTGTGGAAGTAGCAGGTAGGGACAAGAGAGCCCAAACTGAGTTTAGATGTGCTGAGCGGGATGTGCTAGAAGGAGAGCTGGGTGGAGGGTTCAGATATCCAGGCTGGGGTAGAATATGAAATCTTGGAAGATGACTGGGAATCCTGGGGATACAGGTGGAAGACATCTGTCACAGGGAGGCTGTAATCACCTGGCAAAGGCACAGAAGGTAAGGAGAGGAGTAGGCTCAGATCATGGAGCCTTAGTAAAACCTGCCAGGTGAGGTCAAGGTGACCAGAAGACTTTCCCTGGAATGGATGAAATCCGAGCTGTAACCTAGCCACTTCTACTATATATTGAGTGTCAGGAAAAAGGATGTGGAACCCTACTGGCTGCTCACCAGTGGAATACCTGGGTGGGGGCTGCCATGAGGCCCAGGCTTCTCCTCCTGTCCCTCCTCCAAGCTCTGTCCAGGAGAAATGATATACACATCTCGTAGCTTTGGAGATTCCAATCACTGGAGTTGTAGGGCAGGGAGTGGTCATGGGGCTTTTATCCAGCTGGAATAAGCTATGACTCCTGACCATCTGACTTCCACTGCTTTGACTTGAGGCACACCAACAGCCTTCTATTAATTTGGGTTTTGGGCATGCCAATAAGGTAGTGGTGTTCTAGAGAGCCCAGGGAGTGGCGTCATGTCATCAAGAGGTTCCCTCCCTGCCGATAATTCAACAAATCAGAGCCCAGCCAGTACAGTGGTGTCCTGTGAGCCTGGATCTTCCGTCCTTTCTGAGCCTGCCTGCTTTTAGGTACTCTGGCAGGTCCATGGTAGCCACAGGAGACCCTTGCTAAGGTCAGCACAACTCTTTTGGGAAAGGTAGCTGGTTTTAATAAGGACAAATGACCTTAAAGAAATGGGATATAAAGTGAAAACATGCTGTTATAACACACAGACCTTGAATATCAGGATTTGAGGTCTACCCAAAGCATTACCTGAAAGCTACCATGGAAAGGGGTTTGCTGCCTCTCAAAGGTGATTGGAATATTATCAAGGAAAGTTTCATTTGGATTCTAGAAGAGTCTGAATAACCATGGCTGCTTTATGTTGATAGCAGGAATAACGAGTCAGCTAATCTTGTAAGGGTTTTCCCAGCGCCAAGTGCTACCTTCTTTACATATACTGTACTATCTCAGTCTTCGTGCTGACTGTGAGGTACGTACACACTGTTGTCCCCATTTGACATTTGAAGAATCAGCACAGTGTAGTTAGGGGTCCTTCCCACAGACCTACCTCTCTGTATCTCTCATGAATAAATAAATAAAACCTAAAAAATAAAAAACAAAAACTAAGTCTTCCAAGAAAGGCGAGGAATATACCATGAAGCTTTGATATCTGATGGATCTCATTCCTGAAACCCTGATCTTGTCAGTTTATTAACATCTGCTTGTATCTTTAAAGATTTTTTTAAAATTTATTTATTCATGAGAGATACAGAGAGAGAGAGAGAGAAAGAGAGCTGGAGAGAGGCAGAGACACAGGCAGAGGGAGAAGCAGGCTCCACGCAGGGAGCCCGATGTGGGACTCGATCCTGGTCTCCAGGATCATGCCCTGGGCCAAAGGCGGTGCTAAACCGCTGAGCCACCCTGGCTTCCCTGCTTGTATCTTTAAATAGGACCGTATGCTAACTCCCACCTGTGACCCATTACTCCTGTGAAAACCTTCACAGCCTGGCCTTTGGCTTAGGCCTAGGCAGCACATCTCAGCCTTGACTGCACATTGGTATCACCTGGGGAGCTTTTAAAGCTGTACTAGGGGTGTCTGGGCAGCTTGGTCGATTAAGTGTCCAGATCTTGATTTTTGGCTTAGGTCATGATCTCTGGGTTGTGTGATCAACCCCCGTGTCAGGCTCTGCTTTGGGCATGGAGTCTGATTTAGATTCTCTCTCTCTCCTTCTGCCTCACCACCCCCCTTGCATCCATTCGCTCTCTTAAAAAATAATAATGCTGAGTTTCCCCACCCCCCTTCAGGCATCTCAACATAGTTGGTTTAGGGCTTAGCCTGGGCTCCCTAAGTGTGAAAGCTACTGGAAAATGAATGAACCCATCAGGGTCAGAGCCCCTCACAGCTCTTAGAATTCGGAAGGTTGACTTTGGCTCCTGCTCACCCTGTGAGAGAGGAGATCTAGCCTTGGAAATATGCCTCCCTGGGAAGCTGCATTAAGAACTTCATCCAAGCAGCTTGCTGGGACAAAACTGAAGCCTGTGGTTTTATTCAAAGTCTTTTTCATCCATTTGTAGAATGAAGGTTCTTTCACGTGCTGCCAGGAACCTACAGAGAGAGTGAGTGGGTGCATGAAAGCTGGAGAGGCGTTGGCCAGTTGTAGCGATACCAGTTAACATGTAGTGAGTGCGTACTGTGTGCCAGGCACAACTCAGGGCACTTTGCAATATTCTTTTAATCCTCACAAAATTCCCATGAAATAGATAGTATTGCACCCATCTGACTGAAAAGGAAACTGATGCAGGGCAGGTATCTCGCCTGAAAATAGGTAGCTGGTAATCCTTTTGGCAGGATTTGAAATCCAACTGTTAGGGCTCTACTGAAGAATGTAGGGCAAGAGGACACTGCGGACTCCATGAGGGCAACAGTGGGACAGCGGTGGCTAGAGTGAACTTTGAGCACGTGTGAGATGCTCCTGGGGATCCTATACTCATGAAGAGGTTCTTTGCAATGGATCCAGGTCTTGGTTGACGGCAAAGGCCATGACCCAGTGAGCACTGTTTGATCACTCTTGGCGGGACCTGCTCTAGACCAACTGGCTGACAGACTTCAGTGGGGAGAGCTGGTTGGAGGGGTCAGATATCCAGGCTGGGGTGGAATATGAAACCATCCAACTTCCTCTGCTTTCAGGGGGACTTGGGGGGGATTCAGGGTACAATACAATTAACTTCAAGCTGAGTCCTATAGGCAGAAAACCTGTTAATTCAAGAACTGAGATTTACATATAGATTACAGAGCAAGATCTAGAATTAAAGGACATAAGGAGGCTTGGGGGATGTCACTGTTCTCTCCATTTGGGTGTCAAGGAGCACAGTGGAACTTTCCCAAAACTACCATGTGGCCCAGTTGTCAGGCTCAGATGCCTGAACTGGCCAGAACACGCATAGGCTTGAGGCATTTCAATTATTTGTGTTTGTTTATGGCTGATGGCTATCTTTACTGCTTAGAGGTAACCCGAATGCTTCTTGCCCTTCTGAACAAAGGTAGCAATTCCATACCAGAAATGCTTTGTGATCTTTTTTCCCTTTTGGTTTTCTTATTGTAATAAGTAATAGCCATTCATTATAGAAAACAACAGATAAAGTAAAAACTTCCCTGACCCCAAGACTAAAAGTAACTACTGTTGTTTTGTACCTCTTGGCATGCATTTGGTACAATTTTAGTTTGTATCTTTCCAGTCTCTTTTACTCTGGGTTTATTTCTTCCTGTCCCCCCAAATGAGGTCTTTTAACACATTTGCTGTTTCCTGCAAACACTCCTTTGGGCTCTGCAGAGTGACATAAAGGATTGCTTTTTACACAAGAGATCAAGCCAGGCCCAGCTATGCCAATCACACCAGGCTTTAACTCCTCAAAGGGCATGGGGCCCAGGCCAGAAGGAAGAAGCTTCTCTAGGTGGCAGACTCCCCACCTGGGACGTTCTCTCCTCAACAGTTCCTGCTCATGCGGGCCGGGCCCCTCTAAGCAGCCTGGCCCAAGTCCCTCATCAGACTCTGCCATCTCTGAAGCCCTCCTCTCCACAGATCCTGATGGTTAACCATAAAAACATGCTATTCATGAATCTGAATAATACTTGCTAAAGGGCCGCTTTAAAATGTGCATCAGGTTCTGCTGATAGACTAAGTCCCGGCAAACATGTCAACTGGTAAAATGCATATGGCAGGTATTATCCCTCACATTTGCCTAACACCGTGCAGTGTTCTGGGGTAGTCTGATGAGCATTTCTACATTCTACCCTCACAACAATACAGAAAAGCAGGTAGCTACTGTAATTTCCGTATCACTGACGAAGAACAATCAGTGACTTGTCTGAGGTCTAGAAATACATTGGTACATTTTTGCTCAGCATAATTATTTTGAGATCCAACCAAGTTGTTGTGCATGTTAATAGTTTTTTTAAAGCTACTTTTCACTGCTGAGTAGTATTCCATCATATGCATATATCACAATTTATTTGCTTAATGAGCACTGGGATTATGTCTAGTTTTGGGCTTAAGAACTTAAGATTTCTTGAGTGCTTGCTTTGGGCCACTCTTCTAAGTGCTTTGTATATATAAAATCATTTGGTCATTTAGCCAACCCCATGACATGAGGCAGGTACTCTTCTGTACCCCCTTTATCAATGAGCTGAGGCACTGTTTGAGTAATCTGGATCGTCAATATGGTTAGCTAAATGGATTCAAATCCAATGTGATTCCAGAACCTTCATTGTCTACTGTTGTGCTAAATTGCCATAATCACTTAGAGACACTTGTCCTAGGCTGGGGGTGGGGGTGGGATGGCGGTTTTACCTTGTATTTACAGTACCCAAGCTCTTAATAACTGCCATCATCTCCCATCTAAACTGTCCCACTGCATGTTTTAAGTCTCCTTAGAATACCTGTTTCAGCTTCTCATTGAATAGAGAACATTTCTAGGTATGAACTTGTTCAGCACAAGACCTCTCTGTTCCAACAATAGAGCATCATGACACTGTTGGCCAAGTTTTAAAAATATTTTTGCTTTTAAAAACAAATGTGTAAAAAATTATAAACATCAGATATTCATGGGGTAGTATCCTTGTAGTTAAGAGTTAAGGGGAAATTGCTCTTTTCTCAACAGCACAACTGGAAATGACCCAACCAGCCCTTTTCTGTGTGTACCAGGCTTTCGTGGAATGCCTCTGCAGGTTTTGTTTTTGCTTTTGATTCTTTTTGGCTCCTCTTCCTCAGTTGCGAGGATACCGTGTGAATTACAGCAATGCCCCACAGCTCTGAAACAATCAGAATGGGGTTCTCTCTGCCATTTGAAACCCTGTTGTCTAACAGTTCTATAAAGAAGATTTTGTTTCCTCAACAGAAATGAGAGGCACAGCTCCATGGCTAAGGATAAAGGAAGGGCATTCCCAGCCATGCCAGGACGTACTGCCTGGGTATGTCCCACCTGCTGAGCCTGTCTTACTATTTAGCTATCAGACTTTGATTTCAGTTAAATAAACATGAACTTGAGGACAACCAGCTTTTCTACATCTCTAGTCAGGGAGTTGTAGGAGCCAGGTCGAGCTGCTGGTTCCGGCAGTGAGCTGGTCAAGCAAGGTAGACTGGTATTTAATCAAGAGGGAGAGAATGTTTCGTGAATATCTGTGTGTCTGGCCCAGTGCCTGGGCTGTGCCTACCTTGATGGACATACCGGATGTATTCCCTGTGTCTCATGGGAAAGCCAAACATTCAGCAAGAAGAACACAACTGGAATACATTCTAGGTGTGATCCACTCTGTGAAGCCTAGAGCATGGTGTATGGACAAGAGTAGAAGCGTGAGTCAGAGCCCTGAGTCGGAGGCACATGGAAGGCCTGAGACCTGAACTGTGAGTTGGGCCAGTCAGATGAAGAGCCTGTGTAAAGGGTTAGAAAAAAAATATTTAGGCAGAACAAACAGCAAATGTGAGAAAGCCTCAGGTTCTCCTGGAGAAACAAACAAGGCTATCAAGCTGGAATAGAAAAGCAGGAGCTAAGGCAGGGCCACAGGGCCTCACCTTGTTAACAAGGAAGATAAGGCTCTGAGAAGTCAGCTAATGTGTCCAAGCTTTTGTAGCTGGAATTGACCTTCATGAGTGTTCGACCATGTTGTCCTGCTTTATTCCTATAAGCACTTAAAAACATACCCATTTTAGAGATAAATTGAGGTCAGGAAATGACTCTGGGAATGAGGGTCAGAGCCTGGGTCTGAATACAAAAAGCATGTGGTCGTTTCTTGTGTTGACCTTTGATTAAAGCCAAAGAAAATTTATTACCTCCCTGTGTCCATTCCCAACTCCCTAACCAGGTGGTTCCGCAGGGGATGACCCACCCCCTACCCTCACTGTGTGGTGTGGCTTCCTGGTGATCTGACTCAATGTGAAGAGAGCACTTAGAATACCCGTAGGAATAAGGTATTAGCCCAGAATTCTTTAGAAGCAAGTAAAGAAGCCCCCTGCAGACATAACCAAAAAGCAGGATTTTACTTCAAGACACAGAGGTTCTTGAAGAATCCAAGGGCAATATATAGCTGGATCCTGGTGAAGGATGGGGCTTGGAACTGAAACATTTCTGAAACTTTTTCTTCACATTTGCTAACCAGTTATTGCTGTTTCCCTAAATCACCTAGTAGACTATTGCTGCCTCACAGCTTTCCCCAACCCCGACCCCAATGTTCATGTTAGACCCTAATGTTCATGTTACCTGTAATTGACCCTAGAGGGAGTGACTCACTCCACTGGGAACCTGGATTGAAATTCCTGGGAAAGGGAATTTGATTGGTTCAGGGATGAACCAATTAGCTATGCCCAGGGAATGTGGCCATAGTAGATGAATATGCCTGCCAAGCATGTGTGTGTTTGTGTATCCATGACAAAAAAGAAAATGTCATTTGCTCAGGACCTTACTAAGTCTGGGATATTAAGGAGGGCACATGATGTGATGAGCCCTGGCTGTTATGTGCAGCCGATGAATTACTGAACTCTACATCTGAAACTAATGCACTATAAGTCAAATTGAATTTAAATTAAAAAAAATAAAAAATAAAAGAACTTACTAAGTCTGACCTCCTAGGATGTGATATTCTGGAGTTCACTTGCCCTTTCTATTTATACTTTACAGAAGAAAAAATTCAATAGTAGTGATAAAGTATCCTCAAACAAGTCTCCCCGCCCCGCCCCCCCCCCCCCCCCCCCCGACAAAAGATAATGACATCTACAACTGCCTTTTAAACCATATCTTAGACTAAATTTGGGCCGGGGGGCATTGCATGTGTCAAAAACCGAACTTAATGTAACACAAACAAAAAAGAAATCTAAATGCTCAAATAAGCTGGAAGATATACGTTTCTGACTTCAGGCACACATGGATCCAGGAGCTCAAATAATATCTTCAGGACTCTTCTTGTGCCCGCTCTCAGTTCTACCTTCCTCTGCATGTTGTCTTCATCGCTTGTTCTGTCGATGGCTGCTTCCAGGAAGCTGGGAGAGATGACTGCATGCAGCTCTAGCTTAGAATTGATGATCCCACTCAGTGCCTCTCAAGGTAGGGCATGGGATGACAGCGGTGCCCCCTAGAGAGTAGCTCTGACAGTCGTGGGAAAGATTTGGGTTGTCACAGCGATGAGGGCAACTACTCCTTGAATTTAGTGCTTAGACACCCTGCGAAGCAAGGGCTATTCCTACACAAGGAAGAATTACCTCATGTGCTATACAAGTTTCTACTGTTCCAATGGACAGTAATGTACGTGCAAAGCCTATTTTAACTGAGCCTAGGCTTAACCCTGCTTTATATACAAATATAGTCATTCTTACAGGGTTGTTTTGTTTTGTTTTTTACATTGTTTTATTTACATAAAACATTAGTTTCAGGAGTACAACAATAATCCATGCTTTTATATATTGTGAAATAACCACAATAAGTAGTTGACATGCATCACAACACATAGTTCTAATTTTTTTTTCTTATGATGAGTACTTTTACGATGTACATACTTAGCAACTTTCAAATACGTGACATGCAACAAAACTAAAAGACAACCTACAGAATGGGAGAAGATATTTGCAAATGACATATCAGATAAAGGGCTAGTTTCCAAAATCTATAAAGAACTTATTAAACTCAACACCAAAGAAACCAACAATCCAATCATGAAATGGGCAAAAGACATGAAGAGAAATCTCACAGAGGAAGACATGGACATGGCCAACATGCACATGAGAAAATGCTCTGCATCACTTGCCATCAGGGAAATACAAATCAAAACCACAATGAGATACCACCTCACACCAGTGAGAATGGGGAAAATTAACAAGGCAGGAAACAACAAATGTTGGAGAGGATGCGGAGAAAAGGGAACCCTCTTACACTGTTGGTGGGAATGTGACCTGGTGCAGCCACTCTGGAAAACTGTGTGGAGGTTCCTCAAAGAGTTAAAAATAGACCTGCCCTACGACCCAGCAATTGCACTGTTGGGGATTTACCCCAAAGATTCAGATGCAATGAAACGTTGGGACACCTGCACCCTGATGTTTCTATCAGCAATGGCCACAATAGCCAAACTGTGGAAGGAGCCTCGGTGTCCATCGAAACACTTCATCTATGACAGGTTCTGGGAAATGAAAATAAATGATCTGTAAGCCTCAGCTTTCTGGACAACCTTCTCTGGAAGTTGGATATGGTAAAGGCCTCTCTCCTGAGCAAACTGTATTGCTGATTAACCACCACTTTCATAAACTTCAAGTGGGCCATTCAAGCTGCCTCACCGCTGCTTAATGTCCTGTACTGAGCATGGTCTTCCCGTAGTGCCGACCACGTTTTGTTTTTATTAGGAATTCACCTCGCCTTGTCTACTAAGAGGAAAGAAAAGGGAAATCACACCCCAGAGCTCAGCAAGCCCATAAAATGGCAGAGATTCCTGAAGAAGGCTGCCCTGAACCCCAAGGCCCCGGCTGCCTGCACTGTAATGAAATGCATGACTATGGAAGACAATAATAATTGCAGCAATGGCTCGTTCCAGCTCCCGGATGATTTGGTGCTGTCAGGAGTGCGCTGTCCTCTGACATCCCAGGAGGCGAACGGCACCAGTGACTGCGGGCCCTGATTGGGGCAGTGAAATATTGCTGGCAAAAATTAAAAGGTCCCCGTGTCAAAATAATTCATGATATGCATATCTTCCATTCTGATGAAACGGCTGATATCCGGATTAGCAAGATAATAAAACTGATCAGGCTACAGTTAAACAATTTAAAAAAAAAAAAAATGAAGATGGATGAAGTGGATAAAGAAGATGTGGTTTATGTATACAATGGAATATTACTCAGCAATTAGAAACGACAAATACCCACCATTTGCTTCAACGTGGATGGAACTGGAGGGTATTATGCTGAGTGAAATAAGTCAATCGGAGAAGGACAAACAGTGTATGTTCTCATTCATTTGGGGAATATAAATAATAGTGAAAGGGAATATAAAGGAAGGGAAAAGAAATGTTGGGAAATATCAGGAAGGGAGACAGAACATAAAGACTCCTAACTCGGGGAAACGAACTAGGGGTATTGGAGGGGAATGGGTGACGGGCACTGAGGTGGACAATTGACGGGATGAGCACTGGGTGTTTTTCTGTATGTTGGTAAATTGAACACCAATAAAAATTAATTAAAAAAAAAACAAATACGTGACATGGTGTCATAAACTAGAGTCACCACGCTGCATGTTACATGCTCAGGACTTATTTATTTTATAACTGGAAGACTAAGTTTTGAGACTCTTCACCATTTCAGCCACCCCCATCACCTGCCTCCAGCAACCCCCATTCTGTTCCTGGCATCTAGGAGTTTAGATTGCACATATAAATGATATCATATGGTATTTGCCTTTCTCAGACTTATTTCACTCGGCATCCCCTATCAACTTCCATCCATTATTGTTGCCGCAAATGGCAAGATTTCTTTCTTTTTTATGGCTGAGTTCTATTCCATTGTATATATAGGCCACATCTTCTTTATCCATTTATCCGTCATGGGCACTTTGATCACTTCTATGGCTATTGTAAATAATGTTGCATTGAACAGGGGGGTGAGTGTATCTTTCTGAGTAGTGTTTTTCCTTTGGATAAATACTCAATAGTGGAATTGCTAGTTTTATTTTTAGTTTTTAAGAACCTCCATACTGTTTTCCATAGTGACTGCACCAATTTACATTCCCATCAACAGTGCAGGAGTGTAGGAGTGTGCCCTTTTTTTTTTTTTTTTTTTTTACATTCTTGGCAACACTTGTTATTTCTTGCCTTTTGAGAATAACCATTCTAACAGGTGTGAGATGATACCTTGTTGTGGTTTTGGTTTCCATTTCTCTGATGATTAGTGGCGTTGAGAACATTTCACACACCTGTGGGCCATGTATATGTCTTTGGAAAAAAGATTCTCTGCTCATTTTCAAATCAGATGGTTTGGGGTTTTTTAGTTTTTGTCTTGCTGTTGGGTTATGTAAATCACTTATATATTTTAGATATTAACCCCTTATCGGATACATGGTTTATAAGTATTTTCTCCCATTTGGTAAGCTTGCCTTTTCATTTCATTGATGGTTTCCTTTGCTGTGGAGAGCTTTTTAGTTTGATGTCGTCCTACTTATTTATTTTTGCTTTTGTTGCTTTTACTTGTGGTGTCAATTCCAAAAAAAATTATCACCAAGACCAATGAGCTTACTGCCTGTTTTCATCTAAGAGTTTTATGATTTCAGGTTTTGTATCCAAGTCTTTAATCCATTTTGAGTTGATTTCTGTGTATGGTGTAAGTTAGGGGTCCAGGATGATTCTTCTGCATGTTGCTGTCCAGTTTTCCCAAAACTATTAAACTATCCTTTTTCCATTGTATATTCTTGGCTCTTTTTGTCATATATGAATCCACCATGTGTGTGTGGTTATATTTCTGTTCTACTGACCTCTGTCTGTTTTGGATTACTCTGGTACTGTTCTGATTACTATAGCTTTGTAATGTAGTTTGAAATCAGGCATGTGATCCCTCCAGCTTTGTTCTTCTTTCCCAGGATTGTTTTGGTTATTCAGTGTCTTTTGTGTTTCCACTTATCTTGGAATTGTTCTTTTCCATTTCTGTGAAAAATACCATTGGAATTTTGATAGGGATTGCATTGAATCTGTAGACTGCTTTGGGTACCATGGACGTTTTAACAATATTAATTTTCTAATCCATGAGTACAGAATATCTTTCCCTTTATTTGTGTTTTTTAAAATTTTATCAGTGTCTGATAGGTTTCACTATACGTGTCTTTCATCTCCTTAGCTAAATTTATTCATGAATATTTTATTCTTCATGATGCAATTGTAGATAGGATTGTTACCTAATGTCTCATAGTTTGCTATTAGTGTATAAAAACATAACAGATTTTTGTAGGTTTTTTTTTTTTCCTGCAGCTTTACTGAATTTATTCTCAGTGTCTGGAGTCTTGAGGATTTTATATATATAATACTATGTCATCTGCAAATAGTGACAGTCTTACTTTTTCCTTTCTGATTTGGATTTTCTTTATTTCTCTTTCTTGCCTAACTGTCATGTTGAATAAAAGTAGGGAGAGTGGTCATTCTTGTGTTCCTGATCTTAAAGGAAAACTTTTGCTTTTCACTATTGGCATGACGTTAGCTGTGGCCCATATAGTGTTGAGGTATGTTTCCCCTACGCCCACTTTTTTTTCTTGGAGTTTTTAAATCATAAATGGATGCTATATTTTTTTAAGGATTTTTATTTATTTTGAGAGAGTGTGTGAACAGGGGGAGGGGTGGAGGCAGAAGGAAAGAGAATCTCAAGTGACTTCACAGTGAGTGTGGAGCCCAATGTGGGGCTTGATCTCATGACCCTGAGATCACAACCTGAGATATAATAAAGAGTTGGACACTTGGGACACCTGGGTGGCTCAGCAGTTGAGCACCCGCTTTTGGCCCAGGGCATGATCCTGGAGTCCCAGGATCGAGTCCCATGTCAGGCTCCCTGCATGGAGCCTGCTTCTCTTTCTACCTATGTCTCTGCCTCTCTCTGTGTGTCTCATGAATAAATAAATAAATAAATAAATAAATAAATAAATAAATAAAATCTCAGAGTTGGACACTTAACTAAGAACCAACCAGGTGTCCTGGATGGTATATTTTTCAAGTATGTTTTCTGCATTTATTGGATAATCATATGATTTTTATCTCTTATTTTGTTAATGTGATATCACATTGATTTGTGGATTTTGAAGCATCCTTGGAACCCTGGAATAAATCCCACTTGGCCATAGTATATGAATCTTTTAATATACTGTTGAATTTAGTTTGCTAATATCTTGTTGAGGGTTTTTGCATCTATGTTCATCAAGAATATTGGGTATAGTTTTCTTGTGGCATCCCTGTCTGGTTTTGTTATCACAGTAATGTTGGCCTCATAAAATGAGTTTGGAAATATCCCCTCCTTTTCTATTTTTGGAAGAGTTTAAGAAGGCTTGGTAATGATTATTCTTTAAATATTTTATATAATCCACTAGTGAAGCCATCTGGTCCTAGACTTTTGTTTGTTGGGAGGTTTTTGGTTACTGATTTAATATTCTTACTAGTATTTTTATTTTCAGATTTACTATTGATTTAGTCTTGGTAGGTTGTATGTTACTAGCAATTTATCCATTTTTTTCCTACACTGTCCAATTTGTTGGCAAATATTGTTCATAGCAGTGGCTTTGTTCTTTTTCTGGTTTCTTGAAGTAAAAGTCTAGGTTGTTTTAGATTTTCTGTTTCTTTTTTTTTTAAGATTTTATTTATTTATTCATGAGAGATGGGGGGGGCGGAGAGAGAGAGAGAGAGGCAGGCAGAGACAGGCAGAGGGAGAAGCAGGCTCCAGGGAGCCTGATGTGGGACTTGATCCCGGGACTCCAGGATCACACCCTGAGCTTCATGAAGGCAGGCGCTCAACCACTGAGCCACCCAGGCGTCCCAGATTTTCTGTTTCTTGATGTAGGTATTTATCATTATGAACTTCCTCTTAGAACTGCTTTTGCTGCATCCCATAAGTTTTGAAATGCATTTCCATTTACATTTGTCTTGTGATTTTTATTTCTCCTTTGATCTACTGATTGTTCAGTAACAGGTTGCTTAACATCCTCATATTTGTGGATTTTCCAGTTTTCTTCTAGTAACTGATTTTGAGTTTTTATACCATTGTGGTTGGAAAAGATGGTTGAAATGATTTCAGTCTTTTTAAATTTATTAAGACTTGTTTTGTGGCCTAATATGATCTATCCTGGAGGATGTTCCATGTGTACTTGAGAAGAATGTATATTCTGTTGTCTTTGGATGGACTGTTCTGTTTATGCCTGTTAAGTCCATCTGGTCTAAGTGTCATTTATGGCCATTTTGATATTCTGTCCAGATGACCTGTCCATTGATGAAGATGAGGTATTAAAGTCCCCTACTATTTTTTTTTTCTTTTTCTTTCAGGTTGCTTAATATCCGTTGTATATATTTAGGTGCTTCTATGTTGGGTACAAAGATATTACAAATATTATATCCTATTGTTGGATTGACACTTTTATCATTATGTAAACCTTTTCTTTGTCTTAAAGTCTATTTTCTGTGATATTAAGTATAGCTCTCACAAGTTTCTTTGGGTTTCCATTTGCATGGAATATCTCTCTCAATCCCTTCATTTTCAGTCTCTATGTGTCCTTACATCTGAAGGGAGTTACTTGTATTCAACCTATAGCGAGTCTTGCCTTTTTTTTTAAAATCTATTCAATGTTCTAGAGACCAAGTGGAGAATTTAGTCCATTTACAATTAAAGTACTTATTGATAGGTATGTACTATTGACCCATTGTTAACTGTTTCCCAACTGTTTTGTAAAACTTGTATTCTTTTCTTCCTTTTGTGATTTCATGATTTTCCTGTAAGTAGTACGCTTAGATTCCTTTCTCCTTTTGTGTATTTACTATAGGTTTTTGCTTTGTGGTTACCATGATGCTTACATAAAACAACTTATAAATATAAGTTAAATATATGTTATATAAATATAACATATAAATGTATGTTATATAAATATATATATGTTATATAAATATAACAGTCTTTTTTAAATTAGTTGCTTTATAGCAACATAAGTGTGAACACCTTCTAAAGCTCCACATTTTTATTCCCACCAACATTTTATGTTTTGATGTCACAATTTAAATCTTTTTATCACATATATCCTTTAAAAATTGTTATATATAGTTATTATCACTACTTCTTTAACTTTTGTACGAGCTTTTTAAATGGTTAACCCACCACCTTTACAACATTAGATTATTCTGAATTTTATTATATATTTACCTTTAGCAGTGAGATTTGTTTCATATGTTTTCTTTTACTAATTAGCATCTTTTGGTTTTAGCTTAAAGAAGTCTCTAACCTATCTTGTAAGACTGGTCTAGTGATGATGAACTCCTTTAACTTCTGCTTTTCTGAAGAACTTCTTTATATTTCCAATTTGCATAAACCCCATTGAGGACCAGAGCCAGGTGGTGTAGGTGTCCCTTGGGTTGTAGCTGCAAAAACTGGGGTGCCAGATGAGTACACAAGCTCCTTTTTGGGAGATACTGGTGACCAAGAGTGAGACAGAGGAGTTCAAAGATGACAGCCACTGGCCTCTGTCCCCAGGGAACATCTCAATAGGCCCCTACATGGGTTACATAGTTTTAAGACACATTGAATTGTCCATAAACACTACCAAGTATATGGTGAGGGAAAATTGTACTTTCTTTTGTTTGAAATTTTACCAAGTAATGTTCACTATTTCAGATATCACCAATGGTCACCTCACTAAGAGTATTGGAGATACTATATAGCTCACCTGCCCACGTCTCCACCTATCACTATTACACTCATGGTGAGTCTATATTTGTGGCAAGCATCTGATTCTCCTCATGTCTTCTAGTGTAGGCATGTCCTTAAGTTTACATATTTATGTTTTATTATTTTATGATAAGCTATTTTTATTTTATGTTCTATAAGTTATTAAGTTATTTTTATTTCTCTTTTGTATTTAGACATTGATTTTTCTAAATGATGTTGGTATAATCTATAAATTTCCTTTTGGTATATTCAAGGGACAATAACAAAATATTTGCTTATAAAAAAGGAGTGTTGGTTTTAAGAACCACTATCCAGAGGAAGGGGGTAACCTGCTGCCTCCTAATGAGCATTGATTTGCTAACTGATAATAAGGACCCATCCATGAGCTTGGGGCTCACTGTGGCTACTGGAAGGAAATTCTCCTCTTGGCTAGACAGGTAAGGTGAACACCTTTGGAGCAGGGACAAGGAGTGAGGTGGGGAAGCAAGATTCCAAGTTACATAGCCCTACTAGGACCAATGGAGTTGGGGAAGAAGTTCCCAAAGTAAAAGTGGAGTACGTTACTAAATGAAAGTAGAGGGATGCCTGGATGGCTCAGTTGGTTAAGTGTCTGCTTTTGGCTCAGGTCCTGATCTCAGGGTCCTGGGATTAAGCCCTGTGTCTGGCTCCCTGCTCAGTGGGGAATCTGCTTATCCCTCTCCCTCTGTGCTCCACGCCGCCACCCACCCCCACTCTTGCTCTCTTTTTTTGGGGGGGGGGTTCCATAAATCATGTAGAATTTAATTGGAAGTGGTGGTGTTTTCTATGGCTGGAAGACAAGAGAACAGAGGCCGTTCATTACATTGATATGTCAGTTCTGATCAGGAGAGATTGAGAACTGGAGAGAAGCCATGGGAGACTGATCATTCATTACTTCAACTTAAGCAAATCAATTAATTGTTGATGAAGGCACTGCTATCTTGATAAACAGGATTATTGGTTGAGGTAGAGCTGCTAAGATGAGTTTGGAGTGATTTTCCCAAGGAAATGTGATATTCCAGCTCTCTTGGGCTCACACCAGCCTTTAGGTGTTACGCTTCATCCACACAGCACAAGGTGAAGGGGGTGAATCTTTAAAAATAAATTGCCATAGACTTTGAGGGTCCATTTCTGGGTTCTCTATTCTGTTCCATTGATCTATGTGTCTGTTTCTGTGCCAGGACCATACTGTCTTGATGATTACAATTTTGTAACATAGCTTGAAGTCTGTCATTGTGATGCCACCAGCTTTGCTTCTTTCTCAGCATTCCTCTGGCTACTCGGGGTCTTTTCTGGTTCCATACAAATTTTAGGATTATTTATTCCAGCTCTGTGAAAATTGTTAATGGTATTTTGATAGGGATTGCATTGAATGTGTAGATTGAAGAGACATTCAACAAAACTAAAAGGCAACCTATGAAATGGAAGAAGATATTTGCAAATGACCTATCAGATAAAGGGCTAGTATCCAAGATCTATAAAGAACTTATCAAACTCAACACTCAAAAAACAAATAATCCAGTCAAAAGATGGGCAGAAGACATAAACAGACATTTCTCCAAAAAAGACCTTGAAATCCAACAGACATATGAAAAGATGTGCCATATCACTTGGCATCAGGGAAATACAAATGAGAACCACAATGAGATACCACCTCACACCAATCAGAATGGCTAAAATTAACAAGACAGGAAACAACAAATGTTGGTGAGGATGTGGAGAAAGGGGAACCCTCTTACATGTTTGGTGGGAATGCAAGCTGGTACAGCTATTCTGGAAAACAGTGTGGAGCTTCCTCAAGAAGTTAAAAATAGGGACGCCTGGGTGGCTCAGTGGTTGAGCATCTGCCTTTGGCTCAGGTCATGATCTCAGGATCCAGGATCGAGTCCCATGTCAGGCACCCCGCATGGAGCTTATTTCTCCCTCTGCCTATGTCTCTGCCTCTCTCTCTCTCTCTCTCTGTCTCATGAATGAATAAATAGCTCTATCTTTAACTTAAAAAAAAAAAAAGATTTATCCTATGACCCAGCAATTGCATTACTAGGTATTTACCCCAAAGATACAAATTTAGTGATCTGAAGGGACACCTGCACCCCAATATTCATAGCAGTAATGTCCACAATAGCCAAATGTGGAAAGACCCAAGAGGTCCATCAAGCAATCAATGAATGGATAAAGAAGATGTGGTGTACATCTACAATGGAATATTACTCAGTCATCAGAAACAATGAATACTTACCATTTACACTGATATGGATGCAACTGGAGGTTATTATGCAGAGTGAAATAAGTCCATCAAAGAAAGATATTTATACTATGATTTTACTCACCTGTGGAATATAAGAAACGGGGCAGAGGATCACAGGGTAAGGGAGGGAAAACTGAATGGCAAGTCCTCAGAGAGGGAAAAAAACCAGGAGAGACTCTAAACTATAGGAAACAAACTGAGGGTTTCTGGAGGGGAGGTGGGTGGGGGGTGGGGTAATTGGGTGATGGGCATTAAGGAGGGCACCATGATGTGATGAGCACTGGGTGTTATATGCAACTGATAAATCATTGAAACACTCCGTCTGAAACCAATGCTGTCCTATATATGTTGGCTAACTGAATTTAAATAAAAACGTAAATAAATGAAAGTAGAAGGATAGCTGGACAGGCTAAAGTAACAAAAACACAAACACACAATGACACACAACTTAAAACCTAAGTAATGGAAAAATGTTGATGAACCATTTTGTACTATAACCTGTAGGGATTATAAAACAAACCTGCATCAAAACCATATTGCTGAGGATGGAGAGATATAGAAAGTTATCATTAAAATGTGAGAAAAACTAGGAGAAACAACCATAATCTAAACAACATTGATGATGCAATAATAACAAAGCTTCCACCTAAAACTGGCAGGAATTCCAGCGATGCTGTGCACACTCAAAGCGAGAGGTGGCAACACCCAAGAGAAGGGCTTGGCAGCCAGGCTCTGTAGTTGAATGTTAAGTCAGTCCCTAGGAAACTCTAGCACAGCACTAATTCTGGTAACCCTTGACTGCACATAAGCAGTTACACGTAATAATGGTACTCTAGGGAATGGTATCCACTCACTTATAAGAACAATGCAAGTCCTATTCTTGGTTCTTATCAACTGATGGCCCACCTGATGTTCCTTCTCCTGGGCTGCTGACTATATTTTTTTATAAAACAAAACCTTAGGAGATCACCATAAATGTCATATCTTTTAGTTGGGTTTTGCATGGAACTAGGGAATGAAAAATTAGGCCTAGAATCTTGATCTTCTAATTTGCTGATGGAGGAGCTATTCATGGCTAACGTCTTTATTCAACAAACATTTATAGAACATATTCCATGGTCCATCACAGTACAGTGACACAAAGACTTGCAACCTGTACAATCCACAAACAGATGTGCTGAACGACACAATGGGCTATTTTCCCCATCCATTCCATGCATGCCAGCCCTTTTCTTCTTCCTAGAACTATACAGCAGTTCTCTGCCAAAGGTCTTTGTTTTTTGCTGTTCTCTTGAACCCAGATATTTGGCAAATCTGTCCCTTTCTTCATTCAGACCTCTATAGTACCTCCTCCTTAGAGAAGGCTTCCTGACTACCTCAGCTAAAATAATAATCCTCCCTTTTCCCTCCTGGCATTCTATTCTCTCACTCCTATCTCTTCTATCCCCTAACCCAGTTGTATTTCAGGATTTCTTTGCCTTTAGTGCCCACAGTTCTTGGTCATTAAGCTTTGAAGAATGAAGATGTAGACCAGATGAAGAGTGGTGGGCAGCAAAGCAAAGTTTATTGAGTGATAGTACAAAGGTCCCCAAGAGGGAGGGGACCCCTAAGAGTTGCCTTCAGACTTTCTAAGAGACTGTTGGCGGGCTGTTTTCATCTGATTAGCCCTCCACCTGCCTTTTACCCAGGTTCTTTGCCCACATGCTCATCTACCAATCAGGGAGTTGTTCACATGGGAAAGGGAGGAGGGCTCCTTTCAGGGTGCTGTAGAACTGGCTGGGGTCTTTTTCCTTTTAAGGGTAGTTCCTTCTTAGGGACAGGGTGGGTCCCTGTCCTGCTTTCTTTCAACTGCTTTCTTTCAACTACCTTCCATTAGTTGGTTTTGTCTTCATAATATTACCAGTATCTGATGTTAAATAAGAGTTAACTTTCATTAAATAGTTTATGTTCATCTGATATTGGTCTAAGCATTTCATGTAAGTTATCTCTTTTTATCCTAACCTATGATTTGGTATTGAATTTGCTATTATCATTCCCTTTTTATTTTTTTTTTAATTATTTAAAAATTTTTTTTAATTTTTAAATTTTTATTTATTGATGATAGTCACAGAGAGAGAGAGGTAGAGACACAGGCGGAGGGAGAAGCAGGCTCCATGCACCGGGAGCCTGATGTGGGATTCGATCCCGGGTCTCCAGGATCACGCCCTGGGCCAAAGGCAGGCACCAAACTGCTGTGCCACCCAGGGATCCCTCATTCCCTTTTTATACATGAGTAAACTGAGGCAAGAGAGGTCAGGTAACCTGCCCAAAGTGACATAGAGCTAGGATTTAGACTCCAGCCAGCTCAAGACCCCACTCTTAACCACTCTATTGTATGGCTGCTCTCCACATTGTTGTTGATCTATTTTCTTCGATTATCAACTGTCCCTCTTCTGGAATGTAAACTTGAACAGGGCAGATTTTTCTGACCTGCCACTATATCTGCAGGGCCTAGAGCAATGACTTGCATAAGGTAAGCATCCAACAAACACTAGAAGAATGAATGATGATGCTGAGTTTTCTCTCCCTAGTTCCCAAGCACTGAAAGAATTTAAAGAGTTTTTGAATCATCACAAGATTAGAAGGACTTGGGAAGTTGTGGCCAATACCCCCATATTTGATAAAAGTCACACTTTCCAGGAACAGATCTCCATGTTGGCTGCACAGGGCATCACCTGGGAGCTATTAAAATTTGGATGCCTGGGCCTTACATCAGACCAGTTAAACCAGGTCACTGGCCTTTGGTCACTGGCCTCAGTGCTGATAAAGCTCTACCGTTGATTCCCCTGTGCAGCCAAGTTTGAGAACCACATCCATGGTTGAATCTGATCAAGTGGTGAAGTAACCAGGATGGAGATTCTAAGATACTGTCTCATCAAATCTGGGAATACAAAAGGATTCAGAATGAGTAATTTGAGCCTAGGAGATGTGGGGCATTAGGCTCAAGCCCTCCCACAACCTACTGGGAGGGCCAGGATCCTTCTGTGTAAGTTCAACATGCTCGTCCTCATGAAACACACATGCAGTTCTCCCTGGATCTCTGCATCTTCCGAATTCGTGTCCTGACCAATACTGTCTAAGTGATTCGCAGCCTCAGCCCAGTTGGTGAGGAGGTATCCCCTCCCCAGTTCCCTTGGGGTTATAACTGTCTTCTTACTGAGTGTGTGACTTTTTTCTTGCAAAGTCTTAGGCTTAATTTTAGAAAAGATGAGTTTATCATTGTATCAATATTTTGTGTTACATTTAAAAATGGCTTGTGTAGGGATCCCTGGGTGGTGCAGTGGTTTGGCGCCTGCCTTTGGCCAGGGGCGCGATCCTGGAGACCCAGGATGGAATCCCACGTCGGGCTCCCTGCGTGGAGCCTGCTTCTCCCTCTGCCTGTGTCTCTGCCTCTCTCTCTGTGCGTGTGACTATCATGAATAAATAAATAGAATCATTAAAAAAATAAAAATAAAAAAATAAAAATGGCTTGTGTAGTATTTATCAGCTTGTACCCACCATGTTCGCGATGTTTGAAAGGACCTGGCATTGTGGGGTAGCCAACATATTAACCTTGTGGATTCTAATGTAAAATGTGTAATTGAATAATCTATTGTAGTCTTTAGATTTTAAGTTGAAGAGTAGGATGGGGGGCTCCTGGGGGCTCAGTCAGTTAAGCATCTGCTTTCAGCTTGGGTTGTGATCCTAGGGTCCTGCTTAGCAGGACGTCTGCTTCTCCCTCCTCCTCCTCATGTGCGCGCCCTATCTCTCTCTCTTTCTCTTTCTCCTCCTTTCTCGATCTCTCCCTCTCTCTCCCTGTCCCTCTCAAGTCTTAAAAAAAAAAAAAAGTGTGATAGAATTTACCCAAGTTTATTAACAATATTGCAATGCTTAAGATAACTGGTGAATCACTGTCATTACTCATTTATTAGATTTTCTATGGTTGTTTACATGTTAGGGAAAGTTATGTGCATTAGTTCAGCTTGTGAAATGCTTAAAATTGATTACATGAAACGTATATGCGAAGCTTAAGACATTTACAGGAACTGAACTAAGTTGTAGAAGGGGCTGGCATGTACTTTGGAGATAACCTTGATTCTCCTCTCTCTCTCTCTCTCTCACATCCCATTTCTTATCCAGTGACAAAAGCCTGTTGGCACTTCCTTTAAAATATATCCAGGATCCCACTCTTTCTTGCCTTCTCTACTCCTTACACCCTGGTCTGACCCCCTTCCTCTCTCACCTGGATTTTATTTTATTTTATCTTATCTATTTTATTTTATTTATTTTTATTTTTTTATTTTTTTATTTTATTTTTCTATTTATTTTTATTTATTTTATTTTATTTTATTTTATTTTTTATTTTTATTTTATTTTATTTATTTATTTATTTATTTTTATATTTATTTTATTTATTTTTTATTTTATTTTATTCTATTATTTCCTATTATTTTCTATTCTTTTCTTTTCTATTCTTTCTTTTCTATTCTATTCTTTTCTATTTATTTATTCTTTTATTTATTCTATTCTTTTCTATTCTATTCTATTCTATTTTCTATTCTATTTTATTCTTTTCTATTCTATTCTTTTCTATTCTATTCTATTCTATTTTCTATTCTATTTTATTCTATTCTTTTCTATTCTATTCTTTTCTAGTCTTTTCTATTCTATTCTATTCTATTCTATTCTTTTCTATTCTATTCTTTTCTATTCTATTCTATTTTATTCTATTCTTTTCTATTCTATTCTTTTCTATTCTGTTCTATTTTCTATTTTATTCTATTTTATTCTATTCTATTCATCTATTCTATTCATCTATTTTTTATTTTATTATCTTTTATTTTATGAGACACACAGAGAGAGGCAACAGAGACATAGCCAGAGCGAGAAGCAGGTGCCAAGCAGGAAGTCCGATGTGCAACTCGATCCCAGGTCTCCAGGATTACACCCTGGGCTGAAGGTAGAGCTAAACCACTGAGCCACCCAGGGTGCCCCTCACCTGGATTTTAAAAATGGAGACTCCAAACCAGTGTCCCTGCTGTAAGCCAGGTCTGTGGTCCACTCCATGCCTCCTCCACAGCTCCCATTCACTGCTCTCTCCTCTGCGCACTCTGGGCTCCTGGCTGAGCCAAGTACCCTAGTCCAGGCCTCTGTGTTTGCTGTTCCTTCTGCCAGAAAGCCTCTTTTCCCAGATGGCCACCTGGCTCGTCCCTCACATTCTTCTGCTAACATATCACCTTTTCCGAGATGCCTTCCCTGACCCTCCTGTGCAGAAGCCTCCATGCCCTCCTCCCACCCTTACCTTCCCTGTCCTACTTGCCCTGCTTCATTTTTCTTCATAGCGCTTAACACCATCTGACAGTTTAGATCTGAAGATACACTGAATACATTTTTAAAAATTTGGGGCGCAAAAAGTACCTTCAAAGGCAGTTAAAAAAAAACCCTCACACTGACTTGTAAGAGGGAGATTATGTACATTTAGAATGGTTTCAGCTGTTGATTATTTACATTTTTTTTAACATTGATTACTCCTAATAAATAGGGAGCAGCACTCAGAAACCACAAATACTGAGTGCTTACTCCCCGCTGGGCAGCATTCTGAGCAATTTAACCATTTAATCCTTATCCTGCATGTTGATTGCCACAACTGCCTATATTTTTCAGATAAGAAAGTTTTCAGCACAAAAAAAAGGCTGTGTCTTCCCAAAGATTTTACAACCCAAGTTTACAAGTAGGGATTCCAGGTCAGGCCACCTGGCTCCAAGGCCCGTGCTCTTAACCACTTTGCTAGACTATTTTATTGAAGCCTCTTTCCTTGAGAGGTGCAGAAAGACGAAAGGCTCGAGCCTTTGTCTCTGCCACCAGTTGACAGTGATCTTGAACCAACAGTTTACCCTCCATCGTATCTGCACAGAAGCTCCTGTCCTTCTCTCAGGACATTAGATAACAGAATTTTCTGCCTTTGAGGTGTATTGCTCCAGAGAACTGATTAGGAGGAAACTGGTTTAGAAGACATGTTAAGATCTGCCTCTTGGGCCCACTTAGAATGAAACCCTCTATTCAGATAAATAAACCTACACATACAATTTTGTAGACCATTTTAGGTGGCTCATGAATTCTCCAAAGTCCCAGATCCCAGGGTAAGCTCCCCTGGTATAAACCAGAAATCTGACTATTCTGAAGGAACGTGAGTCCTCTTTATTTTTATTTTTTTTATTTTTAAGATTTGATTTAAATCAATTTGTCAACATATAGTATAACAGCCAGTGCTCATCTTATCACATGCCTTCCTCAGTGCCCGTCACCCAGTCACCCCATCCCCCCCACCTCCCCTTCTGCAACCCTCAATTTGTTTCCCAGAGTTAGGAGTCTCTCATGGTTTGTCTTCCCCTCTAATTTTCCCCACTCAGTTTCACTCCTTTCCCTTATAATCCCTTTCACTATTTGTTAATAGTCCCCATATGAGTGAGACAATATGATTGTCCTTCTCTGACTTACTTCACTCAGCATAATATCCTCCAGTTCCATCCACATTGAAGCAAATGGTAGATATTCATCTTTTCTGATGGCTGAGTAATATTCCATTGTATATACAGACCACATCTTCTATATCCATTCATCTCTTGAAGGACATTGAGGCTCCTTCCACAGTTTGGCTCTTGTGGACATTGCTGCTATGAACATTGGGATGCAGGTGTCCTGGCATTTCACTGTATCTGTATCTTTGGGGTAAATACCCAGTAGAGCAATTGCTGGGTCATAAGATAGCTCTATTTTTAACTTCTTGAGGAACTTCCACGCTGTTTTCCAGAGTGATCCCTCTTTCTTTTAAAAATAAAGTTGGGGGCAGCCTGAGTGGCTCAGTGGTTTAGTGCTGCCTTTGGTTCAGGCTGTGATCCTGGAGGCCTAGGATTGAGTTCTACTTCGGGCTCCCTGCATGGAGCCTGACACTCCCTCTGCTTGTGTCTCTGCCTCTCTCTCTCTCTGTCTGTGTCTCTCATGAATAAATAAAATCTTTAAAAAAATAAAATAAGGTTGGGCTTTAGAAATTTGAAATGGTCCAGATGTGGTTCAATTGAAAGAAAGGATGAGAATCCTCAGTGCTTCACCAACTTCCTCACTGGTCACCTCAAGGGAGTTCTCAACTTGGTCTCTATTAACATTTTCAAGGGGATAATTCTCTGTTATGGAGCTGCCCTGTACATTGTAGGATGTTTAGTAGCATCCCTGGACTCTTTCCAGTTGATGCCAGAAGCACCCTTTCTCCAGATGTGACAACAAAAACTGTCTCCTCACATTGCCAAATTTCCCCTAGGGGGCAAAATCACCCCTGTTTGAGAACCACTGATCTGGTTCAGTTTAAACTTAAGTCTTGTCCATATAAACACTTGAACATGCACAGCATTATTCATAATAGCCTAACATTGGAAACAACCCAAACATCCATCAATTGATGAATTGATAAATAAAATGTGGACTATCCAGACAATTGAATATTTGGCCATAAAAACAAATAGAACATTGACACATATACTCCAATATAAATAAACCCTACAGACTCTATACTAAGTGAAAGAAAACAGTCACAAAAATGCAAATTAGTATTCCAGTTTTATTTTTTATTTAAAAATTTGGAGGGGGGGGACCCCTGGGTGGCTCAATGGTTTGGCGCCTGCCTGACCCAGGGCCCGATCCTGGAGTCCCGGGATCGAGTCCCGCGACAGGCTCCTGGCATGGAGCCTGCTTCTCCCTCCTCCTGTGTCTCTGCCTCTCTCTCTCTCTCTCTATCATAAATAAATAAATAAATAAATAAATAAATAAATAAATAAATAAAAAATCTTTAAAAGACAATTTTTTAAACATTTTATTTGAAGGAGAAAGAGAAGGAGAACACAAGCAGTGGGGAGGGAGAGCTAGGATGAAGGAAAAGCTGATTCCCCACTAAGCAGGGAGCCTGACTCAAATCCAGGACCCTGGGATCACAACCTGAGCCAAAGACAGATGCTTAACTGACTGAGCCACCCAGGTGGCTATGACTCCATTTTTATAAAATGTCCAGGATACGTAAATCCGTAGACACAGAAAGTAGATTAGTGGTTGACTAGGGCTGGTTGATTAGATTGGGGAGTAATGGGCACAGGATTTTTTGAGGGGAGCGATGAAAAATATTCTAAAATTAATCATGTGTATGGTTGCATAACTATGAATATACTAAAAACTATTGGATTGTATACTTTAAATGGGTGAACTATATCTTGATAAAGCTATTAACAAAAAGAAAAACAGTCTTTACCACTCCTTTTCCCTCACCTCCTACCCTAGACCTATTGATTGAATGAGGTTCTCCACGGGGAAGAGAATTGGGTGTGTCAGATTCTCCCCAGGTGATCCTAGTGCAACTGCCTAGCTGGCCAGTGTTTGAGAATCTCCACCAACCTTATGGTTCTCTCCAAACCTCAGGCTGAGTGACTTTTTTTTTTTCTTTTAAATTAATATATTTTTTATTGAGCTACAGTTGGCATATGATGTTTTATATTAGTTTCAGTTGTACAACCTAAGGATTCCATATTTGTGTATGTTGTGAAACGATCACCACCCTAAGTCTAGTTAATATCTATTATGATACATAATTATAATTTTTTTCCTATAAAAGAAATTTTAGGATCTACTCTCTTAGCAGCTTTGAAATATACAATACAGTATTATTAACTATAGTCACCATGCTGTACGCTACATCCCCAGGACTTATTTTATAGTTGGAAGTTTGTACTTTTTAACCGTCTTCACTCATTTTGCCCAACCCCACAAATCCACATTTTTGGCAACCACCAGTCTGTTCTCTGTACCTATAGGCTCAGCTTTTTTGTTTTATTTTGTTTTTTTAGATTCTACAAAATCTAAGTTGTGATTGCTCACTATGAATCTGTGACTGGGAACCTCACTCAGGTTTTGATCTGCATTTCCCTGATGATTAGGGGTGTTGAACACTTTTTCATGTATCTATTGTCTTCTTTGGAAAAATGTCTATACAGATCCTCTGCATACATATTTTTAAATTCAAAGTGTTTGGGGTTTCTCCCATTCAGTTGTAGAAATTCTTTATATGTTTTGAGTATTAACCCCTTATCATATGTGATTTCAAGTATTTTCTCCCATTTGGTAGATTGCCTTTTTATTTTGTTGTTGATTTCCTTTGTTGTACAGAAAATTTTTAGTTTGATGGAGTCCCACTTGTTTTTGCTTCTGTTGCCTTTGACTTAAAAAAAAAAAAAAAAAAACCTCTTGCATTCTAGTCAGAGGGGGAATATTAATTCATAAAGACCAGAAAAGATCCCCAGTAAGAGAATAACAGAGTTGTCATTTGTGTGTAGAAATTGTTTGTCTTCAAATGTCTAGTAATGGAAGAGGAAACATCACAATTTATGGATTAGCATGCAGTCACCCCTGGGGACTATTGCAACAAAAAGTCTTAATGTTTACATTGCTTTTCTATCTTTTAACCAAATAACTTCATTCTTTCCTATCTGCATCATTTTATTGTCAGTTCACTTGTTTTAGAACATTAGACAAAGCACACCTTAGGCCTTGGAAAGTATAAGAAGAAAGAACACACCTTAAGAGTTGGTATTTATGGAATTGGTGGAAGTTCAGGAGCAAACTTCCTCAAGGTGAGCAAGATCTGATCACCCATTTTTCTTTTGAGTGGCCACCATGAAAGCATCCAGCTCTGTCACTAGTTCATCCTCCCTTCATGGACCATTTTGAGGTGGTGGTAACATGCTGGTCATGATGGGGAGAAAAGGGAATCCCTATACACTCTTGATGGGAATGTAAATTGGTACAGCCATTATGGAAAATAACATGGATGTTCCTCAAAAAATTAAAAATAGAACTATATTAGAACCAGTAACCCCATTCCTGGTTATACATCCAAAGGAAATGAAATCCGTTGCTGAAACAATATAATGTGGTCAAGTTACCACAGCATCCTTAACTGCTCTCTGGGTGACAGAAGAATCTCAGTACTCCTCCTTTTGCTGCCTCCTCCTTAGTAGATGGATTGTGGCTCTAAGTGCTTCCTCACCACTCAGATAGGCCTGGGCTCTAATTCTGGCTTGCCCAGGCCTCCTGGCTTGCGCTTTTCCTGCATTTATCATAATAATCAGAACAGTCCTATGAGAGAGGTACCGTTCTCATTAGGGTCTTCAGATGAGGAGATAGAGCACCCAGAGCTTAGGTCAATTGTCTGAGCATGAAGACCATTTGACCATAGTGCCTGGCAATGTAACTAGATCATATTACCATTTGCCTTATTCTCCCAAGTCCTATTCTGTCTGTAATCAATTTAACCCCTCCTTGATAAATGTTCACATCTTCTAAGGACTTACTGTGCTCTTTCAAGTAACAAACACACTTGTGTTTTAACAGGACCCATCTAGCAATCAACCCATAAACACCAAACATTAATCCCTAATGCAGGGATTTCCAGTGCTCTGGCTGATGGGTAAGGGGATAATTTGGGGCAGGGGCTCTTTCCAGGTGGCTCTGGGAATATAATAACATTAACTCCAATTTGCTAAAAGAAAGACTTCCTGCTTTGCACTTCATATATTTTATCTGTTTTACTTCTCATAACCTGCAAGGGTGTTATAAGCCCTATTAACAGCAGAGGAGACTACTTAAGCCTCAGTGTCAGTGAGCAGAAGAGCCAAAATTCACAGCCAGGTCTTTCTGGCTCTTTGTGGCATGCTGCCCTTTCCCTCATACAGCTTCAGAAGTTAGCTACCTGAGAGGAATTCTGAGCACTTTCTATCTTGTTACTTAGGTATATGTAAAAACCCCTAGTAAAGCATACTGCCAACCTCTCAGGGGGTACATAGTAGGTGTGCAGCACATCTGTCCTCTGGAAGAATGAGTCCAGCTGCAGTAGGCTGGACAGAGGCCACCTGGGCAGGCTTGGGAATGCCAGTTTTGAAGGCCGTGCGGTGGTTCAGGACAGAGATGGTTCCAGCCAGGATTAGGGTGATAGGAAAGATGGATGGGAAAGAAAGCCAGAGGGTAAAACTGGCCGGTCTCAACAGCTTAGGTATGGCAGATAGAGGGGAGATTGGTGTCGAGGATGACCTCTAACTTCCTAGCTCACTCAACATTGCCCGAAGGAGTGCGGGGTGCAAGATGAAGACTGGCCCAGTTGTATCATAATCTCAGCCCTAAAGAGGATCAAGCACTGTGGCTTGTGAAATCCACTATTCACCTGGAGTGGGGGAGAAAGTTCCTGAAGAAGGATACTGATACCAGGAAAAGCAGAATGGGAAAACTGACCTACAGACCCCAGCCGTGGCCACCACGGCCCACTGCAGAGACTCCGTGGAGAGGCCAGTCTCTGGCCTCCAGGAGATACTGGCAATAAGTGGCATGCTTGCAGTCACCATTAATCACCAGTGTGCCACCATCAAGCCAGATACCAAGATACCTGGGGCTTTAGGAGGACCCTGAGTGAGCATTCCACAGTCAAGTTCACTGTCCCGGCACACACCTGGAGGGGGCACTGTTACTCTTCCCACTTACTTCCCTGGTCCCTGAGCTGGCCAACCAGGTGTTCTTTTGGCCCCAGCTTAAATCAGAGGTCAGGAAAGCAGAGAAACTAGTTCCAACACTTCCAGCCAGACGGGGGAGTGGCAAAGGAGCTAAAGTGTGCTACACCAGAACACAGAGTCCTTGTTTTGCATAAATACACTTACTCACGTGCACCAGGATGTTCCATAAATCTTTTCTTATCATGTCATGGAAACATGAATCTTCAGAAGAAAATAATGCTCTTTATATTCGGTATTTCTCTCCGTGGTACCTGGAAGCTGCTGGCTAATGTGTTAGAATTATAAACCAAGATGATAAACCAGCAAGGAGATTAAAAATAACAAGAACTGGTCTTCAAGATCCCCTAAAGTATCCCACAAAACTGGTCATTTTAATGACAAAGTGGAAAAAGCCAAATTGCCCAGGATGTTTGTCTAAGAAAAATGATAGTGTGGCTTTTTGTGTATCCAACAACAGATGTAGATCTGCCAACGTTAGCTAAGTCCTTGTGAAGGGTCAGTGGTGGCTGCAGGCTTTATTGTAGAAAGGTTGTGTGCAAAGCCAGACCCTGTATCTAGTATGGAGGGGTTTTTTTTTTTTTTTCAGTATTATTAAAAAACCTGTTGGAAGTAGTTCAAGTAGTCAAGAGGGGAAAACCAAACTCAAGGAAAAAGATGCTGTATCATAAAACAACAAACAGGAGAATCCTGGGTACTTGTCACAAAGTGACAAGGTGTATTACCTTGTATGGGTATTACATGGTAAAGGGAGATGGCTGAAATCTTTTCTAAATAGATGGGAATGCTGAGCTTGAAAGTAGGAAGCAACTTCCAAGCTGGTGGTTTCTGTCTTTCCCGTGAGGCAGAACTCTGGGCCCAAGCCCCCCACCAGGGTTGGTGGCTGTCTCCAAGGAGGCTATTATCTTTGCTCATGGCAGTAATGATGACTACCATTTGTGGAAGCTCCACAGGTGCTCCAGGAGCTTCGCATGGCTTATTTCCTTCACAACAACCTATGAGGTAGTCCTGTTCTCGTCCCCATTTTAACAGCAGGATATTGAGGCCTGGGAGGAGACATAAAGCCCTACAGCTGGGAAGTGATGGTGCTGGGGGTCTGTTTCTAGAGTTGGCCAGCTGAGCCACTGTATGGCACAAAGTATGTGCCTTCCATACTTTCTGCCTTACCTTGTTGCTCCTTGAATTCTGGCCCTCATTACAGTCTGGGGCTAGGCAGAAGGTGTGATGGGTGGGCATGATGGTAATGGAGTCTCTCTGAAAGGCAGATTTTACCTTTGTGCTTCAATACTGGGTTGACCGTGGTGACTCCTTGCTGCCTACATCTGGGTGATTGGTAGCTATGCCCAGTGTGGCTGCTCTGCCAACAACTTTCCAGTACACTAAGAGGACAGAGAAGGATGACCAAGCAAGGCCAAAGGGGATCCCATAACCTACCCTCTATCCATCATGCCCTTTCATCCTTAGAAACAGAACCCCAATTCGACTCCAAGTGGCAATGAGCCCAATTGGAAGATTAGATTTCCCTGTTTCCTTTGCATACAGCCACATGACTAAATTCTAAGGAGGGAAGTGTTGGTAGAATTGTTGAGTCTTCTGGGATTAAAGGACGCTGACTCAACAGGGAGATACTCCTTTTATCTCCTTCCTGATGCCTTAGATGCAAACGTGTGATGGCTGGTGCTACAACAGCTGGTATGGACATTAAGGCTATTTAGTCTGTAGGTGGGCAATACTTCTCAAACTTTAATGTGCATGTGAATCATCTGGGAATTTTGTTTAAAATTCAGACTCTAATTCAGTAGGTCTTGTGCATATACTCCTTAGCACTTTTCGTTGAGAGAACTTGAGTTCAATGACCCTCTTAATATATACGAGCATATCTGACACCCAGATACTGGCTTATAAATACTATTTTCCACTAAGAGAAAACTTTTTGGAGATAAGGCTGATTGTAAGGGCTGGGGAAAGAAAAATATAAGAAAAGCCTAGAACATCTTGGACCCAAAACCAAGAAAGGGCTAAAAAAAATAACGGAAACATGTCAAAAGAACATAGAAGCCAGCCTGAAGGGATTGCCGCTACTCACATGGACAATGTGAGCACTGGCAACTCATAATGGTGGCAACAGATTATAACCCTTTGAATAAAGTAAAAAACTGTGAATTCATACAGATCTAAAATAATCAATAAATGAAATGTTTGGGGAGGAACCTGGATATTTACATACAGGCATACCTTGGAGATATCATGGCCCTGGAATAAAGTAAATAGTGTAATAAAGTAAGTCGAAGGAATTTTTTCCCAGTGCATATAAGATGCATGTTTATACTGTAGTCTATGAAGTATGTAATAGCTTGTATCTAAAAGATAATATGCATACTTTAAAAATACTTTATTGCTAAAAAATGCTAATCATCATCTGAGCTTTCAATGAGTTGTAATTCTACAACTTACAATTTTTGCTGGTGAAGGGTCTTGCCTTGATGTTGATGACTGCTGACTGACTGGGGTGGTGGTTGCAGAAGATTGGGGTTATGGCAGTTTCTTAAAATAAGACAGCAGTGCAATTTGTCACATTGTTTAACTCTTCCTTTCACAAACAATTTCTCTATAACATGTAATGCTGTTTGATAGCATTTTACCCATAGAAGAACTTCTTTCAAAATTGGAGTCAGTCTTGTTGAACTGTGCTGCTGCATTACCAACTAAGTTTATATAATATTCTAAGTCCTTTGTTCTCATTTCAGTAATCTTCACAGCATCATCATGAGGAGTAGATTCCATCTTCAGAAACCACTTTCTTTGTTCATCTATGAAGAGCAGCTCGTCATCTGTTCAGGTTCATCATGACATTGCCGCAATCCAGTACCATCTTCTGGCTCCAGTTCTTATTCTAGTTCTCTTGCTGTTTCTGCTACATCTGCAGTTACTTCCTTCAGTAACATCTTCAACTCCTCAAAGTCCTCTCTGAGAAGGTTGGAATCAACTTCTAACCTCCTGCTGATGTTGATATTTTGACCTTTTCCCAAGAATCATGAAGGTTCTTAATGGCATCTAAAATGGTGAGTCCTTTCTGAAAGGTTTTCAGTTTACCCAGATCCATCAGAGGAATCACTTACATATGGCACCTATAGCCTTATGAATGTGTTTCTTAAATAATTAAAGTTGAAATTACTCTTCGATCCATGGGATGCAGGATGTATGTTGTATTAACTGAAAATACCATTAATCTTGTTGAGCATCACCATCAGAACTCTTGGGTGACAGTGTATTGTCATTGAGCAGTAATATTTTGAAAGAAAATTTTTTTCTGAGCAGGAAGTCTCAACAGTGGGCTTGAAATATTCAGTAAGCTATGTTGTCAGCAGGTGTGCTGTCATCCATGCTTTGTTGTTGCATTTATAGAGCACAGGCAGAGTAGATTTAGCATAATTCTTAAGGACCCTAGGATTTTCAGTAATGGTAAACGACATTGGCTTCAACTTAAAGTCACCAGCAGCATTAGCCCCTAACATGAGTGTCAGCCTGTCCTTTGAAGCTTTGAAGCCAGACATTGACTTCTCCTCTCCAGCTTTGAAAGTTCTAGATGGCATCATATTCCAATAGAAAGCTGGGTTTTTTTCTACATTGAAAATCTTTTGTTTAGTGTAGCCACGATTATTATTTATCTTCATCTTCTAGAGAATTTGCTGTAATTTCTACATCAGCACTTGCTGCTTCACCTTGCACTTTTATTCTGTGGAGATGGCTTCTTTCCTTAAAATTCATGAATCAACCTCTGCTAGCTTCAAACTTTTCTTCAGCTACGTCACCTCTGTCAGCTTTCATAGAATTGAGAGTTAGGGCCTTGCTTGGATTAGGCTTAAACTAATTTCACTTGACATAATGCACTCAAGGTCCATCCATGTTGGCAAAAGTGGCAGGATATCATTTTTTATGACTGAATATTATAGTGTATACGTGTGTGTGTGTGTGTGAGAGAGAGATCACATTCCTTTATCCCTTCATCCACTGATAAACATCTAGGTTGTTTCCATATCTTGGCTATTGTAAATAATGCCGCAAAAACATGGAGGTGCAAATATCTCTGAGATATTTCATTACCTTATCCCCAGAAATAGTTGTGCTGGATTACATGGTAGGTCTATTTTTAGTTTGTTTTTTGTTTTGTTTTGTTTTTGAATTTTTATTTCTTCATGAGAGACAGAGAGAGGCAGAGGCACAGGCAAGAGGGAGAGAAGCAGGCTCCATGCAGGGAGCCCGACGTGGGACTCAAACCCAGGTCTCCAGGATCACGCCCTGGGCGGAAGACGGTGCTAAACCGCTGAACCACCCGGGCTGCCCTATTTTTAGTTTTTTGAGGAAACTCCAAGCTGTTTTCCATAGTGGTTACACCAATTTAAACCCCAACCAACAGTGTACAAAGGTTCCATTTTCTCTGCATTCTCACCACCGTTTGCTTGTTTTTCTTTTAATAATAGCCATTCAAACAGTTGTTAGGTGAAAATCTCACTGGTTTTGATTTGCATTTCCCTGATAGTTATTGGTGTTGAGCATCTTTTCGTGTACCTGTTGGCCATCAGTATGCCTTCTTCAGGAAAATGGCTATTCAGATTCTCTGCCCATTTTTGAATTTGATTAGTTGGGGGTGGGGGAGGCACTTGTTTTTTGCTTTGCCATTGAGTTCTTTATATATTTTAGATATTAACCCCTTGTCAGATATGTGGTTTGCAAATATTTTCTCCCATTTCATAGGTTGCCTTTTCATTCCATTGATGGTTTCCTTTGCTGAAAGCTTTTTAATTTGATGTAGTCCCAGTTGTTCATTTTCACTTTTGTTGCCTTTGGTGGTGGTGTCAAATCCAAAAAATAATTGCCAAGACTGATGTCCAGACGCTTACTGCCTATGTTTTCTTCTAAGAGTTTTATGGTTTCAGGTCTTGCATTAAAATCTTTAATCTATTTTGAATTTATTTTAGTTTATGATGTAAGCCAGGGGTGCACTTTCATTCTTTTGCATCTGGCTGTCCAGTTACCACACCACTCCTTAAAGAGACTATCCTTTTTCCACTATATATTCTTAATTCCTTTGTCATTAATTGATTGACCATGTTTGCCTGGGTTTATTTCTGTTCTGATTCATTTATCTAGGAGTCATTTTTATGACAAAACCATACTATTTTTATTCTAGAGCTTTGTAATATACAGCTGACTTTTAAACCACATAGGATTGAACTGCATGGGTCCACTTAAATGTAGATTTTTAAAAATAAATACAGAAGACTATTATAAAAATATTTTCTTTATGATTTTCTTAAGATTTTCTTTTCCCTAGCTTTATTGTAAGAATAGAGTTTATAATACACATAACATAAAAATATGTGTTAATCAAATGTTTATGTTAATAGATTTCCAGTCAATAGTTAGCTATTAGTAATTATGTTTTGGGGGAGTCACAGTTATATACAGATTTTTACAGCAAGGGTGGCTCCAAGTCCCTGTCCTCCATGCTGTTCAGGATCAACTGAGGTTTGAAATCAGAGTGTGATGCCTCTGGCTTTGTTCTTTCTCAAGACTGCCTTGGTCATTTGGGGTTACTTATGGTTCCATACAAATTTTAGGAATATTTATTCTATTGCTGTGAAAACTGCCACTGGAATTGTGATATAGGGATTGGTTTAAATTTATAGATGGCTTGGAGTAGTATAAATATTTTAATGACCTAGATTCTCCCAATACATGAGTACAGAATATCTTTCCATTTATTTGTTTCTTCATTTTCTTTCATCAGTATCTTATAGTTTTTAGTGTACATATCTTTAACCTCCTTGGTAAAATTTACTCCTAGGTATTTTCTTCTCTTTTTATTATGTTTTTTTTTTTTAATTCCAGTATAGTTTACATACAATATTATATTGGTTTCAGATGTATATTAGTGTTTCAACAATTCTATACATTACTCTGTGCTCATCATGATAAATATACTCTTTACTTCCCATCACAAATTTCACTCATCCTCCCACCCACCTCCCCTCTGGTAGCCATCAGTTTGTTCTCTATAGTTATGAGTCTGTTTCTTGGTTTGTCTCTTTTTTTTTTCCTTGCTAGTTTGCTTTCTTTCTTAAGTTCCTCATATGAGTGAAATCATATGGTATTTGCCTTTCTCTGACTGACTTACTTTGCTTAGCATTATACTTTCTAGCTCCAGACATATTGTTGCAAATGGCAGGATTTCATTCTTTTTTGTGGCTGAATAATATTCCATATCATATATACTACATCTTCTTTATCCATTCATCTATCAGTGAATGTTGGGGCTGCTTCCATAGTTTGGCTATTATTGATAATGCTGTATTGAACACAGAGGTACATGCATCCCCTCGAATTAGTGTTTTTGTATTTTGGGGTAAATACCCAATAGTGCAATTATTAGATTTTAGAGTAGTTCCATTTTAACTTTTTGAGTAACCTCCATACTGTTTCCTAGAGTGGCTGCACCAGTTTGTATTCCCACCACCAGGGAAAGTGGGTTACCAATTCCCCACATCCTCTCAAAACTTCTTGTTTGTTGTTGATTTTAGCCATTCTGACAGGTGTGAGGTGTTATCCCATTGTCTTTTTGATTTGCATTTCCCTGATGATCAGTATGATGTTGAACATCTTTTCATGTGTCTGTTGGCCATCTGACTGTCTTTGAAGAAATGTCTGTTTCTGTCTTCTGCCCATTTCTAAGTTGGATTATTTGTTTTTTAGGTATTATATCAATTCTTTATATATTTTGGATAGTGACCCTTTATTGGATATGTCATTTGCAAATATATTCTCCCATTCTGTAGGTTACCTTTTAGTTTTGTTGACTGTTTGCTTTGACAAGCAGAAACTTTTTATTTTGATGTAGTCCCAATAGTTTATTTTTTCCCCCTTGCTTCAAGAAACCTATCTAGAAAAATTTGCTACAGCTGATGTCAGAGAAATTACTGCCTGTGCTTTCTTCTAGGATTTTTATGGCTTCAGGTCTCACATTTAGATCTTTAATCCATTTTGAGTTTACCTGTGTATATGATGTAAGAAAGGGATCTGGTTTCATTCTTTTGCATGTAGCCATCTAGTTCTCACAATACTATTTTTTGGGAAAGCTATCTTTTTCCCATTGCATGGTCTTTCCTCCTTTGTCAAGGATTAGTTGTCCATATAAACATGGCTTTATTTCTGGGATTTCCATTCTATTTCATTGATATATATGCTTATTTTTGTGCCAAAACCATACTGTTTTCATTACTACGTTTTTCATTACTGCGTTTTTGTTTTTTTGTTTTTTTTTTAAGCCCTGAATCGGTATAGGTGGAATAGGTTTAGTCTTAAATAAATCATTGCACGTAACACACTGATGAGACGATGGGGGGTGGGGGCTGGAACTGCTGGATAGTACATATGCACCCCTGTCTGTGTAGGCATGCTCAACCCAAATCCAGAAACACCTGAGAGCCCCACCTCGTGCTGACTTAAGAATCTGGACCCAGCTCCATTTACTGGTCTCTCCAGCTGCACAGAGAAAGGACTGCTCTCTGAGGAGTGAAGATGGAGATGAGATTCCCCTAGTCATTCCCGTAAACCCCAGCTGCCACCACAGCCCCCTCCCACTCTTTCAGGGATGCAGCTGTGATGGAGAGGTTGGCTATTTAAATTAAAAGGAAAAAGACAGCAGGCACTGAGAAGAGAAAGCCCTCAACCCAGGGGGTGGGGGGGTGGTGGTGGTAGAGAATTGCTGTTCCTGCCCCATCCCCTGACTCTTCCCCATGGACCCAGCAACCTAGAGTGTCCCATCAGGCCATCTGTCCATTGTCCCTGAGCAGGGGCCTGAGATGGAGGTCAGCTTGCTGGCTCCATGCAGTGCCAAGCCACCTGCCACTGCCCACAGTGGCCCAAGGTAGAAGCCAAGAGTGTGGCATTCTGGAGGCAGAAGGAGCAAAAAGTTCTCTTTTCGAAAACTCCTCTCCTCCCCCCCTCCCCCACCTCTTCCATGTGGAGACATCAGACACCCACAGCTTGAAAAGCCCCCTGACCCAACGGGGCTGGGTGTTTCCCATGCAGATCAGCAGTCAGGTGGGGGAGACCTGTGCCCCGCCGTTTCCTGGGAGAGGCGCCGTGGCTGCAGTAGCCATTGGGTGCAAGGGGTACAGACCACTCCCCTGGGCTATGCGTTGGTCTCTGTTGGTTTGGCCTCTGTGTCGCTGTCACTCAGATAGTTATGGGAGTATCGCAGCCTGGAGGTGTTGTCCAGAGGGTCGTGCTCATCATCTGACCGGTCAGGGGCAAGGGACTTCCAGTAGCTGGTAGGGCTGGAACTCTTCAAGCTGCCATCATCGGAAGCTGCCTTGGAAGGCCCCTTGTTTTTTGACAACCATGACTTGACTCCGTCGACGCGGTCCTCCAGCTCTGAGTCCACATCCGAGTCCCCCTCGGGTTTATTCTTTCTTTTCTGATACTTTGTCACCATGTCCTGCAAACTGGTGATGAGGTCCTCATTCTCATCGCTCTCCATTTCATCCTCGATGGCAGCCTGCAGGTCCCCAATGCGCTTGAATGCCAGTTTTAGATCGGCCTGTAGGCTCTGGTTAGCAGCCTCCAGGCTTTCCAGATCCATCTCCAGTTCATGCTTCTTGCGGCTTGCCTCAGCCTCCTTCCTGGCAAGCTCGCCCATCTCCTCCTTGGTGTCCCGAAGCTGCCGCTGTAGCCTCTTGTTCTGCTCCTTCTCCCGGTTCTCAGCTGCAGTGCGCTGATCCCGCTCCTCCGTCAGCTTCTCCATGTTTTCCTTGAGCCGGCTGGCCAGGCTCTCCAGCCTCTTCACTTGGGTCCTTTCGAACTCCAGGCGGGTCTCCAGCTCCCGGATCTTAGCTTCCTGCCTGCTCACCAGGGACTTGTCCACCATGGACTGCTCCAGGAACTCCACTTGGCTCTGGAGGGCTTGGAGCTTCTCCTGCAGCTCTTGCTTCTCCTTATTGGCTTCTAGCTGAGCCTGGAGATCATTCATCTGCGCTAAGTCCCGCGAGGCCTGAGCCACAGCTGCCTTGTGCTTCTTCATCAGCTCATTCATGTCCTCCTGATCCTCTTCCAGCCGGCTTTGGATCTCATTCTTCTCACGCTGAAGACGGCTCAGCTGCTCCTCCAGCGCTGTCTTGGCTTTGGCAATGTCATCAATCTGCAGGTGCAGGTCTTCCATCTCCACCTCCATTGCTTTCCGTGCTTTCACGGCTGCTGCACAGGTGAACTCTGACTCCTCCAGCTGGTTCTTCAGCTGGGCGATCTCCCTCTTGCTGGGTGCATTGTTCTTCAGGTGATCCAGCATGATCTGGGCGTCTGCCAGCAGGGCCTTGGTACGCTTCAGGTCTTTCCGGAGCCGCTTCTCAGACTCCAGGTCCCGCTGGCTCACCTGTTCACTCAGCGTGGTGAGTTTGCTTTCCAGTTCCCGCTTCTCTCGCAGCACCTTCTGCTTATCCTCGTACTCCTCCTCAAGCTGCACTTCCATTTGTTTCAACTTCTTCTGACATGACTGCCGAGCCTCCTCCACCTCCTCATCCCGACTTTCCACCTCCTTGGAATGGGTCTGCCTCATCCTCTCCATCTCCATCTTTCATTACTACAGCTTTGTAGTATAACTTGAAGTCTAGAATTGTGATACTTCTAGGGTTTTTTTTTCTTTTTAAATATTGCTTTGGCTATCTGGTGTCTTCTGTGTTCCATACAGATTTTACGACTGTTTGTTCTAGTTCTATGAAAAATGTCACTGGTATTTTGATAGGGATTGTGTTAAATCTATAGATTGTTTCAGATAGTATGAGTATTTTAACAGTATTTGTTCTTCCAATCCATAAGCATAGACTATCCTTCCACTTGTTTATGTCATCTTCAATATCTTTCATCAGTGCTTTGTACTTTTCAGAGTACAGGTCTTTCATCCTTGGTTAAGTTTATTCCTAGGTATTTTATTATTTTTGGTAAATTGTAAATAGAATTGCTTTCTTAATTTCTCTTTCTGTTGCTTCATTTTAGTATATAAAACTGCAACATATTTCTGTATGTTGATTTTTGTATCCTGTAACCCTATCAAATTCATTTATCAGTTCTAGTAGATTTCTGGTGGAGTCTTTAGGATTTACTATACATAGTATCATGTTATCTGTAAATAGCGAAAGTTTTACTTCTTTACCAAAGTGGATACCTTTTATTCCTTCCTCTTGCCTGATTGCTGAGGCTAGGACTTCTGGTACTATATTAAATAATAGCAGTAAGAGTGGACACCCTGACTTAGCAGATAAGGTTCCTGACCTTAGCAGATAATGCTCTCAGTTTTTCACCTTTGAGTATGGTATGAGCTTTTCATATAAGGCCCTTATTATGTGGAAGTATGTTTACTCTAATCCTAGTTTGTTGAGGGTTTTTATCATGAATGGATGTTATACTTTGCCAAATACTTCTTCTGCATCTATTACACTGATCATATGGTTCCTAGACTTTCTCTAATTGTTGTGATCTATCACATTGGTTTAATATTCACAAGTCAATCATTCTTGCATCCCAGGGGTAAATCCCACTTGATCATGGTTAGTGATCTTTTTAACGTATCTTTGAATTTGGTTTGCTAATATTTTATTGAGGATTTTTGCATCTATGTTTCCCAAAGGTATTGGCCTGTAGTTTTGTTTTTTGTTTTTGTTTTTGTTTTGTAGTGACTTTATCTAATTTTGGCATCCGGGTAATGCTACCTTCATAGAATGAATCAGGAAGTTTTCCTTCCTCTTTTTTTTATAGGTTGGGAGGAATGGGTATTAACTCTCCTTTAAATGGTAGAATTCACTTGTGAAGCCATATGGCTCTGAATTTTTGTTTCCTGAAAGTTTTTTTTGTTTTGTTTTTTACTGATTACCAGCAATGAAGTCGAATCAGTCTGTTCAAATTTTCTATTTCTTCCTAGTTCAGTTTGGGAGATTCTATGTTTCCAGGAATTTATATATTTTTTAGGTTACAATTTGTTGGCATATAATTTTTCTTAATTCTTTTTCATATTCTCTTACAATCTTTTGTAGCTCTGATATTAGTTGTTATTTCTCCCCTTTTGTTTCTGATTTTATTTTTATTTTATTTTTTTATTTTATTCTCTCTTTCTGTTCTTTAGTGAGTCTGGATAAAAGTATATTGACTTGTTGATCTTTTCAGAGAACAAGCTCTTGGTTTCATTGATCTATTATTTTTTTAGTTTCTATTTTGTTTATTTCTGCCCTAATCTTTGACTTCCTTCCTTCTACTGGTTTTGGGTTTTATTGTTCTTTTGCTAGTTCCTTAGATTTAAGGTTAGGTTGTTTATTTGAAATTTTTCTTCTTGAGTTAGGCCTCTATTGCTATAAATGTCCCACACAAAATAGCTTTGCTATATCCCAAAGATTTTGGACAGTTGTGGTTTCATTTTCATTTGTCTACCTGTATCTTTTTATTTCATCTTGATTTCTTAGTTGACCCATTCACTGTTTAGTAGCATGTCCTTTAACCTTCATGTGTTTGTGTGCTTTTCAGGTTTTTTCTTTTGGTTGATTTCTAGTTTCATGGCATTCTGGTCAGGAAAAGTGCATGGTATAACCTCAATCTTTTTTTTAATTTTTTGAGATTTGTTTTGTGGTCTATAATATGATCTATGGTAGAGAATTTCCATGTGCACTTGAAAACAATGTGTATTCTGCTATCTTAGGATGGAATGTTCTGAATATATCTGTTGGATTCATCTGTTCCAATGTGTCATTCAAAGCCTCTGTTTCCTTATTGATTTTCTGTTTGGATGATCTATCCACTGATATAAGTGGGATGTTAAAGCCTCCTACTATTATTGTATTACATTAGGTTATTCCCTTTATGTTTGTTATGCTCTATGTATTTGTGTACTACCATGTTGGGTACATAACTATTTATAATTGTTATATCTTCTTTATAGTGTCCTTCCTTGTCCCTTGTTGTAACCTTTGGGTTTTTTAAATTCTTTTTTTATTACAGATTTTATTTATTTATTTGAGAGAGAGCAAGAGCATGCACGCACAACCAGGGGGAGCAGCAGGCAGGAGGAAAAGGAGAAGCAGTCACCCCATTGAACAAGAATACTGATGCAGGGCTTGATCCCAGGACCCTGGAGTCATGACTTGAGCTGAAGGTAGATGTTTAACTGACTGAGCCACCTAGGCACCTTTCTCCATCTTCTCTTTCCGGGATCCCTATTATGCAAATATTGTTATGCTTGATGGTGTCACTGAGTTTTCTAAGTCTATTCTCATTATATATTATTTTCTTCCACCAGCTCAGCTTGATTGCTTTCCATTTATCTATCATCCAGGTCACTGATACATTCCTCTGCTTTCTGTAGCCATCTATTTATTCCATCTATTGTATTTTAAATTTCATTTATTGAGTTTTTCATCTCTGATATGTTATTTTTTATCTCTTAAGGGTCTCACTGAGGTCCTCCCCTCTTTTCTCAAGTTCAGTGAGTATCTTTATGGTCACTACTTTAAATTCTCTATCAGGCATATTACTTATCTCTATTTCATTTAGATCTTTCACAGTATGACTAGGTTCTTCAGTCTGCTGTCTCTTGTTGTGCCCTTGGATGATAGTCTGTTAAGAACACGTTCTCCATTATTCACAGTCTTGTAGGACCCAGGAACATAAGCCTTGCCAGCCAACAAAGCCAGGCAATCTGAAGGTGTCCCCTGATAGCAGCCACAAAAATCAGAGCATTAAGAAAGGTATAACTTTTTTTTTTTTTTTCTGGAGACACCAGCAAACTGAAGCAAGGCAGAGGGAGAATGCAAAGATAGCATTCATCAGCCCCCATCCCTGAAGAGTACCCCAGCAAGATCCCAGATATGTGTTAAATTAGATCCTACTTCTTAGGCCAATGCTTTAAGGTAAGCAGATAAGCCTCATTTACAGGATATCTGGATACTTCTCACCTGCTGCATCCCTGGGACAGATAAGTCCTGTGTGAGCACTTTAGGAATCCTTTCTCACTTTGCTACGGACACAAACCCTGTTGGTTTTCACAGCTAGATGTTTTGGGGGGCTTATCTCTCAGGTACAGGTCTTGAAAGTTGGGATGCTAGATGTGAGGTTCAAATTTCACTCCTCAGAGAGAAACTCTGAATTTAAGTTCCCTCCTGATTCAGGGTCTTTGCAGCAGGGGTGGGGTTTGTGGTAATATTGTGTTTCAGCATCCTAACCTGTTTTGATGTAGGTTACTTTCTTCATTTACTGATGTGTAGGACTCACTCAGACAGTTTTGTGGGGTTTTTTCCAGAGGAAAATGATCCATATGTAGCTGTAGATTTGGTATGTCATGGGAGGAGAAGAGTTTAGGATCTTCCTATGTCACCATCTTGAACTGGAACCCCATGAGTTTCTCTTTTGTAGATTCCACATATAAGTTATTATCATCTAGTATTTGTCTTTCCCTGTCTGACTTTTCTCACTTAATGTCCTCAAGGTTCATATATGTTGTCACATATGGCAAAATGTCCTTGCTCAAAGCTAAATAATATTCCAGTTTGTGTGTGTGTACATAAACATATACACACACACAGAGCACCTTTATCCATTTATCTGTTGATGGGTATTTAGGTTGTTTCCATATCTTGGCTATTGTGAATAATACTGCAATAAACATGAACTGCATATATCTTTTTGATACCAAATTTTCACTTCCTTTGGGTATATACCCAGAAGTGGAAATGCTGAACCAGATAGATCTATTTTTAATTTTTTGAGGAAACTCCATTTTGTTTTCCATAGTAGCTGAAGTAATTTCATTCCCACCACCAGTGCACAATCGTTCCCTTTTCTCCATCTCCTCACCAACATTTATTATATCCTGTCTTCTTGAAAACAGTATAAAGTGTGAGGTGATGATCTCATTGTGGTTTGTATTTGCATTTCCCTGATAATTAGTAATGTTGAGCAACTTTTCGTGGACCTGTTGGCCATCTAGATATCTTCTTTGGGAAAATATGTTTAGTTCCTCTGCTCATTTTTAATTGGATTGCTTGTTTTGTTGTTATGAATTCCTTATGTAGTTTGGATATTAACCCCTTATCTAACATGTGGTTTGCAAATACTTTCTCCCATTTTGTAGGTTGGCTTTTCATTTTGATTGTGTCTTTTGCTGTGCAGAAGATTTTAAGATTCATGTAGTCCTGTTTGTTGATTTTTGCTATTGATCCTATCAAAAAATCATTGCCAAAAACAGTGTTGAAGAGTTCTTCCTTGTTTTCTTCTAAGAAGTTTGTTATTAAGACTAATGTTTGGGATGCCTGGGTGGCTCGGCAGTTGAGCCTCTGCCTTTGGCTCAGGGCATGATCCTTAAATCTGGGATCGAGTTCCCAGATCAGGCTCTTTGCAGGGAGCCTGCTTCTCCCTCTGCCTGTATCTCTAACTCTGTGTGTGTGTGTCTCTCATGAATAAATAAAATCTTTAAAAAAATAGACATGTTTAATTTGAACCATTTCAAGTTAATTTTTGTGAGTGGTGTAAGATAGGTCCAGTTTCATTTTTCTGCATGTATTATCCAGTTTTCCCAGCACCATTTATTGAAGAGACTGTCCTTTCTCTATTGAGTGTTCAATAACCCACTTGGCTCCCTTATCAAATATCATTTGACTGTATATGCAGGGGTTAATTCTAGGCTCACTATTTTGTTCCATGGTCTAATTTTATACTGATACTATTTGATTATGATAGGTTTGTGGTATAGTTCAAAATCAGGAAATGTTCACTCCAGATTTCTTCTTCTCGAGGCTACTTTGGCTATTTAGGGTTTTTTGCAGTTTTATACAAATTTTAGCATTGTTCTATTTCAGTGAAAAATGCCTTTGGAATTTTGATAGGGTTTGAATTGAATCTATAGATAGCTTTGGGTAATATGGACGTTTTAGCAATATTAATTCTTTTGATCCATAAACACAGGATGTGTATTTGTGTCTTTTTCTTTTAGGAAGTCTTGTAATTATACAAATCTTTCATTCCTGGATTAAATTTATTACTAGATATTTTATTGGTTTTTATTCTATTGTTAATGGGACAGTTTTCTTTTTCAAATATTTCATTGTTAGCATATAGAAATGCAATTTATTTCTGTAGGTTGACTTTGTATCTGCAATTTTACTGAATTCATCAATTACTTCCACCTATTTTTTGGTTGAGTTTTTTGGATTTTTCTTCTTTAAAAAAAAAAAAAAAAAAGATTATTCATGAGAGACCGAGAGACAGAGAGAGAGAGAGAGAGAGACATAGGCGATGGGAGAAGCAGTTTCCATTCAGGGAGCCCAATGTGGGACTCAATCCCAGGACCCTGGAATCACAATGTGAGCCAAAGTCAGACGCTCAACCACTGAGCCACCCAGGTGCCCCAAGTCTTTTGGATTTTCTATATATAATTATGTTATCTGAAAATAATGACCATTTTACTTCTTCCTTTCCTTTTTAAAACAAATTTATTTAAGTAATCTCTGCACCCAACATGGAGTTCAAACCCATGACCCTATATGATCAAGTGTTGCATGTTCTTTGAATGAGCCAGCCAGGTACTACTTACCTTCTTTCTAATCTGGAGGACTTTGTTTTTTTTGTTTTTTTTTTTTTAATTTTTATTTATTTATGATAGTCACAGAGAGATAGAGAGAGAGGCAGAGACACAGGCAGAGGGAGAAGCAGGCTCCATGCACCGGGAGCCCGACGTGGGATTCGATCCCGGGTCTCCAGGATCGTGCCCTGGGCCAAAGGCAGGCGCCAAACCGCTGCGCCACCCAGAGATCCCTGGAGGACTTTGTTTTGCCTAATTGCTCCAGCTAGGACTTCAGAATTATATTGAATAAGTGTGGGGAGAGTGGGCATATTTGTATTATTTCTGATCTTAGAGAAGTTCTCAATTTTTCACTGTTGAATATAATGTTAGCTGTGGGCTTTTCATTTATGGCCTTATTATGTTGAGGTATGTTCCTTCTATACTTAACCTATTGAGAGTTTTTATCATGGGGATATTGTATTTTGTCCAGTGCTTTCTCTGCATCTGTTTTCATAACCACATAATTTTCATCTTTCATTATATTAATGTAATGCAGTCTTTTATTGATTTCCATATGTTGACCCATCTTTTCATCTCCAAGATTAATCCCACTTGTTCATGTTTTATTTAAATTTTAGCATAATTGTTATATTAGTTTTAGTGTGCAACAGTTATTTAACAATTCTACACATTTCTCAGTGCTTATGAAAATAAGTATACTCTTAATCTCCTTTATCTATTTTACCTATGCCCCCACCTATCTCCTCTCTAGTAACAACCAGTTTGTTCTCTATATTTAAGAGTCTGGAGCAGGTTTTTGGTTGTTTTGTTTTGTCTTTTTTCTTTGTTCATTTGTTTCTAAAATTCCACATGTGAGTAAAGTCATATGGTGTTTGTCTTTCTCTGATTTATTCCATTTAACATACCCTCTAGGTTCCTCCATTTGTTGCAAATGGCAAGATTTCATTCTTTTTTATGGGTTATTGATATTCCATTACACAAACACACACACACACACACACACACACATACACACACACACACACAAACACACCCCAACCTTCTTTATCCATTCATCTATAGTGAACACGTGGGTTGCTTGCATATCATGGCTATTGTAAATAATGCTGTAATAAACACAGGGGTGCACATATTTTTCAAAATTGTGTTTTTATTTTATTGGTAAATACCCAGTAATGGAGTTACTAGGTCATATGATAATTGTATTTTTAATTTTTTGTGGAACTTCCGTATTCTTTTCCTTCTATTAACTTTGGGCTTAATATGTTCTTTTTCTAGTTGCTTAAGGCTTAAAGTTAGGCTGCTTATTGGAGATCTAATTTCTTTAAATATTCATTGCTTTAAACTTCTCTAAGCACCATTCCATAGAATTTGATATGTTGTGTTTCCGTTTTCATTTGTTTTAAAGTAATGTACTTCTTCTGATTTTTTTTTTTTAATTAAAGGTTTTATTTGACAGAATGAGAAAGTACAAGTAGGGGGAGCAGCTGAGGCAGAGGAAGAAGCAGGTTCCCCACCACGCAGGAAACCCAATGAGGGGCTCTATCCCAGAATCCTGGGATCGTGACCTGAACTGAAGGCAAATGCTTAGCCAACTGAATCACCTAAAATCTTCTCTTTCAATTTTATGTCTTTTGATATAAAAGCTTTATCTTTTGATCTTTATCTCTCTTGATTTTATCTTTGACCCACTTGTTGTTCAGAAGTGTCTTGTTGGGTTTCCATGTTTGATTTTCTAGCTTTGTTCCTGTTTATCTCTCATTCCATACTATTATGGTCCCAAAAGATAGTTGGTATGATTTGCACCTTCTTAAATTTGCTAAGACTTGTTTTGTGTCCTATCATATGATCCCTCCTGGAGAATGTACCATGCATACTTGAGAAGAATGTATATTCTGCTGCTGTTGGATGGAAAGTTCCATATATCTGTTAAGTCAATTTGGTCTAAAGTATGGTCAAATTCCAACATTTCCCTGTTAATTTCTTTTTGTCTGGATGACCTACCAATGGCTGATAGTCCCCATCTATTGAAGTACCCCATTATTATGGTATTATCTATTTCTCCCTTCAGATCTGCTAATATTTGCTTAATACATTTAGGTGCTCAAATGTTGAGTGCATATATACTTATAATTGTTTTATCTTCTTGATGAAGAAGACCCCTTCTTGACCCCTTTATCATTACATAATGATTTTGTCTCATTACCATTTTTTGGCTTACAGTTTAGCTGTCTGAAATAAATATGGCTATCTGCTTTCTTTTGGTTTCCACTTGCCTAGAATATCTTTTTCCATCCCTTCAGTTTGAACCTGTGTCTCTTTAGGATTGAGATGCCCTCCTTTAGGCAGCATATTTTTGAGGCTTGTTTTATCTATCCAAGCATTGTGCCTCTTGATTTGTTTCTTTTTCCTTTTGGTTCTGTTTCTCTGTGAATTGCTGGTTTTCCATAGTGGAAAGAGGAGGCTCGTTTCCTCCTCCTTCTTTTTTTTTTTTTTTTTTTTTTTTTTGTTTGTTTGTTTCATAAATCTACTCTCAACTTTTGCTTTGTGGTTACCACAAGGCTTACATACAACATATCATAGATAAAACAGTTCATTTTATGCTGATAGCAACTTACCTTCATCTGCCTGTAAGGCTCCACACTTTTACTCCTCCCCTTTTATATTTTTGGTGTCACAATGTACTCCTTTTTGTGCTGTGTATTCATTAGCAAATCATATTAGTTTTACTTTATACTTTTTTCCTTTAACTTGTATTCTGTAGTTAGGTGGTTAACACACCATTCTAATGTAGAGTTACAGTTTTTGAATTCTATTTTTCCCCTCTACCAGAATGCTATGTATTTTCATATGTTTTCATGTCCCTGATTAGCATATTTTCATTTCAGCTTAAAGAATTCAGTTCCAGCGTTTATTAAAAGGCAGTTGTAGGGATCCCTGGGTGGCACAGCGGTTTGGCGCCTGCCTTTGGCCCAGGGCGCGATCCTGGAGACCCGGGATCTAATCCCACATCAGGCTCCCGGTGCATGGAGCCTGCTTCTCCCTCTGCCTGTGTCTCTGCCTCTCTCTCTCTTTCTCTATGACTATCATAAATTAAAAAAAAAAAAAAAAAATTTAAAAGGCAGTTGTAGTGGTGGTGAAATCTTTCAACCTTTGGGCGAGAAAGCCTTTATTTCTCCTTTGTATCTGAAGAATAATTTTGCCTGATAAAGTATTCTTGGCTGGCATTTCTTGTCTTTAAACACTTGGAATATGTCCTTCTACTCTGCCCTGGCTTGTAGAGTTTCTGTTAAGAAATATGCTGATAGCCTATGTGGTTGCTTTGTAGGTTACTTTTTTTCCCTGGCTGCCTTTAATATTCTTTATCATTGATTTTTGAGTTTCACTATCTGTCTTGGGGAAGATCTTTTTGCACTGAAATGATAGGGTGGTGGTGGCTTTGCATACGTGTATGTCCAAGCCCTTTCCTGGGTTTGGAAAATTCTCAGCTGTTTTTTCCTTAAATAATCTCTGCCTTCTTTTCCCTCTCTTCTCCTTCTGGTACACCAGTTTTTCTGACATTTGCCCTCCTGATTGAATCCAATAGCTCTTGTAGCATTTCTTCACTCCTTTTAGATCCTAGTTCTCTCTCCTCTTGAATTATTTCTATGTTCCTGTTCAAGTCATTTACTCTTTCTTCCATCTGGTCTGCCTCATCTGGTCTGATGCTCCCTTAGTGCACTCTTCCATTCATTCATTAAATTCTTGAGCTCTAGAATTTATTGGTTTTTTTAAAAAATAATTTTCATCTCTTTGGTAAAGAACTCGTTCTGTTCATTGATTTGATTACTGAGTTCATGGAGGTTTTTTGTAGCTTGTTGAATTTCCTCATAAAAACTATTGTGAATTCTTTATCAATTAGGTTATACTATTCTGTTCCTTTGTATTTGCTGGTGGAGAAATATCATTTTCTTATTGTGATACTGTATTTCCTTGATAGTGTTTGTAGGTATGCATTTCTGCCTTCACTTTTGAAGTAGCAAGCGCCTTAACTAATTATTATCTCCTCTTTGATTCTTACATTTCAACAGGCTGGCTATTAGAAAACTTTCTTCTTCCAGACTGTGGAAGCTCAATTTTGTGGTTTCTCCCTTGCCCACTGAGCTTGGCGTAGTATCTGGGCATCCTTTGGATCTGCTGGAGCTGGCTCTTGTGATGCACTTGGGAGTGCACACAAGGCGCCAACAGCAGAGTTGGGTGAGGTATGGGTTTGGTAGAGTACTGAAGGTGCCTACAGCCTGGGTGGAAGAGGACCCTGGAGAGGGGTATTCCCAGAGGTTTGTGGGGAGACTTCCTGCTGAAGTCCTGACAAACATACCAGATAATGTTAATGCCCTTTGATATCCTTATCTGGCTCCTTCCCTTTCTCCCTCCTCTCAAGTCATAGAGGGCCTTCCTCAGAAACCTGGGTGCCTTCTGGGAGAGACACAGGATTGTATTGCAGAACTGTGGTAGCTAGGCATTCTCACTCACTATTTTTACTTTCTATCTCCTCAAAGTCCAGTCCACTGCAGTGTCACCCTGCAGTGGTGGGGCTGCCCTGGCTGAGTTCCTCCCTCTCCTCTGCATCTAAACCTGTCTCTACCCATCCCTGCTCCATTCAGATGGCAGGCTGGCCTTCCACAAATTCTGTTTGTATCTCCCAGTGATACACCCAGGCTCTTTATCCCCCATCACAGAGGATGGAACAGGTTCACCAAATTTCTTGGATCTGTAGCCCATACTAAGGGTCTATATATTTTTGGGCGCACAGATGCATTGGTGTGTCCCTTGGGGTAACCTGCAGAGGCACTTTTGCCCAGTTATGGATTATCTAGCTGTCATAAAAGGGGAGAGGAAAGAGGAATGACTTACATTACCATGATTCTGATATCACCGTGAGACTGTAGTCTCTGAGATAAGACAAAGGCTAAGTTGAAATGGCAAGAGAAAAAAAATTCTTTTAAAAAGTTATTATTCATATTAGTAAAGGAAAAACACAATTCCTATCTGTTGAATTTTTTTCAGCATAAAGGATTAACAAGAGAAATAAAAGCTAATTTAAAGTAAAAGCTAATAATAGCACAAACTCAAAGCCTAGAGTTCTAGATTTCGCTTTGCCACTTACTAGCAGTATGTGTTACTTAAAACCTACCTAATTTGTTGGAAATTTCTTCTTTAGCATCATTTGGCATTATATCAAACACATTTCTTAGAAACTGTTGCAAAAATGTTGATGCCTTCCTAATTGGCACAGAAATGCAATACAGGGTTCAGAAGGTTAATTTCACAGGTTTTATAAAAACCCGTGATAATTAAAAGGTTTTGATTAAATCCATTTACCAATTCCAAGAGAACCTAGAATGGAAATATGAACAAGCTCATAAAAACCATCAAAGGATTGCTAGAATACGTTTGACACTTCCAGGCAGTCCAAGATTCTTAGAAGGAAAATATTCTGATTTGGAATTTTAAGCTCAGCCTCAAGACTTTTTCTTGTAAATAATGACTCTTAGGTTTTTTTAGCTGCCCAAAGTGTATCAAAAGCACCTTTATGTTTTGGCTTACTACCACGTGCTTTGATACACCTGTCATGCCACCTCTCGCTCCCCAGCCTGAAGGTAAGCCCAAATACCTGTTTTGGAACTTCACTTTTTTGGGGGGGGGACTTTATAGGCAGTTTACACAGAGCCTTGGCATGAACTGTAGAGCCAGTAAGTGTGAATTCAAATTCCAGCTTCACCATCACTTACTATATACTTTTGGGCAAATCACTAAGCTTCTCAAAGCTTGTTTTCTCTACTGTAAGATAGAAATATATACCCAATCTCACAAGAGTGCTTTTAAGAATAGTAGTGCATGAGACGCCAGAGTGGCTCAGCGATTGAGCATCTGCCTTCGGCTCAGGGTGTGATCCTGGTCCCGGGATAGAGTTCCACATCGGGCTCCCCACAGGGAGCCTGCTTCTCCCTCTGCCTGTCTCTTTCAATCTGTCTCTCATGAATAAATAAAATCTTTACACGCACTACATGCACTATTACTTGTTTTTTTTTTTTAAGAATTCACTTGGTAAACATGCTGTACATGCTCATATTAGCAGCTAGCTACACTTATTGGCTCAAAAGCAGGTGTCTTTATTAAAAAAGATTCCATGATCTTTCATGCCCCTGCCTGAGGGACTTACCTTTTTTTTTTTTTTTAAATGTTTGATTTTATTTTATTCATGACAGAGAGAGGCAGAGACCTAAGGCAGAGAGAGAAGCAGGGAGCCTGACGTATGAGACTCAATCCCGGGACCCCAGGATCACGCCCTGAGCCAAAGGCAGACACACTTAACCGCTGAGCCACCCAAGTATCCTGGGACTCACTCTTCTATACAGTGCCCAGCACGGCTCCCTCTCAGTACACGAGCTCCATTCCTCATTAGTTCAGTTTTCACTGTCTGCCATAATTACAGCACCACCAGATTACCAATTCATCACACTCAATATTGTAAATTAAGTCACCAACATTACTCACAAAAAATAAAATCTACTCAAATTTAAAAATTGAAAGGATAGGGAAGCCTAGGTGACTCAGTAGTTGAGCCTCTGACTTCAGCTCAGGTTGTGATCCTGGGGTTCCTGGGATGGAGTCCTGCACCCAGCTCCCTGCAGGGAGCCTGCTTCTCCCTCTATGTCTCTGCCTGTGTCTGTCATGAATAAAATAAAATCTTAAAAAAATGGAAAGGACATGCATTTAGCATACAATTTAACATCAACTCATTCTATATTATCTATGTATGTTTTTACTGGGGCGGGGGGGGGTGGTTTGGGGGAAAAAAAACATCATCAACCATAAATTTATCTGCTCACATATACCTTACCAAATTATGATTTGTAGGACCGTTCCCCCAAAATACAAATACTCTTGATATCTAATGCGAAAGGTTTTCTCTACAGAGGGAATGTTAGGCTAATAAATATCCCATGTTGTTTCAAGTTTTCTGGGAATAATGTCAGTAACGAAGTAAATTGTATGCTTTCCTACCTTTTGTGGATAAGACCATTTTACTCCCCCTCAAATTTGCCATGATTGTGATGGATTAGGTAAAAAAATTAGGATAACACCCAGAATTTGAAATTGGATTACCCTCTCATTCTGCCATACATGCGTAACATTTACAATTAGGTGGCTGAAAAGACTCGGCAACATTTAAAAGTTATCAAAGTGGTAACTAAGAACCCTTAAATCTGACCAACTGGATTATCTCACTGAAGATTAATATTTACAGAAGAGTCAGTATGAAGCCTATACAGAGGGCAACAGAAATTCAGTGTAGCTTTGGCATCCAAAGATGTGGCTGTCCTGACCAGGAGACTCAGATGTCCTCATGACCATTTGGTCTCCTAGGAGATTGGTGTGCACTAGACCATTACAGCTTAATGATATTTGCTAGTGTACTGACCCAACTCCACCCATTTTGCTTCGTACTTCAACCAAACTTCTGATTCATTTTATTCCTAGAACTGTTCTACTGGGAGAATGTACTCCTTAAACTCAAGTATCCAGGTCTTCCTCCCAGTCATTTACTCACTGTAATCTGGCACCATGGTTTTACCTCAAAATATTAAGAAAATTTTAAAGTACCCTCCATGATGTCACTCATTTAGGATCCATTAGTTTGAAGGGAAGAAGTATAATCAAAGATGGCATACTGTAAAACAAGATACTTTAGCTTATTTTACCCACGCAAGTCTTCTTGTGCATGTTGAAATGAAGTTAGATTCTAGGCTAAGAAATTTTCAGTTAGCCTAGATTATACACCTAGTATCCACAGAAAAAAATCGCCTATCAATTTGTCTGAAAACTTCCAAAGCAGCCACAAGAGGCTTTAGAAAGTTGTACAGCATGTTAACCATCTTATTCTGCTTCACTTCAAATCCCACATGGAAGTAGGTGCTCTAAAATACTCTATTGTAGATTATGAGCTATATATACCTTTATGAGCTACAACTAGCCTTCATTAATTGTGAGTGTTATGTTCTATGAAAAGTCTTGCTAACAATGTATTAGCAAATATTGAATCATTGTTCCTAGGAGGAATAGGTACCTATAAGTCAGCTACATTTTCATCCATATATCCTTGCTTTATTTGTTCCTGTTTAAACATACATTAACCTTGAACTCATAGTCAATAGCTTGTAGCTTAGGCCTAAATGAAGCTTATCTACCTTCCTGAATTTAGGGATACCAGACTACAAGCACCTAAGCACTATGCTTCGTCACCCACAAGCACAAAAATGTCAAGAATATGGCAGAAGACAGACTTCAAAAAGGATACCTGTTTGTGGTATGAAAGTTGAAAAAATGGTTAGCTTATTCGACTTCAACTGGGAATTTCAGAGAACTCAAATTTTAAGCGCCATGTCGGCAAAATGACTGTCAAAGTACATGAATAGATTTTTGGGTTAGAAGTAACTTTTTTAAGTAGATGAATTTACAAATAGATAATCAGATACTGACCAACTATGTATTTTTTCCCCCTAATTCCTACAAGCAGATCACAAGGTCTACTTTACACTTCTGTTGGTTCCTCTAAACAGTCATGAAAGTTTGCTACATCTAATAAAGACCTTTCAAGAACAGATGGGGGTAATAAATCTTCACACAAGAAATCCCAACTATGCAGTGTATACAGAAAACTGCAAATCCTGTTACTTTAGATTTTGGAATTTTATAGATACAAGTTCTAAGGTGTCTCAAACATCTCTAACATCTCAAAGCTTAAACCATTTTGTATTCAAGTTTAACAAAAATGGTATATACTTTTCATCTACGTGTACTGTCAGCCTCTGTGGTCAGACAAAATATATATAATGCTACTATGGTTAAATAATTATAAATTACGAAATATAATACCTGTTGGGTATATGTATTCAAGCCATGGGAGTTATGTGGGGGTTAACGTGTACATCTTGAAGGTCAAGAAAAGCTGAGGTGAAAAGCACTCAAAGCTTCATCAGGAAGAGAAGGGGGACACTGTCCTAGCCATGGTTTTATTTGGATTCATTTATTTGCTCCTAAAGAGCTGGTGCTGAAATAATTTTAGCATGATCTTAGATAATCAGATGTGTAACTCAAGAAGCTATCTTTGGCAATGTGAAGAATGGTCTAGTTTTAATTTCTATTCCATTCTCAAAAGCGTATTCAAACTGCTAAGGATATTTTTTATGTACATGACTGGGCCCTGGCCCCCCATCTTCTAAATCTATTCTTGATAGAACCCCCAAATACTGATTTTTCACAACTACTTTAAGTGATGAGGTATTGAGGATTGGGACTTCATCTCTTATCAAATTAAAAGATTTCTTTTAAGAATAAGGCTTAGGGGGCACCTGGGTGGCTCAGTTGGTTAAGGGCCTGCCTTCGACTCAGGTCATGATCCCAGGGTCCTGGGATCAAGCCCTGAGGCAGGCTCCCTCTGCCCCTCTCCCTGCTCATATGCTCACTCCTTTACACACTCAAATCTTTAAAAAAAAAAAAAAAAGGCGGCTTAAACTAATCCCAACTTTAGGAGTCACTGCTGTTATGGTTTCACACCATAAAAAATGAGGACTTAAGCTAATTACCTTCCAGCTTGGAAACCTTACTATAGGCAAACTGGCATTCATCTCAAAGAATGTTAAAAGAATTCACATGGAAATCTAAATTCATCAAACACAATGGATAAATTCTTGTGCCTCTTTTCCATAAAAAGATGACACCCTTGAACTTAACAGCACTTTCCTCATGAAAGAGGTTCTTTTGCCAATTCCAGCTTATCCCCTATCTGTACAAAACCAATTGCAAAGAGAAATAAAATAACATCACCGTGCACTGTTTAAGGAATTTTTATTAAAGCAAGAATTTTATAATCCAAATTACGTTTCCTTGCTCAGTTATCAATTCTGTTATTTAAAACAGAAGTGACATTCTGAGCTATTCCACAGTAAAGAATTACAAAATTAAAGAAAGGAATGCTTTAAATTTTTGTACTTTGCTGAAAATTCTTTTTCCCAGGGTCTATAAAACATTAATTTGTTTTTATATTTTACTATTTTTTTGTAGTTTTTTTGTTGTTTTTAAATCAGTAAGTAATCTAGGACTAGCATTGTTTGCTAGACCTGGCATTTGCTCGGTACATAAGGTTCAAAGTTTCCTTTCCTTTTTTTATTTATTTTATATTTTGCAATGTTTTTTTTCCATAATGTTTAAGTTTTTCGATGTTTAGATATTTTTCTTCGGTGAAGCACGAGTTTCTTTTCGTGGTCCCTGATCAATCTGTGAATGTGGGGAGAAAAAAACGTAATCATCAAACTTGCTAAGAGGCTAGAGTTTAATGATTCTAACTGCTAAAAGTAATTACATAGAGCTATTAGTTATTGCAACGCTGGCAATCATTACAATATAAAATGTATCAAGGTGCATAGCATTCAAGTGGCAAGTACCTAACAAAATAAGATGATCAATACTAGCACTGGTCAGTAGCAAATTTAAAGCCCATGGCCAAATTCAGTCTGCAGCCTATTGCTATCAAGTTTTGCTGGCACACAGACACCCCTATTAGTTTACATAATATGCCTATGAGCTCTTTCACACTGAAACTGTAGTAATTACACAAACATGGCCCACAAATCCTAAAATATTTCATATCTGGTCCTTTACAGAAAAAGCCTTGCCAATCTCTAGTTTGGGCCCCACAGTCTATGGTACCCCATTTCTTGAAAGTAATGCAGGGCAAGAAGAGTACAGACTCTGGGCAACTGTCAGTGCTGCAACCCAATGAAAGGTTTAATCTATCAAAGTCCTCTGAAAGGAAGTACACAAAAAGCCAAGCCCATTTAACACAAATCAGTATACAAATGAAGGTGCTTGGATTTAAAAATTCAAGTCAATACCAGGCTAACAGGTAAACTTTCCTTTGTTTCTATTTCTACTTCTCTTTGAATAATTAGCAATACATTTGGATTAATGGTAAGACGAATGTCTTCAATGTTCCAAAATATGCTCAAATTGATAAAAACAAGCTTAAAACCCAGGGAAGAATGCTCACTTTAAACAGTTGGAACACCAGTGGCACTGTTAACTGCTTTCTGGGCAGCCTCTTTAGCTTGGTGGGCTTGTAGTACAGCTACAGCTTCATCAACCTAAAAAAAGAAACAAACTGACTCTGAAAAGGAGTAACTAGAAGAATTTCAAATTCATGACATGTTAAGTGTTCAAAGAAACCAAACTCCTCTCCTCTGACGCAAGTGGAAGGAACGGATTCCAAAAAATTTCAACTGTATCCATATCCTTTTGGGTTCCATTCCACCACTATTCTAGAATTATGAACCCTCTTGCACTTACTTCTTTACTCTCTCACCAACCCACCCACCCCCCACCCAAAGTTGAGAAATAATGGCAAACATCTTTCTTCACTAAAGCAGCAGCACAGCTAAGAGGGCATGGATACAGCTAAGAGTGGCTACAGTTAAACTGACTGGATGTGAAACCAAGCTCTGCCCTTGACTGTGAACACAGGCAAATTTCCAACCTCTACTGCTTGTTTCCCCATGTATATTATAAAATGGAAATAATGGCATCATAGGTGGTAGATGTTAGAATTTATAATTAAGACTTATAAAACTTAGAACTGCACGATTTATATAAAGCACTTATTATTAATATTCCAGTTTCTACAAAAAGCCCCAAAATACATAGTATAAGAAGCTGTTAGATAAATGACAAATTTAAATTACTTTAGAACGGAGAGACTCTGGAGACTCAAGCATATGAAGAAGTTCTGAATTATCAATCTCCAACAACATGCCAGTGATTTTACCAGCAAGAGTAGGGTGCATGGCTTGAATTAGAGGAAAGAGCCGTTCACCTAGGGGAAGAAAAAAATTCCTTCAATTTGAAGAATTTTAAAGGACTCCACCATAATTAAAACTGGGTTTAAGAACCTGACTTTTGTATACAGCAAACAGACGCTAACCCAAAACCCACCATCTTGATAGTTATAAAACAGATGAACTTCATTGCCTTGCGGTAGATCTTAATTCTGTGTGCAGTTCCTTTTTCATATACTTCAAACTCCCTCCTCCAAAACTGTAGTAGGATCTGTGGTGCATAATGCCCTATTATTCTATTCACCAGAAGCAAAGTATTTCATTAATGGTATTAAAAAGTTTAGCAGACCTGCCAATTCAGACCGATCCTGCAACCTTAGCTATCGTTTTTAGGTGCAAAGCAGGTCTAAGCATCTCCCTGTTTTCTAGTCAGTCTCTGACTAGGTGGAATAAAGGCACTTACCCAACATTTGCTTTTGCTCTTGAGGTGGGGCAGATGCCAACATGGAAGCAGTCAAAGGCTCCTGACCTTGTACATGAACAGCAGGCTATAAAAAAAAAAAAAAAAAAAAAAAAAAAGAGAGGAATTTTCCTAAGTTTAAAATACAGAAGCAGGGATGGCCTGGGTGGCTCAGGTTAGGCATCCAACTCTGATTTTGGCTCAGGACACGATCTCAGGGCCGTGACACTGAGCCCAGCATCAGCTTCCATGCTCAAGATGGAGTCTATTTGGGATTCGCTCTTTCCCTCTGCCCCTCCCCACTCAAATAAAAGTTGAAGTACAGAAGTATTGAAACCTACTCACTAGAAAAATTACTAAATGATGAAGATTGCACTCTAAACATGAATAGGGGAAGCTGAGTCCATCAGAAATACAGCCCAAGATACAACACCTATACGCTTGAGTATTATAACCATAAAGAATATTTCATTTTCTTTTCTACCTGGAGTATTTAGTGCTTTATTTCTATTATGTTCATGACAATTTTGGTCTTAGGTTAAAAAAAACCCAGGATGGGCTAAATCTCAAAACTATCTATCACTCTTTCTTCCTTACAAATATGCTTAGCAAAGCTCTCAAAGCACAAATAATTCAGGATAAGGAATGCTGAGGTGTTGGGGTAGTCAGTTAAGCATCTGCCTTTGGCTCAGGTCACAATCCCAGGGTTGGAGATTGAGTCCCTGTACTGGGTTCCCTTGCTCTGTCAGAAGTGTGCTTCTCCCACTCCCTGTCAAATAAATTTAAGAAGAAGAAGAAGAAAAAAAAAAAAAAAAAGGAATGCTGAATGCTTGCCTAATCCCCATAAGACATTTTTATAGACTATTAATGGGACATCAAATAAAATGTTCTAGATAAGACAGCTTAAGTTCTCATAACCTAGTTGTCTTTAGTGTCTGTAACTGCAACCAAGGCCTCACACATTGTTCTAAAGGAATCAAAGTCCTACCTGCTGCATGGTGACTTGTGGCTGTGCATTAAGATGCTGTTGAGGATTGCGAACTCCTGCAGCGTACTTATACTGTGGAACGGTGCGAACGGCAGGAGTGGCTGCGGCAGCAGCAGCTGCGGGACGTGGACCCATTGTCTGTGTTGATGTGTTAGCTAAAAAATAAATACGTGGTTTTGTACTTTTTACCTTGTTCTTTCAAATTGGAAATCAAATTTTACAGAAAGCATTAAGACCTACCAACACGCTGTGTTGACATGACTCGTGGAACCTGTGAAGAAGCTGGTCTCATAGTACTAAATGGTGGTCTAGGAGCGGCTGGGCGGATAGCACCGGGCATATTTTGGAATGCTACATTTAAAGATATGAACACACATTAACTGGAAAAAAACTCACTGGAAGTGTTCAATGCTGTTGAGCTGAGGTTTGAACAAAAGGATGAAAGTGACTAAATATAAGTACCATGGTTTTTTTGTTTTTATTTTTATTTTTTTCTTAGTACCGTGTTTTAAAGCTTAGTTTCTCACCTGTCATTTCCCCAGACTTCCCAGCTCAGAGAATGAATACATTAAACCATTCATTAAGAACAAGTACTTGTTAGTATCTGAACATGCTACACAAACCTGGCTCCAAGTGCTCCTGCAATATAGCACTGGGCCACAGGGCAAGGCTAAAAATACCAGGGCTCTGGTCCTTAACCACAGAACTAGATTTTTAGAAATTACTGCCTAACTAAATATGAAGAGTTGGATCCATTCCCAAACTTGTCATAAAGGAAAAATTAAGCCAGCATGGAAATTATTGGTCTCGAGACTGCATTATAGGATTCTTAAAAAAAAAAATAAAAAATAAAAAAAATCCCCAAAACGAATACCCGTAACCCTATATTATAAAAAAAAAAGAAACAAAAGAAAATATATTGCTGAAATATAACAGCTAATTTGTCTCACATAGATTTTTAGTACAAATAATTCATAACCTTAATTAAAAACAAAAGGCTTACGATGAGGTCTGGCACCCTGAGCAGTCCAGCGAGGACTTGGTCTTAGTTGAGCAATTTGGCTAGGAGGATAGTATGCAGCACGGTTCTGAGTCTGTAGAAAGCAAGCAAACATCAGGTAAGAAAAACAAATAATGCAGCTAGCTATATAAGTCTCAAAACATTCCACAAGTCTTTACATTCTTATCATTTTTTCAAACTTAATCACAATTCATGTTTCAATCTTAGGCCTTTATTTAGGGCACAAACACTAAAAGCGACCAAATATGAAAACCTGCATAAGGTTTTTATTTCTCTTCTGAAACATACCTGTGGGATAGCTGCCATGAAGTAACCTGAAGGAGGTGCTGGCTGGTAGGGGTTGATTACAGGATTGGGCACAGCTCTTACACTTGCCATTCTCTGCATATACTGGTTAGTGAGGTGAGCCTGGCGCTCTTCTTTGCGCTGAGCTAAAGCTACATACAATGGTTTGGTGGCCACAATTCTACCATTCATTTCTGTAACTGCTTTTGTGGCTTCTTCCGGGGAGGAGAAACATACAAAACCAAAGCCTTTGCTGCGACCACCCTCCATCATAACCTATTAAAAAAAAAAGTTCACTTAGAATGAGGCTGAGAGGAAAGCATTACTATTACAATTATAGCTACTGACTCAAGTAAACACTGTTAATGCTTTCATCTTTCCTACAATTTTTCCTTAATACCTAAATATTAAGGGTAAGCTACATACATGCAACATCTGAACCAAGAAAAGAGGTGGAGGTTAAGACAGCAAATGTGCTAAGATTTCAGACTGTCAACAGATAGAATATGAAAGTTTAAATATCTGAATGATACATTCAAGGCCTACAAAATTTGACTCTTTAGTACCATTAAATTTGACTTAGCAATTCAAGTTGACAAGATGCTTTACTATTCTTTTTTTGCAGGGCATGGGGGAGATAGGAGCAGCTGAATCTTAGAATATCCACATTTTAAAATAAAAATTTCACATTCAAGACCAGAAGGGCCATAAATATTTGCCAGGAAGAATCTTCCAAACACTGAGATCTTTTAAAGGAGCCAAGAGGAAATGCAAAGAACTCTTCACTAGCCCTGCAATGTACAATCTACAACGACATTCAACAGTATGTGGTGGCAAAGGAACAGGACCATCCTAAGGATCTCACTTACACGTGGCACCAAAACAAAACACCAAAAACCAACCAAACAACAAAAACAAAACTGAGCTCATGGTTGCTGGGAATGGGTAGGGGAAAGAATGAAGAGGTTTTAAAAAGCACAGTCTTAGCTGTAAATTAAGTCTTAGGGATGTGACTGATGTACAGTAAGGCGACTACACTACTGTATTACAAATGTGAAAGTTCCTGAGAGTAGATCTTAGAAGTTTTCATCACAAGAAAAAAATTTTTTTAACTGTGTATAGTGGTAGGTTATTAACTAGATTAGCATTACACAGCATATGCAACACAAACATCAAATCAGGTGTTGTACACCTGAATATGTCAACTATACCTAAAACAAGACCTAAAACATTTAATGTGCTAAAGTTAACATTTTAAAATAACGAAGAAAAAATGGACTTTACATTATTAAGTACATGGTACATTGAGACAATTGAGAAAAATTAAGTCTCTTATTCACATCACACTGAAAAATCAAATTGCCAAACAGATCTCAACCTGAACATAAAATACAAAAATATGGGGAAAGTAAGATGACAAAAAAAACCCAAGTCCTAAGTTAAAGACTGGAGAGAATATTTACAATGTAAAACAAAATTCTAATCAATAAAAAGACAACCAATCCGATATAAAAATATGCAAATTGGCGCAACTAGTCAGCATAAGACATGTCCACCACTGGAAAAGATGTATATTACTTTCCACTAAATTGGCAAGACTGCAGGAACTTGTCTAGGAACTTGGGACAATTTGGGACTATCAATTTTAAATATACCCACTAACCAGCAATTTTAACTCTAGAACTTTGGAAATCCTGGCATTTTTTGCAGATATGTAAGAATGTTTATTAGAATGGTGGGTCTAAAAATGGAAAGACAGATGTTTACCAGTATAGGTATAATAAAGTTATGATACGCCTACCTATACAATGAATATTCAACCTTCGGCAAAAAAAGTAAAATGAAAAAGCACCAAGCCTGAAATGAATATACAAATATGTATCTAGACCTTATGTTAAGTAAAATAAAACCACAAGTCACAGATTCTGTACAGTATGATCCTGATCTTCTAGAAAAAAAAAAAATTTTTTTTAAATTTTAAAGACCTTATGTACTCATGAGAGACACAGAGAGGCAGAGACAGAGGGAGATGCAGGCACCCCACACAAGAGCCCAATGTGGGACTCGATCCTAGGACCCCGGAATCATGCCCCAAGCAGAAGGCAAATGTTCAACCGCTGAGCCACTCAGGCGTCCCTTCTAAAAACTTTTTATACAAATACATAAAGTGTTTGGACAAACAGAAAATTATCCACCCAAATGGGGGACAGGGGGAAAATCACCTTTCATTCTTTACCTTTCTGCTTTGAAAAGTATTTTTTTCCAGCTAGCATTAACACATGACCTTCTCCTCCAGAATACACTCGCCAAATTTTCACATCCTTGCCACCAAAGAGTGATATTATGATCCATAAAGAACTTTAAAAACTTTATATACAGATGAATTCTTGGACCATGGACATCAGAAAAAAACATCTAGAGCAGAGGTTCTTATATCAAAATCCCAGAATTCAGGCTAGAATCATAATACCATAATTCTTCATTCCTGATTTCAAGTGAAAGAAAAAAAATCTATCTCTACGGCTATACGGTTTAGAGTTTGACTCCCCAGAATGAACTGCATAAGTGAATACAAATTTGCCTAATAACAATAATAGTTCCCTAATAAACTGCCACCTTTAACCAGGAAAGTAATTAAGTAAAGTAGAACAATGCATGTTACGTGAGGATCAATCACTAACTATGGTCAACAAATGCAGCCTTCCCCTCAGGAAGAATTCAGAACTCATCACCTGCAAAAAACAAATCAATAAGGCTACAGCATCTACTTCAAATTTAAAGGTTTGTCAAACAATGAAGCAAAAACTAACTGGATTTCCGGGGGGGGGGGGGGGAAAGGTTTTTGGAAGAAGGAAAAAAAAACAAAAAAACAAAAACCCTGTGTGACTATTCATTTACAAGATAAGAAAAACACTCCACGCATTACTGTGAAATTTATACAGGAATATCCATGTGCATGGATTTTCCCCAATCTTAAAGTATCACATGTTACCTTTGCACTAGTGATTGTACCAAAAGGAGAAAACTCTTTCCGGAGGCGTTCGTCATCAATACCATCATCAAGATTTTTCACATAAAGGTTAACACCCTAAAAAAAGAAAAGAAACTGTAGAAAAAGGAGAAAGAAAACTACAGTGGTACTTAAAGACGCTTCCTAGTATTTTATCCCATGTTTCTTCTCCTTTCCCCCTCACAAACCCTCCAGTTACCTGGCAGTAACTGAAATGAACGCAAAATAGGTTTCCTCATCCCTGTCTTATTTTGCTTGTCAATTAAAAATGAACCTGGTATCTGGTGATCCTATCTTGCTTCATCTGTTCAAATTTGCGCTTAAGTTCCGTCTGCCGTTCCACTTTTTTCTGAGCTCGACCAACGTAAATTTGTTTTCCATTGAGCTCCTTTCCATTCATCTCATCCACAGCCTTATAGAAATCACAGAAATTTTAATTACTAACTTGCAACAGAGAAGTTCCTTTCTCTAACAAGAAAATTTGTTAGGTTATGAATGCTAAAGATGGACCCATCAGAAAAACTTAGCTTCGATGTTTTGGGAAAATACAGGTTCCCGATTTATACCCTCAAAACTAATACATAAAATGCAAGTAATTCAAAACAATATATGTAAGATAGCCAATGTACATTTCAGTATGAGAGCAAAGAAACCTTCTATCATCTCCCTTCTCATTATAAACACAGGAAATCCATACTGTCTGTAGTTAGTATATTTGAGTCTTACTTTCTGTGCATCTTCATGCCTTTCGAAGCTTACAAATCCAAAACCTTTGGATTTTCCACTTTCATCAGTCATTACTTTCACACTTAAGGCAGGTCCTAAAAAAATTTTTTTAAATGATTCAAACGTATTCCACACAACATTTAGTTTATACATTTCAAATTTCAACACACAAGAACAATGCCATGAAAAAAATAGAAATTAAAAGTCTCTTCAAAGACCTTATATTTCTACTAAGAAGCTAAATACTTTATTTCCTTAAACACTCCTTCCATTTAAGGAGGCATGTTTTATACAATTGTTAAAGATGAAATTTTATTCTTTGTTTAAAAGAGATTTACTTTTTTTAGCCAACAATTTTATTTCTTGATAAGAGAATTAAGAAATAAGATTCTCTTAACCTTGGTCCACTTGACTTCCAATTTAGAGTGGAGGGAATATGGGGTTTGACCCTTGGAAAGACAGTGTCACTTGGAGGAGGCAGCACATATTTGAAGACACATGGCCCCAGTCCTCCCAAATGAAAAAGACACTTGACTGAGGTGGGTGTTATCTGAGGTAGGCGGGGCCAGAAAATATTAAAAATCACATTTGATTACAAAAAATATGAAAGATGTATGGGCACAGGTAAACTGTTTCTTTTCAGTGTACCTCTGGTCCTAATGCTGTACTTCCAATCTCTAGGAGAAACAGCCAAGAAAATACTTGACAAATTTACATATTGGTGGTCACTTCACATAGCATTATTCATTTGGGATAAATGGTTATCAATATCCAACTTTAGAAATAGCTTCTAATTAAAAGACAGAGGAAATATACAAAACCAGTCACTAAAGAGAATTTGGGAGGAAGATGCGAGACACAATTTATCTTTGTGCAAAAGGACAGGTTTTTTTGCTCAAAGGAGCAGAGTTCCATGTCGCATGCTAAATCGCAATAAAAAAGTGTTAATTTCCTATTTCTGTATCATTTGAGGTGCTCAAAAACAAAAGCGCCACCTATTTAATAAGTTCAACAAATGACAAGGAACAAGCAAATCACCTGCAAAAGCGTTCAATTTAAAGTTCATCTTCTGACCAGTTATTGCTATCTAAAGTGAGGCTGGTTACACTTCACAGATTTAAAATTTAATGAAGTTAATTTGAAATCCAAGGAACAAATTAAGATCCCATGGACTCAGAAGGCCATCCCAAGGAGATATCACGGGAAAAATCAGGATCTCTGGCTTTGTCTTTGAATGTCATGATTTCAAATTGCTCAAACATGAGGCTCTTAAGACTGGCCAAATATCCTAAAGCTGCCCTGCTTTCCTGTCCCATAACTAAAGACTACATTCCAACCTAAGTAGGCTGTGTCATGTGCATGCCTCTGATGAGTTGGGATCTGTAAGTGCATAAATCCAGCACAATTTCTTATTGTAGCATAACCTTTTAAAATATGTTCCAATTAGGCAGTCACACCTCACTGTGCTAAGACAACACTATTAAACCTTTATATACTACCTAGTAGTATAATGGATTATCAGTTTAATCCAGATAAATGACAGTTATTTCTAAGTATCATGTTAAGTTTCATTTCATTCACTTTAGTATAAAGTATTAGCCAAAACTAATGTTGAGCAATTACTCAGAACTTTGAGTGTAAAAATTTAATTCAGACACATTACCAAACTTGCCAAAGAGATCCTTAAGGCGCTCATCATCCATATCTTCTCCAAAATTCTTGATGTAAACATTGGTGAACTCTTTTGCCCTAGCTCCGAGTTCTGCTTCTCGTTCTTTACGAGACTTAAATCGTCCAACAAATCTAATAAAATATGTAAGGACTATAAAATTAGGTTCTATTTTATTAAGTCAGATTAATTAAGCCTGATGGTTGATTTTGCAATTGTTACTGATAATTTCAGAATCTTGAATTAAGAGCACACTATAAAACAAGTGCCTTACGTGAAAAAAAAATGGAAGCATAAAATATGAACAAACCTCCTAACTACAAGAAAAAAGGAAGCATTTTTCTTAACACACATTCCCCCCCTTCTTTCTAGCTAACCCAGGGTTAAAGAGATCATGCCTATCAATGCAAATGAGTGGGAGTTAACACTCCAACCACGCCAAGGAAAAGACATAAAAGCTTTCATCATTGCTATTTCAAAGTGGCCCTTGCACATTGTAATCTGCTAAAAATATGAATTTAAACTTCTGAATTCTGTACTCCAACACATAACAGCTTGGCAAATTTTCTTTGCAGTATTATCAACTAAATGTTTTAAAATTTTAGTTTTTCCCTAATATAAAAGGAATACGTGTCATTTGAAAATATAATAGACGCCAAAGTAAAAAACCATCTTTCACGATACCATCCCAATCATGACTGACTTTCCTTAGGTCTTTCTGTTTTACTGGAGATTTTTTATTCTTTAACCTTCCCCACCCCACCCAAACTGCAGTGCTTCTCCATGCTCTCAGTTTTACAAATGTTCTCAAGATGAACATAATATTCCATTGTGGATATCACAACTTTCTGCTTTTGTTAATAATGCTGGAATTCATTAACGAGCCCTTCTGTTATATGTTCTTAGGATAGAGCTGCAGAAACGGTAGTTCAAAAGGCATTTAAGTGACCTTAAGTTTATATATAGATGTCAAGCTGTTTTCCAAAAGGGTTACATCATGTTTTACTCAAAACAGCAATAAACTGTCTTTATTTAACCTAGACCTCCACCAATAACGGACATTCTTCCCTCGCTCCCAAGCGTGCTGACAGGTAAACTATAAGATATTTTCATCTCCTAATACCCATGATGCTAAATATTTCTCTCATTTAAGGATATACTATTTCAAAAAAAATAAGGATGTACCACTTCTAACAATTAGTCTTTGTAAACATTGTTCATATTGAAGAACTGCTGGTTTCTTAGATTATAAGGGCTCTTTACACATTACAAAACCTTTCCTTAATCATGCAGTGACACAAAATTCAAACAGGCAACACTGTGTGCATAATGATCCCTTCAGGTACAGACTGACCACAGCACTTGATCGAAGTTGATTTTTAAGAACCACTTAAAAGTGATGCAGTGGAGTTGTTAGAACTAAGCCCAATCTGTATGTCCTCACAGCAGTTTACACAGCAACATGAACTCAGATCATTTATAAGATGACCTTACAACTGAATTTGCCCAGATAATTAAGCGAAATCCACTGGCACTAGGGATACAAAATTTAAAATGTTATTTCTTTGGGCTCATAAAACCTGTAATTTTATAACCTGCAGCAAATATAGTCTCCCTGCCATTATATAAAAAGCCTACCACTTTTTTAGAAACAAGTTTATCTCAGAAAGATTAATTATGAAGATTTCTGGTTTAATTCTACTGTAAGTGGATGAAAGGAGGTGAAAAGTTAAAACAACAAAATGTCTTTAAACTCCATCAATAAGTTGTAGTAGTATGGCCAAGTAAAGATCCAACTTAGACTCTGAATTCAGACCACTGGGTTTGTATCCCAGCTCACCTGTTGAACCAGCATATAAATACAAGCAAATTATTTTAGCCTCAGTTTCCTCAAAATGTAAAATGGGTCAATGACTACCTCAGGAATTATGATTAAGTTTCTGTCTGGATTCCTACTTTTTCAACCATGAACTTATTTTCAAAAAACTTTATCTAAGTATACCTATCTTCTTTTTCTTGTTGACCTGAATGTTGGCCAATTACATTAATTCACTATCCTTCGTATGTTACAATAAACAAGGAGAAAATGATAAAATCTACCAGGATGTGGCTTATTAATTTTCACTCCAGCTGAATCTCTTTAAGAGAACATATTAACTTGTAAAATGAATGGATTTGGACTATTAAAAACAGATCTGAAACACAATTAACTATATATACTTACACTTTGCGATCATTTAGAAGCATCCCATTCATTTTTTCAATAGCTCTTTCAGCTGCTTCCTGTGTCTCAAAATGTACAAATCCATAACCTTTGGAACCATTTTCATCACAAACCACCTAGGGAAAATCAGATACCAATTGTTCATTACTTGCTATTGATTTAGCATCTTTTCCAGTGTTCAAAGATAACTTGTCAGTCTCCTAGCCCGAGTTTTTGGAAAATAAAGATACCCATTAAGATAGCATGGTTGCTCTTTTAAGGAATAAACTCCAAGAAGCTAAAACACTGTTAAGCGTTTACCTGTCACACTTTTGCTTACCTTACATGAAAGGATGTTACCAAAAGCAGAAAATGTATCATACAGTGCTTTATTATCAATGGATTTGTCCAAATTTTTAATGAATATGTTGCCCACTCCACTTTTGCGAAGTGATGGATCACGCTGAGACCACATGATGCGTACTGGCTTGCCCTTTATTACATCAAAATTCATGGTGTCCAAAGCACGCTCCGCTGCAAGAAAGACATGTTCAGGGTATTACTTCAAAACATGTACAGGCCACTAAAAATTATATAAATTAACATGGGGGAAGTGGTTGGACACACTTTAAACTTAAGACTGCTGGACCTTACCCCACTAGACTAGACTAGATTTAAATTGTATAATGCAAAAAAAGAACACGATTATCAAAAAACCCCAAATTCCCCATGTTAAGAGATGATCTATCACCAATGTACTTCTGAAACAATCTTTTCCTTTAACTGCCGTAAATTTAAAATCCTCTTTTGGTTCCTACTCAACGTAAAACCAAGATACCCCTTCACATAAAATCGACTTAATGAGAAATATAAAAGATATTAGGTAATTCTAAATTATCCAGACTTAATAGTTTTTAGATTTTTCAAGCATTTTAACTCCCCTTATTACTTGTCAGAATCAATCTTACTGCTTACCACAGCACTATACAAATATTAGCCCATTTAAGCCAAAAAAAAAACAAAAAAAAAACAAGAAGTCCCTGGATTATGGGGTCAGGGGGATTTCAGTGACTCCTGGCACAACTTCCTATTATTATGTTAGAAAAATAAAAAAAGAAAGAAAGGTTATATCCATTCAGGTCAAGATCTGAATCAGGCCCTCAAAAACTAAAGTGAGGTTGGGCATACTTAACTGTATAATGAATACAGAATTTTTGCAACAGCAGATCTATAATACTCACTATTCACTCATTAGAGCTTTCTTGACATATAAAACCAATTTTATCTTCAGTCATTGATTTACTAAGTAACTGATCATTTAATCAATTATTTCTGAATAGTGCTACAAAATTTCAAAATCTACCCTATGGATTCCAAGGTCTATGAAGGACTGAATTATGTGTCCCTCTATCATGAAGCACTTATTAAATAAATTGAGACTTTCCACAAAAAATATACTAAGTAAAAAACAATAGTCCAAAAGAGGGAAAAAATAGTCCACTTTAAGCCCCGAAACACTAATTTCCACGAATTTCATGTCAGTATAACTCTAAAGTTATTGAGAGGACAAATTTTCCGGCCACTTCTTTTTATAAATAAAAGCTCCAGTTTCTAGAAGATAGTGACAATCAGCTGTCAGCTCATTATCAACTGACCACACCTACTCAGCTCCCCTAGTTTTTTAGCTGACTTTGCTTGAGTGTCTTTTGAATGAGTCACCTCTTCCTGCTAAATTGGAAAATGGTCACTTTCAGAAGCTATTCTACAAGTCCATGAATGTTGCAGTAAATAGGAAAACAGAAAACCACTGAAAAAACTACTTGGAAAGACGGTACATATAGAAATCAAACAAATGGAGGATGAAAAAATGCTATCTTTTTTTGAGCAGTTACAGAACTGGTCTACTGGTATAGACTGAGAAAACATTACAGTGTACTGTAACCATGGTAACCTGAAGTTCAACTTTTCAAAATCACAAGAAATTTTAAAAAATGGGTTTTTTGGTTTTAACATTAAGCTTGGAATGAACAGCCACTTCCAAAAGTTACATTTTATGGTCTTTACGATTTGTTCAAGTTTTCTCTGTCAACTCTCGACTGGGATTACAAGCCCCAAAATTATCTTATCTTTTAGCTTTCATTTAGTGGTAAATCTTGTCCAGAGTTGGGAAAAATTGTTAAGGAGTGACATTTGGAGCCACTGCTTACAGAGCAAAAGGGCAGGAAACCTGCAGTGCAGCTTTACAACTTCTGGCTCTGTGTCACTGAATAGTATGCCTACCCAAAATCTTGATATTATACTTTACCTAGTGAAAGAAAAACTGATCATTACGTAACTTCAGTTTTACTGAACTTAATAAAAATTTTTAAAGTAAACTCCCTGTACTCTCTATTTGACATGTATTCAAGCATGAATTCAAGCGGGAAGCAAAATTGGGCCATAAAATCAAGGGAAGCTGACTTTTGGAAGTCAACTGATCCAAATATAAAAGAAAACCCTGGCAACACATCATGCCACATATCTATCTGCCAAATTTTGTTTTTGTGAACTATTTGTCTTCAAAATAAAAAGAGAAGGTTGGCCACATTTTTTTCTCCATAAATTTCAATCTTACTCTTATTTTGTTCAATTCTCCATGATGTACAGATATTCTGGACCACTTTAAAAAAAACAAACCTTTACGACTTGAGTGCCATTGAATACAATGGTCCAGTCCACACTACACTCAAAGTTTATAACAAAACTGGTGAATACATTTTTTTAAGGAAAAACCTCTCAAAAGGACATAACTACTTCAGAAGGGAAAATATTCTAAACCAATTACCATTGGGTAAAAAATTAAAATGATCTACACTGCCGGAAAGGAAACAGTGAATTCCAAAAGGGTCATCCTCCACATCCTCTGCTCCCACTACCCTGCTGTTTACAATATGAGAGTGAGAAATGCCTGAACTCGGGGAAAACCTCAAATGCGCGTCTCGTTGGCAATTTACATTTCTAGGGCCACGGGTTACTGACAAGTTCTCAAGAATGGAATCGGAAACCCGAGGACCACAACATCACCAAATTAACTTTATTCTAAGGCCCTGTGGCTCCCCCAGGCGATTGGGCCGGCAGCAGAAGCAGGCCTCGGGCCTGTGAGGTTACAGGGTTCAACACGTGGTGTTTTTCGAGCACCGAGACGCACTTCCTCTGGGTCCTGGGGCGCCGGCGAGAGCCCCGGGTGGTGGGGCGAGCCTCCGCCTAAGCCCGGAGAAGGGCGCTCGGCTCCCGACGCCCCAGAACCCCGCGTCTACTGGCGGGAGCGCGGTGGGAGAAGCCAACCTCACCCACCCTCCCGGCGCGTCATCACCCTAAAGTTTGAGAGCGGCAGAGGCCGAGAAAATGGTCGCAGAGGAGGAAGTAGCCAGGCGCGCGGCTACCGGCGGCGCGGGTCCCCGCGGGCACCGGGAGCCGGGGTCCCGGCGCCCGCGCCTCTCCCCGCCGGCCCTCGGGGGTGACATGCCCTCCCGCCCCCTCCCCCGGGCCCGCCGGCCTAGCCCGCCCGCCGCCGCCTGCGCCTCATGGCCGCCCGCCCGCCCGCCCGCCCGCCGGGCCCGGCTCTCACCGTCCGCCGGCTGCTGGAAGTTCACATACGCGTAGCCCAAGGAGCGGCGGGTGATCATGTCCCTGCAGACCCGGATGGAGAGGATGGGCCCGGCCGGGCTGAACTTCTCGTAGAGCATCGCCTCGGTCACGTCGGGGTGTAGGTCCCCCACGTAGAGCGAGGCCATGGGGTAGCTGGGGGCGCTGGGGTTCATCTCGGCACGGCTGCCCGCAGGGCCACAGGCCGCGACCTTTCCGTGAGAGGAGGAGAGCGAGTGCTGGGGCCGGGGGCCGGAGCCGGGGGGAGGGGAGCGGGGGCAAGCGCAGAGGGACAAAAATCAACCGGAATCGAAAACTACTCAACGGCCGCAGAACGGGGTCGATCGGCTGCCGCTGGCGGCTGGCTGCGGGCTGCTGGCTGCCGGCTGGGAAGCGAGGGTGGCGGTGTCGGGTCCGGGAAGCGGGAAGGCCTCGGTCTCTTGGTTCCTTCTTGGAGCTGCTGCGGGGCCGCGGGCGGGCGGGCGGGTCGGTCTCGGCTGCTTCACCGGGTTATTTTATAAAAGAGGAAGAAAAAAAAATAAAAGTCTCCGGCGGAGGAGACGCGGATTTTTTGTAAATTTTTTTTGGGTTTTTTAAAAGGTTTTTTTAGATTTTTTTTGGATTTTTTTAATAATAAATGTGTGTTCCGAGCCCGGAGCACACACTCCGCACTCTCAGCACTAACCGCCGGGGAGAAGGGGAAGCACCGCCTCCTGCACCCTCTACTTATACCCCCCGCCGCACTCGCCCCGCCCCCGCGCGTCTGACGCCAGGGCCCTACGCGAGCGTCAGCGCCGGAGGAGGAGGGGAAAGGAGGCGAGGGGGAGGAGGGAAGAGAGAACAGGAGGAGGAAGAGCAGAGAGGAAGGGAGCGGTGGCGGCGGCGGCGGCGGCGGCGACTGCCGTGCGTGTGCGTGTGCGTGCGGGGGTGGGGCGGGGCGGAGCTCCTGCGCACGCGCCGCGGCCGGGGGCGGGGCCTGCGGCGCGTAGAGCCCGTGGGGGAGGGGAGGGCCGGCTCGCGGGGCTCTCGGAGGAGCCGGGTGGGCCGGCCTCTCCTGCCACACACCCGCCCCCACCCCCACCCCGAAGAAGCGTTAACCCGTCACCGCGGCGGTGGGCGGTGCGCGGCGCTTCCGGGTTCCTCGGCGCTAACCACCCCCCACGTGCGCGGCTGTCCGGGCCTCTTCCCGCCCCGGCCCGCCCTGCTCCAGCTCGGCCCGGCCCCGGAGGGACGCCGGGCACAGGGGGGCCGGCGTGGCCCCTTCCGGGCCCAGTGTCCCAAACGCGCGTGAAAAGGAGCCGGGGCCGGCTCCCCTTTCTCCTACCCGGACCGCACTACGAGTCCCAGCGGGCAGCGCCGCCGCGCGCGTCGGCCGCAGGAGCGGTGCCTGCCGGGAGCTGGAGTCCCCAACGGCCGCGGCGCTCGCTGACCCCAACCGGCCGCGGGCCCCGGCCGCCGCCCGCTCGGGGACCCGCAACCGTCCGGGCGCCGGGGCCGGGCCGCCCGTGGGCTTCCAGCGGGGGGAGGGGTCCCCGGTGTCCGCCGCACGCTGTGCTTTGCTCAGAGCGGCTTTAGCTTGGGAAAGCGGCTTCGGGGTCTTTGTCCGCCTCCCTTTTAAGTATCGTGATCGCTGTGAACTTGAGCCGCGAGGTGGGAATCTTTGATTCTGCTATTTCTGCTTTGAGATTTCCTTGAGGCAGCACACAGGACTCAAGGAAAATTGATGTTTTTCCCCAGAGTATGAGTCTCAGTCGGAATAGCACCGCAGACCTGCAGGCAGGCAAGGTCAGCAACAGTTTCAGTGTCGTATGACAAGTGTGTAGCACAGGGCCATGCACTTCGTTGCGGACTTCCATAGAAACGACGAATTTAATAAATTGATGGCCACTAAAAAAACGCCATTATGTAATCCCATTATACTGTCGTTACAGGAATGACATTAAGTCAACATAGAAACTCCCACTTTAAAGTTTTTTACTTTACAGTTTTTAGACCACTTGCATAAACATCATTTGTTCCCTACAGCAGTCTTGTGTGGGTGGTGGGGCACTTAGTAGTAATTTTATTTTACTGTTAAGAGAACAGTCTCAAACCAAACGATTGCCCAATTCATTCTTTAATTCAATAAACTTTAATGCATGCCAGATACTTTACCAGGTGTGGACTGGGTGCTTTATTGTCATTTAATTAAAATTTAAACCAGCAGAATCCCACATAAGTGCTATTTTGCCCCCACCTTGGTAGGAAGATAATATTTTTTAAAAACATACTGCCTCATGTGCAAAAGAGCAAAACTTTGGATGGTGTAGTAGGAAGACATGTCTATTAGGAAATGTTAAATCACCGTTCACTCTATTAGAACTCTGGTTAAAAATCAGTCCATCAATATATTTATGGAATGCCTGCCAGGTGGAGAGTACTGTGTAAGTAAGAAAGACAAGAGACGGAAACAAAACCCTGTCCTCACGAAGCTTATGATGAGCTCTCTGGTATAAGTATCAGCATAAAAATTAATATAGTCAACATGCAATCCCAGCATTTTATCTGGCTGTGACAATTTTCTGTTAGATTCTGTATTTTCTTTAAAAAACAAAGGGTGGGGATCCCTGGGTGGCTCAGCAGTTTAGCGCCTGCCTTTGGCCCAGGGCGTGATCCTGGAGTCCTGGGATCGAGTTCCACATCCGGCTCCCGGCAGGGAGCCTGCTTCTCCCTCTGCTTGTGTCTCTCCTCTCTCTCTCTCTTTCTGCATCTCTCATGAATAAATAAATAAAATCTTTAAAAATAAATTAAAAAATAAAAAACAAAGGGTGGAAATTCCATTATTGTACTTTGGAAGAAACCATGACTTCGTTTTAATATTTTTATTAAGTGACCAAAACAGGTTAATATGAGAAAACAGGTCAAAGAAGAAGTGTACTCAAGAAAGAAAGGTAAAGGGAGATCACCTCCAATAACGTGAACATTAGACTACAGCAAGGATTAAAACTATCCAAACCCATACATAATTACTAAGATTATCCAGAGGCTCTTACATATATTTCTGGTAGAGGAAGATGAGAGTACAGTGTGGTAGACCTCATGAAAACGTAATTGTAAATAACAAAGATGAGAAAAATGGTCTCCTTGGAGTCTAAAAAATTTTGTCAGAGAGCAAGAGTTCAACAAGAGCGGAGTTTGTCTAGGTTAGGTTTGAGTACCTCGCTCATTAGAAAGGGCTCACTCTCCGGTTTCACTAGAGTCTGGATTAAATAACTCTCCAAAGACTTGTTATAAAGCCATTTTGAACAAGCAACTTCCTAATTTACAGTTGAGCCTCCGGGGCACAGGAAATGGATGCCCTAGATGGTTGACAGAAGTATTCTAGTCACTGGAAAAATATATCAATTCTTTGTGGATTAATAAATACTTTGGGAAGGAAGCTGGTCAATCAGGACTTCTGTGCAGCTGTGGTTCTTGACATCCAGTGAATGCCATTGTCTTCTTTTAGGGAGGTAGAATTGAGAGTAAGCTAGGGAGACTAGAAGCAAAGCCCATCCCTTAAGGGAGGGAACTAGTAGAATCAGGAGAGGGTATCAGATCCTATCTCAGGAGGAACCAGGAATGGGATGTGGAACTGGAACCAAGAACCTGTTCCCTCGATCCATTGATCACCTCTTTATTTCCAACCAGCTCCTTTCTCTCAGATTAGAAACCTGTTTTTCTGATCAAAAAACAAACTTTCCCTTAATCACCTATGCCTCTAATTTGCTCTTTTCACAGCCAAATTTACTATTCCCACTTCTTGTCTCTCCTTAATTCCTCAACCTCCACCTCTACTCAAACTGCCCTGACAGTGAGCCCTCCTCTATTTTTTTTTTAATTTTTTATTTATTTATGATAGTCAGAGAGAGAGAGAGAGGCAGAGACACAGGCAGAGGGAGAAGCAGGCTCCATGCACCGGGAGCCCGATGTGGGACTCGATTCCGGGTCTCCAGGATCGCGCCCTGGGCCAAAGGCAGGCGCCAAACCGCTGCGCCACCCAGGGATCCCGAGCCCTCCTCTATTTGACAAATCCAGTGGATTCTCTTCAAGTCCATTTTGCTCAACATCTGCAAAATCTGACCCTGTTTACCTCCCCCTCTTTTTTGAAGCACACTCTCTTGTCTTCTGGACTACAAGTCTCCTGATTCTGCCAAGCTCTCAGACTATCTCTTATCTCATCATCACTCCTCCCTGACCACCAGACTGGGTTGGGTGCTCTTCCTTTGGGCTTTAGCCTGACTACCCCTCTGCCACATTTACCACGTTCCATTAAAAGTTTTTTTTTTAATGAGCTATCTTCACAAATAAGTTGTAAACTCCAAAATAAGTTGTAAACTCCAAAAGAGAGCCTATGTCCTATTTGTCTGTATTCCTATCAGGGAGCATGAAGCCAGGCACACTGGAGGTGCTTTTTTGTTTTGGGGGCGGGGAGGATTGTATCCCAAACTCAGGGAGATGGCCAGACAGGCTTGTGGACAGAGCACATAGAAGGGAAGTTTAATAGGGAGATCTCAACCTGAAGTTCACATGGCATGAGTATGTAGAGCTGTGTTCAAGTCCAGATCACTTGTCTCACTGCAGTGTGCCACTTTCCAACTCCATAGGCTCCTAGAAGGAATATTTCCTAACATACTGGCTGGGCACTCATTTCCAGGGCTGAGCTTGAAGATAGTGGAATTTCAGTACCCAGAGTCAGGCAAGCAGGGACAAACAATGACTGCTGGATGAAAGAACTTTCTGGACCTCCAAAGCTGAGAACATTATACAGCATGACTGACTTTTAACAGTCTGACTGCTTCTGACAGAGGAAATTAAGTCTATGAGTGAAAGGCAGAAGATAGAATATTTGTCAATTCCCTTTGACTTTTTGATTCACTACTCTCATTTTTCTCTCCCATCATTTCTTTTTGGTCTCAAAAAAATGTGCTATGTTTATCTGGCTTGCCTGTGTATATCTAATTTTAGATTGCAAGCTGTGGGACAGAATAATGTCTTTATATGTGCAGCATCTCACTGTGGATGCCTGAGAATGTCCAATGACATCAACATCATTCAATTAACCTGTACAAAGTAAAAAAAAAAAAAAAAAAAGAAAGAAAAAAAAAAAAGAAATGTAAAGTACTCTGTAGAACTTGCTCACTTGAACTTCACCAGAGATTCATAAGTAATTTTCACCTATGTCCAGGATACATTCAGAATATATCTAGAATAATTTATAGTATTCCATGTAATATATGACAAATTAAAGTTGACCAGCCTTATAAGGTCTTTAGATACTATTCAGAGATGTAGTTGAGATGAATAATAAGGAGGTATAGCAGTGTTCTTCCAACTGAAGGGATAAACTTTCTGTAGATCCTTGAAATAGAAAAATATTTTAAAAATGTCTATGATAAGACCCAAACTATATAATGTTTAAGAAGATTAGCCATCTGCTTCTTTGGTTTGCTGGGTTGGTGAGGAGCATGACACCTATTCAGATTTGTAAATTGTTACGCCCATGATCAGAAGGATTTTCTATGGTAAGAGTCTTGTTCAGATTTTATGTTTTATTCCACATGCATTACATATTTTCCTCATGCCAATCAAGAACAAAGAAATGATTTATAAAAGAGTTTGAGATTGGTTCTGACATTGTGTGTCAGATGAGGCACATGAAGTTAATTGTGAGGAAATGGCTGCCACATAAGTAGATCCAGAAGCAGAGACCCACTTAGAGTCATAAACACAGGCTCAGAAACACAGAAACAATATTGGGAGAAAAAAGGCAATCGCTTTGTTATAGGAAAGAATAAGAAACTCAGAGAAATCTAGAATATTTAGGTTTCCTTACAAAGTGCTCTTCTAATGGCATAGCCGTCTGTGTTAAGCCAACACGAACAGCAGGGATGCTACTACAACAGAAATACCACTACCTACCTAATAGGATTATGGTGAGACCTGAATAAGATATTAATTGTAAGTCCATACTACATAATGTACAGTACTACCATTTATTGAGCAACTCCTATTTCTATAAATATAACTATTAGAAAGAGACAGACACATGTAAACAGACATACATAAGTTACAACTGTCACTGTCCTAAACTAATGTGGTGAACAGAAAAATACAACGGCTACATGGAAACAATAAGTATTAGATGAGCAACCAAAAATATTATCTACTTCCTATCCAGGTTGTGGATTATGTGGGGAGGGTCAATGTGAGAACTTTGAAATGGATTATATTCTAGGACCTGAGGCACAAATAACGTAAGTACATAAGTTCAGGTATGAAGTATGAGAAAAGTACACTTTAGGAAAATAGAAGAAATTATGTTAATTTAATTTAACTTATGTTAATACTAAGCACTATTATTTATTGACCACTTATATCCCTCCTTACAATAACCCTATAGGGTATAAAGCTACAGAATTGCCAATGAAGAAACTAAAGCTTAAAGAACAACTTTGATTCAAACACAGGCAGTGCAAGTTCAAAGGGCAAGATCTCTGATCGGGGAATTAATGGTGCCAGTACTTGGAATAATGACAGGAAGGGGCATTGCCAGGTGGAGGAAATAACATCAGGAATGCCATGAGGCAGAATAAGCAAGAGGTGTTGAGGATATGACAACATCAAATGGCTGAAACATGGCCGATAGGGGAGGGTAAAGGCAAGTGAGAGTGTGAGAGAGGGGAGCAGATACAAGGAAAAAGGGATTGGGGCTTAAATGGAAAGGGAGCATAGGATCCAATCTTATCAGAAGGCAATTCTGGTGGGGGAGTAAAGATATTAATTTTTTTTTTAAAGATTTCATTTATTTATTTGACACAGAGAGAACACAAACAGAAGAGCAGCAGAGAGAGGGAGAAGCAGGCTCCCAGCTGAGCAGGGAGCCTGACGGGGACTGGATCCCAGGACCCTGGCATCAGGACCCTCAAAGGCAGATGTTTAACTGACTGAGCCACCCAGGCTCCCCAAGATGTTAAGTTTGAAAGAAGACAGACAGAGGATATTCTTCGAAGGGTCCTGCTTTAATCTTCCCTGAAGGAAGTAAAAGAAAACACCTTCTTACTGTCTAACGAAAACGCCACACCAATTTATTCAGGAAGACAAACTTCCTCCCTGTAGTCAATCTTAGAAAATAATTCATTGTATAGCTCTTTATTTAAAAGACATCAAATTATAGAATTCACTCATTCATTCACTACAAGCCATGTACTCATTCAGGCCTATAGCATGCCCTGCCCAAGGCACTGCATGTAAAATATTAAAACCAGTAAAGTCTCTGGCTTCATGAAACTTACTTTCTAGAAAACAGGGCAACTGTTTTAGTGATTTTACAAAAACTGCAGGAATAATTTTCATGTGGATGTTTTTCCTTTGTTGACTCTTAATATAGCTAATTATAATCTGGCAGCGGTATTTCTGTTGAGAGCTAAATTTGACATTAAGTTTACCAAATCTATAGAAACTGAGGGTGGGATAGCCTTTAGGCAACATATCTCAAATATAAGAACCTTGAAACACTGCAGGTATAGAAGTGGGCAAGAGAATCTCTACCTTAAAGAATATGTAATGACATTAACACCATTGACTTCACTTCTGTGTATGGATGCATTTTTAATCTTAGTGAATGGATTGCAAGGTTCTCTAGAAAACTTGACCATTTGAACTTTCTTAGAGATTTTATAAATAATTTCAACATTCTGCTCTCCAGGATATACCTAGAATAACTTATATCTTGTTATGATAGATAAATTAGAGTTGACTGGTTTCATGAGGTTTTTAAGTCTAAAGTTAAGAGGCCTATTTGATGTCAATCACGAGAGACTAAAGCAATCCCCAATTGAAGACTTATTCTTTCTGGAGATGTACATCTACATCTGAGAGTCTAACTACAGAAAAGTCTATCTGAAAAATGTAGATAGACTAATGGGGTGACAGACATGATGGCCAAAAATTACAATGCAACACAATACTTGGTATACTAGCAGAGTGAGCACAGGGTATTCCAGTTACACAAGGCAGGTGAATTGAACTCAGCTTTGGATGCTTGAGGTGAATTGAACTCAGCTTTGGATGCTTGAGGCTGGATGCTTGAGAGGAGCAATCAGGCTGAGTTTCCCTAATTTAATAACAGCCACCATGTAGCAAGCCTACTAACTCAACATGCAGCTCAAAGGAAGAGAAACGTGAGGCCCAGGGCCCACAGTTAAACCCTATAAGCAATGCATTTGGTGATAGTGCCACTTCCTCTGGGTTAGGCCCTGATAGAGCTCTGTGACAACTCTCCTGAGTCATAACTCACCTACCTGTCCAACTAAATGAAGAAATTCAATTCTAGTTTTGTATTGTTAATCATTAGGCAGCTCCTATAACTATGGTTCACTGGTTTATTTTGCTTTTTCTTCAAGGATACCAATCAGGTGTGAACAGCTTCCTTCTAGAAATCTTTCTTCGGGCTCATTCGTGGGCTGAGCAAGAAAATATACTGGTGAATAACTGCTTATGTCTTCACAAGTGGACTCTGAATGATAGTAGTTACAGAATTATGAATGTAGGTACCTGTCCAGTTGTCTCTGACTTGGAAACCTATAGTAGTAAGTCTGCATTTTAATCAGTTAGATTAAAATCTAACTTGTGACTTCAGGTTTACCAAGTGATACCATTTCCTTTCTCTAATAATTTTGGAACATTGTCCATTTCTTTTTATACAAAAACCTATTTTTAAAAGATAACATGAAGATGGCCTACCTGTCATTTAACTATTGATAAGCTAATTTGCATTTCAAAACAAAAATTCTAGCTTCCCAAGAGGAAAAAGTAGGAAACTGGAGGCCACTGTCTCCAAGAACTCAAAAATGTTAGTTGTCTGCTTGCTCATGGACAAAGACACAAGGACCAAACAATACTCATAAGTATTATCCAAGGAAGCAAAATGAAGTCTTGAGTGGCAGAGTAATTGGTCTGGATGCATTCAAAGAGAAAAGCAAGAAAAAAATTGAACATTATAGAGTAGTTTCACTTTTAGTACTAATATTTATATTACTATTCAATCCTTTTATCATCAGATAAATGAAATGTGTGATTATGTTAACTTTGCCAAGAATCCAACAGTTTTATTTAAAGTGATAATTGAATGTTTCATTGAATTGTAAAAAAGAGAAATATAATTTATTTGAAGAATTTTTAAAAATTGAAATGGACATATGCTAATGTGAGAACTAAGGTGGAAATATTAATAAAAACTAATAACATATAATAAATTGCGTCTTTTCTAGCTCTGTTCAATGAAATGGCCAAGGAATAATACTACTCCACCACATGAGCCTGATGACATGCACTCCTAATGCCTACATTTTTGGGTCTAGTACTATTTTTCACTTAAAGGAAACGCAATATGCCTTAGAAAAATGGCTGATTCATGTCTGGGTCTGGGAAGATACAGGTAAATCTTGGAATATTTTATTCCGACAGGAAGTAAGAATGCTTAAAAAAATAATGGTGTTGCATAGAAGAACACAGGGACACTCATGGGCTAAATTCTGTCACTCTGAGTATCAAAAGGAAAATGATGACTAAGGTTACTTAAAATGTGTTAATTTGTGAAAAGCTGAGTTCATAATGATAGCGAAGATGACAAAAGTTGACAAGTTGTACTAAAGAAGTTGAATATGATTGAATCTCATTACTCACTCTTATTGTGCTAGTATTATTGACTCATTTACTGAATCAATGCAGAATATCAAATTCAGTAAATATTAACTATGTTAGTTTTATTTAATCGAAGTTTACATATACAAAAACAATTCTTAACTCTTACACAATAACTGCTAGTGCTATACTAGTGTAGACTGATGTTTTGTAATGACAAATTATATACCAGTCTGCCTTAGAAATCTAAAGCTGGGAGTTTTGATTGCACCTCTAAGTGCCTTTCTAGTGAGTCATCTTGGGGAAATTAGCATAGGAATGTATTGGTATTATTGTACTCCTGAGTCTCTTTGTCTTGATCAGCTAAGTTTTAAGAGTTAGTTCATAGCCCTGATGGTATTTTTGCATAAGTGTATAGCAGTCTGTTTGATAGAACTTTCCATGATGTGGAAATGTTCTCTGTTTTGTCCACATGATAACCATTAGTCACGTGTAGCTAATGGCTACTGAGCACTTGAAATGTAGTTAGTGTGACCAAGGTACTGAATTTAAAATTTGATATTGTTTAAATTAAGTTTAAAGTTAAATAGCCATGTGACTTGTAACTACTGTACTGGAGAGCATAAGTCTAGATTTTAAATATTCTTGTGATTATATAGACTAACTTTAGGTTTACCCAGTGATGCAAACTTTCTCACCAATTCTGGAACATTGCCTGTTTTCTGTAAGATAAGTATCTATATGGAAAAAATGTAGGATTTTAATTTTTTTGAATAAGTAATAATACATTCATGTTGGTTAAAACATTTAAAAATATAAAAAAGTGTACAGTAAGAATTCTCCCCCGTTCTATTCCCCAGCTACCAGGGTCCCTTCACCATAGGCAAGTCAGTTTCTTATATATCCCAGAGATACTTTATATATACACAAATAATGATAGCACCCTTTTGTTGTATACAAGGCTTTTTCCTTTTAACATATTTTAGGGGTCACTCTGTATAGGTATATCAACAGTCTCCTTTATCCTTATGGCATAGTCTTAACAATGTATTTTAAAAGATCCCAGAAGGTGGCCTGTCTGCTATCTTGACAACTGATCAGATAGCTAGCAGTTAGAATGTGAAGAATCTTAATTTCATAAGACAGGTGAGGATAACAGCAGGTAGAACCTATGGCAGCCCCTACTCAGTGCACCCCACCCATATAGAGAAGGTCCAAATTTGAAAATGCATAGTCCTTCTTTTTAAATTTATATTTTGAGCCAAATCATGCTAAACTTTGTGAGATGACCAAAGATGTTATATTATGATGACATGGCCTATGATTTTTTTTTAAAAGTAGTACAATTACAATTTTAATAACATGTGAGTTTCTTTAGTGGCTTTCCAATGCACATAGAAAAAATCCAAACTTCACATCAAGGCCTGCCAAGCGTTGTGTGATCTGACTCCAGACTTCTCCATCACTAGGCTCCAACCACACAGGCCTCTGAATAGAGCTAGCCCTTTCCTGCCTCAGGGCCTTTGCATTCACACTTCTCTCAGTCTAACATGCTCTTTTCTGGGCTCTTTCTGTGGCTTTCTACTTCATTCTCCAACCTCAGCTTAAATGTCACTGTCTTCTTGATGTCTTTTCTCAAAAAGCCATCTATAGCAGTCTTTCACTCCCAACCCACATTACTTTCTTCATAGCACTTACTATAATCTATAGTTATTTTATTTGCATATTTAAATCTCTACCATTGGAATGTTAAGATCCCTGAGAACAGGAACTTGAACTCTCTTCATGGATATATCTCCAGGACCTAGAATAGTGTGTGGCATACTATTAGTATACAATTAATATCTGCTAAAACAAAATATGTTGAGTGAGCAAATACTGAATACACTTCAAACATAGTGTCCAGAACTTGAGAGCATTTGGACAAATGACATGTCTTTCAAATAGTCCCTTATAATTGAATAAACATAGTAAATTACTCTAAAAGAAATACTATTTTTATATGTTTTTGATTCCATTAACATCTATCTGTAGTCCTATTTACTTCTTTTGTAAGTCAGAGATGTTTACTATGTTTGACTCACTAAAGCTACTTGCATCGCTATGATATGTCATCTATGAAGTGTTGCTACTTAGGCCATAATGGTATGTGCTCCTCATCTTACAATCTTTACAAGTCACTACATCAACATGTATTGGTTATTATATCAACATTTATTAATGTTACCTTGTCATTACTGAAAAATATACCTCTGTACAATGCTTTAAAATATGTAAAAAGTTTTTTATTGATGTCACTTTATTTTTCTTAAAGACTTATTTATTTATTCATGAGAGACACAGAGAGAGAGGCAGAGACACAGGCAAAGGGAGAAGCAGGCTCCTCGCAGGGAGCCAATGCAGGACTCGATCCCGGATCCCAGGATAACCACTGGAGCCAAAGGCAGGTGCTCAACTGTTGAGCCACCCAGGCGTCCCATCTTTTTTTTAAGTTTTTATTTATTTATTTATTTATTTATTTATTTATTTATTTATTCATGAGAGACACAGAAAGAGAGAGAGAGAGAGAGAGAGAGAGAGTGAGGCAGAGATCCCGGCAGAGGGAGAAGCAGGCTCCATGCAAGAAGCCCGATGTGGGACTCGATCTCAGATCCTGGGATCATGTCCCAAGCCGAAGGCAGATACTCAACCGCTGAGTCAACCAGGCATCCCGATGTCACTTTATTTGATCTTTACAACTACCTCTACCCTGTAAGATATCCTATGGCCATTTTACTGGTGAGGTTACTGGAACTCAGTAAAGATTAAGTTTTGCTTAAAATAACACAAGTGGTAAAACATAGAGCTAGTAAGTGAGCTCAACTCTTCCAAGTTCGAATCCTTGGCTTTTTCAGCCACACCACAGCTACTCTAACACTATATTTGATAAAACTTGATAGTTTACAAAGTACTTCCACATAAGCTCATTTAATCCTCTGTGGTTGACAAGGCTAGTAAAATTCCTTCCCTGAAGAACTTATATAGTCTCTTTAAGAGAATTATATGCCTGCAAAACTGAAGACATTGTTATGGAATAATATAAAGACATGGAAATTATTATGGAAATGCATACAGATGTCAAGGATATTGTAAATTGTATATAGGTGAGTGGTAACAGGATTTGGAGGGAAAGGAAGAAATCAGATTCATAGTGTGAGAAAACAATAGGGGTTTGTGCCTCCCATACCGAGGCAATGAGCTATGTATGCAAAGATGTGCATGTAGACATGGTGCTGTGTGGGCAACGTGGAAAGCAAATTAGCTTGATGAAAATAAAAAAAAGAAAGAAAAAAAAAGAAAAAATAAGAAACCGTGAAAGCTGAGGACGCTAAGAGGAGCAGTATTCCTAGTGGTTAAAAGACGTTAGATGTCAAGGAGAACTTGGATTTTATTTGGCAGATATTAAGAAGCTGGCAAATGCTTCTACAAATAAAATATTAGAGGTGAAAACAAAGCTTGATGGCTCTTCTGGCAGCTCTGTGTAGAATGAATTGCAGCAGAGGAAACTGACCCAAGGCCCCACAGTGATCCTGGCGTGGGGTGACAGAGTCAGAGACTGCAGTGGTGACTGAGGAAATGGAAGAAAAGTGGACTTTGTGGAGAAAGGCTCATCAGGACTGAACGATGGATTAGAGAAGCGGAGAAGGAGAGGAAAGAGTGAGCACCACTATGCGGTTTCCAGCCTGCTGAACTGGGCTGATGGTGGTGCAATAAACACGTTATTTCTGAAGGGAAGCCTTTTGGCAGAGGCCAAGAGTAGGCAAGGGAGGATAAAGAATGGGTGAGCTAACTTTGTAAAACGCAAAGTTGAAGGTGGTGCAAAGATGTTTAACTGAAGGTCTGTTGGCAGCCCGAGAAACAAGTCTGGAAAGAAGGTGAGAAGTCAGGATTATGTTGTGTCATTTTTGCTAACCCCTGGCCCTTTCCCAAACTGCACACTGGCTGCCTACTCATATAGCCTCAAGGGCTCTTTTCTTGGCAACTCACTATTGAGAAGAGTTCACATTTATAGACTGGAATATTTATTTGTGAACTTTCTCCATGGTATCAAAAGGAAAGGAAAGGACTTTAAAAATGAATTAAGACTTTTTACCCTGAGATGATTATTTAGAAGTTACTTTGGTTTTTAAAATTTAATATTCATTACTTTCAAATTCAAAATTTGGGCTTAAGCCTTTACATTAAACATATCCATTTATTATTCAATTTATAAAGCCAGTAAATTGATGTCTGCTTCACTTGGTTAAACATTTTCAACTGCATTTATTAATTTAATAAGTTGAATATTTTTTCCAAACACATCAATTTTCAGATAAACAAAGCCTCCCAAATTCTTAGGTAATTCTCATAAAACTAATAAACACAAAGCGGTAAGTGGTAAGTCTTCTTAAAAGTTCCAGTACAGTGTATAAACTTTAAAAGGGTTTTTGACTTAAAATCAAAAGTCTTAATAATTAGTCAGTTACACACTTTAAATCAGCATTGCAAAGTTAATTTTCAGACACTTTATTAAACATTAAAAAGTATTTCTGTTAAATACTATTAAATATGAAGAGTATTTAAAACATGAAACATTAGGGGCATTTGAAATACCAAATATGTAGATTCTTTAAATACAAAAATATGGGACGCCTGGGTGGCTCAATGGTTGAGCATCTGCCTTCGGCTCGGGGCATCATCGGGGTCCTGGGATTGAGTCCACATTGGGCTTCTGGCGGGGAGCCTGCTTCTCCCTCTGCTGATGTCTCTGCCTCTCACCCTGTGTCTCTCACGGGTAGATAAATAAAATCTTAAAAAAAAAAAAAAAAGGCAAAACAAAAGTATAACACCATGATGTTTGATTTCCTTCATTCTATCTCTATTTAATTCTAAATCTTCCCAGGACTGAGAGATATGTATTCACTAAGAAAACAATTATGTCATCCCAAGCAAATCTAGGAACACCTTCCCAAGAAATGTCTGGGTTTGCCTTCTTAGCTAGGGGGTTTCTGTATGATCAGAGTGTCTCTTGGCATCTGGGTCTTCAATTCTTGCCTTTTCTCTAGTGGTGCTCAAAAGGCAGGGTTCGACTTTGTCTCTGGGATGGTAGCCAGCCAGATTTCCAGTTCTATGCTTTCTTCTTGCCACCTGCCTAAAAGCTGGTGCCTTCCCTCTCTCAAGATTCCTGTGTACTCAGGGAGCCTCTGGAGGCCCTAATCTCCTGCCTATAGGCCTGGACCAGGCCGGGTCTCCTTGATAGCCCACTGCAGTCCGAACCTCTTTGATCCTTCATCATCCTGCAGTGGGAAGAAAAAAATACATAGTTAAGATTAAAAGCAGTCAACAAAACATCTTCTAGGAGGAAAAAAAAAAAAAAAAAAACATGTCTAGCTAAAGAACTAGACCTAGCACAGCACTTTCTCAGGCCGCTTTGTTTGTCAAAAGGTAGTCCCGAGGGGATGGCCAGAATGAGTTGGGAGTCAAATGGCTTGACGTGGCTGACGAAGAATAAACTTTTGAGTTCCAGAGAGCAGCCTGAGAGGGAAGAGGAGGAAAATCAGAGCAAATGGGGAGAGAGGAGCTGAGCTCAAGGGTAAGGACAAGGTGGGTGGGTGGACCCTGCGCGGAGGGGCCGGGAAAACCTCCTGTTGTTGGGAGTGGCGCCTGGATCAGCGGAGCGGGAGACGGGATGTTCGGGGGAGTTGGTCCTGCAGTGCTCCCCTCTCTCAGCACCATCGTGCCGTCCTAGGAAAATGGACCCGAGCTGTGGTTTAGGTCCTGCCTGAGGTGGGAGGGACTGAGGGAGGGAAGAGTTGGGCGCCAGGCACAACTGCCCAGGAATTGAGCCGTTCAAAGCGAGTGAGGTGTTGACTGGAACCGAGAGGAGGCAACAGGTTCAAGAGGGACTCGGGCATCAGGGCCTGTCGGAGTGCGAGCCCAGTCCAGGGAGGGGGAGACCTGCACGGGAGGAGCGAGGTCAGACAGCTGGGGAGGCGCTGGGCAGGAGGGAGTGAGGGGGTGCAGAGAATGAGATGCTGGAGCTTCCTTCAGGGTGAGTACCACAGCCCGAGGTGGAGGTGCGGGTGGGGGTGGGGGTGGGGGTGGGGGTGGGGGCGGGGGCGGGGGTGGGGGCGGGGGTGGGGGTGGGGGTGGAGGTGGGGGTGGAGGTGGGGGCGGGGGTGGGGGCGGGGGTGGGGCTGGGGGTGGAGGTGGGGGTGGAGGTGGGGGCGGGGGTGGGGGTGGGGGCGGCAGTGGGCGAGGGCGAGGCGGCGGGAACGCTTCTGACGGCCTAGCCTCCAGGGGAGAGAGCAGACTGTCCCACAGGACTTCGCTCGCAGAAGAGCGGGACTGCGAGGGAGAAGGAACCTCTGGGGAGAACGGAGAGGATTGCTTGGAAGGGAGAGGAGATCTTGGCCGTTGCTAGACCGCAGAGACCTGAGAAGAAATGAAGTGGTCCTGGCGCACCCGCTCCGCGTATGCAGTTCAGGTCAGCCCACCGCCCGTAGCAAGCATCCTTGGTGTGCTAGACCCGCAGCACACGGGCCGCCCGGGCTGTCCCAGGCATAAAGCTACTTCCTAGTGTTTGGGAATCCATCCGGGAACGAGCAGATGGGGTGGGGAGTGGCTGCTGGCGAGAGGGCCGCAGGGCCATATTCTCAGATTCTGAGGGCTTGTCCCGCCCCTTGAATTTGATTTAGCAGGTCAGGGCCGGGCCTGAGAATCCCCATTTCTGAGGAGCTCCAGGAGCTGTTGATGCTGCTGGTTCCGGGCCTGCAGCGAGAACTGCCTGAGGCGATGCTGTGGGGCCGGAGTGTGAGACCACGGGAGAGCCCGGGCTCCGCTCCGCCTTCCTGCTCCGTGAGTCTCCAGGTCTGACCGTGGGGCTTCGTCAGTTGCTCTCCGGTCTTCTGACCATAACGTTAACCACCCCTTGCAGCTTCTGACTCTTAAGGCAGGGTCTGAAAGGCTGCTGCTTCTGAAGGGAGGTAGAGGAGGGGAGCCCTCTTCCACCTGTTCCCAGTCTCCCTGTCCCCTCAGCCTGCCTCCTGTGCCAGGCCCTGGGTCCCTGCTTCTCATAATAACAGAAAAAGGTTCCTAGTTTCTACTTGGCTGCTACAGAGAGGCCTCCCTCAAGTACCTGGAGATAGGGTCGAGTTCTGAAACTCTGAAATCCACCCTTAAAGGATCAACTCGGAAGCTGAAAGGGTGGCCTTTGCTAACAGGCCTCTTCAGTAACTTCATTAAAAGATTAATGAGAGAGAGAACACCCAGACCTGGAGGCAGTGGGGTTTGGTCAGTCAGAAAAGTCAAAAGGGAGTTACAGGAGCTAGCTGGGACAGAGAGTATCCCGGCTTTGGCCAGGGGCACATTAAGGAGCAGACTTCTAAAAGTATGGTTTCATTGGCAAGCCCATTCCTGATGTGTTGGTAGAGGCATCACATTTTTTTAGCCCAATTTTATAAGTTGCTTGATTCATCTACCTGTCGTTGTTCTGACTCTCATTTACCTCCTGGGGTAGTCTCTGCAGGGAAAGAAGACACTGGGTCTCTCACACTCTGGGAAAACAGTCCTTAGGAAAGTTCTAGTTCTTACTGTAGGTAATCTGTGGATATTTTGACTTTATACGTTTTTCAGGAAGTTCATTTGAGTCAGCCGCTAAGAGATGGCTCTGTTCTCAACATGCTGATGAAATCAGGTTTCTGAATCTGCCGGGTTGAATAATCCTACCAGAACCCAGACTGGGACATTTACTCAGGAGACTGTCTAGTCTTCCCTACTATTCCCCAGGACATGCGGTAACAGGGTATGATGATAGGGAGCTGCAACCCACCTGAGGGTCTAGAGGAGGGTACTCGGAGATGAGAACATATGAGTTACATCTTAAAAGGCTGAGTAAAGGTTTGTAGATAAACAGAGATGGGCAAAGCATTCCCAGTGTGATCCAGGGAACAGAGAAGAGAATTAGCGATGGTGAGTTGCGGGAATAACAAATTTAAGTTGAAGAATGGGTGGAGAAATAGGTAGGGGTTAAATCAAGGAGAGTCTTGAATCTCACAGGTAAAAAAAAGGGGGGGTCATTTGAGTTCTTTAAGCAAGAGAATGACAGGGCAAATTTGGTTTTACAACTCCACCTCTAGGGTTCAGTATGATTTCAAGAAGGAGTGAATTCAGAGGCTGTTAGGAGGTTATAGTCCAAAAGAAAAGATAGCTATAAATTATTATAGTGCAGAAGAAACATTTCAGAAGCAAATACCAGCAGGATTTCATGTTTGAACACATAGTATCAAAGGAAGCTTCGATTAGGGAGATTGAAGGTGAGGAGGGACACCCAGATTCTGGTTTGGGTGTCCAAGTAGATGGCAGTGCCATGAATTCACATATGAAACTGAGGGGAGAGCATCCCGGGGTTTGTTTTATAGACTCTAAGGGATATGGAATTAAGTAGAATGAAAGTAATAACGCTAGTTTTGAAAGTGCTAATTTTGAGGTATGTGTGAGATTTCCCAGTGGAGATGTTCAGCATTTGGTTTTATATAGTTTCTAGGTTCTCAAGAGGAAAAGTCAGTGCTAGACTTAAAGATTTGTAAGTTCTCCACGTAGATGTGGTAAAGTCTGAGACTGAATGAGCTTGCCCAGGCAAGACAGAGGACAGTGGTCCAAGGAAAAATTTCTAGGCAGCAACTTTTAGTGGGTAGGTAGGCAAAACCCATGAGGTGGACCTAAAGTCCCACCATCAGAAAAGAGAAGCGGAATGGAAGGGCTTCAAGAGCCAAGGGAGCAGTTTCAAGGAGGGGGGCAACTCCCAAAAGAGATCCAGGAAATAAGGACTTGAAAATATCCATTGGATTCTGCACAAAGGTAGTCTTTGGCAGCCCTGGGAATGATGGTCCATGGGGTGTGGCAGGAGTGAATAAATGGGGAAGAAGAGAAGACAGAGTCGATTATTCTTTCACATGGCTTGCAGAGCTTCTCCATCCTGAGATGCTGGTGGGGGCCACTTTTTCTTTCTGCCTCCCCTCTTGCCTGGGAGTCACATGATTGAAAGCAAAAACCCTAAAGTAGACAGGAGAACCCCCAAAACTGATACGGGTAGGGAATTCAGGGGTGTTCCTTTCCCCAATGTCACTCCACTTGCCCTACTGCTAACCCTTTGCATCTTTTTGCTTCCCTCCACTTGTGGATGATAGATTCCAGTCTCTCATTTCAGCAGAGATCCCTTCCCATGGCGGAAGCAACAACCCAGGGGGCGCCACAGAAATGATGATAGCTTTCATTGATGCAACCTAGCTGGGGAACAGGAGTGAGACCATGTGTCAACCCTCTGAATCTGTGTGCTTTCCTGAGCCCCTTCCCTTTTAGTTAGTGGCCCTGTTCTGATTTCCTCATACTTGGTCTAGCCCCCCAATATTATTAAATATGAGATTCCTCAATACTCCCAGGGGCCCAGGCTTGTTCCTGCTGCACCCCCACTGGACAATGGGGGGCTTTCTGGAAGACAGACTGAGGATGTGACTTCAGACTTCTCTCAAGTACAGTCCTTTGACTTCAGAGTGAAGGGAAGCCCCGAGATGTCCTTCCCTCCTCAATCAAATTTGAACTCAATTAAAATATGTCCAATTCTTCTAAAGGAAGGCTCGTCTTTCATCCAGAATCTCCCTGGGCTCTTAAAAGCAGGGAAGAATGAATAAGAAGTGGGCCCCTTCCCTTCATAGCTCCCTACCCTGCACCAGGTCTCAGCCGGGATCCAGAGTCTTCCCCATTTACCACCACCCCAGAAGGAAAAGGGAGTTCTACTTAGCCTCTAGCCTTGAGCAGATTCTGCAAGTTCTGTCCCAGCCCACAGGGTGTGACCTCTTACCCAGGCTCTTTAAGCTAGTTAGAAGAGAAGGCAAAAGAGCAGGAGGTGGTAGAGAACACTAGATTTACTGGTGGACCTTTTGTTTGTTGTATGAAAGATTTGAACAAACCCGAAAGCAAAGGGCCAATGGACTAGAGAGACTCAAGACACAGGGGAGAAAAAGTTAATGACAGAAGTAGGTCCTGGAGGAGAGAAGGGATGGGATCACTCACAGAGGGGCTGGCTCCAAACAGGAAGAGTAGACTCATTCTTGGAGAAACCAGCAATGCTGATGTAACAGAGAATCTGATGGGCCCAAGCACATCTGAATTTTAAATGGATCCTCAGTTCTTTAAGAAACTAGGGAATGCCTGCATGGTGAGAGCCACTCATACGTACTACATTTAACCCTTACAACAACCCTATGAGGTAGATATTGTTCTGATTTTACATTGGAGGAAGGAGCCTCAGAGAAGTTAAGCAGCATGTCCTAGGACACACAGTTTACAAGCAGACCTGGGCTCTGAATCCAGGCCTGTTTTAGCACATGCTTTTTATATGAATGAACTTATGTTGCCCCCTGGTGCCTTAGAGAAAAGTAGAAGGAGTTGTGTCTATTGGAGAAAGCCCATTTGGGTGGTATTAGGGTACAGTGAATTTTAAAATTTCTGAAATCACCACAGGGGTGTTATCTGCCTAGGTATAAGCTTGTTCTGGAATCTAGTTCTGGATTCTAATTTGTCTAGAAATTTGTCCAACTGCAGCAAATAGCATAGGCCCACGTAGGGCCTCAAAGAGTCAGGGAAGAGCCTGGTTAGAATTTGAATTAAAAATCCACAAACAGGGGTACCTGGGTGGCTCAGTTGGCTAAGTGTCTGCCTTCTGCTCAGGTCATGATCCTGGGGTCCTGAGATAAAGCCCTGCATCAGCCCTGCTCAGCAAAGAGTCTGTTTTTCTCTGTCTTTCTCCCCTTCTCCACTGCTTGTGCTCTCTCACTTTCTCTCAAATAAATAAATAAAATATTTTTTTAAAAGTTGGCAAACAATCTCCAGATTTCGTACCTTACATTCATTACAGAGAGTCTTTGTGGTGGTCAAAAATATGGGAAGGGTAAAGAAAATATTTGCAGTCCTGGAAGTTCTTTTTATTTTATTTTATTTTATTTTATTTTATTTTATTTATTCATGAGAGACAGAGAGAAAGAGAGAGGCAGAGACACAAGCAGGCTCCATGCAGGGAGCTCGACATTGGACTCGATCCCAGGACTCCAGGATCACGCCCTGGGCCAAAGGCAGGCGCTAAACCACTGAGCCACTGAGGGATCCCCTATAGTCCTGGAGATTCTTAACCAGTAACCATAACTAAATCCCATGAATTAAATGATCATCTCTCAAACTGGTAATAGTGGCTGCATCTAGGAAAAAGGACCTAGGGGATCATCCAGGGGATATTGGTTTATGTACATATTGCATCAAATACATTTAACATTGTATGTCTGCATGATGGCAGACTTAGTTATTAAATGCAAAGTCCTCAGGTAACACCACCAAAAGGCAGGACTTTCATCTGCCACAGTTCTCCTTACACACAGTTTCTAGAAGAGCAGTCAGACACCAACAACCCTAAGTGCAACGATCTTTGCGCTGCCGTTCAGAGATGCCCACCTCAGCATTGCTCTGTGGAACAGCAAGGAAAGAAAGATGCTTCAGGGAAGAAATCTCAGTTTTCTTTTGGAACCATGAGTGTTCCAGGACTGAATGTGGGAAAGGGAAGCAGGTTTATGGGCTCACATGGCTGTTATATAGGCTTGCTGCTGAAGTTAGACCAGAGATCAAGAGATCAAAGGGTCAATGATGCGATTGCAGGAATTTAGTGATAAGTAAAAGAGAGAGTAAGGACACTCCAGGGAAAGGTTTTAAAGAAAGTGTCTGGACATATTGGAAAAGATGGCTAAAAGGGTATGTTGGAGCCACTTTGTGGGAATTATGTACCTCCTCATATATTCTACCTTTTCCACAAAGCCACTTAGAATTGTCCCAGAAGAAAGAATTTTGCTTTCCTTTGCCTTGATGAGCCTAGACTTGGAATTCCATTAGATACCCCTCCCCACCTCTTAATTTATTCTAAAATATTGCACACCTCCTGTGTGTTGAGCTTTGTTCTAGGTTCTTAGGAATATAGGGGTGAATAAGAAGGATAAGACCATTCTTTGCTTTCTGATGCAAGCAGTTAGAAAATAGAAAATATTAGGTATTACAAAAGATGAAATCAAAACCAGAGTGTTGAGTTAGAATGTGCAGGCTACTTTAGATTAGGGTGGTTAGCAAAGGCCTCTCTGAGGAGGTATGTTTAAGCAGAGACCTAATTGAGGAGAAGGAAACAGCATTTGAAGGTCTGGGGATGAGCATTCTAAGGCAAAGGGAACAGCAAATGCAAGCTCTTCCTAAGCTAAGAAACAAGGACAATGGCTTGAGTGAAGTGAGCAAGGGGAGGGAGGCATGGAGGGAAAAGGCTGGAGAGATGGGCTCTGACGAGGGTGAGGAGCCTGATTTTACTGTAAGGGCAATGAAGAGCCTCTGAAGGTTCTAGACAGAAGACAGACATGATGCTATTTATGGGTCAATAATTCTCTGGCTATGATGTGGAGAAGAGATTATAGAGGGCAGAGAATGAAATCAGACATCAAGAGGTTATTGCAGTACAATTTAGGGGCTAGGCTTGAGTTAGGTGGAGCTAGAAGTAGAAGGGGAGAAATGGTGAGATTCAGGATATGTTTTGGAGACACAGTTAACACAGCTTGCTGATAAATTAGGCACAAGACGTAAAAGAGAAAGGAATCAGGGATCATTTTGAGGTTTAGAACTGGGCAACACGAAATTTCTTTATTTGCTGCTGCTATTATATACCTTAAGAAAACTTAAAAATTTATTTTTTTATTTTTTAAAATATTTATTTATTTATTTATTTATTTATTTATTTATTTATTTATGAATGAGAGAGAAAGAGAGAGAGAGGCAGAGACACAGGCAGAGGGAGAAGCAGGCTCCATGCCGGGCGCCCGACGTGGGACTCAATCCCAGGACTCCAGGATTGCGACCTGAGCCAAAGACAGGCCCTAATCCACTGAGCCACCCAGGGATCCCCCAAAACTTAAAAATTTAAATTATAAAAGCAATATGTATTCATATAGAACACCTAGAATACAAAAAGTAAAATTGAGAAATATAAAATATTTGTGACCCCATAATTCACAATTACTACTAATTTTTTGGTACATTCATTTATTTCTAATCTTTGTATTTTGGAGGAAAACATTTTCCCATGTAATAAAATAATACATATTAATTAGGAAAAATACAGAAAAAATACACATGAAAATTAAAATCACTCAAGTATAATCAGAATTAATATTTTTGTGAATGATAGATACATATGTAGTCAACTTACTTTGAACACTCTTAATATATTGGTTTGTTTTGGAGTTTCTTAAAATTTTTATTTGCTATGAACTTTATCTTGTTATCACTACAATTATTTTTAAAATATTATTTTATTGGTGTGTAGGCACTTATTCTTGATCTTTGTGATATTGTCACATGAGCCACACTTTGCTAAAGGTCCCCAGGTTGCTGAATTTTAGGAAGTTTGCCTTCACATTAACCTTCTTCCCCTCCCACTCCTCTTTAGAAATAATTGACTTGAATCTTACACTTGCCCAGAGAAACCTAAGCATTATATGGGGTCTTCTCATCCAAGCCCCCCTGTGCCACCACTCTACCATCACCACCACCCCCATGAAGGAGCAGGGGCCAGCCTGGCACAGCCCTTGGTGGTGACCTGCCTGACATCATTATTTGCAATGCAAAAGAAGACATACGTGGATATGTTGCAGATGAATCATTGCATGAGCTCTCAAGTATAACCTTTTTTCCAGGAATGAGTTCCATCCAAGTGACTAGTTTTAAAGCACATGCCCTCCCAATATTCCTGGAACCATCTGCTAACAGCACAGGCAGGGTCTTGGCCACTCACCATGGAAAGCCACTTGGAAGACCCCACCTCATAGCCCAGGCCCCTCCTGGAAAGGGACGTGGGGGTTTTCCTCCAGTCTCCAGCGTGGTTCTGAACTGCCCTCCCATCAACCCCACTCCTGACCTCATCTTCCTCCATCAGTCTCCCCACCTTCAAACAGACATGAGATAAGGCTGATTGATATTACTTGCTCATTTCAGGGAGGTAGATAAGAAAGCCCAGCGCTACCTGGAGAGAGATACTTGGTGCCTGCTTCATGATTAATCGACTGATTGATTGATGAAAGATACGTTCTTTTCATTTACATCATTATAATTACGTTCTTACCATAGGTGAAGAGTGCTGTGGTTGTTAGCCAGAAGAGAATTTGATTTATTTTTAAACTACAGATGAATCTGAGTTTTTATAATCCTCAGAGCCTGAGCAACTGCCACAGCAAACATGCTTCAGCTGCATGAGTCTGAACTGCTGCAGAGTAGAAAGCTGACGGATAATAATACTTTATATTTGCACCATATGATATGTTTCCATGCACTCTCTCTCCCAAATTATCACATTTGCTCATGACAACAACTTGTTAAGACAGGCAGAGATGATATTTTTATTTCCAATTTATGGGCTTAGTTCATCAAACATTTATTGATCCCTTTTTATATACCGGGTCCAATGCAGGGCACTGATGCTATTGAGGGAAGGATTATATAGTTTCTACCCTCAAATTGCTCACAGTCTAGTGGGAGCCACAGAGATAGCAGCTAACTAAAGTATGATGTGGGGAGGAGTGTGCAAATGGCATGAAGCAAAATGTTATTGGCACCCAGAGGGAAGAGTAGGGAGGGCAAGGAGAAATAAATGTCACTTAGTACCACTAAGGGCCAGGTCCTGGGCTAGGGTTTTGATAGTCAGGTGTAGTCCATAGACTACTCACACTTAGGTTACCTGGGAGTTTGGTAGAAATAGAGAATCTCAGGCCCCACCTTAGACCCACCGGTTCAGAATCTGCATTTTCACAAGACATTTGAGACATCTCTATGCCCATTAAAGGTTGAGGTGGGGCCTGAGATTCTGTAGGCTAGGTGATTTACAGATTTTATTTCATTCACCACCCAGCAAAATAGATATTATTAGCTCCATATTATAGATAGGAGATGGAGTTACATAATTCTGTCCATGTTGCACAGCTATGTCATGGAGCTGGAATTTGAACTCAGGCCTCAAGGACTCCAGGCTGCATTCACTACTCTGTACTGTTTGTTACTCTCTAGGAGTCTCAGAGAGGCTCCACAGAGGAGGTGATGTCTGTGCTAAACTTAGGAGGACCTCTTCAGGAGGAGAGAGGCATTCCAGTCAAAATACCACTTAAACGAATGCTTGGTATAATGTCAGAACAGGGCCTGTTGCCAAGTAAGGTGAGCAAAGATGATTGGAATCAAATTCTAAAGGGCCTTGAATGCTACCCTAAGGAACCTGAATGCATCCTGTGAGCAGATTTGGCGGCCTGCTGTGAATTGTGATTATGGGCAGGTTGCCTGTGTCAGGAGCACAGCTCTACCACTTGCCAGCAGGTTGCAGGCTGAGTTCTCTGGAAGCAGACACCTAGACAGAATCTGGAACACAAGATGGAATCAATGTCTATGAGGGGAAGAGGGAAGAAGCAGAGCTGGCCAGAGGAAGAAGTCAAAATCTCAGGGAAGCTCTGAGTGAGGATGGCCTCTCCCAGCTGTCCTGTTTTGGGCTGAAAAGGGCAGGCCTTTATCCCACCTTGCCTGGCCACCAGCTGCCCAGGCAGGACATGACCTTGGATGATGTGGGGTCTCTGCAGCCAGGCAGACCCCGAGAGAGGAAGCTGTCTGTTGATGGTGGAGTGGCAAGTCCTTGTCTCTGTCTGCCATAGGCAGTTCCCTTATTTCTGCATTTCTGTTCCTTTGCTGGCAAAATGGAAATATTAGTTGTAGACCCCTCATGGGGTAACTGGGGGATTATATGCCTGGCATATAACTCAGGATGCTAGTTATTATTATCTGCCCTGATGAGATATTCGCTGTATGCTTTCTGCTTTGGGAGGACTCAGATTTTTAAAATCTGAGGAATATAAGAGGGTCACACCCAATTCCCAGCTTGCCACTGAGAATTCTTACTCTTTCCCCCAGTGTTCCAGGTCTTATCATTTCTCAGGACATCCTGGTTGAGTTAAGTTGTGTGAGGCAAAAGGAAAGATTTGGGTAATTTAAAGCAGGGGAGCACCATGTCAGACTTGAAGTTTAAAAAGATCTTGTGAGTTGAATCATGGAGGATGGACTAGAGGGTATATTACCTGGGTATACACTATGTTTCTGTGATACAGAACTCAAAATAAGACAAACAAACAAGAGAGTTTCTTTCTGAAAGTGAGTGGTCCATGTGAAAAAGTGAGTGGTCAAGGGCCACAGAGGTGGCACTACTCTATGAGGCCACTCAGGAATCCAGGTTCCTTTTAATCTTATTAACCTTTTAATCCCTTAGGACAGTGGTTCTCAAAGTGCAGTCCTTGTACCAGCAGTATCAGTATCACAGGGGAATTCGCTAAAAATGAATGTGGATGGGCTTCAGCAACCTGTGTTTTAATAAGCACATTGGGTGATTCTGATGAGCACTCAAGCTTGAGAAACACTCACCTAGGATTGTGGCCCCATCAACCAGGTCAAACCTGTGCGACCAGCCTACAGGAAGGTGGAAAGAAAGCCAGAAGAGGGCAAACCATTCCCTTTTCAAAGAAAATGCCTAGGAGCTTAACGCATCATTTTGCTGACCTCCTATTGGCTAGAACATAGTCATGACCACATGGCTTACCCAGCTGTAGGGAACCTTGGGAAATGTAGTCACTAACTGGGCAGTTTATATCCAGTGAAAACTGGGAGGTTCTCTACCAAAGAAAAATCAAGGAATGGATTCTGGTGAAGAATTAATAGCCTTTGTCACTATCACATTAGGACAGGCAAAAAAAGTGAGGGTAGGACTAAAGCAGTGGGTATATTTGCGAGAGAAAGGAATATAGGATTTGAGAAATAGATTCTCTTTTGATGACTGTTTTGATCTTATGGTGAGAGAGGAGGGAGATGCAGATAGCTCCTAGGTTTCTCTGTAAGTAGACACCATTAATGTGATGTTAATGGGACAGAGATTCTAGGGGAAGCGAAAGGAGAGGATAATACAGCCTTGTACTAAACATAATGAATTTGAGATGACTGGAGACTATCCAGGTACATATCCAACTCTGTAGGCAGTTGGAAATACTTGTCCAAGGACCCTGGGAAAGATTGGTGCTGGAGGCAGGGAGTTGGCAAGTTCCATGGTAGTCAGAGCTTGGATGTGAAGAGGACTGCCCCAAGCGTGACATGAAAAGAGGGATTGGTGCTGGGGAACACTGGCACTCAAGAGGCAATCCCTGAAAGAGACATGAATAAAGAGTGGTCAGAGTGATAGGAGGGCCAGAGATCAGGAGATTAGAGAGGTCAAGGAAGAGAGAAGGGAGCTGTAGGGCCAAGGCAGGTGCTAGTGCTAAATGCTGCAGCAGTAACACATAGGACCAATGCTTGGAAGTGATCTTCAGTGACAACTCAGAAAACAGAGACTCAGCTTAAGGGATATGCCAGGGTTCCATAGCTGGTGGCAGAGCCAGGACTAGCCATGTGTTCTGGTTCTTCCTATTAGGAGGGACCCCGGCAGCCACTGTTGCTCTCTTCCTAAGACTATGCCCACACAGAAAGCCTCAGCATTCTTCCTGACACCGGGCTGGGCTCTAAAACTTGTTCTCTGGATTGTGACCTTCTGTTCATCTGTAGGACTGGTTTTCAAAATTATCAAGGTTCTTTCTGCCTCCTGTTTGCTTGTGCTGACCCACCCTGAATCAATACACCAGGTTGGTTTATGGGCTTTTTTTTCTTCTCAAGCATTCCACGGTCATGGCGCCTTTTGTCCTTGTGACGTACCTTGCCCTGCATCTCAGCTTCAGAGCAATGTAAAATAGTTGTCACGCCCTTCTACCTACCATGTTCTGTCAGCCCACTGCTAGAAAGATGAGCCTGATGATTAGAAAGCCTGACTCAAGTGCAAATCCATGGCACTGCTGATCCTACCTGCCACAGATTTTTAAAGTGCAGGCAGCTTGCTTTGCTAAAGGCGTCGGACACCTGGGTCAAGGACAAAGCCCACCAATGTGACTTTGTGCTCTAGGCTGCCTGTTGGTCCTGAGGTTGCTCTTGGAGTTGGCACCATACAAAGTTGTTTTTTTTTTTTTTTTAAATTTATGATAGTCACACACACAGAGAGAGAGAGAGAGAGAGAGGCAGAGACACAGGCAGAGGGAGAAGCAGGCTCCATGCACCGGGAGCCCAATGTGGGATTCGATCCCGGGTCTCCAGGATCGCGCCCTGGGCCAAAGGCAGGCGCCAAACCGCTGCGCCACCCAGGGATCCCAATACAAAGTTGTTCATCTCCGAAGTGCTCAATTTGATTTTTATTATTTTATATTCCTAAATTTTTGACAATTGTGCATCAGGGGGCTTTCAAGTTAGCTGAATTCTATGGCAGCTTCCAGCATCCTGCTCCTGGCGAACATTTTTGCCTGTTGAAAGGATCCTGCAGCTACAGGCAGACTCTAACCATCTACCAACAGGCTCACTGTCAATCCTGAGCTATGTGATGACTGTAAAGTGGCCTGAATTTTTATATATCTTGTGAGACCTCTATGGGAACACAGTCATAACGATACAGCAGTTCCCATCTTGAGTACTGTTGATAGTACTGTTGACTGATTTTATTTCCTATTAATATGAACTAGACTCTTGATGACCCAAAACAAACATATTCACATGTTCCTCGTTTCATGTAAAAGCAAAACTTCAAAACGTAGATCAAATAAACCAAGATCTGTTATGCTTCTGTGCACTCTTGTAACAGGTGAAACAGACAGGACTCTGTCAACTTTGACATGTTGGATGACCGTGAGAATTCAGTGATTTCCTATGTCCTAGAACAAAGGTTAGTGGTTGTCAGCAGAAACAAGGCATATATACCACTGCTAAATACTACTGCTAGTTCTAAAATATATATTGAATTGGCTCACACTTCATTTTTTGCTGCTACCACCAAAGTCCAAGCCATCATGACACTATCACTGACATGGACTATTAACTAGTCTCTTTGCTTTCATTCTAACCCCCTCCACCCATTTTCTACACTAAAGCTGGAGTTGTCTCATAAGTGAATTGGACCATGTCATTCATCTGCTTAAAACTTATCTGTATTTCTTCTCATCTCAGAGAAAAATCCAAGCTCATCACCATGGACTATGAGGCCATATGTGATCTGGCCACTGTCTGACTGTCCCATCTCATGTTATACTGCTCCCTTATAATAATCTGTCTACGCTAGCTCTCTTCCACCTTATAATGATCTATCCATACCGACTTTTCTGTTTCTTGAACACAGGGCCACCATGTGCAGACATGCAGGTTGTGCACTGTGTAACTCCAGGAGGGGCATTCAGTAGGCTGCAGGGTGAATGATGCCCCTGGAAATATACAGCATGGCAGCCCAGCTTATACATGCTGTGCTCTTCCCCACTGCAAGGTCTTGGTACTTGCTGGTGCTGCTTGGCAATCCATCTGCATGACTGGCTCTTTCTTGTCATCCACTGAACAAATATTCCACAGAGCACTACTTATAGCAAGCAGAACTGGCTACATAATTTGCAGAACCCAGTGCAAAATGAAAATAAGCTCAGTCTCAGCTTAAATGTCACTTTTCCAGAGGGGTCCTTCCTACCCAGCTAAGCCAAAGGAACCTTGATCAGTGTGTGAAGGCAAGCTAAGGACTCCCTCTCCTTTCCAGGTTAAAACATAGCAGTTTAAATTGCAGTTGAAACAAGGATCCTTGGTTCCACTTGCACTGTGATTTTAGGCTGAACATTCAATCAACATAAAAGGTTTTGTGTTTCTCTTTAATGAGGTTTTGGGCAGGTTCTCATATTTCTATAAATTGGCCTTCAAGGCAATGACAGGCCTCATAAGCCAGGGAGAACTTCGATATACAGAGATCAAAAAGGCCCCATTACAACATTGTAAATTGAAAAATGATACTACGGTTGGATTTTTTCTAATAAAAAACAACAATGCACATTTTATGGAGATAAAAATTTCATATATAGTAATGTATTCAATTGTATTTCAAAGTTTAGTAGAAATTACACAGTTACCAACTGGCTAGCACATATTTTCCTCTGCCTTTGGAAGTTCAAGTTTTTGCTTTTATGAATTAAAACAAAATTATTTAAGTATAATTTTATCCTTGAAAAGTCAACATTTTGTTGCTTGTAACACTGTGAACTCACTTATTTAAAATACAGTTAGTTCAATATATATTTATTGCCTTCATTCTCTAAGACATTTATTCATGTTGGATGACAAATTTCCAAGTATGATATTTGACTCAGAAAAAAAGGATGCAGAGAATAGCTTCTTTAAATATGAGATTTTCTCACCTTGTTTTTTTTTTTTTCTTCTTCTCACCTTGTTATGAGTTTCTCTCCTACTCCCAGGAATTGAATACACTCTGCCTGAATAACAGAAGAAGTAAAAACTTTAAGGATCTGTGACAGCAAGATAAGGCAAGCACATGTAATTTTCAGAGAGCCTACCATTCCCACCATCATCCTCTGACGAAGCAACACCATATGGGGCCTCAGATACGGTTTTCTGAAGTGAATTAGCCTTGGGTTACTGCCAGAAGCAAACTAGTAAAAATGCGATTCCTAAAAGCACTCGTAACCAAGGGAGAAACAGTTTCTGCCCCAAATTTTTGCTAATTTTGTAAAAGCAGACATTTAAAAAAGAGAGAGAGAGAGAGAGAGAAAAGAAACAGCCCTAAGAATGAAAGAAGTTTATACTTGTGTGATGTAAAGAAAGAAAGAAAAAGCTAAACCTGCATACGGTGCCTCACTCAAGACATCTTGTCTTAGGCTATTATGAAGGAGGCAAACCCCGACTTCCTGCCTTTTTGCCCCACTTGCTTCCCAAAGGGTGTCCGATAAACTCATCTATACTAAAGTATAAATGACTAATAATGATTCATGGATTACCTTCTATAGGAGTATTTGCTTTAAATAGGGAAATAGATCTTTTCCAAATAGCTGAAAGTTGAAAGTTTTTGTGGTAGAATTTCCTCAGAGCCTAGCAGTTAACCACAAACTAGTCAGTCTTGAGAGAGATATCTGTTTGCTAGTCCTTCTCATCACTCAGTTGTAAAGACAAGACAGAGAGCTCCTCCAAATCTCTCACCCAGTTACTCCTAATATCAACATTTTATATTATTATGGTACTTTGTCGAAACCAAGAAACTAACATAGGTCCATTACTATTTTTTGGCACTCTGGACTTTAATAGGGCTTCACCAGCTTTTCCATGTTTCTGTTTGATCCCACTGTCTTTTACACCCAGTCTCAATCAAGCTCTCATGCTCAGAATTCCACAAAAACAGCTCCTGTCAAGGTTATCGGTGACCATCTTTTAGTCAAAGAAGCTGCATGGCAGCCAGCAAGATGCCAAAGTCTTTCCTCGGTACTCATTTCAGCAGCTTCGTTGAATGCAGCAGTTCACTCTCTCCTGCGAACCTGGGTCATTTGACTGTTCCCCTAGCCTCTTCACACCTCACTTCCCAGTTATTCTCGATTTTCCTTGCTCACTCTTATTCTTCCATCCTGCTAAGCAGTGGAAGGAACCAAGGCTCAGCCCGTGGTCTTCTCTTCTTTTCTCAATCAACACATTTCTCAGGTGTTCTCATCCAGTCACATGCTGGTGAAAGTCACCTATTTGTGATGACTCTGGTTCTTTGTCTCTAACCCTGATCCCTCTGAGGAACCAGGGACTGACCTACCTAAAGCTGCCACTCAACACTTTCCTTGTGTTCTAATAGGAGTCTCAAACTTACACTTCCCACACTGAACTCTTGTGCCCTTGAACCTGCTCCTCCCCTGGTCTTCTCCACACAGCAGCTCCATTCCGTCACTGGCTCAGGCCACAAATCTTAGAATCATTTGACTCCTCTTTTTTTTTTTTTCTACCCTACATCAAATCCATCAGCCAATCCAGTTCTGCCTTTGAAACTATCCTGATTCTAACTACTTTTCACTATATTTACTGCCATCCTCCTGGTCCAAGTCACCATCTTTCAACCCGGATAATTGCGATAGCCTCCAAACTGTTCATCTTGCATCTGTCCTTATCTTGCCCCTGCCTTCCCATCACCCCAATTTATTATCAACATATGGATACTTTTAAAGTATAAGTCTGATCATATTAGTGCTTTACTCAAAACTTCCAATGGCTTCTCTTCTTAGTCAAAGTAGAATCCAAAGCCATTACTGAGACTACAAGGTACTGCATGACCTGCCTCTTCCCCTCACTCTCTGATTAATTTCCTACTATGCTCTCTCCCATTTACCCCACTCCAGCCACACGCACCTCCTTGCTTTTTTTTTTTTTTTTTTTCAATTTACCAAGCATGTTTTGCCTCAAGTCCTTGTACTTGCTATTGCCTCTGCTTGGAATGCTCTACCCCTAGATATCTGCCTGACTTGCAATGGAAGGAGATAAGGTAGCAAGGTAGGGGGACCAGCTCCTCCAGGTTTTTCAGGGACTGTACTGATTTTAAAATGAAAAGCCTTTTATCTTAGGAACTCCTTCAGTTCCCAGTAAATAGGGACAATTGATCACCTAACAAGGGTAGGTGTGTGTAGGGGGTTGCAAGCATTTAATATGTTGGTCACAGAAGGTCTCATGGACAAGGAGACATTTGGGCAAAAGATTGACAGAGGCGAGAGATTGGGTTTGCTATTCCTTAGTGTTGTATGATTCCTGGGGGTCTGTCTACAGAATCTGTTGAGCACAGATAAAGGAAAACATAGTGGTTATCAAAAATCCATCTTAAAATGTTGTTTTTAATGATTGAACTTTCAGATTTTATGAGATCTACAAAGAATAGTGGCCAATGAGGGTTTTGAGCCCAGTAAACTTGGAATCTTGGCTCTACCGCATGACCTTGAGCAAGCTATTTAATTTTTCAAAGGCTGATTTTTTTCATTTGTAGGATGAGGATTATAAAAACCTCAAGGATTATTGTAAAGATCAGAAGTTATTATATATAAAATATTTTGAACCATTCTAGCACATAGCAAACCCTCAATTATAATCCATTATTTTTTTTCTTACCATGTTTTTTGGGGGATATTGCTATTATTCAATCTAAGTGCTATCATATGCAGGACACAGGGATAATCAAGACCTATGGATAGGGAGTTATGGAGAAAGAAGGCTACAAAAGGGGGAGTATGAAAAATTAGAGTTAATTTAGATACTTATTTTTATTTTATTTGTTTGTTTGTTTGTTTTTAATTAGGCTCCACATTGGGTGTGGAGCCCAATGTAGGGCTCAAATTCATGACCCTGAGATCAAGACCTGAGCTGAGATTAAGAGTTGGAAGCTCAACCGACCAAGCCACCCAGGTGCCTCTAGGTAATTATTTTTAAATTATTTTTGAGATGACTGTACATTTATATTCAATTATAAGAAATAATAGAAATCCCATATATCTTCTACTCAGTTTCCCTCAATGGTAACTTCTTGCATTACTATGGTACAATGTCCCAAACAGGAAATTAATATTGATACAGTTCATAGTAGGTACTTATTTTGTTACTAAAACTAAGACTGTCATTGTCATGGGATTGAATGAGCAGTGCTTCCACCATGGGGGTGGGGAGGCTGTGGGCCAAAGATCAAGAGTCCCTTCAGTGGTGGACTACTTCAGTTGGGGCCTCATCTTACTCTCTTTGCTCCAATCCACTTCATCAGACAGTGCTTCTGATAGGGTCACTTCTTAGCAATGTTCTCTTTTGTCTAGAGTATAATCAAAAGTTCCACTTACTCAATGTCTACTATGACCACAGGCTCTGTGCTAAATACTTTTCATGCATTATCTCAATCTTCACAAAAGCCCTATGAGGTAGATGATGGTACTGTCTCCATTTTATAGATGATGAAACAGAAATCTAGTAAGGTGAAGCAACTTGCCCAGGTCATATGTCTAGAAAGTAGGAGAGTGGGGATTCAAACGCAGGACAGCCCGATTCCAAGGCTGTTCTAACCCCCTCTCCCCACAGACCCCTCCCACACTCATGACAGAATATAGTAGAAAGAGACTGGCCTATAACAAGTATTGTCTTTCCTTCCTCCATGAATTCACAGTTGAGTTGGGGAGGCAGACTATGAAAACCTACACGACCATACAAGGCAGCACATGGAAAGCACCAATCCAAGGTGCTCCAGGAACCCAGGAGGCAGAGCAGTTGGGAGAGGCTTTCTGTGGGAAGCAGATGGGGGAAGTGGACTGGGCCTTGAAGGTGGGTCCACATTTACACACGCGAAAGCCCATGTGCGGCCAAGCTCACATTCTGATGACACTCATGTTTGATTTCACCCTACCTTCCCACGTCTCCCTCCTCCCCTTTAACCACGCAGCTATGGGTAGACTTTCTTCAGAGTGCATAATAATCCTAAGAGCTAACACATGTAGAGTGCTCATAATGTGCTACTCACTCTTCCAAGTGTTTTACTTATTGTAACTGATTCAATCTTCACAACAACCTGTAACACAAGTACTGCTATTAGCCCCATTTTGCAGATGAGGATATTGAGGCATAGAGAGGTTAAGTAACTTGCCCAAGGTCACCCAGTTAGTAAGTGAGAGCCAGGATCTTTTTTTTTTTTTTTTTTTTAAATTTTTTATTTATTTATGATAGGAACACAGTGAGAGAGAGAGGCAGAGACACAGGCAGAGGGAGAAGCAGGCTCCATGCACCGGGAGCCTGACGTGGGATTCGATCCCGGATCTCCAGGATCGCGCCCTGGGCCAAAGGCAGGCGCCAAACCGCTGCGCCACCCAGGGATCCCGAGAGCCAGGATCTGAACCCACACTTTGAGTCTGGACACCATGCTTCTCATCTCAGTGTTAGAAGTCCAGTATAATTTTTGCTTTCTTGCGTGTGAACCTTTACGGAGGTCCTATCCTCTACTTTGCAAGTCCTTTTTACCCATCTCTATTTAGAAAACCTCGCCTAGTCAAAACTCAAGTTAAATAGCACAACAGCAATCACCATAAGGGGTGTGAGCACTTTCTGAGCAACAAACTTCTGTGATTGGCCAGAGCCCAGTGATCCATATTTCATTTTCACAATGATCCTGTGAGGTGTTTATAAATGAGGAAGCTAAGCCTCAAAGATATTGAATAACTTACTCGAAGGCTGAGGTTCCCATCCAAAACCTAAGTCTGCCTCTCTGTGGCTCATATTTCAAATCCCTCCCCTCACTGAAGCCCTCTTCCTGCCCTACCCAACAGTTATGCTTTGCACTGACCACATGAATCCTGCACCTATTTAGAAATCTGCACACATGCCCTTGATGAGCTTCTCAGTCACATGCCTCTGCAGCTAAGGGTGGCTCCAAATGGCTGGGGCCACAGGGCACACTTCATAGGACTTATAAACTCTATAAAGATTTTGAAGCTGGAAAGCACCCAGAGATAATCAGACCCACTACCCATCCCAGGCTGAGTCTCATACAGTGACCCCTGGTCATTTATTCATTCAGCAAGGAATGCCTGCTATGTGCTAGCATGTCCTAAATAATGGGGATATAGCAATAAAGACAACAGGCCAAACCCCTCATCTCCAAAAGGTTCCATTCTGGTTGGGGAAGATTGACAATAAACAAGTTAAAAAAAAAAAAAGGGACGCCTGGGCGGCTCAGCGGTTGAGCTCAGGGCATGATCCCATGGTCCTGGGATTGAGACCCATGTCGGGCTCCCTGCAAGGAGCCTGCTTCTCCCTCTGCCTATGTGTCTGCCTCTCACTCTGTGTCCCTCATGAATAAATAAAATTTTTAAATCTTTTAAAAAAGTAACAAATATATAGGATATTAAGCATTAGCTATATGCTAAGGAGAAAAAATAAAGGGCAGAAGGGGAAACAAAGAATGGTGTGTGTGTGTGTGTGTGTGTGTGACTGAGAGACAGACAGACAGAGAGGTCTTAGGTTGGCCAGTGATAGCCTCTGAAAAGGATTTCTCCCTTAAAGTCTATCATCCACCGTTTGCTTGTATGTATCTAGCTACAGAAAGGTTGTTCCCTTAAAAGGCATTCATTCCATTTTTAGCAAGCTCTGATTGTTCTGAAGTTTATTGAATCTTCTCCCATGACTTACACCCTTTGCCCTCAGTTCTGCTTTCAGTTACTATACCCAGCAAGCCTAATCCATCTCCTAGGACAGATAGCCCCTCCCCTGCTCTAGGACAGCTGTGTTTCCTTCCAGTAGTTTCCCCCAAACCCTCATAGCCTCAGTTCCTTCAGCTGCTTGCTGAATGACACAGTTTCAATACCTACCTCCCAGGCGGCGGCCCTCCTTTCAATGCACCGCCCTTTATCTAAGAAAGGAACATGGGTTGATCAGTGCAGAATATTCCAGAGTATTGCTCTCTGAATATGGACTCAGTACTACATAAAAACAAAACAAAACATGTTTTTAAGCTCTATCCTACTTAGAGCTCCATCCTCACTGGGGAGAGCCAGTCTACCATCTTCAGAAGCTGGAAGCTAGGGGGAGATGTCCTGGAACAGTGGAGGGGTAAGCCTTTTCTTCCTCAATGGACTTACATTCAGTGGAGGCTCCTACAAGGAGGCAAGAGAGGGAGTCCAAGCATAATTACTGAAATTTATTGATTCTTAGATACATATCTTTTTCACATTTAACATCTCTGAAATTAAGGAGAGCAGCAAGGTGAGGAAGAACCTGCACTAGTTGGTGGGCAGAGGTCCTGGCAAGTAGGTATAACACATTGTTGGAGGAAGGGAGCACATTGTTTGAGGAAGGCAGCAGAAGCCAAATAGCTTGTTGTAGTTTTTACTTATCTACTTAATTTCTTTTCTTATGAATGATTTTAAGCATCTTTTTATGTATATAAGAGCAATTTATATTTCTTTCATTTTTTTTAAGATTTTATTTATTTATCCATGAGACAGTGAGAGCGAGAGAGAGAGAATGAGAGAGAGGCAGAGACACAAGCAGAGGGAGAAGCAGGCTCCATGAAGGGAGCCCAACATGGGACTCGATCCCGGGACTCCAGGATCACACCCTGGGCTGAAGGCAGGCGCTAAACCACTGAGCCATCAGGGCTGCCCCTATATTTCTTTTAAATATCCTTTGTCAAACTTCCAATTAGCTTAAGGATGTTTTCCTTGTTGGTTTCTAAAACTTTATATATTAAGGAAATTAACCTCTTGTGTCATATGGTACAACTGCTTTCTTCCCGTTAGTCATTTGGCTGACTACTTTATGATATTTTTTTCTATGTAGAAAGTTTTGTGTTTTGAGTGGTCAAACATATCCATCTTTTCATTTTGGGCTTTTTTTCTTCTCCTTCTCCTCCTTCTTCATAAATGTCATATTTAGGAAAGGCTTCTCCATTCTGACATTATAAAAACAATCACCAATATCATCTTCAACCATTTTTGTCATTTCACTTTTTACATTTAAATCTTTGATCCATCTGAATGGATGGTGTGCCATTCATTCTGGTACACCATTTATTGTTCATTCACTGTACGCCAGGCATAGTGTTCAGCATTTATATACATTATCATATTTAATAGTAATAATTATTACACCAATGGAGTATTATGCCAACAGGGATGTTGAAGCTTAGCAAGGTGAGCTTGGACAAGATCATCTAGTAAGTGTCAGAATAGAACCCAACTCAGCCTGAGTTTGATACTTATGCTCTTCACTATAATATTTATAAGAGAGGCATCCTATTGTCTGAAAATCCCCAACTTCATCACCACACATATTAGGAAAGATTGTTTTCAAGTATGTGATGACTACTGCCCATTCTATGAAGTGTAAGACACCCTGAGGTGGACTACTGATTGTCAGCCAAAGTCACTCTCCAGCTGTATAACTCATGCTCCTGCCTGGAAAGCTGAAGATTCACATTCTTCTCGTAGCAAAATTATTAGATTAAGTTACACCAGACAGAACTGTGACTATTAAATCCTTGAATGTAAGAGTCCCTTGAACTTCCCCTGTCATAGGATAGTATAGATCCCAAAGTTTGAATGGGGTCCAACCTGCAAACTGAGCATAATTATTGAAATTTATTGATTCTTAGATACATATTTTTTCACATTTAACATCTCTGAAATTAAGATGCATTTTCTGATCAATGGTATCTTATAATTGCTGCTGGCCAGGCAACAGACAAGATGCAGCAGTGGCTGCCTGCACATATATCAACCTGCTTTAGATTTCTAAGGGCACATATGGACAACAGCAACTCATCAACTTTTCACTCAACAAACTATTTAAGCACCATTTCAGGAGGTAAAAAAATCCTGGTTGTTTTCTGAAATCTTCTGTTGACACGTTCTAAAAAGATTAAGGAGGACCTGTATTAAGATTTGGGGTAGAAAGTGCAGTCATTGGCTTGGAAGAAAATCCTTGGAAGAACTGTTGAAATAAATCCTGCCTTAGGGGCACCCGGGCAGCTCAGTCAGTTAAGCATCTGACTTTGGCTCAGGTCATGATCTCAGGGTCCCCAGATTAAGCCCCATATCAGGCTCTCCTCTCAGCAGGGAGTCTGCTTATCCCTCTCTCCCTCTCTCTCTGACCCTCCCCCTGCTCATGCATTCTCTCTCTCAAATAAATAGATAAAATCATAAAAGATTAAAAAAAAATAAGTCCTGCATAACTGACACTCCTGTGGCAAAGAGGACAGTTGTGCTTGGAAAAACAAGACATATGTACCCAACCTTGAAGTGAAATGTATTTCAGAAGATTGGACTCCAAATGAGACCTATTTATTTCTCTTGTATTTTCCTTCAGTAGTATGCACAATTGATGTGATAGAGTCTGTAAACTTTTTTTTAGTAACTCATAATCAATTAATTTTTAAAAACTAATCTAATCATAACCAATAGTGACTCCATCCTGCATTCCTGGCTTGATACTGATGGAAGTAATTGCTGAACAATCTTGGAAGAAATGGCCAAATCCATGATTGCTTGTGGAGTCTCATATAGAAATAATCCCAAGTCCTGGAACCTTCAACATGAAAAGTTTTTCTCATAAGGATTCTAAGAGTCTTGGTGGAAGACTAAGTCCTTTGACTTTGAAGTTCTTTTCCTGTGTGCCTCCAGTCAAGTCTGCTGACATGTTCTTCAGGGGTTTTCCCTTGTGACTGGTTAGTGTGACTCAGATTTGGTGAATCCCCCTTTCTGGCTCCATGGGTGTTTTTCTGGCATCCTTAAAAACCTCCTTAAAAGCCTATTCCTGGGCAAGAGATAGTAGCAGTAAGTCAGCAGCTGCTACTATGCCACTATGTCTTCCTCAAAGAGCTATTAGAGTTCAAAAAGTTCTTTCAATTATTATAAAATAAAAATGCTAAGTGATATGAAAGCATTGTGTCCTAGTTCTGTTGATGGCATTCCTTCCCTCTTTGTCAGTGGTACTAAGCCCTGGTGCATCTTGTAATTAGTGGCATCTCAGATTGGATGAAATAGGGGAGCTTCAGCTTTGGAGAGGTACAGGTAAAGGAGCCAGTTAGAGAAGTACATGAGCTCATTTGGCTGTTGTTTCATAATTCTCATTTTGAATTCAATCTGTAGGAGACTAACTATATCAATGGATCTAATGAATTTCCTATGTTTCTACATTTTGTATTATGTTGTTAAGCAGGGTGTTCCTGTACTTAACTTGTGTAACCAGGATAATAGGATTTTACCATGGTCCTTATTAAATTTCATCTTGCTGGCTCTGGCCTGTTATTCCCATCTGTCAAGATCATTCTAGATTATGATTCTCTCATTTACAGTATTAGCTATCCCCTCCTCTAGCTTTCTGCCATCCATAAATTTGATAAGCCCAATTTCTGTAGTTTATCCAGCTTGCTAATAAAAATGTTAAGCTAGTCTGGTGCAATTTTGTAGACTCATGGCTGGCATCAGTGATTCCTTCGGGTTGGCATGAATCTACAGATGAAGTCTTTCTGTAGAGGCATTTTACCCAGTTGTGAGTCCATCCTTCTGTAATATAGTCCAATTTTTAGGCACCCAAGCTTTGATCTCAGAGTAGACCCCTCAAGCCCTGGCTATATGACACTGGGCAAATTACCTGACAAATCTCTGCTGTTTCTTCATCTGTAAAATGGGACATTTTTTTTTACTTTATAGGGATGGGTTGATATTAAATGAATACTCACAAAATGCTTCACATGGTTCCTGACATATAATAGGCTCTCAATAAATAATAATAGTTCTATCAGTTTTTTCAGATTTCTCCATCTTGCCCAATGCATATCATGAGACACATTGTCAAATGCTTAGGAAAAACAATATAAACTAACTTCATCATTCCACTGTTCTAGCAGACTGACCAAAAAAAAAAAAAAAGGGAAATGAGGCAAGTTTAATATGTGTATTCTTTTGTGTGTGTGTGTGTGTGTGTGTGTGTATTCTTTTATAATTTATAAATTGACTATTTTCAACAATGGGTTAATACAGCTAAAAAAAAAAAAAGAAAGGAACATAAAGATTTATTTGTAGTGACTCCAAGTTGACTCTTAATGATCAACACTGCATTTTTAAGTGCTTATAAAGACTTTGTTGACTCTTTCCAAAGTTTTGCTGAGAATCCATATAAAACCAACAATTTTATATTTTCTTAAATCCCCCTTTTTGCCATGTAATAGCAACCAATATTTTCCTATCTCCAGGTTTCCAGTGATTGCACCATTCTCCAGGACTGCTTACAGATTGACATTGGTGTTTGTATGATCACATCTGCAAATTATTTTATTAACCTATATGTATTTCACAGGATTTGCATAATTAAACTCATTTGAGGCAGCTGGTACTCTCTTATCATCTCCTCATTTATTTTGGACTTCATTTCCTTATAACTGCTGTTGTTCTGTCCTTAAGAGTAGTGGTTAAAATCTTTAGGAGCACCTGGGTGACTCAATAGTTAAGCGTCTGCCTTTGGCTCAGGTAGTGATCCCAGGCTCCTGGGATCAAGTCCCGCATCAGGCTTCCCTCAGGGAGCCTGCTTCTCTCTCTGCCTGTGACTCTGCCTCTCATGAATAAATAAATAAAATATCTTTAAAAATAAAAACAAAAATAATTCTCTGTGAATGAATAAAGGAGATGTGGTGTGTGTGTGTGTGTGTGTGTGTAATGGAATATTACTTAGCTGTAAAAATGAATGAGATGTTGTCATTTGTGACAATATGGATGGACCTATAGGGTATTGTGTCAAGTGCCAGAGAAAGACAACTCCCATATGATTTTATCTATCTGTGGAATCTAAAAAGCAAAGCAAAACAAACAAACAAAAAGACCCTTAAATACAGAGAAGAGGGGTGCCTGGGTGGCTCAGTCAGTTGAATGCCCAACTCTTGGTTGTGGCTTAGGTCGTGATGGAGGGGTCATGAGTTTGAATGCTGTGTTGGGCTCCACACTCAGCACAGAATCTGCTTAGGATTCCTTGCCCTTCCTCTCCCTCCCCTCTACTCCTCCCCCTGCTCGCATGTGTTCTTTCTCTCAAATAAATGTATAAAATCTTTAAAAAATACAGAGAACAAACTGGTGGTTGTCAGAGGGGAGTTGAGAAGGAGGATGGGCAGAGTAAATAAAGGGGGTTGGGAGGTATAAACTTCCAGTTATAAATAACTCATGAAGGTAAAAAGTACAGCATAGGGAATATAGTCAGTACTATTGTAATAACATTGTATGGTGACAGATAGTGACTACACTTACTGTGGTGAGCACTGAGTAATTTATAAAATCATTGAATCCAACATATTATGCACCTGAAACTAGTAAAACTATATGTTAATTATACTTCAATAAAAACTTAAAAATAATAAAGTTAATTGTTCTTGGCTATGGGCCATTCCTATCATTGTTAGCATGTGTACTTTAACCAGCTTGAGCTCATCGAGGTGCCCTGTACAGAGTTCTATCTTGATTCCTCCAGATGCCCATAGGTTAGTAGTCTATACCCTGGTGGCATTCAACCAGTCTTCACTGATAATGAGATGAAGGCTGTGGATGACAGAGAGAAGAGCAATATGGCTACTTATTAGAATGCTTATAGGAAACCTGACTAGATAGTGGCAATATACTGGTGCTCTGCCATTTGGAAGTGGCTGAGGTGAGAAGGGATGGATCTGGACCAAAACTGAGGCCATCCAGGCTTCTGAAATTGCTGACATCTGACTTCCTTTAGACTTCTCCCCTCATGCCCCCATCACACTTCTTCTCTCTCCCCTGGATCTTGTGTACACTTTCATTATTGCATATTTCACATGGTATTTTGGTTGTTTGTTCACATGTCTGCCATTCATTATATTTTTGCAAAGTCAGAAACCATGTCTCCTTTATTGAAAACAAAAAATGCAAAACAAATAAAGAAAGAAAGAACCTGCACTTTACATTCAATGAATATTTGTCAAACTAAGCCAAGGATAACAAATATTTGACAGGCATGCCATACTCCCGGTCCTAGTGTTGGGGCAGACATTGCTAATGGATCTTAGAGCTCTTCCTTCCTGAGCTAGAAGCAATTTCAGGGTAGCCCAGGTGGCTCAGTGGTTTAGCGCCGCCTTCTGCCCAGGGTGTGATCCTGGAGACCCGGGATCAAGTCCCACAGGCTACCTGCATGGAACCTGCTTCTCCCTCTGCCTGTGTCTCTGCCTCTCTCTCTCTGTCTCAAATAAATAAATAAATAAATAAACAAATAAATAAATAAATAAAATCTAAGAAAAAAAAGAAGCAATTTCAATATTCTTCAAAACATGGTTTTCCCTTAAATCGAACAGAAGTAGCTTGTAAAGTGAAACCTATTCGCCAATTTTAAACAAAATGTAAGTTCCTTTCTCTTGTAGTTCAGTTGTTAACTCCCTTTGTGGAATAAAAGAAGAAAATTCACAAATATAAATTAAGCACTTAGAAATTCAAGATGGTATGATGAATACTAAGGGGAAATACAGAGAAGAACATTGGAAGGAAATGAGTAGCCAGCATCTCACAAAAAGCAGGTTTCTGGGTTTTCCAGCTTCTGAGACTCTAGAATTATACCAATGATATAATAATGAGAATGATACTAAACTTAGGCTCTCATGTCATGGGATTAGCAAAGTTTGAACCCTTTTAAGTAATGGTTCTAACAGACCACTGAAACAGGGATTTTAGTTGGATCCAAAATCAATGTGTAAGTTGAGAGCCCTGCCTTCAACATCAGGAGGCAAGGGCAGTATTATTTGTGCTAAAAGAGAGATAAACAAAAGCAAGACCATCTGAGAATTTTCTTCCTTTGACTCTCTTCACTTCCCCTTCCTTCTATAAGTATCTTTTCTTTTTTTTTTTAATTTTGATTTATGATAGTCACAGAGAGAGAGAGGGGCAGAGACACAGGCAGAGAGAGAAGCAGGCTCCATGCACCGGGAGCCTGATGTGGGATTCGATCCTGGGTCTCCAGGATCGCGCCCTGGGCCGAAGGCAGGCGCCAAACCGCTGCGCCACCCAGGGATACCTATAAGTATCTTTTGAACCCTAATTATTATCTATCACTTATCAATCATGAAATTTCTATTTTGTTCTGATAAAGTTCTCTTTTGTGTATCTACATTAACCTGTCAAAAGTGGGGCTGCTCTGAAGTAGAGCCAGACCCTCTCTATCTCTTTCTCTCAAACATGGCCACTATACTTATTTTCTCTTTTAAGTTCTTATTTTAGAACTCAGTGATACTGAGAAAAATACCCCTTCTCTTAACTCCTAGATTGAGGGCTGAAGGACACAAAGGTACATTTAGGGTATTTGTAAGCTCTGATTTTTCTGGAGTCTGTCTGAGAGGGAAGTTAGATTTTAATAGGCTGTAATATGGAAATGCTTATTTATTAGACACTGTTAGTGTCTCAAAAACAAAAAATGTTTTACCGTAAAGGTTATTTTTAACTGTAATTCCTTATAAGTATAGAAAATGTATTAAAGAGTCACATCCCTCTCTGCTTTCAGAAACAGCTTCACTGGTTTGATGCTGTCACGGGATTAGCACCAAGAGTGTAGATGTTTTTTCACAAAGCTGTGAAGAAGTGCGAAGAGCATTCCATGAGCTGCTATTGTATGTTGGACTAAATGTCTCCATTGTACTTCTTCTTGAGCTTGTGGACATATCTTGATAGTCCTGTCTACTTTCCACTCATGGAGCTGTCAGATGCCATTCGTGGCTTTCATAAAGAGCCCAGTTTTCAAAATGCATGTTTTCTTTCAAGTAATTACTTCTAAGGGTTTACTGGATAGAAAATCAGAGAATGAGGTTTCTTTGAATTGTGTATGAAATAAGAGTTAATCAATACTGAATGAGGCCTTGAGGACTTTCTGTTAAATGAGGTACAGTAAACTGGAACACCTGGGTGGCTCAGTTGGCTAAGCATCTGCCTTTGGCATGGGTCATGATCCCAGGGTCTGGGGATCAAGCACCACATCGGGCTCCCTGTTCAGTGGGGAGTCTGCTTTTCCCTCTCTCCTTGCCCCCTCGCTCAAGCTTTCTCTCTCTTGTTCTCTATCTCAAATAAATAAATAAAATATATTTTTTAAAGTACGATAAATAAAGTGATGAACTTTCTGCCATATAACAGGATTATGTAGTCATTTTACATTTACTCTTGGATTCTAGGGTGGTTGAGTTTGCTGGAAAAGTAGTTTCTGGATAAAGTGTTGCGATTTTAAAATAATTTAGTAGTTGTTAGAAAATTTAATTTTTTTGAAAACATTTCTTAGAAAATTTTAAATATGTCCCTAAAGAGTTTTATCTAGTTCAGTTTTTACAGTCTATTTAAGGGAATGTTGCAAAGATTCTTTTCCTGAAGTATAGAAGAATTAAAAAAAAAAAAACATATGGCTGCTTTTCCATATGCTAACTGTCTTAGAGCAGGTCATGTTGTTTTTTTAGTTTCTAAGCGTACAGTTCAACCAAGCCTAGGAGGATCAGGGAAGGACTTCAGTTGCAGGAATAAGACAGGATAGGGATCAAACCAACCTCCTACTAGAAACAACCAAAACTACCCACTAAAACAAAACAAAAAAGTATTTTTTAAACTTTTTTTTTTTTTTTAATTTTATGATAGACAGAGAGAGAGAGAGAGAGAGAGAGAGGCAGAGACACAGGCAGAGGGAGAAGCAGGCTCCATGCACTGGGAGCCCGACGTGGGATTCGATCCACGGTCTCCAGGATCGCGCCCCGGGCCAAGCGCCCCGGGCCAAAGGCAGGCGCCAAACCGCTGCGCCACCCAGGGATCCCATTTTTTTAAACTTCTTAAAAGCATCAAAGATCTAGGAAATTAGTTAAAAACTCTAAAACCAAAGGGAAACACAATCTCTGAAACTTAAGTGGCACCTGAAAGCTATTTTTGAACTAAGAACATTTGCCAATTTAGGCAAACTTGAACTTAGGTTCTGAGAGCTTCTCCAGGGAGACAGAATCAAAGCTTAGGGCCTGCCCTTCCCCTCACTAGTATGGGTCAAACCCTCAGGGCTAGGGTGAAATGAAAAGTAAATGTACCTCCCCTCTCAGGCACAGGAGATTACAGGATAAGTTGCCCTTATGATGAGCAAAGCAGGACAATTGATAATGGTAGGAACCTGCTCTGACAAATTGTAACTGCAAGTTGGTGCTTTCATAGCTTCTAAGTCCGTATCACTTTGGCGATCAATAAATAAGTAAAAACAAAACAGAATCATTAAAGCATCTCAAGTTGTAAATTTAGTGTAAAGTAATTTAGTTTAAAGTGCCCCTGTGTGCCTAGCAGAGCAAATGAAAGTTTTTTCTGGAGAAAATTTGTGTCATCCTAGGATTCAAAGAATCCCCCTGAAATAAATTTTCAAAGACAATAAGCAGTATATAGTCAAAAATGTCTAAGCCTACAAGGACAAACCATAAAGAATGAGAACTGGATAAAAAGAGACCTCCAAAGACTTCAGATTTTGAAAATACTAGACACAATCTATAAAACCAACTATGCTTACTAAGTTAAAAAAATATAAGGAGAAGAGGTAGCCCTAGTGGTGCAGCGGTTTAAGAGCCGCCTGCAGCCCAGGGTATGATCCTGGAGACCTGGGATCAAGTCCCACGTCAGGCTCCCTTGCATGGTGCCTGCTTCTCCCTCTGCCTGTGTCTCTGCCTCTCTCTCTCTCTCTCTCTCTGTCACTCATGAATAAATAAATAAAATCTTAAAAAAAAAAAATATATATATATAAGGAGAAGAAAGAAAGAAAGAAAATATATGTACAGAAATGGAAACAATATAAAGTGACCTAACAGATTTGAAAAAGAAATAAACAGAACTCAAAATATAAAATATAATAACCCAAACTAAAAGCTCAGTAGACATAAAGAGTTTAGACACAACTAAAGATAGAATTAGAAAACTAAAATGTGGATTAGAAAAATTAGTAATAGTTCAGAGACACACAAAGCAAATAAAAAAGAAAGGTTAGAGGCACAGAGAACAGAATGAAAAGATGTAGTATTCATTTAATCAGACCTCTAAAAGAGAAGAAAGAAGAGCTTAGATAAAGGTAACATTTAAAGAGATAATGGCTCAGGGTTTTTCAGAATTGATCAATCAAAAATATCAACCTGTGGATGCAAAAATGGTGAGCATGAAAAATAAAATGATATCCACACCAAGACTCATTATGAAACTTAAACAGACCAAAGACAAACAAGATCCTAAAATCAACCAAAGAAAAAGATGATCTTCAAGGTAGTGGTAACTAGAAAATAATTGAATTCTAAATAGTGACAAAAGAAGTAACAAAGGAAGCCATTAATGTATGAGTGTAATGAGACCATTAATGTATGTAAATAACTGCCAATCCATAGAACTCTACACCCAGCAAAAGTATCTCAGAAATAAGGTTAAAATAAAGTCATTTTTAGGCAGATCAAAGCTGAGAGAGTTTGCCACAAGTGCATTTGAATTTACGACCTTTCCTTTAAGTAGAATGAAGGTCATCTCACAGGGAAGCCTCAAATAAAAGAAAAAGAGCAAAGAAAAGGGTAAGCATATGGGTATATCTAAGTAAACATCAACTTTATAAGACACCAATAATAATGTATAGAAGGACAAAATAAACAATAAAAACAAGATAGAATTTTTAAAAAAGATTTTATTTATTTATTCATGAGAGACAAAGAGAGAGAGAGGCAGAGACACAGGCAGAGGGAGAAGGAGGCTCCCTGCAGGGAGCCTGACACGGGACTCCATCCCTGACTCGAGGATCACACCCTGAGCCAAAGGCTGGCACTAAACACTGAGCCACCCAGGGATCCCCAAAAAACAAGATGGAATTAAAATATCTGACAATAACATGTCAGGGAGGGTAACGTAAATGGAATTAAAATGTTTTTTGGCTTTTAGATTATACGGAGAAGGGTAAAGGTATTATTAGACTTTAAGGATGTATATTAATTTCTTGGATAATTGCTAAAAAATAGAGAGTATATAACTTTCATACTAGTAGAAGGAAAAGGATAGAATAATTTTTACGGTTTGTTTTGTTTTGTTTTACCAATCCAATAACACAAAAAAGAAAGAAAAGGCAACACATAATAGATGGGACAAATATAAATGAATGGCAGTTTTAAATCCTAATATATAAATAACTACATTAAATATAATTGGATCACTGAGCAAAAGAATATATACCATATGAGTCCACACATATAAAGTTAAAAAAAAAAAAGAACTAAAGGAAATTACTAAAAGGGGTTGTTTGTGATAAGCTGGATAATGGCCCCCAAAGATGTCCAGATCCTAATCCCATGTTAACTTACGTGGCAGAAGGAACTTTGCAAATGTGTCTAAGTTAAGAATCATAAGATAGGGAGATTATTCTGAATTATCCAGTTGAGCCCAATCAAAGGGGTCCTCTTTAAGAGGGAAGTAGGAGAGTTAGAGTCATACAGAGGACAGAACAGAAGCAGAGGGCAGAGAGGACAGAAGATGCCATGCGGCTAACTTCAAAGATGGAGGAACCATCTTTGAAGTTACAAGACAAGGGAGTGGAGGCAACCTTTATAAAAGCTGGAAAAGGCAAGATAACAGATTCCTCCCCAGAGCCTCTAGAAGGAACACAGCCCTGCAGAGTCCTAGACTTCTGACCCCGTTCTAGGATAATTTTAAGCTACTAAATTTATGGTAATTTGTCATAACAGCAATAGGAAAGTATGGAAAGATATACTATATATCTATATCTAATGTATATCTCTATTTGTCTATGTAACAAAGCAACAAATAAAAGCAAGAAAATGATGATTATCACACAAGTCAGTATGGTGTTTCCTCCGGTGCTCAGGAAGAGAGATAAGAGGGGCCAGGCTCAAAGGCACTGGCAATTCTACTTCTTGACATGGGTAGAAGTTACACATGTAGTAATTAGTCTGAAACTATACACGTTTTACGTAGTCTTTCTGTAATAGCAAATATTTCATAATAATAAAAAAATGTAAAAAATAAATATAAAGACCAGGAAGCCTGGAATTAAATATTTACAGAACATTTAATTAGTAATGTGTTTCTAATAATTGAGAAACAAAATAATAATAATAATAATTGAGAAACAGATTATCCAACCTGTATAACATCACTACTCCTTATAGTGCTTCTTAAGGCCTCTTGACATTTGATCCCTTCTTTGCTCCTTAATACCCCCACGTAGTTGAGAATGGAAGGAATCTGGAGGACAAAAGCCATGTGTGGGCCATATCATTTATTAACTATTCGGACTTGGCAAGTTACTGAAATTCTTGGTTTCTTAATCTATAAGATGGAGGTAATAGTAGTATCTAGATTTCTCTATGGAGTTGTTAAAGGAAAGAAATGAGGTAAAGCACCTAGGACAATACCTATCTAAAAATGCCATTTCTTTTTTATTTCATTTATCCATCCCCCACTTCCCAAATAATGTTTATGGAGCACATGCCTAAAACCAGGCCCTTTTGCTAGGTTTTAGGGATGCAAAGCCAAATAAACCATGGCCCAATCTTCAAAAGGTTCTTAGTTTAGTAGAGGAAGCAGATGAAAAGTACCTAATTGTAATGCAAAGAATTAGCAGTACAATTAAGGTATGAACAATGTGCTGAGGCCTCATAGGGGGAGGAGTCATTAACAGGGCAGGTGGTGAAGTAGGGGCACTAGGTAGGCGGAGAAGCCTGCCCAGAGGTAACAGTTGAACAAGGTCATGAGGGATGAATAGGAATTTGCCAGGCAGAGAAGATGAGGAAGGAATATTTCCATAAAGGGATCAGTATAGGCAAGCTAGGAAGGAGATACTGTACAGGGAAATGATGAATTGGTGGGCGTTAGAGATTTGAGAAGGGAGATGAAGTTTGGAGTAGTCAGCTGTGGTCAGAAGTCAAAAGGCCACACTGACCATGTGAAAGTTTGGATGGTCTCCTCCAGGCAGTGGACAGCTGTTGTGAGCAGGGCCATCTTACGACAAGATGGTCGGAGCCATACGTGAGAACTGCCACTCTGCCTCTGTGCACATATGTGGGAAAGATTCTGAGGACTACTACCTGCAGTAGTCTGGATAAGAGGACTTGAATTAGACCATAGCCTTCAAATGAATAAAGGGGACAAAGATTCCAGAGACATCTAGAAGATAGATTTGAGTGGACTGGTAGCCTATTAACTCAGGGTGAAGGTAATTACCAGAGTTCTAGCTTGTGCTAATAATGACAATGAATAACAATAACATTAGCCAAGTTTGAGGAGAGCAGGTTGTGGGTGAGGATAATAGGAATTTTATTTTTGATTTACTGAGTTTGAGGTGCCTATGGAACATCCAGGTGGGATTTCTAGCAGGGAGTTGGAAATGTGGTTCTACAACTTAGGAGAAATGTGGACATGAAGATTTGGAAGCCATAAACATATAAATGGAGGTGGAAGCCAGAAGAGTGTGTGGGATGGAGCATGTGCTCAATATGTTTGTTGAATCTGATTGGGAAGAATGAATAGTATGCTCACCTATGTGCCTCTTTCCTTAGCATGTATTTCCGGCCTACATTAAGAATATTTCCATTAAATATCTTCCTTCCACCCAACATCATACTGGTCTCTCCTCATATAACTACTAATGACTTGAGTCCATGTTTAAAGCTTCAATTTAGATTGTTGGGTTTTACCAAAACCATTTAAGAATGTGAGAGGTGTGGAAAATTCTGTTAGAGTATTCTGACAGGCAAATCTTGCCCCTGAATACTAATTAAGTAAAAGAGTTTGCACAAAATATTTAATGTGATAGCAAGAGTTCTGAGGATGTCAAGATTTGTACTCTTCTCAGATGGATATTTGATAAGCAACTTACTAAAAATTTTCAGCATAAATAAAAACTTTCTGATGTTTAAGAATGTTTCCATCTACAATTGTGATTTCAAGAACGTAGTTTGGCAGTTTCAGGCTTTTTGAAGATGGAGTCATGGCATTTTTAGCCCTGGAAGGGACTTTAGAGGTCATTTAATCTAATCCTTTAAGATTTCCCTCACCTGGGGTAACCGGCCAGGTCTCTTCATCCCTAGATCATTCTTTCCTCTTCACACCATCCTTCTCCTCAATGGGATCCAATCTTGCTAAATCTTTCATGATAAAAATGAACTAAACCTCAGCTGTCCAAATGAAATATTTTAATTTATTTATGAATTTAATGCAGATCTGTGACGCTTGGAGCTAGATAAGAACAAAAAGCCAAGTGTGATTAAGATTCTTCCTTTGCCTCATTCTGTCTCAGGCTTCTTGGCAGAAGGGATTATCGGAGTTCCGCAAGGACAGACCTAGCGGATAGGACAATGACAAAAGTCTGATCTTGAGTAGGGTTGTCAGATTTAGCAAATATAAATAAGAGGATGCCTAGCTAAATTTGAATTTCAAATAAATAAGGAATAATTTGTTAGCATAGTATGGCCCACACAGTATCTGGGACATACTTACACTAAAAAAGGATTCACTGGGCAGCCCCGGTGGCGCAGCAGTTTAACACCACCTGCAGCCTGGGGTATGGTCCTGGAGACCCGGGATCGAGTCCTGCGTCAGGTTCCCTGCATGGGGCCTGCTTGTGTCTCTCTCTGCCTGTTTCTCTGCCTCTCTCTCTCTCTCTCTCTCTCTCTCTCTGTCTCTATGAGTAAAAAAATAAAATCTTTAAAATAAAATAAAAAAGGATTCACTGCTTATCTGCGATTGGAATTTAACTGGGAGTTGTGTATTTTATCTGGCAACTCTAATCTTGAGGTCAAGGACACAGGCTTTCAAGAGATGATTGAGGAAGATTGAGTTAGCCAACTAAAGGTAGCATATGTTTTATGAAAGTACATTTCAAATAATTCTGGAATCTACTACTCCTTGTATAAAAGTGAAGGAGGTGTCATGCTGTGCCCCTGCCATCCCATTCCCCCCAGACTGTAGTACAATGTGAGGCTGATCTTTCATGAGATTAACGGGAAGGGCGGAGGGGTGGGAGGCACGAACGTAGAGTCTCTATATCTGTGTGTTCTAAAGCAGCTATATTCTCTTGTGTCTTTAACAGCGCAGATGAATTTTGCAGGCACGGAATCAGAATTCATTATATAATCAGTGATTACAAAACCAAAGCTAAAATGTGGAACAATACAATTTTCCACCACAGAAAACCATAAAACAGAACTATTCTGCAAGACAGTGCCTCACCCTGGCGTCCAAGGCCAGGACCCCGCACGTAAGCCTCATTTAACAAAAGGCTGAGGGTTAAAGTCTCATCAGGCAGTGGGGAACCTCGCCAGAAAACAGGGCTGAGTGATAAGAGCAATGAAATGTCAGCCTGTGTTCACCTATTAGCGGAGTTTGGCCACCCGCTCAGCCGCAGTGAGATGTCATGACAGTAAGGGTGATTTTCAAGTTGGCCACACAAGCAATGCCAAACCTAGGCTGAGAGTCCAGGTATGAAGCTATCTCTCCCAGGGGGCTTGTGTGTCCTTGGTTGGAAGTGGTGGCAGCGGCAATGGCAGTAGAGGTGAGGCGAGGGTTGGAAGTGGTTGGGCAAATCTGAGAAGGGACATGATTTAACTAATCAATAGAATTGCAGAATAGCTGCAAACATATTGGTAAAGTTGTACCAATAGCCATGGCTGCCACATGTACTCACAGCGGCATTGTGAATCAATCACACAGTCAACTTAGTTTTACCTTTTACTGGTGACAGAAATGTTCTTAAAGGACATTCAAACCTGCTATTAAAAAAAAATTCAAAAAGTAGTGAAAGGGAATAAAGGGGAAAGGAGAGAAAATGAGTGGGAAATATCAGTGAGGGTGACAGGACATAAGAGACTCCTAACTCTGGGAAATGAACAAGGGGTAGTGGAAAGGGAGGTGGGTAGGTGGTTGGGGTGACTGGGTGACGGGCACTGAGGGGGGCACTTGACTGAGCACTGGGGGCACTTGACTGAGCACTGGGTGTTATGTTATATGTTGGCATATCAAACTCCAATAAAAAATATATATACAAAAAAAATCCTCATGCAGTCTTTTTTTTTAATTGGTGTTCAATTTGCCAACATACAGAATAACACCCAGTGCTCATCCTGACAAGTGCCCCCCTCAGTGCCCGCCACCCAGTCACCCCCACCCCCCGCCCTCCTCCCCTTCCACCACCCCTAGTTCGTTTCCCAGAGTTAGGAGGCTTTATGCTCTGTCTCCCTTTCTGATATTTCCCACACATTTCTTCTCCCTTCCCCTCTATTCCCTTTCACTATTATTTATATTCCCCAAATGAATGAGACCATATAATGTTTGTCCTTCTCCGATTGACTTATTTCACTCAGCATAATACCCTCCAGTTCCATCAATGTCGAAGCAAATGGTGGGTACCTGTCATTTCTAATGGCTGAGTAACATCCCATTGTATACATAGACCACATCTTCTTTATCCATTCATCTTTCGATGGACACCGAGGCTCCTTCCACAGTTTGGCTATTGTGGACATTGCTGCTAGAAACATCAGGGTGCAGGTGTCCCAGCGTTTCATTGCATTTGTATCTTTGGGGTAAACCCCCAGCAGTGTCCTCATGCAGTCTTAATGCAGTCTTAATGTTGCCTAGAGTAAAAAATAAATATTGAAAACCAGGTCATAGTGGAATTAAGAATATGATTAATTATAAAAATCATATATGGCTGCTATAGTAAAAAATCACCTTGAGGGGTGCGTAGGTGGCACAGTCAGTTGAGTGTCTGACTTGATTTTGGCTCAGGTGGTGATCTTAGGGTCATGAGATGGAGCCCCACGTGGGGCTCTGCACTTAGCGGAGAGTCTGCTTAAGATTCTCTCTCCTTCTCCCGCTGCCCCTCCCCCAAATCATTTGCTCTCTCCCTAAAATAAATAAATAAAATTTTTTAAAAAATCACTTTAAACAACTATGTAATAGTTCTATTTTTTGAAACTTCAGTGAGGGAGGAAGTGAATGGTATGTGAGTGTCTGCTATGGGCCAGGTTTTTCTGGGAGCTTTTTATCATCTCAGCTAATTCTTTTAATCAAAAAAATATATTTTTTATTGTGTGAGATGTAGGTAATATAAAAATTACCACTGTAACCATTTCTCAGTGTGCAATCAGTCTCAGTAAATACACTCATTATGTTGTACCACCCTCACAGCTATTCCTCTCTAGAACTTCACCATCCCAAGAGAAACTCTGTATCCACTAAGCAAGGAGTCCTCATTTCTCTCTTCCCTCAGGCCCTGGTAATAACCTCTATTCTATCACAATAAATTTGCCTCCTTTAGGTACCTCATATAAGTGGAATCATACAATACTTATCCTTTTGCATCTGGTTTATTGCAGTTCATATAATATTTTCAAGATCCACCTATGTCTAACACAGAGTATCTCATCTAATTCTTACAACCTGCGAAACAGGTTTCTTATTACTCTAAGGAAATGACCGTCCCCAAGCATGCAGGCTCTGTCTGTGGAATTAAGGTTGAATGGTCTATTCTGGTGGGATTGCCCTATTGACAGCATAACGTATGGCCACACCTGGAGGGTCAGGAGCCCAAGCCCTGAGAGCCATCCTAGAAGAGGGTGTGGTGATGCAGTAGCAGGGGTTTCTAGGTTCTTCTAGTCTACAAGGAAGGAAGAAATGGGCTTGGGTGAGGAACAGAACTGCCTGGTGAATTTCCAGGGACAAAGTCAATTTGCCCAGAGCAGCACTTCTAGGCCCTGAGCCCAGAAATGAACCTTGTGCCTCATCTTTCCTCCCTCATCCCCAATATGGAATTCACAATATAAATAATACCAAACCAGGGGCACTTGGGTGGCTCAGTGGTTAAGTGTCTGCCTTTGGCTCAGGTCATGATCCTGCATCCTGGGATCGAGCAGGGAGCCTGCTTCTCCCTCTGCCTGTGTCTCTGCCTCTTTCTCTGTGTCTCTCATGAATAAATAAATAAAATCTTAAAAAGAAAAGAAAAGAAATAATACCAAACTATTCAATAATACAAGGAGGCCCTACAACAGACCCATTACTTTATGCTTAAAAAAAACCTTTTGACATAATTTTTTCATAATTTTACACTTAGAGAAAAAGTTGCACAAATAATACAAAGCACTCCTCTGCTTGCTTCCGTTGGCTTCCCCAAATGCTAACATCTAGCAATAACCAATGTACAATGATCAAAATTCAGAAATTAAAAAAGCACAATATTATTAACTAAACTACTGATTTTGTTCAGATTTCATCAGTTTTTCCACAAGTGTCCTTTTCCTGTTCCATTACCCTATCCAGATAATACCATGCTGCATTTAATCACCAGGTGTGGTTGGAGCCAATCTGTGATATCCCTCTCTCTGACTTTCGTTACCTATTATGACCTTGACAGTTTCGAAGCACTAATCGGTTGTTTTGTTGACTGTCCCTTAATGTGAGCTGGTTCAATGTCTCATGGTTGAGCTGAAATTATGCATTTTGGGCAAGCATACCTTTCTCAGTGCAAAATAATCAGGGGTCCATGTGTCGAAGTGTCTTTATACTTTTATAAATTACTTGGATAGGGTGGTATCTGCTGGGTTTCCCCACTGTGAAGTTACTCTTTTTCTCTTTGTAATTAATAATTATGATGAGAAAACTATTTTGAAACTATGCAAATATCCTGTTTCTCCTCAAACTTGTGCCTGCTAATTTTAGCCTCCATCAATGAATTGCCTGCAGCAATTATTACCATGGTATTCTAATGGTGATTTTCTGTTTTTTTTTTCTTTCTTTCTGTATTAAGTGGTATTCTTTTATAAGGAAGACCTGTCCTTTCTCCTACATGTATCTATTTTTTCCAACATTTATTTGTACCATTATGGACTCTTGGATATTTATTTTACACTTTGATGCTTGAAGAAATTAATCAAATGTCAAATTATTTCTAAAAAATTCCCTTTTCTCTCTTATGTTCATTTTCCATCCCTTCTCTTGTCAGAGGCTTGTTTGGTCACACCTTTGGTCTATCTGTTGAGCCATCTTGCTCTCACATGACAGGAGTGATTTCAGGGAGAGGTGCCATTCAAAGGATGGTTTGGGAAGCCTCTTCATGCTGGGGTAGGGGACAGGCTGTGAAAGTGTGTTCTCAATTCTGCTGTGACTCACCTGGAATGAGCTGAGCCTCTGAGGTCCATAGGAGGGTGGGAGAGGGGAAGATCCTCACCTCCAATCAAAATGGGTAGAAAATGGAAAGCAATTGTGCTTAGGAAAGCCACGAGGTTGAAAATGTCTCACACCTGACATTTCTCAAGTCCCATGGCTCAGGTCTGAAGAAAATGTGATTATATAAGTCAAAGTCTCTAACTATAGAAAACCAGGCATTGGTTATGGATAGTCTCAAGGCCACCCTCTGTAATGAATATGTTTACTTTTTGTGTGCTGATTCGGGCATATGAGGACAAGGTGATAATCTGGGTAAATGGTCCTCCTTCATGAAAAGATTCACTTTGACAGGAAAAAAAAAAAAACTTTCTCCCAAGTACACCTTAAAATTATTCCTTTATAAGGTTTAGAGTCAAACTGGGACTTAGTAATCTAGCCAAAACCTGGATTCAGGGTGTGAATGAGCTTTATTGACTATCTGTGTGTCTGCAAATCAACCTTGTAATCCCCAACCTGATGTGGTGCATTCCTGTCGTATTGAATCAGAGGTCCCCAACAGAGGCCCGGGTGACTGACTATCTTGTTGGCAGAGAATCCAGGCTCAGTGCCCTCTGCTGTGGGCTTACAGCTCTTCAAGAACTGAAAACCCTTCTGCTTGGTCCTCTTTGCCTTACTTTCACAGAAGGGATAAGGCTTTAACCTTTCCTCAGGGGCACGCTGGCCAATTTAGGGCAGACAGGACTGTATTTGGTAGTCACTCTGGTTTGCTCTGTCACTCAGTCTACATGGGGGTGCAGGTGTCTGCCCACCTATCATTTGTTGAGTGTCTTCTATGTGCCAAGCTCCACACAGAGTGCTTTACCACTGTGATGAAATCTTCAAGTATGTGCTGTTTGCCCATTTTACATGTGAGGAAACTGAGACCCAGCAATTCCCACCACTAAGGAGGCCAGGGCTAGGACTGAAGTCTCCTCGGCTCCAAAGTTGAGCTTCCATCTATCAGGTCGCACCACCTTTGGGAGGCAGTATGTCCAATTTCAGACCTTCTTTCACTCCCTCTTATAATTGTTGGATCTTGTGCACTTGGAACTTTTTTCCTTTGGCTTTAGGCTTTTGGTCTCAGCTCCACAGCACCAACCAGGACATGGTACATAAGCTTCCCACTAGAGAGGTACTTTCCTCACCAAGTGTGGGTTCCTCATGACAGGGCCAATGAAGGGGAGTTTGGTTTGATATTTCCCTTGACATTTCCCTGAATTCCAGAGTGCCAAGAACAAGAGCAGAATCACCCCTTCTTTGTGTGTGTTTTAATAATACAGTCTACTTTGTATTTACAAAGTGCCAGGCAATGTGACAAGCAACCTCACACACATTATCTCCCTTGGCACTTCTGACAGCCCCAAAGGAACAGGTCCCCAGTCTCTTGTCCAGATTCCATCCAGAGCCCCAGCATGCTTCAGAATTCAGAATTCTTCAGATTTCTGAGAGGCAAATCCATATATACCACATTTTTTATAATACCTCCTCCTAAGGTCTAGGGCAACATCCATCATCAAAAAATTAATATTTCTGCAGCAGACATACAGATCATCATGTTTAATGGGATAAACAAAACTATATAAGGTGTTACATCAGTTCAGGTTTTGCCATCAAGTGAATTTATTGTAAGTTTTTTTTAAAAAATGTTTTTCAGAAGTTTTGGGTTTCAGAATTGCTGATACAGGATTATGGGTCTGGATTATTACAATTCCCACTATACAGATGAGAAGAGTGAAGTTTGATATATTAAGCACCTATCCAAAGTCACATCGTAAGTGGTATAGGACCAGGATTTGGACCTCATACCATTGCCCATTTTAACCTCTGCTTTAATTTCAAACGTCCACATGGCAAGAGATACAAGTACTCAGATCCGACCTCCTTCCCTTCCACATGAGAAACCACTTATTGCTGACCTTCAAAAACATTTTTGGTGGGAACGATGAATAGATTTTCTTATGAATGTACAGACTCTAGAGTGTTTCCATATTGGGACACCTTCTCAAAGAGCTTAACAAAGCAAAACACCAGTCATGCTGGGGAGGGGAGGAGGAGGGTGTGTGGCTCTTCCATTCTCACTAAAAAAATACGCTGTCCTTTCCCATTCTTTCCAACATCATGTGCTTTCTTCTTTGGGTCTACTCTGCTCTGACTTGTGGGCTGACAGCCTCAGTTCTCTGTTTGCACAGGCTGCAAAGCTGCTGGCATCTCCCATCCCTGGCTGCTACTGCCACTGCTATTCCTCGTTGGGTCTTCCCCTGTCCTTGGGTCAGATCTCTCTTTACCATGTCATGAGCCCCGTTGATCAAGGGTCAAGCCCCAGTGACCAACCTGCCATTCCTTGTGAGCCCAGCCACAATAGCCACTTGCTAACTAACTAGCAGCAAACTAGGATAATTTCACACAAACATCCTCAGCCTCATTCTAGAACTTAAAGCTTTGTCATTCCAACTGAAGTAAACAAGTCTGTTTCAGCGAATTGGAGAGGACCGAAATGAGTGTGTGCATTTGTTACTGCTGCGCTGCCAAAGCTTCAGCCTTCTCCAAGTCACCAAGAATGTGAATACCTGCCCAGCCACTCAGCAAGACATCAGACTCCAGGGAGCAGAAGAGAAAGCAGGGAGAGATTTACTTCTTGGCACTTGAATCTCTGCATTTCAGCGAGTCTGTGCCTTGACTAACTCATTATCCGTGGGTACCTGCTCTGGATAATGAGGTCTGAGATGGTGATGAATTGACACACACTTGGTTGATTCTATCTTTTTATATATTATATATATACATATATTTTTCAATTAAGTATATTGTCCTTTGGATGTGTTTGAAGCATATCCACATTTTGGTGAGGCAGACAACTGCTGGCATTTGTAGGTTTTTTTGGTCAAGAGTCTGAGCACAAGCAAAGAAAAACTGAACAGAAATGGATCTGTCCCTTTTTCAATTTTGTTTTTCCACAGTGATTTCTCTTCTTGTGAAATTCTGTTTATTCTTGATGATCTTATGAAAGATATTCCTTTGTTCTTTAGAGTTGTGAGAAAACAAACCATGGAAAGTTAAGAGGAACATCACTGATTTTCATTAAGGGCTGATGAATACTTGGGTCAAATCTCTTCATTAGAGAGATCAAAGGAGAATAATACATTTTAACTCAAAGTTCTTTTTTTTTTCTTCAAAAAGAAAGAGAATAAAGAAAAAAGAAAAAGAAAGAAAGAAACCTCAGTGAAAACAAGGATTTCCTAACCCAATTAAGGAAATCTGCAACAGTCTGCTCTACCAGCTAATTTACTTAGAGTTGTGTGTTTGTTTAAATTACACATGGCGTGGTGGGTTTTGCCCTCTCTGTATTTTTTACAGCTCAAGCCAGTGACATACCAGCAAGGATTTTCATGAGCATGATTTCTTCCAACAACGAAGCAGCCTCTCCTTTATTCCTTGTTTGTGTTTTGACCTAACTATGTATTCCCAGAACCACAGTGCCCTCAGAGCCTCACGAGCCTTTGTCTCCAGCTCATGTTTTCTGCCCTCGACATTGCAGTTGGGGACTTATGGTTTCATCCTCAGCGTCTCTATTTTCTTACTCTATGCCCTGTCCCTTCATGATTATCCATTGCTTGGACTTGATGGCTTACACGGGAGCTGGGGACTCCGATGTGTATCCAGCTCCGTTGAGCTCCAGAGCTAAGAATTTAACTGCCTCTATTTGAACTTCTCTATTGGGATATTCCACAGGCACCTCAAACTCAACGTGTCCCCAAATATATTTGTTATCCACAGCTGCCCTTTTCTCACCATCACCACCAACCCTTCTTCCTCTTCCTCAAACCTATTTTCTCTTAGACTTCAAGCTTAATTGTTGGTCCCAACATTTGCCCACATCCTAAGTCAGAATCATCCTTGGGTTATCCTCCATGGCTCCTTCATTCCTCAGACCTGTCAGGCATGCTGTTCTGGCAATTCTGCTTCCTAACCAGCTTCAGAAGCCATTCCTTTTCTCCATCCCACTGCCATTGCCTTAGTGTAGATCTTCCTCCTCCCTCACTTACACCGTAAGACCACCTAGCACTAACTCCTACAGTCCTGGGTTAACCTCCCTCTCAACCACCTCACCCTCACGCCAAACTAGCCTTCATATTGTACTCAAACTTTCTCAAACAAAATCTCATTCCTTTCACTTTCTTAAAACTCTCCAGTGTTCCCCTTTATTTACAGATAAGTCCTGCCTCCTTAGCACAATGTTCAAGGCCCTCCATGTTCTGGCCCCATTATTTTCTTCTTCTCTTGCCACATCTTGCCTTGCATGTTTAAATAATCTGATCTTTCTCACTGATCTTGAATATAACATGTGGCTTCAAATTTTGGGTAAATGAAATTCCACCTACATAGAATGTTCTTTTCCTTTGTCTACCTAGAAAACACTTACATAGTCATTCATATCAACAAACAGTTTTCAAGCAAGGGTCTACTGTGTGCCTTAGGATGGTGCTAGGCATTGGAGACAAAAACTCAAAGGTGTGTTATTTTCTCCTAAACATCCCTTTGAAATATCACTTCTTGAAGTTTCCCTCAAATATTCCCCCACCAATATCATTGCACTTACATGATGTGATTTTTGTTTGTAAGAAACAGAAAATATGAGCTGACCAACTGCCACAATGAAATTGAATGAATAATCAGAAAACGCCCCCCCCCCCCACCACCAAAAAAGTCCAGGATTTCACAGGTGGATTCTATCAAACACTTAAAGAAGAGTTAATATCTATTCTTCTCAAACTATTCCAAAAAACAAGAGGAAAGAAAACTTCCAAATTCATTCTGAGTCCAGTATCTCCCTGATACCAAAACCAGATAAAGACACTACCACACAAAAAAAGAGAATTACAGGCCAATATCTCTCATTATATGATGTCAAAATTCTCAACAAAATATTAGCAAACCAAATCCAACAATACATTTAAAAATTCATACACCACAATCAAGTGGGATTCATTCCCAGGATGTAGGGTGGTTCAGAAAAATCAACATGATACATCACATCAATAAAAGATAAAAACCGTATGATCATTTCAATAGATGCAGAAAAAGCATTTGACAAAGTACAACATTCATGATAAAAATGCTCTGCAAAGTAGGTCTAGAGGAAATATAACTCAACATAAGAAAGACTTTATATAGGAAACCCACAACCATCATACTCATACTCAATAATGAAAAACAGAGCTTTTCCCCTAAGGTCAGGAAGAAGACAAGGATGTCCACTCTCACCACTTTTATTCAGCATAGTACTGGAAGTCCTAGCCACAGCAATTGGACAACAAAAAGAAATAAACGGTATCCAAATAGGTAAGGAAGAAGTAAAACTCTCACTATTTGCAGACAAGGTGATAGTATACAGAAAACCTTAAAGACTCCACCAAAAAATGATTAGAGCTGATCAATGAACTCAGTAAAGTTGCAGGATACAAAATCAGTATACAGAAATCTGCTGCATTTCTATACTCTAATAATGAAGTAGAAAGTGAAATTAAGAAAACAATCCTATTTACAATTGCAACAAAAACAATAAAATATCTAGGAATAAACTTAACTAAAGAGGTGAAAGATCTGGACTCTGAAAATGATGAAACACTGATGAAAGAAATTCAAGATGACTCCAAGAAATGGAAAGACATTCCATGCTTATGGGTTGGAAGGACAAATATTGTTAAAATGTCTACACTACACAAAGCAACCTACAGATTTAACACAACATCAACATTTTTTCACAGAACTAAAACAAACAATCCCAAAATTTGCGTGGAACCACAAAGACCTCAAATAGCCAAAGCAATATTGAAAAAGAAAAACAAAACTAGAGGTATTGGAATTCCAGTCTTCAAGTTATAATACAAAGCACGAGTAATTAAAATGGTATGGTACTGGCATAAAAACTAGACACATAGGTCAGTGGAATGGAATAGAAAGCCCAGAAATAAACTCACAATTATATGGTCAATTGATCTTCAACAGAGAAAAAATGAATATCTAATGGGAAAAAGTCTCTTCATCAAATGGTGTTGGGAAAACTGGATAGCTACATGCAAGAGAATGAAACAGGACCATTTTCTTTCACCCATACACACATCAAAAAAACCTCAAAATGGATTAAAGACCTAACTGTGAGACCTGAAACCATAAAAATTGTTGAAGAGAGCAAAGGCAATAATTTCTCTGGCATTGGCCATAGCAACTTTTTTCTAGATATGTCTCCTGAGGCAAGGGAAACAAAAGCAAAAATAGGTTATTAAGACTACATCAAAATAAAAACCTTCTGCACAGCAAAGGAATCAATCAACAAAACTAAAAGGCAACCCACTGAATAGGAGAAGATATTTGCAAATGACATATCTGATAAAGGGTTGGTATCCAAAATATATAAAAAATTGATAAAACTCAACACCCAAAACCCAAATAATCTAACTTTAAAAATGGACAGAAGACAGGAACAGACATTTCTCCAAAGAAGACATTTAGATGGCCAACAGATGCATGAGAACATCACTCATCATCAGGGAAATGCAAATCAAACTATAGTGAGATATCACCTCATACCTGTCAGAGTGGCTAAAATCAACAACACAAGAAACAACAGGTAGTTGGTGAGGATGCAGAGAAAGGGGAACCCTTGTGCACTAATGGTGGGAATGCAAATGGGTGCAGCTGCTGTGGAAGACAGTATGGAGGTTCCTCAAAAAAATGAAAATAGATCTACCCTACTCGGGTAGAGTAATACCCGAGTATTAATAATTGCACTACTCGGTATTTACCCCACAAAATACAAAAATACTAACTCAAAGGGATACCTACACCTCTGTGTCTATAGCAGCATTATCTATAATAGCCAAATTATGGAAGCAGCCCAAGTATCCTTTGATAGATGAATGGATAAAGAAGATGTGCTATCTATATATAATGGAATATTATTTGGCCATTCAAAGTAATGAAATTCTGCCATTTGCAACAACACAGGTAAAGCCAGAGAGTATAATGTTAAGTGAAATACATACCATATGATATCAGCCAAATGTGGAATTTAAGAAACAAAACCAATGAGCAAAGAGGGGAAAAAAGAGAGAGAGAGAGAGAGAGAGAGACAAACCAAGGAAAAGACTCTTAATTATAGAGAACAAAATGATGGTTCCCAGAGGGGAGGTGGGGGGGGGTGGAGGAACAGGTGACATAGGTGATGGGATTAGAGTACACTTACCATGATGAAAAAAAAGTAATAAAATAAAATATTTTTTAAAGATTGGCTTCGAGTTAATTGAAAGATAGATTATCCTGAGAGGGTCTGACCTAATCAGGCAAACACTTCAAAAGCAAATCCAGGCCTTCTCTGGAAAGAGAGATTTGAAGCAGCATAGATGCTCTCCTGTTGGCCCCAAAGAAGTAACATGCTGTGTTGTGAAGGGGATCCCAAGGCAGGAAGTGGTGGTCAGCCCCTAGGAACTGCGGGCCTCAGTTCTACAACCAGAATGCACTGAACTCTGCCAACCAGGGAGCCTGGAAGAGGGGCCAAGGCCTCACCTGAGATTGCAGTCCTGGCTGACATCTTGATCTGAACCTCCTGAAACCCTGGGCAGAGAACACAGCGAAACTGTGCCTAAGCTTCTGACCTACAGAAACTGTGAGGTAATAGATAGGTATTGTTTTAAGCCACTATGTTTGTGGTAATTTATTTGGTAGCCAAGTCTAAACTAAAGAAATCTGATAGGCTCATGTTGAATTCTTGCTTTCTTGTCACTATTCATATTAAATTGGACTAGGGGGTATAGCTCGGGGGTAGAGCATTTGGCCGCATATTAAATTGGACTTAACCTCTCTGAACCTCAGTTTTCCCACCTGCAAAATGGGGATTGCAATGCCTATCTTATAGATTATCTCAGTTCCTTGAAAGCAGGGACCATGTCTTTCCCTAGTATCTTTGATGCCTAGCACTGTGTCTACACATAGAAGGGGCTCAATACATTTTAGGTGGATGAATAAACGGTGCTCAGAATGTCTTTAAATCAAATATGAGCACTGGGTGTTATACTGTATGTTGGCAAATTTAATTTAAATAAAAAAAATTTTTTTTTAATTTAAATAAAATTTTAGGGCAGCCCGGGTGGCTCAGTGGTTTAGCGCCACCTTCAGCCCAGGGCGTGATCCTGGAGACCTGGGATCTGAGTCCCACGTCAGGCTCCCTGCATGGAGCCTGCTTCTCCCTCTTCCTGTGTCTCTGCCTCTCTCTCTCTCCCATGAATAAATAAATAAAATCTTAAATAAATAAATAAATAAATAATAAAATTTTAAAAAACAAGTATAAACCCAAGCCTTTTCTTCTCGAATTTATTTCTAATTTAGTGCTGATGTAACCCTAGCTCACGCATATGTCAATTTAGGAACCATCTAGATGATCCCTCAGGTGTCATCTAGCTGCAAATTCTGTGATGTTGATGGATCTTGAAATAAGGTCCTAGGATAACAATCTTAAAGTTGCAGAAATGTTAGTATTCTTAGTGAGGACTTCAAAGGAGTATTTGTTAGTAAAATGCTCTCTTTTTCTGAGTCTCTCTCCTGAGCCGGCCACTCTCTCCTACCACAATCAATTATTAATATCCAGATGCCTCTGTCGAGTGTTTGTAGTATTAGTGCAATGTTTTGCCAGGTGTAAATGCAAAGTATTTTTAAACAAATGATAAAGATAAATTTTGGTTCCTTATTTTGGATACTAATATATAGTTTAATCAACCACCTTTAAATTCCTAGTAATAGGAGAAATGTTATCACCCAAAAGTAGAAATAAAGAAGTACTTAGACTTAACAGGTGATGTAATTTTGTTTTATTTGCATTTTATTCTGCAGTGGTATAGGAGATTCAGTCACCCACCAACACTGACAGAGGGAGGCAATAAAGAATCCTCCTATAATTGTTGTGGCTGGGGTTTGCACAAATGAAACACACACACATTTAATTATAAACATGATCATAAATATTGACTCACCATTGAGATATTTGGCAACTGTCTTTGGATTAAGATCCCAGAGGGATGGTTGATTACTATCTAATAGATCTAATAGAATCCAATAGGGATCTAATACAATGTTTATCCTCAGAGCTATTTTTCAACGTTAAGGGATGTCCCTGGCTGATCCTACTGCTTCACAAGAGGAGATAGGAAAATGCTTTCTTAAAAGAGCAAGACTTGTGGGGAAGGGACATGAAGAGTTCTGTATTGTACACAGCACAGTATCTATCCTGAGCCATAAGTCATATGTTAAACTTCTCAGTTCAGAGTCAAAGGCCATGTTGTCCAAGAAGTGCCTGATGATCATAATATCTGAACAACAGTTCGTGCAGAATGAAGTCCAGGGGGATGACTGTGTGTGTGTGTGTGTGTGTGTGTGTGTGTGTGTGTGGTGAGGAGGAATGTAGTTTAAGGGATTAACCAATTCTCACTAATCCACCACTGCTCCCAGCAGACCCTTGGCTGTCCCAGGGTAGAAGAGGTACAACAGAGGATCTTACCATGAGTAGTAGGGTCCTGAGGGAGGAAAAGGCCCTCTGTCACTCAAAATGGCACCACCTTGCCCTCTAAGGGAGGAGAGGAACTGGTAGCCCTGTGCAGGAAGCAGAGAGAGAAGTGTGCATGGTCATCCAGAGAGAGCAAGGAGAGGTTAAATGTGCTTATGTCTCTAAAGATGTAGAGACCTCAAATAGGCTGCCAACCCCACTCCTCCAAAGGGATGACTGTAGGCAGAAGAGCCCAGGATGGTATAACTCTTCCATTGCCTACCATTTCAACTGTTACATTCAGGAATCAGACCTAGACAGCATACCAGCTCCTGGGGTAACCTTGATTTATGAAGGGCACCTCCTTACCCTTCATGAAGGGGTGTAGTGTGGCATAACAAAGGCCCATGTCCTGGGCTCTGAGACCTGAGTCACTTGCTGGGTGTGTCAGTTACAGAGTACCTTCTTCCTAAGCCTGGTCTCACTGAGTTAGCACAATAGCCTCAAGACATATTAATTTTTTATTCTTACTGTGATTATTGTGCTATAGAGGAGGCTACTGAGTCTCAGTGAGATTAAAGGGTTTTCCCAGGATGATAGTCAGCAAATGGTAAAGACCATTTTGGTCTCCAGGTCTCCAGAGCTTGACCCTGTAATCCTGTGCTCTGTCTTTCTGACATTTCAGGCTAGGAAAGAGAAGCAAGGATCATGTCCATCCCCAGGCAGGGACCTCAAGCCCCTCCTCATTGCCATACTTGCCTGGACCATATTAAAAGTCAGTTTTGGCAGCAGCCCTTGAGCCTGTCCTCAGCCTGATTTGCTAGTCTAGGTGGTTCTGTGGGGTCCTGGCTGGAGTCTGGGGGCAGCTTGCCTGGTGAGAGAAGGCATGTGGGGGAGGTAAGAGCAGGAGCATGGAAATGGATGCAAGGTACTTAGTGGGAACATCGCAGGGAGGCTGCTAACCCCAGGTAGGTGTGGGAAAGATGCCCCTCCCATCCTCCTGTCTGGAAGGTCTAGACATGAACTGTGCAGCCTGACAGACCTGGGCTGTACCCCACCTTGAGAAGTACTAGTTCTGTGACCTTGAGCATGGTTTTCTAAGTCTCTGATTCCTCAAAAGTAAAAGTAGGAAAAATAATTGTACCTACCTGACATTGTTAAGAGGATTACATGAGATAAGGAATGTGAAGCACTTAGCATAATGCCAGACCTAGTGAAATAATTCCGTATTGAGATATAAAGCATGCCGTGGAAGACTCATTCATTCATTTATTTGACAAGAATTTATTAAATGCCCAGTCTATGTCTAGCAGTATGCTAAAAACTCAATACTGGGGCTTTACCGACACCGATGTCTTTAGCATAAAATCACACAAAGGTCCTTTATCCATAAATATTATAGTCTGAGTTGGTTTTATAAACATGGAAAATGGCTTTTGATGCCTACATTATTCCTTTATTTATAGCATGAGGATATAGCTGGGTGCACATGGGATGTGGAGTGAGTGATAATGTACACTTAGTACATTCTGTACTGGGCCAGTTGCCTCCTTACTCCAAGTCTTGACTTCTCACCTGCAAAATGAGGAGAACCATGCCTTCTCTATGGGACTGTTGAAAGGAGTAAATGGAAAATGGGTCAGGTACAGCCATCTGACTTAGGGCAGGTGCTCAATACATATTAGTTGTCTTTACATTGCAAAATATTTGGATGGAATTCTGTAAGCATGTAAGAAGCTAAGAAGTCACTGCTTTATCCTAGTAACCAGGAAAAAGCTGAACAAACTGAAAAATTGGCAACTCTTTTTATATCCATAAGAGAAGTGAGGTCAAAGGGCAAACCACTGCCCCCCAAGTTGGAGAGAGTGGCAGGCAAATACAGAGAATTACAATTGACTGCAACAGAAATGTCTATGGGGGGATGCCTGGGTGGCTCAGTGGTTGAGCATCTGCCTTTGCCTCAGGGCATGATCCTGGAGTCCCGGATGAGTCCCAGGAGTCCCACGTCGGGCTTCCTGCATGGAGCCTGCTTCTGCCTCTGCCTGTGTCTCTACCTCTCTCTCTCTCTCTCTCTCTCTCTCTCTCTCTGTCTCTCATGAATAAATAACTAAAATCTTTTTTTAAAAAAAAGGAAGAAGAAATGTCTATGGGAATCATGGGAACCAGTGACAAGGGAGAGAAACTGGAGCCATAATTGAGAAATTGCTGTAAGCTCTGTCTGTACAACTCTGAGAGTTAAAAACTCAAGGGGAGCCAGTGACCAGGGACTCCCACACTTTTGTGATTTTACTTCCTGGAGCTCTACCAGATTCTTACAGTGAAAATTAGAGGGAAAAAATCCCTCAGGCTCTAGCAGGGGAAGAGGAAAAGGAACCTTTTTGAAATACTGCAGAGCATTCTGTTCTTCTGAACAAAAAACAGACTATTTAATCAGAACATCACTTGCTGGGGTATCAGACCCTGACTGACAGAGAGAAAGAAATACACACTTCAAGGGCCCTCCAGCTGTCTTGTCCCATCTAAAGTGGAGGGAGCCTTGAGAAGCACTTCTGAAGTTCACAGTTTCCAGGCACAGCCTCACTAAAAGACCAAAACTTAGTCACAGGACTACAGAATGCTCCCCCTCCCCATACACCCACCATATCCCTAATGCCTATTTGCAGCAGTTCCTTTTAGCTAGTGTATCATGCATGTCTGGCTACCAAGAAAAATATACAGGGTATGGTAAAAGACAAAAAGAAAAAAGTTTGAAGAGACAGATCAAACATTAGAACCAGACTTGGTTATGGCAGGGATGTTGGAATTATCAGCCTGGGAATTTAGAGCAACTATCATTAATATGCTGAGGGCTTTAATGGATAAAGTAGTCAGCATTACAAGAATAAATTGGCAATGTAAGCAGAGAGATGGAGACTCTAAGAAAGATTTTTTTTTTAAGTGCTGAAGATCTAGAACAGGCAACAAAATAAAACAAAAACACTTAACAGAAATGAAGAACACCTTTGATGTGTTTATTAGATTGGACATGCCTGAGGAAAGACTATCTCAGCTTGAGGAGATATAGAAACCTCCCAAATTCAAAGGCAAACAGAAAAAAGACTAGAAAAAAAAAAAAAAAGACTCAGAACAGAATATCTGAGAACTCTGAGACAATTACAAGATAAGACTAGAAAAAAAAAAAAGACTCAGAACAGAATATCTGAGAACTCTGAGACAATTACAAGATAAACTAGAATGGAAAAAATGGAAATACTAGAAAGGAGAAGAAAAAGAGGAACAGAAGAAATATTTAAAACAATAATAGCTGAGAATTTCCCCCAAATTAATGTTAGATATCAAACCATAGATCCAAAAAGCTCAGAGATCACCAAGAAGAATAAACAGCAAAAGAAAAACCAAAATAAATAAATAAATAAATAAATAAATAAATAAATCTGGGCATATAATTTTCCAACTAGAGAAAATCTTTAAAAAATTTTAAAGCTAGAGGGGAAAAAAATCTATAGAGGAGCAAAGATAAGAAGTATATCTAACATCTCCCCAGCAACCATGTAAAAAGGGAATAAAGTAAAATAGTTAAAGTGTTGAAAGAAAAAAAAAAAGTGTTGAAAGAAACACCCCCCCCCATTCTGTACTTTGTGAAATTATCCCCCGAGAGTGAAGAAGAAATGCTTTCTCAGACAAACAAAAATGGAGGGAATTTGTTGCCAGTAGAACTGCCTCACAAGAAATGTAAAAAAAAAAGTTTTTTAGAGAAGGAAAACAACATAGGTCAGAAACTTGGATCTACATAAAACAAGAGCGTAGGAAAAGGAAAAAGTGAAGGTAAAAATGAAACCTTTCCTTTTTCTGATTCTTAACTGATGTAAGAGCTAACAAGAGCCATATGACCTCACTCCACTGTCTGGAAAGTTCACTTGGGATTCATCAGGGACTTGGGAATTCCTGCACATCATCACAGTGTAGTTCCTGGGTGACTCTGAGCCTCCAGTGCCCCTGTTATTTCAGGGAGGCACCGACTGACTTGGGAAATCTAGCCTTGGCCTTCCAGGGTGTCAGACCACAGAATCATTCCCTATGCAGGTAGCTCAATATCCATTTCCCACAAGGTTCGAGATTCTTGGCAGGGGAGGCAGCCGTGCAGGGAGGCCCAAATAAGAGACAATAGAGAGAAGAGGAATCACCACTCTGCAGGGACTCTCCCCACTGCCTTCCTTCTACTCACCTGCCACACTCCTACCTCAACATCCTTCACCAGGCTACTCCACAGTGTATTTCTGAAAATTAAAATGCTTTTCTTCATTCGTTCACTGAATATCAGTTGAACAACTACTCTCTACCAGGCACCTAAAATAATAAAATCAATCACCTATACCAACAAGAACAATAAGGGCACAGGTTTGAGAGCAGTGGGGAGAGAAAGGGAACATATTCCCATGTGTCTCTTATGCTTACATCGATAATTAAATCTTTTCTGGGGAAGTGTCTTCCATCCCTTAATCCTGCTTTCCAGATGAAAGTAGAATAGAAATCTCACCATCTGGGATGCCTGGGTGGCTCAGCGGTTGAGCATCTGCTTTTGGCTCAGGGCATGATCCTGGAGTCTGGGATCTAGTCTCACATGGGGCTCCTTGCGTGGAGCCTACTTCTCCCTCTGCATGTGTCTCTGCTTCTCTCTGTGTGTCTCTCATGAATAAAAAAAAAATCTTTAAAAATAAAAACAGCAACACCTCACCATCGTACTTGAATAAAGCTAAGCATCTGGCTATCCCATACATCAGTAAGTCCACCATATGTCTACCTACCTGTCCTGTGACAACTGACAAGATCACAGGCCACATTTGGGTGTTATCCCTCAGCCAGCTCTCATTGGTTGGTAGGAAAGCCAGAGTCTGCCAATATTTTTGCTCCTATGTTTCCCCAATAGTTGTGTGATTCCCTGGCCCATCCTTCAGAATATGCCACAGTCCCCATGCACAGGGGCCTTCCATTTTAGTCTGTGACAGCTAAAGGCTAAGGAACCCCTGTTCACCTTTTCTGCTGGCCACTAGATTTAAGACACACAGACACAGCCATCCTAGAACTGACTTACTAGGTCATGACTTAGGCTACATTTTTATTTTTACTTTCTGTATTTTATTTTTAATCATTTATTTAAAGATTTTATTTTTAAGTAATCTCTTCCCCCAATGTGGGGCTCAAACCCACAACTCCGAGATCAAGAGTCACATGAGCCACTGACTGAGCCAGCTGACTTTTTGTATTTTTAAAGGTATATTCTGAGTTGTCAAGAAAGTGCCTGCATGAGCACACACACATGTGCATACATGTGGCCATTCCCCTTCAGTATAAATTATATTTTGGGCCAGCCTCTTAGATCACCAAGAACACGCCCTAATTTACAGCTGCCACAGGCAGGTCACACTGAGAAGCAGGCACCAGGATGGAGAGTCTTGGCTAGAAGGGCACACATGGGCTATATGGTCCTCGGGAAGGCTGAGTCTCAGCTCTCTTGAATGCACGTCCTACCAAAGAATTCTGACAAGCTCTTCCCTGGATCAGTCAATGCTCCATTTATTGTCATAAAAAGGTGTATGACCTTGTGATCCTATTCCAGACCCTACTTATAGCAACACCATACCTAATAGCTGAGGGATAATTATACTCCCTTGCTATTTTGAAGAATCTTTCGTCAAAGATTTCAGGGAATTTGACCAATCAAATGATCTCAGCCCCTGCTTCTCCCATTGGACAGGTGGAGAAACTGAGGCATAGTGAAGCCAGAAGAGCATAGTCAAAAGGTGAGTCAGAAATGAAGCAGGGCCATACCTAGTTATACCTGCTTCCTCACCTGTGGCTTAACCCCGGACTTCCTGGAAAGGTGTCGCTTCTGTATGGCTTATCTGTTGAATAAGCGTTGCAATGAGCTTTCCGATGTTTCCCAAGTTCTGAGATGGTTGTGTCTCGGAAAAGGAAGTAAGCTCTGTGTGATTAAAAGGGCCTCTTGGTCAACACAGGTTTCCTGTGCAGTCTTACTTGCTGTCCTTAGAATTAAGCCTCTTTCCATTGTGATCCCTTTCAGCAGTTCATCAGTGAGATCCCTGCTTAGGAAGCCCTGCAAAGTCACATCCCTTTCCGCATCCTTCTCCTATCCTAGCTTGTAGCAGCAACACTTTTTGGGATGGTGGGATCATCTGTTTCACTTTCATTTCCGCGAAGATAAGTGTTAGTAAACCTTCCCCTCCCCTACCCCCACCCCCCACCAGCTCTATGCCTGGATTCTCTTTCCCTGGGCAGCTCCTTGTTCTGCCCTTGTCTGAAGGGAGAACTGGGAGCATTGACACTTTTCCCTCCATCGAGAATGAGACATACTTGTCAAGATCACACAGAATTCAGGGTCTTATAGAGTTAGGAGCAAAGGAAAAATGCTCCCAAGGATAAGAAAACAGAGGAACCTCTGATTCCATCAAAACAACCATTACAGCAAACTCCAAAACAACGGCTTCTATTGCCAGCTGGCCATCATGCCTTTCCATTTTCATAGTAAGCAACTGTATGAATATATTTTTAAAAGGTAGGTGTGAGTGAGAACAGGTTTGGTTGCCATTTTTTCCTTTAGTAGATAATAAACTATGAATGCTTGCTTTAAGAATATTTGTAAATGTGCCCAGAGGTTAGTGAAAAATGAGAACATTTGATACAGCAAATAATACCAGCTTTGTGTATTCTCTCAGAATTTTCCTAAGCTTGAATCCTAAACTGGAATAATTTTCTCCTATATCCTCAAAGACTACATAAAACGAAGAGCAGAGAACCTCGGTATAACCTAGGAAGTAATGTTTACAAGCAAATAAAGGCACTCATCAGTTATCTGTAGATAAGTAGACTTTAAGAAAAAAATCATATTAAAAAAAATATCTCTGAGTAGCTCAATAGTTGACAAAACCCAAGCATTTAAGCAAGTCCTAATACAGAGGACCCTGATTGTTTTTTGTGACTTGGTGACTTTTAGTTTGTACACTTTTTTTTTAAAGATTTTATTTATTTATTTATTCATGAGAGAGAGAGAGAGAGAGGGGCAGAGACACAGGCAGAGGGAGAAGCAGGCTCCCTGCAGGGAGCCCAATGTGGGATTCGATCCTGGGACCCCAGGATGAGGCCCTGGACTGAAGGCGGCGCTAAACCGCTGAGCCACCCGGGGTGCCGGTTTGTACACATTTCTACAGGACAGAGCTATCTGACTTTTCAGATCTCAGCCAATAGAAAATAGAACTTTTGAAAAAGGGAGATTAGAGCAAACAAGACCAGGTAACAGAAGTGACAGTGAGGAGTGACAGCCAGAGGAGAAACAATAAACAAAACCAAAACCATAAGTGTGATTCATTAAGAAAAAAGTTAGACCATGTTCATCATCCTTCACAGGTAAATCCCTTTTTAGAAAGGTGGTTAGGAGGGTGAGCTGCAAGCAGGTGAAATATTCCCTAAGGTGGAATGTGGCATGTGACTTTGTCATCAAGGAAGGATTCTGAGGCTTACTTAACACCCTTCCACTGTCATGCTAATAGGTGGGTGAGGCGCTGGCTTCCTGCCTGATTCACAGTTTTACGGCAGCTGCTGGCTTCTTAGGCTGCTTCCCCTCCAGTAAAAAAGGGGAAGAAGCTCACAGTACTTGGTAGGGAGCCTGGGAGACCTTTGATGGCAGGTTCCAAAGCGAGGCCCGCCTTTATAATAGGGCAATTATGCTTTAGGCTGATTGGTGCAGAGACGCCATAAAGGCACCTTTTTGGAATAAAGACAAAATATCACGAGGGTGTTTATGTTTGGGGGTACTGAGACAACACCTAGAGGCACAGGAAGCCCGCAGGAACCCTGGGGGTGGGCCTTGCACACCTTGCACACCCAGAACGCTGCATTAGTCCTAGCTGAGGGGGGAGCATCCAGGAGGAGGTGCAGCTCCCGGTTGACCCCTTGTTAGCTTCTGTGTCCATCTACATCCCCTCTGGGGGACCTGCTCACTCAGGCAGTCTGCCAGACTCCCTGGTAATGTGGGGCAAGCAGTCAAAGGACAGGGACGGTCAGGGCCAAGTCCCCAGAGGCCCCACCCCTGCCGCTCATCCCCTGCCCACTTTCCTCCTGCCTCCCACTGCCATGCCGTCTTCCAGACTGTGTGTTAGCTTCTGGAGATACCAACGTGAGGGTGGGAGGCAACTTTTTAAAAATGCCAGTGGAGGTTCCCCCTCCCCAGTCTTCTTGATCCCATCCGTGCTAATAGGAAGCACAGTTGAGCACCTGCCATGTACCTCCTCCCAACTGATGTGCTGGGACCATAGTTCTTTCTCCAGTCACCCACTGAAGGACATTTTGATTGCAAGTTTTGGTTATGGTGAATAAAATCATTGTAAACATCGTGTGCAGGTTTTTGTGTGGAAATACGTTTTCAGCTTATCAATTATTTCTTTCTAGAGTGTGCCTTTGGTGTTGGACCTAAAAAGTCAACACGAAACCCAAGCTCATGTAGGTTCTCTCCTATGTTCTCTTCTAGGAGTTTTATAGGTTTGCATTCTACATTTAGGTGTGTGATTCATTTTGAGTTAATTTTTGTGAAGGGTATAATCTCTGTTATCTAAATTCATATTTTCACCTGTGCATGTCCAGTTATCCCAGCACCATTTGTTGAAGAGGACCATTTTTTTTAAATTGGTTTCATTGAGTTGCAAATTTATTTCACTTATTTATATTTTTCAACTTGTGCCTTTGAGTTAATTTCTCCTTGGAGATTTTTACTAACATGCCAACCCAGGAAATCTACCCTTTAAGCTTTAGCCAACATTTAGGTTTTCTTGCTATAATTAAAGTTAAAAATGTGTTGTCTAATCTGCCTTGAGAAGAAACAGGAACCCCTCTGGAATTCTTAAAACGTTTTGTAATAATCTAGTTAGCTTGATATTAGAATTTTCCTTTGTGTTTACAATTTAGATTTTTCCCCTTAACTTTATTTCATTATGTCTGATTATATCTGTTCTACAGCATTACTTAATTTCTCAGTCTTGCTTTGTATTTTGAACTAATACATGTTTAACCACTGTATAATTATTCGGCATCACTCCAACTACATTAGACAGCCCCTGCTTTTCTAGATCTCCTACTTCAGAGCCAGCAGGGGTGTCTGTGGGCTAAGCTCTGGTCTCTCATATAAAGTAACAGGCCTTCAAGGCTTCCTTAGTGGGAAGTGGAGCCTGTCCCCCACCAGCGTGCCCACTGTGAGCATGTCCCCAAGCACAGAAGGAGGTTAAAATGGTTACTGGTCTCCACCTGCCAAAGTTTGACTATCCCCTATGGTTAGAAAAGCCTTGAAGAGACATATAACTTAACATCTTTATGACAAGAAAATGAGGGGCAGATATGTGATCTGTGGTCCTTCTTTTCCACCTCCACTTGCCACTTCTAGGAAAATAGAAAATGTACTATGAGCAGCATGTACCTAATTGTTTTACAGAGAAGACCTGGAAACCGTACACATAACTTCTGCTCATAGGCTCATGGGAAGAACCTAGTCACATGACCACTTAGCTGCAATGAAAACATCATCTTCAGAAGGCTGTGTACTCAGTTAAAGCCTGTCACTGTGGAAAGAAGGGGAGAATGAACAGAAGGACAATCAGGTGTCAGCCATAGGTATGAAGACCTGTTCCCGAGTAGAACTAAAACCCCAAAGTCCAGGCATCAAGAACCCAAAGAGTCAGACAAATTCTCTGAATAGCTGCTGGTTTCTTCACCTGGCTTCATGTCCTCTTAAACACATTGGATGGCCTCTGACACTGTGGCTACTGGAGCGTTATTTCTAAGAGCCCACAACAGCCAATGGATGTATTCCCCACCAAGATTTGTTGAGGATTTCATTCTTTGACATTTCTTAGGCTTTCTGACACACTTGATGAATTTTAGCTGGTCTCCCTCTGTCTATGGTGACCTTATTTTTAGGAAAACAAAGCACATGTGCACTGACACATGGTTTGACAATGGAATAAGACAGAGGACTTTTCCAGGACTTTGAACAGTCCTGGAAAAACTGGCACATATGGTCACCCTGCCCATGCTCATATATTCTGTTACTCCTGTAACACCTCATTGAAGGGCCTTTGGAAATCATTTCTTTCCCAATAGAGTTGTTATCCACATAACTCCACACTCCTTCTTGGCAAGCCACGCTGATGCAAAAACACATGGCATGAAAGCATGAAAGAAATAATAGTTGCCTAAAATAGATTGCTTTTCCAACTAAAATGTTTAAAAGTCAATATAGAATGCATCTTTTCTAATACAAAGAGAAAAGGAGAGATTTTGCAACCACAATAGTCATTTAAACAATATTGTCCTAGAATAAGACAGAGTCAGAAATGTTCAGTAACATTTGTCCAGTAACATTTGTAAGGGAGGGCAGAGAAGAGACTCAGGCAATTAACTGAAGATAAAGTCTTATTGCTGGACTAGTTACAGTAAGATTTTCAAAGGTGGTAAAAATATTGACCAAACCTTCATTGTTCCTTAACCTTCCTCAGCTAAGAAATCCTTAGCCTGGCACTCAAAGGCCTTCAAACTTAAGGTCCTAGTCTCATTTATGAGCACAGATGCAAAAATACAACTTAAATATCTTTAAGATAATGTATTATGACCAAGTAAGTTCAATTTTAGGGATGCAAAATGGTTCAGCAGCAGCAACTCCATTCCTCTAATTCCTCTAATTCCTCTAATGTTAAGAGATTGAAGAAGGAAAGCCATTTGAGTATCACAGTAGATACTGAAAAGCTTTTGATTAAAACCAATCCCTATTGCCATTAAAAACTGGAAACTTAGCTACTGGGAACACACAGCAAACATGATGCTTAGTAGTGTGAAGTAATATTTCCACAAAGACAGGGAAAAAGTGGTTTATCTTCTACCTGTGGTACTATTCACTGGAGTCTACTAAAAGTCTTACTAAATCAATAAAACTGTACAAGAAAAGTAGTATAAGGAAAAGGATCCAATTGTCACTGTTTGTAAACAATATCATTGTCGAGATACAAAATGCAAGATAATCATGCAAGATAATCAAATGAGAAATTATTAGGCTGTTAAGAAAGATACAAAGTTCCCACATTATTAATCTATAAATTCAATTCAGTTCTAGTTAAAATGTTAATTGAATTTTTTGATAGCGCTTGATGAACTTATTTTAAAGTTCATATATATGGACTATTTCTAGAAGGGCAGATAAGAAACTGATAACATTAGCTGCCTCTTGAGGGAGAATTGAATGATAAAAGATAGAGAAGGAAGACTTATTTACTTACTATTAACTCTCCTGCCTTTTTTATATAGTACCATGTATTTTTATTCCCTAGACAACAAACCAAATAAAACTAAAATGTAGAGAGAAATCTATTTTTTTAAAAAAACACTAAGATGTTTTGAAAAAAAAAAGCATAATGACATCAAATAGGAAAATATGCAATAAACAAAGCCAAAATAAAAGGCTTTGAAAAGACAACAACAACAACAACAAAAAATAAAATAAAAGGCTTTGGTATCGAGACATAAATAGTTGAACACATCAATGGAGAATAATAAAGAGTTAAAAACAGAGCCATGTACATATGGCAGCTCACTTTGTGATAAGAGAAGCATTTTAAATCAATGGGTAAAAGAATGGACTATTACATAAATATTGAACTTTTCAGTTCCCTCTCTGTAAATGGGGACAGTGCCTTCAAGACCTTCCTGGGCAGATTAATTGAGATGATATATAAAGTACGAGGCAAGGTGCCCAACTCAACAAATGCTACTAGTAGTAGTAGTCATAGTAATACCATGATGAGAACTAGTAATAAAAGATAGGACAGTGTAAAAGCCAAACCATGTGATATATATTATATACATTTATACTTGTAGGCTACTAGGAAGCTGCAACAAGCCCCAAATATTTAATATGGTCTTGCATTTCTACAGTGATTTTTGCTTTTTTGGAGTCAAGTCTTCTCACATCATCTCATTTAATCCTCTTGACACCAGATCAACAGTGTTTTGGTTTTCTGGGTTTTTTTAACCTGTCCAAGTACCATAAACAGGGCATAGATAGCAAATGCTCACGGTTAGCAGAGCATAGACTTAAGGATGGTATCTAGTGCAGTACTGTGAACTCCTTCCTCATTTTTGCCTAAAGATTTCCCCAGGGAGTCTCTGAAGTTGCCTTTCCAAAGGCGGAGGTGGGGTGGAGAGGGGGCTTCAGTGGTTGTCATCTTGAGCAGCGTTTAAGCTGTGTCTGCAACGGATGGTGTGGGTGTTGATGTCTGGATGAGTGAGCAGCAGGCCAGGCCAGCACCTCTCAGCAAGGTTGTGATGGGTCCGTTAGCATGTGGCACAGGGAAAGAAGACGAAGCGGGTGTTTCTCATGACTGCCCTTTCTGTGACATTCCTTTGTAATATCACCTTCCGCCTTTACTTGGTTTTTCCTCTGGACACTGTGTTCCTTTGTTAGGATTTCTAGCAATGAATGAAGAGTCAAAAGCAGGCATCTTCACAGAGGTCTTGACCTTTCCCCCAGTGTAAGACTGAGTCCATTTCATATTTCTAACTTCTTTCTCTATGCTAAGTGTCCACTTCTCCGTAACCTACCTCCCACCTGCTAAGCTTTCTCACCCATGGCCAACCCATCTCAGACCCTGACATCCCCTGCTGTCACTCATCATAGTAGGGTATGAACTCACAAAGGCTCCTCTGGCCATATGTATCCCAGGGCCCAAGGAACTCTGTGGCCTGCAGGATTTCCAGAGTGCTTCAGTGCTCTGGGAATCTGAAAGCCATCAGCTCTCTTCAATTTACAGAGGGGTAGGAGGGGTCACAAAATGACTTAAAAAATAATTGCTCTGGCATCTTTTTCTTCACTAAATGACATTCTCAGCTCTCAGCTGGGAGTTGAACTAAACCCAAAGTAGGAAACTGATATTTTAATTTGAATTGAAACCAAACTCAAATAACAATGTTGTTCTCTCTTTGAAGTTTGAACTGGATCTGACCTGGACAAAATCCAGAAAATTTCTTACCCTATTCCTTCTCTCCAAAAACAACCCACAAGATGAGCCTAGATCATTCTGAATCCTAAACCTGCTTCATGTTTTGTTATATTTTTCCAACTGAGTAGAATAATATGTTAAATAATTTTTTAAAAACTGTTTTATTACCCTGATGAAAATATGACTTTTTATTTTTTTTTATTTTTTATTTTTTAATTTTTATTTATTTATGATAGTCACAGAGAGATAGAGAGGCAGAGACACAGGCAGAGGGAGAAGCAGGCTCCATGCACCGGGAGCCCGACGTGGGATTCGATCCTGGGTCTCCAGGATCGCGCCCTGGGCCAAAGGCAGGCGCCAAACCGCTGCGCCACCCAGGGATCCCAAAATATGACTTTTTAAATACAGATTCTATCTTTGCTGCTGAAAGAATAATAAAAGGAGTGGATAAGCTTCAAAAGTTCCCTTTGGTAATCAGAAAATTGTTAAACACCGATAGAGAATTTGAAGTTCTATACTGTTTTCCCAATTTTTGTGTTTCTTTTTCCAAGTGATGAGTTCAGGAGCTACACAGAAAATCTTTCTAACTTGGTGAATACTATATCAACATATTTTTGCTAGGTCTTTAAGGAATTTCAGTATGAGAGGGTAAGTGGTAGTAAATGTAGATTTTTTGAGTCAGTGGTAATATCCCCTCAAGAGCTGACACAAATCTACAACATGGCAGGAGCTCAGCACCTATTTGTTGAATGAATGAGTTGAGAGAAATGTTCCTCAGCCTTTTTCTATTCAACAGTGCCCATGAGACTCTGTAGACCTTTGGTCTTGATTTCAGATTTTTTTTTGGTTCAGTCTTTTAGTCTTCAAGGCTTGTCTGTGGGTCTCTCAGCACTGTAACCACCTCCCTCATTCCCTGTGAATATCTCTGTTATTCATTTCCTTCCTGACTTGTTAATTTTTCACAAGAATTTGTATTATGTGTGTGTGGTTTTTCTGAATATTTGATCTCTAATATGCTGTTATCTTTTTTGAATAGCTCTTTATTAGAAGTTTCAATGTTGTTTTCTTATACAGAGTTGTGGTTGGTTGGTTTGTTTAATGCACAAACATAAAGGGACTCTCTATGATTGAAGAAATGTCTTTTTTTTCTTTAGACACCTGACATAGGCTAGCTCTTACACTGTGCTCAGTTTGACTTCACACTTTTAAAAGTTTATTTCTTCCATATTTATCTTTTATCTATGGTTAGCACTAGTGCCTTCCCTTGGACATAGCTAACGGGCATTTCCCCAAATTGTACATGGAAACTCTGAAAAACAGTGGACAGGAAGAGAAGTAACCTTCCCCCCTCTCCTCCAAACATACCTTCTGCCTTCAAGTTGCTCTTCTTGGCATAGCCTCTCTTTTCTTCCCACAGACAGTACTTTCTTTCTGTTTCTAATATTTCCAATCTCAATTCTAACAGCCAGTGCTGCTATAAGATTCACTCCAGTGAGAGGCGACAGGGAAAGCCGAGGTGAGTAAATACACAAGTGTACATCTCTTGCACAGCAGCTATGTCTCTCATCTATTTTCCACTGAGACAGTGCTCCCAACCACTGGGTGCAAGCCCAGGACTGTCCCTCAAGGTGCCCCCTACCCAACTAAAGGTGAACACATGATCTGAAGTGAGCAAATGAGAATCTTGCCCCATAGAAATTAGATCTCACACCATGTGACACAAGGATCCAAAATGGCAAAACAGGTTCATCTCAAAGGGCAGAGCTGCTCATTACTTCTCATTCCCTGGATCTCTGGATCTGCCCTACTTCCTGTCTCTGCTGAGGCCTTTTCCTGTGATTCTCTGGGCTGCCGAAAGTCTTTCAATACATCTCATTTTGTCTCAGTGATCCAAAGCTCCTCTCTGTTGTTCGCAACCTAAGAACCACGAGTAATACAAGTGTTTGCAATTCTTTGGGAGTTTCCTCTGTTTCTTCTTTCTTGTGTTTCCTCCAAGACTCTGCTGCTGCCACACAGATCAGTGTGGATCCTTAACCCTCGGCCACCAGATTGCTGATTGCTTAAGTCCACTTTCACTGGCTCCTTTCCAGATGCCTGAGCACCCACCTTTGCTTCTCTTGATCACCACTTTTTTTTTTTTTAGAAAATGTGGAACTATCCTGTTTATATTAAAATCAGCTGTCACTTGGGGATGACAGGGTACATTTCACTGCCATTTGGAGACCAGTTGGAACTCTAGCCCTGTTTATTTACTTAAAGAAAAACCAGCTAAACCAGAATGAAATCCCTCTGCTAGAATTCCTCCCGCTTCACTTTCCACCTGGGCTCTCTCTGACAACAGGTGACCTTTGGGTGAAGTTGATACAAAACAGTGAGAGACGGGATTCCCAGTTGGATGACATTTTTAGCACAGAACAAGCCTTTGTAAGGCAGCACTGTGGAGAGCTTTCACAGGGAATGTCAGGCATCTCATCTGGGACCCACACTGCCTGCCTCCCCCTCCCTCTTGCCTCTTCCCCTCTCCCAGCCTCTATTTCTGCTTCTCTGTACCTCTGGCCAACTGAGGTCCCCTCTGCAGGGCAATGCCTCTGGGAAAGGCTCTAGGACTCCTCAAAGGCCTCAGATCGGAGTCAACGCAGCCCTTCTGCTTAGCTGTTAGCAGGGCCTAGCTGATCGGCTTGGTGGCCCTCAGCAACAATAGTGGTGGTTTTTGTTTCGAGTAGTCAGCATCCACCCTGGCAGTCTTGAATCTTCCAGAGCAAAATGCTCTATATAGCTTGGTGTGAGCTTCTGGAGGGCAGGGTCTGGGTCTGGCTCCTCTCTCTCCTGACTGATGGATTAAACAATTGACTACAGTATAGCAGAGCACAGATACTATTTAATTTTAACCCCTGATCAGCACAGAGACACAAGAGTCACCTAAGCAAAGTGGAGAGAAGGAACATTCCACGGCCTTCCAGAGGAGGAAGGGTTTCATAGTGAGGGGTTAAGAGTATGACATTGCACTCAAACAGATCTGTGTATAAGGCCTGGCTCTGCTATTTAGTTGTTAATTTAAGTAAATTACTTATATTTTCTGAGCCTTGTCTCTAACTTGGGGATAACATTAGTACTATTAGTACTAATACTATTAGTATTATCTCCTAGATTTTTTTTTTAAGATTTTATTTATTTATTCACGAGAGACACAGAGAGAGAGTCAGAGACACACGCAGAGGGAGAAGCAGGCTCCCTGCAGGGAGCCCCATGTGGGACTCGATCCCAGGACCCTGGGATCATGCCCCGGGCGGAAGGAAGGCAGACGCTTAACCACTGAGCCATCCAGGTGTCCCTCTCCTAGATTTTTTGGTGACAATTAAATGAGATAAAGCCAGTATGGAGACTGGTGCATAGTAAGAGTGCAAAAATATCAGCTATTGTTATTACAGGTAGTAAAATCATCAGTAACTAGCTTTTAGGGGAGGAGCAATCCTTGTGTGTTTGGCCAACACTGGGGCCTTTCTGGAAGCAAAGTCCTTCCCAGAGACATGGGACTACAGACCACAGAGAAGGTACCCCCTTCCCCTCTCCCACCCTGCACGTCACAACGGAGACCAGCATAGGACACATCAAACCAACAAGAGTTTGCCCTCCACCACCAACATCACGCTATTGCACAAGCCTTGAGGTTTAGAACTAATCCCAGGGAGAAGGAAGAGGAGAGGGTGAATCCTGTAGTTGCAGAAGTTTGTGAATAGACAGTCCTACTTGCTACACCTGCAAAGGTCTGTCCTGGCAGAACTGAAACCATTGTCGAACTATTTGGCTTGTGAATGCAACAGTCCCCCCTCCCACAACCTCCTCACTGCCATCTTTGCTGTCTCTCCTCAAGTCTGCTCAGAGGAACAGCGGGACTCTGCTGCAAGGGTTCACTGGCATTCAGATAGAAAAGTCTGGACCAAGGGCACCTGGGTGGCTCAGTCAGTAAACTGTCTGACTCTTGGTTTCAGCTCAGGTCATGATCTCAGGGTCATGAGATCAAGCCCCACATTGGGGTCCACACTCAGTGCAGAGTCTGCTTGATATTCTCTCTTCCTCTCTTTCTAGCCCGCCCCACTTTCTTTCTCTCTCTCTCTAAAATAAATAAATAAAATCTTAAAAAAAAAAAAAAAGGCCTGGTGTTGATTCTATACATAAAGGATTGCTGATGGGGGATGGACAGGAAGACATGGACTCTGCAGACGCTCCTGAGTGAGAACTGTAGGGGACGTTCGGAGGGAAGAAGGTAGAGAGAAATGGGGTTTTGAGCCCAGATGGCTGACAGGATGATGATGCCAGAAATTGAGACATCAGGAGGGACTACCTTGAAGGTGAGTGGGACTGAGGAAGATGTTCTCAGGCAAGACGAGTTAAGGTGCTGATAGGATGTCCAAATATAAATATCGAGCACACTATTGAAAAAGTGAGTATAAGTCCAGAGGAGTGGCTCTCAAACTTTTGGTCTCAGATGTCTTTCACACTCTTAAAAATATTGAGGACCAGAAGAGCTTTTGAGTAAGTGGGTTTTATCTATCAATGTTTATTGTATTAGAACTGAGAGATGCCTGGGTGGCTCAGAGGTTGAGCATCTGCCTTTGGCTCAGGGCATGATCCCAGGGTCCTGGACTCAAGTCCCGCATTGGGCTCCTAGCAGGGAGCATGCATCTCCCTCTGCCTGTGCCTCTGCCTCTCTCCCTCTGTCTCTCATGAATAAATAAATAAAATCTTAAAAAAATAATAAATTAGAACTGAGACATAGAAAATATTTAGTAAAAAAATAAAAAAGAAAAAAGAAAAGAAAGAAAATATTTAGTGATTTGTTTACAAGTAACAATAACCCATTACACATTAATATAAATAATGTTACCATATTTTCCTAACCAAGAAAAGGATGAAATTAGTGATTGTTTTATATTTTTGCAAATCTCTCTAATGTCCAGCATAATAGAAGACCTCTGGCTTCTCAGATCTGCTTCTACATTTAATTGAGACAAATTGTGTTAGCTGCAGTATAGGATGAAAATCCAGATTCATGCAGATATTTAGTTGTAAAAAGGGAGGATCTTCTCTCTCCCCCCAGGGATCCCAGAATGGTACTTTGAGAACTGTTGGTCTAGAGAGAGGTCAGGGCTTTAAATGCTCGTTTTGAAGTTCTCTGTGCAGAGATGAGGGCTGCTGGTGTGGTGGCAGGAGAGCTATTGCCGGGAGAAGAGAGGAGAAGCATGCAGGGAGCCAGGCTCCGAGCTGTGGATCTGTTTGTGTGGTTGGTCCTCAGTACTCACCAATTCTGCACCTGCAGATTTGCCTACTTACTATTTGTGACTCCAGATCAATACCTGTGGCACCGCGGGGTCATCCCCAAACACGGTGCAGATAAGAGAACTGTTGAGTCATCTGACATCTGTGCTCCCTGGTTGAGGTCACCCCAGGCAATCGCCTGCTTTTTTGTTGCTGTTCTCATGTTGTCAACAAGCACCCTTTCTGTAGTCTATTTGGTGCCACTTTTTCCACATTTTTGTGCTTTTTGTTAGTGGTTTTGCTGCTTCAGTGGTGCTCAAATACAGTGCTGAAGTAGTGTCTAGTGATACCAAGCACAGGAAGATTGCCATGGGCCTTTGGAGAAACCACTTATGTTAGATAAGCTTCATTCAGGCACGAGGTAAAGTGCTGTTGGCCCTGAGTTCAATGCTAACCAATAAATTAAATATAATACGAATTAGTGTATAAAATAATAGGTTATATATAAATCAGTATCTTAAATAAGATGTGTTTATTTTTTTAGGGTTTTATTTATTTGGGACACCTGGGTGGCTCAGCAGTTGAGTGTCTGCCTTTGGCTCAGGGCCTGGTCCCAGGATCCCGGGATCAAGTCCTACTTTGGGCTCCCTGCATGGAGCCTGCTTCTCCCTCGGCCTGTGTCTCTGCCTCTCTCTCTCTCTCTCTCTCTCTCTCTCTTTCTGTGTGTGTGTGTGTGTCTCTCATTAATTAATAAATAAAATCTTTTAAAAATATTTTTTATTTATTTGACAGAGAGAGAGCACAAGTAGGGGGAGCAGCAGGCAGAGGCAGAGAGAGAAGCAGGCTCCCCACGGAACAGGGAGCCCGATGTGGGGTTGGATCCCAGGACCCTGGGATCATGACCTGAGCCAAAGGCAGATGCTTAACTGACTGAGCCACCCAGGTGCCCCAATAAAGTATTTTTAAACATAAATATACATAAAACAAGGCTATTTATCAGCGAGATGATGAAAATTCTGTGACCAGACGCTGGAAGAAACCTACACTTGTCTTTCCCCAGTGCAATGGTTCTAGGTTTGTGGCTGCGTATGGAGCATAACTCCCAGGGATAATGAGAATCTCCTGTACTTGGAGGCGAAGGGAAATCAGTCGGGATGTGGAGAACCACGTACAGTCATTCCAGTAAGAAAAAGTTTCCAAAAGGAAGTTCTGGTCAACTTGTCAGCTAGAGCAGTGGAAGCCAAGGGGAAATGTCAGGGCTGTCCTGCCCCCAGCACCACCCTGGGGGCACCCAGGGCTCCTGCCTGGACAGGTTGCTCCCAGTCTCTTGCCTGTGCCTACAAATAAGTAAAGCCTTCAAGCTTACCACAAGCAGAGAAGATGCATTCCTTCCTCAGAATGTAATGAGAGGGTAAGGCCTCCCTTAAAAAAGAGGAGGAGAGGAAAATATAAATTGGCTGAAGACGAAAATGAGCTGATTAAAAAAGGAGAGTTCTGGGGTTTTGACCAAGTGCCGGAACCCTTCACTTTCCCAGAGGTGGACAGAAGATGACATTTTTCAGCAAGAGTGCCTTGGGTTACAACACAGACTTTTTTTTTTTTTTAATTAATTTATTTATTTATGATAGTCACACAGAGAGAGAGAGAGAGAGAGAGGCAGAGACACAGGCAGAGGGAGAGGGAGAAGCAGGCTCCATGCACCGGGAGCCCGACGTGGGATTCGATCCTCGGTCTCCAGGATCGCGCCCTGGGCCAAAGGCAGGCGCCAAACCGCTGCGCCACCCAGGGATCCCCAACACAGACTTTTTTAGCAAAGAACTGTCAGAAAGGCAAAAGATCTTTTGGTAAACTTCAGCTTGGAAATGGCTGAGAGGAAAGGAAGTCCCAGCTCTCCCTGGTTTTAAGGTGATTTGATACAGGTGAGCTCAGCTTCTCCCAAGGACTTTTTAGACTCCATGGTCATGGCACGCTTCCACCACCTGGTGACCACACACTTAAATTGCAAGGCCTGCTTTTAGAAGCCAGGGAAACATCTGGCTGAATGAGAAAACCGCTGAAATGAGCTTATAGCAAACAGCTGCTAATTCTCTTTTACCCAGAAATAGTACTTGATAATTCTAGCCCACCTTATGGTTATCCCTTTCTTCTCTGGATTAGTATACATTTTTTGGTGTGTGTGTGTGTGTGTGTTTTTCCTTTACCAATATCAGTAGACACTGAACCGTTCTTGACTTGACAATGGACATTGAATAAAAGTCAGCTGACAGCTCAACCGCAGGAAAGACCTAATAACATCTTCTCCTCCTGGGTCCCTGAAGACTTTTAAATTGAAACCCCAAAAGAATCTGGCACCTCAGCTAGCTTCCTCCAAAGACAGAGTTTAGTTTTGCTCCCCTACTGTGATCTGAAAAGCCAAGGTGCCAAGAGCCCTAAAATCTCTGTATTACTAACTAATTCTATTTCCTTTCTGAGTATTCTCTTTGAAAATGTAGACATCCATTGTGCGGGCTATTAAGTCATTAACACTTTAGTGTGAATAACTGTCTTAGCCATGCTGTTAGAGGGTCCTAGGAGGAGGGAATGGGCCTAAAGTGGGGAGGTAAGACCTTCAAATAAGGTCTCTCTGATTATCCTGGGGCCAACAGGGGCAAGGAAGACCCCTGGCCTGACAAGAACCTGCTTCACTCCAGCCTTCAGGAATGGTGACAAAACCTGAGTGGCCAGCTTACCACAGGAAGCAGTGTGTGGTCTGACAGGCAAGGACACAGGGGAAAATGCTAAGGAAGGCCGAGGGCCATAGGATCCCACAGAGGGAGTTGAATATTCTAACTGGGGCACACTTTTGTTTCCCTAAAGTGGAGTGTGCAAGGCTTGTGGGCCACTCCTCTTCACTGATAGGATTTGTTTAATCTTCAGTATTTAAAATTGGGGGGTTTCACACGAAAGTCTTGTTTTCCAGCTTTTCCTGAAACATGGATAAGAATGAGGATAAGGGGGAGGAGACTGGCATTTTGCTATGACAGGAATTTGATGGAACTGCATAGAGGCTGCTCCACCAGGAAGGATGTGCATACTCCATTTTGCCACAGTCTCCCTGTGGCCCAATTGCCTCATGTACCTTCCTGGGCTGCGCCTCCTGAAAACCATTTGGGGTGGCAACTCTGCTTTCAAATACTGATACTAATTAAAACAATGATAACAATAATGAAAATATCAGTAATGACCAGTTATTTAAAAAAAAAAAATGACCAGTTATTTAATGCTACTACAAGCCAGGCATTTCGCTAGTAATATTACCCACAAATCATCTCTAATTCTCACAGAAACAATGGTGTTTATATTCCCATATTAGAGGGAAGGAAACCAAGGGACAAGGAAGAGTTTTATACTCACATGTTCCTTTTCATATATGTATTAGACTACTGCCACTGGCTATTACATATTTTGTATTTATTTGTCTTTATTCTTATTAGAGACTCAGCTAAAAATGAATAGTGCTATATTCCCTTTCAACCCAAGCAACAATCTGACACTGTAGCACCAAAATTGCAACCCAACCGCACTTCCGTTTCCCCTCACCTCTGCTACAATTCAAGATTCTGAACTAGAGCCTTTCAGCCTTCCCATTCGGCTCAGGAGAAAATGGAATTTCTGTTTAGCTGCCAAAACTTGTTTTCTAAACTACAAATATTCAAGGCTTTCCATTGTTTTGCTGATTCATTAACACTATGCTGTATTTCAAATGATCAAGTGCATTTGTGTCAATGGGGGGGGGGGGGAGGTGTTTCCATGCATGCCCACTTATAAAGAGTGGAAATCCATTTCAGCTGCTGTTTCTCTGACTGTGAGGGGTGATCCCTAAGGAGGCTCAGAGAGAGCCTCAGAGGGCAGCAGATAAGGCTTTCCTTTGAATATGAAAATAATCCTACTCAGTTATTTGGAGCCCCTACCCCTTCTCATAGTAGAGATAGATCTCTACGGGCTCCTCTGTACACCATCCTGATGCTCCAGGTAACCAAAGGCATGCATTTCCTCTATCTATATGCTTTTCTTTCCACGGAAAAAGCAATGTAGGAGAAAATGAGTCTATTTTCTCATTTCATTAAACAAGTTTGGCCAGGGGCACCAGGCTGGCTCAGTCAGAGAAGCATGGGACACTTGATCTCAGGGTCGTGGATTCAAGCCCCATGTTGGGTGTAGAGATTCCTTAGAAATAAAATCATAAATAAATAAATAAATTGGCCAGAAAGTTAGTTTGATATGTATTGTGAGTTTAATTAAAATAACAATCTTTTGATATTCTACAAACTTTATAACTTCCTTTCCTTCCTTCTCTTTTTGTTTCAACCCCAGTGATTTTCTTTTTAGCAGTTTTAATTCCCATCAAAGTTATCTATGATGGTAAAGAGTCAGATACAAGGCTTGTTGTTACAGAAAAATAGCAGATCCCTCTCACTCCATTTCCTGATCTCCTTTTCAAAACTCTGAATAATAGTCTTGTACTTGCTCTGATTTTTTTCAGTTTTAGATCTTATTTATTCACTTCCTACTATGGAATATAAGGACTTAGCTCTTTTCTCTCTGTCTCTTAGACACACACACACACACACGCACTTTCCAACTCCCGCTTCTTGCAAAATAATTGCATTAATTTTGGTTAGATAAATATTCAGTGCTGAATTCATCAAGGTCCAGGAGACAGAAACCGTACTGTAATTTGTAGAGAGAAAGTATAATATAAGAATTACTAATACAACACAAGGTTATCTTATAGGAGAAAGAACTTTAAAGGAAACCCTAGAGATGAACAAGGGTATTCAAGGAAGGAACATCCCTCCCTGAGGCTGGGATGGCAGAGAAGTGCACTGAGTTGCTCCAGGCCAGAGCTGGTCAATAGACGCTGGACAAGCAGAAGCTACTGTTCCAAGGTGCAAGTGGGCAGAAAACCATGACCAGAACTGACAAGCAGGAGACACCTCTCTGGAGGGCTGGCAGACCAAGGCTGAGAAGCCAACCACTAGTGTGCTAGCATGATTCCCTGGGAATCCACTCACGGGAGAGCTATGGAAATTCAGTGAGAGGCTATCCATGAGAGGCTGCTGAAACTCACTGGAGGCCAATGCCACCGGATAGCCCACTCAACCCACCCACTGCTGGCAACCAAACAGTAGGAGCAAGAAGAAGAACAGAAGACACAAGAACAGGGAAAAGAAGCTCCTCCCTCCTGCACTGTCCCTCCAGTGATCTCCCACTGACAAAGCTTTAATATCATGCCAACTGCAAAGGAGAAATAGCTAAAGGACCCAGAGCCATTTTCACAGATCAGGCAATGAAGTTCGAATTTGGAGCCAAAAGGTAATAAATTGCCAAACGGCACAAGTGTTTATCTCTTATGATTGTAAAAACCACATTGACAGCTGAGCCATATAGTATACTGTAATCACTCCCTACTTGACTTTCTGGTTTCTCTTGAATTAATAATTGACTTTGTTGCTTTTTGTCTGTTTAATTATCACTAATCCCCAAGTTCTCCTCCTTGTAATTTAAATCTCCCCACCCACTGGGAGCAATAGTCTCAATCCTAATTCTGGCAACCATTGGTGCCAGGACCATGGCAGCAAAGACAACTATTATTATTTGAGGAAGTTCATGCATCTTCAGCAGGATTCCCCACAATGGTCTTGGGGCCAGTTCACAGAAATCACATTGAATTTTTTCTATTGTCTCCTTTCTTCTCCCCAAAGGTAATCTCACAAATATTGTCCCCTCTTCTTCATCGACCCACTGCTCTCCTGGCTTCTTGGCATCACATTTATTAATCAAACACAGCCATAAATATGGCTGATAAACATGAACAGTGGGGCAACACATTGTCTTAGAAACAAGGGGAGGAACGAATATGACGTGATTCAAATCCATATCATCCACCTCTAGCTTCTTAAAAAGGTCCCCAAACCTTTCTGGAATTTCTGCAATAGGCCTTACCTTCATACTACACTTTCAGCTTCTTTAAGAACTATCATTTTAGATAAGTAAACCTTGTCTTATTCAGCTATATTGCTTTTCTCTTTTAACCACTAGTATCATACCTGAAAGATATTTCTCACAACAAATATACACAATTTCAGCTACCTCTCATAAAAAAAAAAACACATATAATTTTAGCCAAACTAAAAAACCCTATAGCTAGACTGGCTCTCATCACTACTTAGAATCTTATTTTTATAGTGACATGATTCCTGAGTTTTGAACAACTGTTTTAAAAATAGATCTTTCAAATTCAAGACATTTGTGGATTGGAAATGCTCATTTTCAAGGTTTGATCATGAAATAGTAAAATTGCTTTTACATTATTAATTAAAATGTATCATGTAATAACACCTCCTATATCCAACACGTAAATTTACGTGTTAACAAATTTGTACTATGTTTAAAATAATTTGCATCACAAATATTTGTTTTGTTGCCATGCACGCTTTTAGTCCTTTGTAACACAGGGCAAAGGCACATAGTAGGGCATATGAAAGACTTTGGATTAGATGCAAATTTCAATCCAGTTGAATACTTAATCATTAAGATCATTTTATGCTTGTACATGTTATTATTACATATTGTGTTGTTGTTCCATAATAATTATTAATGTGTAATATGCCAGTATTACATGTAGCCATTAATCACTGAGTCTGGCTCATCTAAACTCAACCTCTAAAACTCACCCTTCTGCAGGTAGAAGCTTTGTTTCAATCCTTCACTCTCAGGCACAGACATTTCATACTCGCCTTATGAGTGGTTCAGACAGATGAAACCCAAGTGTTTTAATTTTTTAAAAATTTTTAAAGATTTTATTTATTTATTCATGAGAGACACACAGAGAGAGGCAGAGACATAGACAGAGGGAGAGGGAGAGGCAGGCTCCCTGCAGGGAGCCCAACGTGGGACTTGATCCTGGGACTCCGGGATCACAACCTGAGCCAAAGGCAGATGCTCAACCACTGAGCCACCCAGGTGCCCCGAAGCCTAAGTGTTTTAAAGTCCAAATATCTAAATAGGTTTCTTCCACAGATAGGTTTTTTTCCATTGGATTCGAAGATCAAATAACTTTGGGATTCCAAGGAATGTAGAAGCCGTAAGTACACACTCAGAGGAGCTGAGCATAAATTACTACACATGGAATGCTGTTCAAGCATGAAATATTAAGGAACCTCATTGTTTCCTTAAAAAAAAAAAATGGCTTTAGTTGTTGGTCTTTTACTGAATGGATTTTCCAGAGACGCAAAAAATAGTTTTCTACAACTAGCACAGAAAGGGGAGGAAGAACACAAGTTTTAACAGGCCAATATTTGGGATGACAAATCCAGACTCCAGTCTCTGGTTAAAGGTTTATGTGCTTAGAGACTATTTTGAAGCTGTATTTAAAAGATAAAATGTTAACCAAAGTACTTTAAATGGGCAGAGTACTTTAAGAGTCAGACCTTACCCCAAATTAGATTCCAGAATGATCAAAATTTGAATGTAAAATAAGGCAAACCTATAAAAGTTTAAGAAGAAATGAATGTAATATGTTAATGAATCTCTGGTGAGAGAGGTCTTGCTGAGCTAAACATCACTGAAGCCAAAAAGCATCAAGAATATGATGGATAGCTCTGACCACATGAAAATCCAAGATCTTTCTGCTATGGACTGAATGTTTATATCCCCACAAAAGTCATGTGGGCCTAATTCTCAGTGTGATTGTATCTGGAGATGGGGCCTTGGTGAGGTAGTTAGGGTCAGATGAGGTCATGAGGGTGGATCCTCATGATGGAATTAGTTACTGATAGAAAGAAACACCAGAGGGCTTGCTCTCTCCCAGCCATGCTAGGTCACAGCAAGAGAGTGGCTGTCTGCAAGCCAGGAAGAAAGCTGTCACAGGAAACTGACCCTGCTGGCACTCGATTCTTGGACTTCTGACCTCCAAAACTATAAGAAAATAAATTTCTATTTTTTAAGAAGATTTTATTTATTTATTTGACACACAGAGAAAAAGAGAGCACTAGTAAGGGGGAGCAGCAAGCAGAGAGAGAGGGAGAAGCAGATTCTCCACTAAGTGAGGAGCCTGATGCGGGGCTCAGTCTCAGGATTCTGGATCATGACCTGAGCCAAAGGCAGATGCTTAACTGGCTGAGCCACCCAGGTGCCCTAGATTTCTATTTTTTAAGGCTTCCAATCTATGTCTTCCATTATGGCAACCTGAGCAGACTAATACACAGCCTAAGGAAAGTTTAAAAACCAGAAATGTAGAAAAAAAATATTGCAACATATGTCATAGGAAACATGTTTATACTCTAAAATATGTAATTTTTTTTCAAATCAGCTAGAATAACACAAATATCTTAATAGCAAAATAAGCAAATGACACAGAGACGATTTATGAAAGAACTATAAATTGTGTATAAACAAAAGCTCTATATCATTACTGTGATAGTTAGAACAATGGCTCCCAAGAAGATGTCATGTCCTAATCCCCAGAACCTGTGACTATGTTACTTTAAATAGCAAAAGAGATTTTGCAGAAGTATTTACAAAATGGACTTTGAGTTGGGGAGGTTATTCTGGGTTATTGGGGTGGGCCCAAACTAATTGCCAAGGGTCCTTGTAGGAGGGTCAGAGTCAGGGAAAGAGATGTGAGGATCGAAGGGTGTGGGCATGATTGTTTTGAAGATGGAGGAAGGGGCCACGAGCCAAGGAAGGCAGGTGGCTTCTAGAAGCTGGAGAAAGCAAAGAAATAGATTCTCCACTGGAGCTCCTAGAAAGGAATACAACCCTGCGGCATGTTGATTTTAGCCCAGTGAGACCCGTGTTGAACTTCTGAGTTCCAGACTGGTAAGATAATAAATCTGTATTCTTTTAAGTCAACAAGTTTGTGGTAATCTGTTACAGCAGCAATAAGAAACGAATGCAACTGCTAATCAAAGAAATATAAATTAAAATAGTGATATTGGGATCCCTGGGTGGCACAGCGGTTTGGCGCCTGCCTTTGGCCCGGGGCGCGATCCTGGAGACCCGGGATCGAGTCCCACGTCGGGCTCCCGGTGCATGGAGCCTGCTTCTCCCTCTGCCTGTGTCTCTGCTTCTCTCTCTCTCACTGTGTGCCTATCATAAATAAATAAAATAAAAAAATAAAATAAAAAAATAAAATAGTGATATTTTTGGATTTAGATCAGTATAGATAGAAAGTGTTGGTGTGGGGAATATAGGCACAAATACGCTCTTCGTAGGAATGCATCAGTGTGCCCTTTCAGGGGAGACCTCATTCGGCAGTATGTATCAGATCTTCATAAACATGCGTTCTCTTTGACCGAACAATTTTATCTTTCTTTGACTATATGCTAAAGCACCTCATTTCCAGCTGCATTTAGAGGTGGGTCTCTTTCTTCACATCAAATATAGCAGAGAGAAATGAGGCTGTCATTGTTGAAGCAGGGTTAGGGGCTGCAGTCCTGATGCTTGGCCTCTACCTCCCCTCTGCAGGAGCCCCTCAGGCAATCGCATGGGCTCCAAAGAATACGTTTTGAGAACCACTGAGCTGGGGGAATGACTATACAAGCAAACTGAAGCCCACAACACACAAGGATGCTTATCTCAATATTGCTTATAATTGCCAAAAACTAGAAACCACTTGCTTACCCCTCAAAAAAGTGACTAACTTATTAGAGTTTATAAATTAGTATATAATACCTTATAATACCAGTATTTTCTGTCATCAACTGGACTCTCATTGTTTTTCTTTCTCCATGATGGCTCTTTCTCTTTGATTTAGGTGGATTATATACAAGTTTCTACCCATGGCAGCAAATATGGCTACCAATATCTCCCAAGTTTTATATCTGGTTTTACATCTGGCAGCTCCCACCGCCAGAAAGGGATTAATTTACATGTTCCTTAATCCTAAAATTAAAAAAAATTTTCAGGGAAAGGTATTGATTAGGTCAGGTGCTCACTCTTAAACTAATCTACTCAGGCCAGAGATGGGGTCACATACACAAAAAAAAAAAAAAAAAAAAAAATCATCATCATTTAAAATGATGAGACATATCCTTATTGAAATGTAAAGAGTTATGCAATTTACTGAGTAGGAAAATAAACTACAAAATATCTTTGCATGCTAAGATTCATCTCATATATATATAAGACACGTATAGGAAAGATGTATAAAGGACATAAAAAAATGTTCAACATCACTCATCATTAGGGAAATGCAAATCAAAACCACAATGAGATCACTTTACACCTGTCAGAATGGCTAAAATAAAAAACACAAGAAACAACAAGTCCTGGCGAGGATGTAGAGAAAAAGGAAGCCTCCTACACTGTTGGTGGGAATGCAAACTGATGCAGCCACTGTGGAAAATAGAATGGAGGTTCTGCAAGAAATTAAAAATAGATCTTCCATACCATCTAGGAATTCCACTACTGGGTATTGACCCAAAGAATATAAAAGTACTAATTCGAAAAGATATATGTACCCTTATTTTTCCTGCAGCATTATTTATAATAGCCAAATAATGGAAGCAACCCAAATGTCCATCGACTGATGAATGGATAAAGAAGATGGTGTGGGGGATCCCTCGGTGGCTCAGCGGTTTGGCGCCTGCCTTTGGCCCAGAGTGTGATCCTGGAGTCCCGGGATCGAGTCCCATGTCGGGCTCCCGGCATGGAGCCTGCTTCTCCCTCCTCCTGTGTCTCTGCCTCTCTCTCTATGTCTATCAAAAATAAATAAATAAAATCTTAAAAAAAAAAAAAGATGGTGTGTGTGTGTGTGTGTGTGTGTGTGTGTAATGGAATATTACCCACCCCTTAAAAAAAACGAATGAAATCTTGCCATTTGCAAAACATGGATGGATCTACAGAATGTTATGCTAAGTGAAATAAATCAGTCAGAGAAAGATAAATACCATACGATTTCACTTCTTTGGAATATAAGAAACAAATGAACAAAGAAAGAGACAAAACAAATAGCCTCTTGATTATAGAGATATTGTGATAAATTGTGAGTAATATTATTCAATCACTATATTGTACACCTTAAACTAGTATAACACTATACATTAATTATACTAGAATTTTAAAATTTTTTTAAATAAAATTTTAAAAAAATTTTTAAAAAAATTTTAAAAAGTAAAATTTTAAAAATTTAAAAAAATGCAGCATTAAATGCAGCATTAAATGCAGCATTAAAATTTTTTTAAATAAAATTTTAAAAAGTAGAAATGATAGTAAAAAGCAAGTGACGATAAAAAAGAAAGAAAAGAAAAGATGTATAGAGGGATATAGATCAAAACATTAGCAGTGGCTATCTCTGTGTAGTGCAATTAAGGTGAGTTACTTTCTTCTTTATAACTTTATGTATTTTAAAAAATGAATACATATTTTATAATCAGAAAAAAATCAGGTTATACATTGAATAACAATGAGCAAAAAAAAAAAAAAAAAAAAACAATGAGCAAGAAACGAATGAATGAATGAATGGCCAGCATGTGTGTGAGAGAGAGAAAGAAGAGGGGAAAAGGAGAAAGTGTGGGGAGGTGCTGTGGTGAGATACAAACAGATATTTTATGTGACAAGGTTTGAACAAATCCCCTAATGCTGGGCCTTCCATTTGCCCCACTAACTCCACTTTCTCCCTATTCTGTGCCTGGGGAGGCTGACCCACGTGGGCACCACTGATGACTTCCTGGGCCTATTGGCCACTGCCTGGGTTTTCCAAATGGCGGTGCACTGGCAAAGATCAGAGAGTAGAAGCATGAGATCAGGATATATTCTCCAAGTTCCTTCCCTGAACCAATGCCAAGGATATGCTGCAGGCTGTAGACTGTGTCCTTCTAGCAAATTCCACAGCTCCTGTTTGGAGGCCCTGTTCAGGCAGCCATCATCCCCTCTGTATACCCCCCTCATTCCCCATCAAGTGTAGTGCTATAAAGTTTCTCGCTTTGGTCAACCCCCGGGTTCTGTGTGATCGCTTATTTGTTTCTGGGAATTCTCCCCATAACTTTGTAAATTACTCATTTTGAGTGTACCATCTGTTTCCAGGAGGGATCTTGACTAATACACAAGTGTGTGTGCGCGCGTGCGTGTGCATGCGTGCATGCGTGTGTGTGTATGTTTAAGCTACTATGAAGAGAAATAGTTTTCTTCCAAATATCCTATAGTCATATCTAAACGTTCTATTTTGTTCTGTAAATACGCAGCCAGTATGTAACATACATCTCAGTCCACAATTACAGGTACCAAATACTTTTGTCATTTTCTATAGCTCGATTTAATATCTATTTTGCATCTCCATCCCACTGGGGTGGCAAAACATAGGGTCGCCCAGTGTGGGATTTACTCCTCCGCCTCTTTCCCCAGTCTGCTATCTGAGTAATGGAGAGCTCTCCTGCTATCGAGGTGCTGGTCGGTGGGATGTCATCTGGCCACGTGGGCAGCTGCCAGGCCACCCCGTGCCCCGCTTTGTTCTCAGTCAGCAATTCAAGAGGTTTGGTGAGCCTTCTACTTCTATGCTATCCACACATTTCTTTCTTTCTTTTTTTTTTTTATCCACACATTTCTATGCGGTTTTTGTGTTACTCTGGGGCATGGGAAAGTCTGGGAGGCTGCGTAAGCCCCACCTGTCAGGCCAGGCGTGCAGCCACTCTTTCTCTAGTCTTGCCACTTCCCTGGGGCACTGCCAGGGAAGCATAACACCGGTCCCACTGCTGCTTTCACTCTGGCCTTCCACAGCATATCTCAGAGTCTCCCCGGGTCTCAGCCTGTGGTCTCTTGGGGACCCACCAATGCCCACCCTTAAATTGTTTCTCTTGCAGGGTTATTTCCCCTCCAGCCAAGGAAACTTATTTTCTAGTCTGTATTGTGGGGAAGCTTCCTCATTGCCTATTCTCCTAAATACTCGGCTTAATAGATGCTCAAGCTATGTAGGTTCATCTGTAAGGCTAATTTGGTAGTAATTATGAAGTTGGTACAAAACAATCACTTCAGAAAAGTTCAGCATTAAAAAAAAAAGAAAAGTTCAGCATTGTGACGGGTGTGTAGAGGATGTTAGATTCATTCTATCCTAATTTTCTCTTTCACACACTGTACACAATCATGTGCAGGGGATGATTTAAAAACTTTGGGGAGGGACGCCTGGGTGGCTCAGTGGTTGACCATCTGCCTTTCGCCCAGGGCATGATCCCGGGGTCCCAGGATCGAGTCCCATATCGGGCTCCCTGCATGGATCCTGCTTCTCCCTCCGCCTGTGTCTCTGATTCTCTCTGTGTGTCTCTCAGGAATAAAATCTTAAAAAAAATAAATAATAAAACTTTGGGGAGAACAGGCTTCAGGCAGGCATATGGCACTTTTTAATGAAAGACAATACTGTACTCTTACAAGGGAAAATCCTGTACATTCCTTTTCTTTCAAAGTAGTTTAGTGCAAGTTTTCCAATTTGGGTATGTACAAAAGTTTCACAAATTAGAACTTCTTAAAAGTCACTTATTTGGAGAGAACCTGCTAGGCCTGCAGATATAATTTTCTGCCACTAGATGTCTCTGAGTCTTAAAGTAGCACAGCAATGAGGTTTGTGTCTATTTATATACACACAGCACCTACCTCCCAGTTACAGTTTCATAATCCTCTTATGTAATGCTGGGTCCTCAGCTACAGTTAATCATCAGTTGGGAAATGGGTGGGGGAAGGGTGTCCCAAGGGCTGTATGCCCCCACGACAGGGCCAGAAATGCTGAGAGAAGGGTCTGTTCTTGTGTGACCACACAGAACCTCCTGGTTCTGAAATTTGCCCATGCCCTGGGCAGGGAAGGCATGGGCAGGGAAAACAGAGCTGCCTGTGACATGTGACCAGCTGGATGCAAAGACCAAATCATCCTTTCTTACAGACTGGAACCAGCAGAGGAGCTAGTGGGCTGAGTAACAGCTCAGCCCTGCATCTGTCCCCTGGCTGCAGGCGCCACTTAAAACCCTCCCACCCGCCACACCTGCCCCCCATCTGCTGGGAGGCCAGGGAACCCCACAGCCAGCAAATGCCACAGAATTCTCTCCAGACTCCTATACATATTGTCAAGGCATCTCACCAATCTGTTTTCTATGTACTTTCCTTTTTTTTTTTTTTTTTTTTAAGATTTTGCCTATTTATTCATGAGAGACACAGAGAGAGGGGCAGAGACATAGGCAGAGGGAGAAGCAGGCTCCCTGCAGGGAGCTCGATGTGGGACTCGATCCTGGGACCCTGGGATCACGACCTGAGCCGAAGGCAGGTGCTCAACTGCTGAGCCACCAAAGCATCCCCTCTATGGGGCTTTTCTGCACGTGTCTGTCTACCAGCCTGGACAGACACTCCAGGAGGGTACAGACTGCTTCTGTTCATCTTTGCAGCCCCTACAGCACCACGTCCAGCGCTTTCTATGAAGGTATATAGTGGATGTCTGTTGCAGCCAATGCATGATCATGGATGGTGTGAGAAGGCTGATGAAATTATTCACCACGGATGAGATTTTGAACCTTAAAAAAAATAGCTCAAGTCCTCCAAGAACAGAAATCACCTTAAATGAATGCCCACCCCAATGGTTATTTGGAAGCTGATTTATGCAGCTCCTTAAAGCCTATCATTTCAGTGCAAGAGTTAAACGTGTGCACTGTATAGTAAGAATCCCTGGGGTGAACCTGAGCCCCAATATCTATTAGTTCTGTGACCTTGTGGCAGGAGACAGGTAATCTCTGGCTCAGTTATGAACAATCACTGTATTCATTCCATAGATTTGTGAAGATTCAGTAAGTTAATTTTCATCACCTGCTCCACATAGCTCCTGGCACACCGTCGTGGCTCAATAATGGTTAAAAGCTGGGGACCAAAGTGACAATGCCTCCAGTTCAAACCCTTCTCTGTTTAACTTAGACAGGTTACATAAACTCTCCAGGCCTCAGTTCTCTAGTCTGTAAAGTGGGGATAATGCTACTTAGTTCATAGGGGGAATAAGTGACGTAAGCTACCAACCCACGTTAGCTAATAGCATCACACTTCAGTCCTTACAACATTAAGCAAACAGCTCGAGGACAGAGTGGTCAAGAGATCAGGCGTTGGTCATGACAACACATTCACAATATTGGCAACTCCTCATTTTTCTTTAACTCCTTACTTTTGTATAATTTTGTAAAGCAGTTTATATTTATTATTTTACTTGGATCCTAAAGCCCTTCTGGCTCATTTTAATCCAGAGGATGCTGGTAATTAGTAAAACAAATGGTTCCAGGCTTCCTTGTTCCATCAGAGGACAAGGAAAGCCAAGAATGAAGGTAGTTGGGCAAAGGAAAGAAAGGAAGGAAGGAAGGAAGGAAGGAAGGAAGGAAGGAAGGAAGGAAGGGAGAGGTGACGAGTCGTAAGCTCTATCTTCAGCGGTGGCTCCTACCCTGTTCCAGTTGGTGGAATTGTTCGTGGCTCTTTTGAAAACACAGTGGAAGCTGTGAATATTCACCCAGAAAACTGTACATGAACACAACATTTTCACAGCATTTGCACAGGGTCAGACTGCGATCTGGTGCAAGCGATCATTTGCGTCCCTTTCCAATTAATTTCTTAACAAATGCTTATTTAATATTTACTACTAGTGGCAGAGAGAAGCTAATTTTGTATTCATAAAACTCATGCTTCTCTTTGTGCTTGAGATTAGAATTTATCACATACGCGCAGTTTTCTGAAACTTTGAATTTCTTTTTTTTTTTTTTTTAAGATTTATTTATTTATTCATGAGAGATACAGACTGACAGAGAGGCAGAAACACAGGCAGAGAGAGTAGCAGGCTCGTCCCAGGAGCCCGATGCGGGATTCGATCCCAGATCCTGGGATCACGACCTGGGCCGAAGACAGGCACCCAACTACTGAGCCACCCAGATGTCCCACCTCTGAACTTCTTTAAAAGTTAGTTAAATAAGTGATGAATTTCTGGCAGTCAGCACAGCTCCATGAAATACGCCATTGGCTGTGAACATTAGGCAGCTGTCCACTGGCTGGGCACCATGCAAAAATACTCAACAAAAAGGATTCCAATGAGGGATGTTCTCTTTGTTTGCCTGAGGCTGAGGGCAAGGGCAGCTCAAGTGTTTCCGCTCAGGCACCCTAGTTAGCAGGTACCATCTTTCTGATTTATCCTCATGCTGTCTGGGGGCACTTTACAGATGAACACCTCAGCACCGGCTCACCTACCCATCCTTTAATACAGAGTAGGGTTCAGGGCCCAGGTGAAGACCCATGGGCTGGACAGTCAGGTTTAAACACCAAGGAGCTCAAGGAGCTCTTCCTATATGCAAATGCCTCACTCCTCACCTGATGTTCAAGGTGATGGCATTGGGGGTGTGAGGGGGAAACAACAGGAAAATTGTGACTCTACCTGCAAGCCAAGGAGAGGGGATTCATTATGCCTCCATTGGAGGCTTTGAGAAGGCGACTCAGTCTCAGCTGACTTAGGACAGCTGAGAAGCCGGCTGTCCCCGGGCTTCCACACTTTGCCTGCAGTGCTGACATCCCTGAACGCAGGTCTGAGCCACCCCCTCTGCCAGTCTGGGCAGTGTCTCTGGTTTAGATACTAGGTCGGGGCACAGGCTGTTTAGGGCCCAGGGAGAGCATGCTGGGGGAGCTGAGGGACATACTTTTAAGTCACGTCTTGGGAGACGAGCACAGGAAGCAGCTGGTAGACCTCGGGCCAGGCTGGAGAGGACAGTGGCGGGGAGGCAGGTTAGCTGAGAGAGCTGGGGTGGAGGGTGGGAGTGAGTTTTCTCATCAGCTTTCACAGCCAGGAATCCACAGGTCTAACATGACCAAGATTTGGTTCATCCCCAGCGCACAGGGTGCTGCTAGTCAGCAAGTTCACGCTGCAGTGAACGCTTTGTGTAGGCCATCAGATCAGCGTCAGAGGGCCGGGGCCTCCCGGCTGTCTGGCTTCGGGCGTCCAGGTGGTTTTGCTGATGCTGACCAACTCGGCGATGGGGCGGGCAGAAAAGAAGGGCCTCCAGGCTGCTCCCTGGCCGGGTGGGCAGCAGGATTTGTCTGTACTGGGACAGTGACACACCTCAGTGGAGAAGGCAATGCTCAGTAAAGCAGTGGCCCTCCCTGCAGGTACCTGCTTCGTCTGGGAACTTGCAAGAGATGCACATGCTCAGGCCCACGCAGGCGCACTGAAGCAGAAGCTCTGGGGTTGCGGCGTGGTGGTGTACTAGTCCTCCCAGGAGATTCTGATGCACTCCAGTTTGGGAATCACTGAGATGGGCCCCACAGTCATGTCCTACCTAGCCTGCCTTCTCCATGTGCCTTGGGGGCTCCTGTGGGCAGGCAAGGATCTAGTTGTGCAATTGCAAGATTCCCCGCAAATCACATAGCTACGCAGCTTTCACTGTTGGGGATCAGCACAGGCCAAAATGTTATCTCTTCACCCTGCCCTGCCCACAGCAGCCATGGGTGGTGGGACTCAGGAGTGTAAGTGGGAAGGCTGTGTGCCTCAGGCGTACACTGGTCTCAGCTCCAGGAGCTGAGGAGACTGGGTGACCCTGCACTCGTCCAGGTCCTCAAGGAAGATGTGGCCAAGGGGCTTCTGGGCAGGAAGGTGGGGTTACAAATGCAGGCAGGAAAACCTGCTTCCCTCACCCCTTCCGGTGGCCCACTTAATCCGAGATAAAGGAACAGGGAAGGTGGCCTGACATTTCTGTGACTTCCTGGTGGCTGAGGCAGGATTAATGTTCCCTGCTAAAGACCCCAGGCTTTGACTAGCCATGGGGCACCCTGTGCTTTCGCCTAGAGCCAGGGGAGCAGTACAGGGGCAGAGCAGACTTTATCAGCTCCAAGATGCAGAAGCTGTCTGTCAGACTACACCCAGCAGAGGTGACTCAGCCCCCAGGAGTCCAAGAGCCTAGAGAGACAGAGGAGCACAGAGGTCTCACCTGCACCTCCTCCGGAGGGCCCACATCACTCAGAGGGCAGGACCTGCAGTCATGATGCTCCAGCAGAGGAACCAAATGAGCACAGAATGCAGAGTCTCTGAGCAGTTGGTCTTCATCCTGACCCTCTATTTACCGGAACAGATTCCTTAGCAGCATTTCCATCGGGAGAGTTCAAAATAAAAACAACCAGAAAAACAATTCCCAAAACAAAGTTCTACAGCTTACCAGTTTTCACTTTTAAGTGTCCATTTGGCTAGAGGGCAATACTGTCTTTGCAGAGTGGGATGGTGGAGCATCCAAACCCTGGAGTCAGACTATCTGCGTTTGAAGCCCAGCTCTACCATCTACCAGCTGCGAGACCTTAGTTTACTGACCTCTCTGGTCTGCTTCTCACTCTGTAAAACAGGGTTATTAATAATAGCCTCCTTACAGGGGCATCACAAAAATGAAATGAGTAAATATTCATAAGATGCTTGGAAAAGTAGTGGGATCCCTGGGAGGCCCAGCAGTTTAGCGCCGGCCTTCGGCGGCCCAGGGCGTGATCCTGGGGTCCCAGGATGGAGTCCCGAATCGGGATCCCTGCAGGGAGCCTGCTTCTCCCTTTGCCTCTCCTCTGCTTCTCCTCTGCTTCGGTCTCCCTGTGTTTCCATGAATGAATAAATAAAATCTTAAAAAAAAAAAAAAAGATGCTTAGAAAAGTAGTTGGCACATAGCGATGTGTGCGTGTTAGAGGACTGTTAAGTGCAGTACGTGAGTTTTAAATAAGGTTTCAAGGGGGGTCATGGTGGCCTTCTGATGCGTCCGCATGGCTGGGCTGAACTACATTTCCCAGGATTTCCTTGGCTGCGTGTTCTGCTTAGAGCGGGCCACGAGGGAGATTCTGCAGCAAAGACCCGGCGGGGGCAGTGGGTCAGCTCCCTGCGTGCGGCTCGGCTCGGCTCGGCTCGGCTCGGCTCGGCTCGGCTCGGCTCGGCTCGGCTCGGCTCGGCTCGGCTCGGCTCGGCTCGGCTCGGCTCGGCTCGGCTCGGCTCGGCTCGGCTCGGGAGACCCGCCGGCTCCTCCGCGGGCTGAGCACGGCCGCAGGGCTGCCGCGGGCCCCCGCCCCGCCCCGCCCTCCCCGCCCCGCCCCGCCCCTCGCCCCGCCCCCTATCCCCGCCCCGCCCCTCCTCTCACCTCGCCCCGCCCTCCTCGCCCCGCCCCCGCCCCGCCCCGTGGCCCCCGCCCGCCGCCGCCGCACGGGTCCGTGACCCCCCGACGCCTGCCTCGGGACTTCAGGCTGGTCGGGAGGAGTCCCCAAAACAGCGCACGGAAAACGGGGCAGAAAGGGATCACATGAGGAGAAAATAGTGTCCTCGGGCTGACGAACATAAATCGTCACCGTAGAATGTTTCTAACGCGCCAAGGGCCGCTTCTACCCCGCGAGTGCCCGGCGGGGCGTGGTGCGGCAGCCCCGAGAAGGGCGGCCCCGGCGACAGCCAGACCCGCCCACGAGCCCAGCGGGGACGAGCGGGTCACACCGCGTGCTCCGTCCGCCTGGAAGCGCGCGGGATTCTGCGGCCGCACAGACCCCGCCCCGCTCCGCCCCCCGGTCCCCGCCGCCGAGCCCCGCGCGCGACCGACCAACAGCCGCACCCGCCGCGCGCAGGCAGCCACGCCCTGGGGGACGTGACGGGAACCTGGACCCCGAGGCAGCGCGGCCGGCGGGACTCACCCCGCGGGGGGCCGTGGGAGACGAGGGACGCCCACGCGAGGCGGTGACCTTCTGACCTCCGGGCAGCCGCAGCCCCCGGGGGCGACCGAGGAGGGCAGGGACCGCTGCGGGCGCGGGGAGGGGCCCTGGCGCGTGGGCCCGGCGAGGGGCGCAGGGGAGGCTGCAACCGAAGCTGAAGTGTTGACTCCGCGAGGCCACCCCCGGGAATCCGCTCCGCAGAGGCGCTCGCAGCCTCAGCGTCTGCCAGGCGGGGGCCCCGGGGCTGCAGCGGCTCCGACCCCCGCACCCCCCGGCGCTGCGGGAGGACCCCCACCCCAGCCCACCACACCCCAGCCCACCCCCACCACACCCCACCCCCACCCCACCACACCCCCACCCCACCCCCACCCCAGCCCACCCCACCCCCACTCCCACCCCCACCCCCACCCCAGCCCACCACACCCCCACCCCCACCCCAGCCCACCACACCCCAGCCCACCACACCACACCACACCCCCACTCCACCCCACCCCACCCCCACCGCCGCCGAGCCTCCGCGGACGCGGCCTTCCCTCCAGCCCGCCCCGGAATCGGGAGCCGCTTGCCTTCTCTTCCCAGGCTAAAGTCTACTTTCAAACACAAAGTTCCTTTCAGAACAAGGCTCGGATCCCCCCGCCGAGTCCTTTTACTCCAGAGTGGACACCATCGGCTGCCTTGCCCGCCCCCCCCCCCCCCCCCCCCCCCCCGGGACCGCGGAGCCAGACGCGGCCGCTCGGCTCCCCCGTGGCACTGCCCTCCGTCCTCCGGGAGAGCCGTCAGAGGGGTCAGCAGCCTCGGCTTTGGAGGATGAACATCCTCTGCGTACCAGCCTTTAGGCATCTGATCTCGCCCACACTAGTCCCTCTGTCACCCAAGTCCAAATGAAGCACCTCTAGTTCAAGTCGCTTCTTCCGGAGAGAGGTGTCTATTTGATCCCCCAGTGAGACCTGTGATTCAGCTGAGAGCCGACCCTGCTCTGGGAATGTTTCGTGCCACCTGGTGTTAGGCAGCCTGCCTCTCTCTCCTCCTTGGGAAGCAGCCTGGGATCCAGTGCCAAGTGTTGAAGATGTGGTCACATGCAGTTTTAATGTAGAGGGACAGGGTGGCAGCGTCACCTCCTCTTCCTGGCTCCCCCAGCCCAGGAGAAAGGGCAGGGCTAGCCTGGAGCCTGCGCTGGCTTCCTAGGCCAGGAAACACACTCTCGGTCCCAGGCTATAGCCTCACGCCCCCCAGGCCTCTGGTCCAAGCTGCCTTGGTGTATTGCCCACCCATGAAGCTACTTTCCTAAGTTTACTCCATAGGAAGGGGAACCCGTGGGGGGAAAAGGCCCTTCATGGAACACAGATCAAACAGAAGGCCCTGCAGAGCCTAGGTCTGCACACACCTTTCTAAGGCTGATGGGGAGAATGTGGACACCTGCAATTCCTCTTCTCTGGTTATCTGTTGTTCACTGCAAGCTGCCCCTTCCTCTGACAAAGCATGTTCCTTAAGGGTACCTGGGTAGCTCAGGGCGTGATCCTGGGGTCCCTAGATCAAGTCCCACATCGGGCTCCCTACATGGAGCCTGCTTCTCCCTCTGCCTGTGTCTCTGCTCCTCTCTCTGCATCTCTCATGAATAAATAAATTCATCTTTAAAAAAGATTTTAAAAATTAAAATCTTTAAAAGAATCAACATATTCCTTAATCAATGCCATGTGAACTGTGGCATTGACCCCAATCCCTGGTGTAGGACAAGTAGGATCGGGAAAGACACAGCCTGCTTGGCACTGCATGATGCCTGCAGTCATGAGAGCGGGCCTGCTAGCAGGGCAGGGCTTCCCGGGGTCGCACAGGGACTTGACAGCACCCAGCAACATGCAGGTGCACTGGGCCACGCAGTACACAGTCCTACAGGTCTCTCCTCCTATGCCTGCTCCCCTCTGAATGTCAGAAAGCAGATCTTATGACCCCTGATTTATACAGGGGCAGCCTGAGGTACAGAGGTTAAGCGACTTATCCCAGGTCCTGGTCATTAAGCGATGAGACTGGGATTTAAATCCAAAGTTATCTGACTGTAAAGTCTTACTGCTTTATTCCATGTGCTTGCTGCCTTACTGAACAAATGTGGCTGGGCAACTACCAAGGATCCTTTTAAGGACTTCAAGGCTATGAAGAAGGAAAAAAGAGCCAAAAGGCGTTTCTTCTCAGAAAGCTGGGGGGACTATGCATGCCCTCTGGAGCTAGAAAATGAATGTGTGAGTGGGTATGTGAATGTGCTCGCTGTATTACAAACAGAGCCACCCACCACTGCTTCCCCATGAGTTTTCTCTTCCTTCCTACCCTGTGACCCACCACCGCCATCCCCATGGGGTGCCTGCTCCCTTTCTTGGGCAGCATGTTGAGGGAGCCCCCGAGTGCGCACACTGAGTCCCAAGACAAGTCAGACTCCTGAGCTCCGGGTGCCCCTTCTCTAGGGGAATGAGAGGCACACGTCCAGAGGTGTTGTGAGGCTCAGAGGTCAGGCGCCTGCAAACAGCCTGGTGAGCATGCGGCGTGGCCTCCGGAGAATGACTTTGGGACGATTATGGTTTGTGGTTCTACATCTCTCCACAGAGACCCGGCAGAGACCTGGCTCTGCCACAGGGACACTGGACGGACAGACCCGGCCCCTGCCTCTCAGGTGTGAAAGCGCCCCACGGTGTGCGTCCCTTCTCTCCTGGTCACCCCTCCCATGCTGACGCTGCTAAATCACCCCCAGCAACAAGAATGTCATAGACAACTCCGAACTGCAAAAAGGGAAGTTTATTCTACTGAACATAACTTGGTTCATATCCTCATTTCTGGTCTGAGAGACCAATTCACCATCACCTTAATGACTTTTTCCTCCCCACCAGCTAGTAGACATTGACCTCCATCCTCAGAGACAGGGAAGCTGCTCTTCAGCTCCGCCCCCTTCCCCACATTTTCCTTACTCTGTGGTTTGTGCCAGGGCTTGGCATATTTTGTCTACAAAGGGCCAGATATGAAATACTGCTTTTGTGGAACATTCTGTCACTGTGGCAACTGCTTGACTCTGCTGCTGAAGGAGAGCAGTGCGGATGATGTGTAAATGAGTAGGAGCAGCTATGCTCCAATAAATTTATTTAGGTGGCAGGCTCTAGTTTGCCAACCCTTGGTTTATGGTATAAACCCTTTGATCTCAGTCTTGGAGACTTCAGCTTCTCCTACTTAGAACCAGGGTTTGGAATCCACAGGACCCTTGTCTCCCTCAAGCCCTGGTCCTCGCATCTTTAAGCCCAGGCTTTAAGGTTATTGCTTCTCTACTGGGATTTAAGAATGCCTCCTTAAAAATCAGAGGACAAGAATTTGGTGCCCGGTCCTGCCAGTATGTGCCCCATCTGCCCTGAATTCTGCTACCCTAGTGGGGCAGAGGGTCCCTGGCATAAGGATGCATGCCGGGAGAGAACAATTCCTGGTCTCTCAGCTCTTAGCCCACTATTGCCCTGGTTCTCAAAGTGTGGTCCACAGACCAACAGCAACAGCATCCCCTGGGGACTTGTTAGAAATGCAGTCATTTCCTTCCCAACACACACCTACTGATCAGAAGCTGGGTGGGGCTGGTGGTGAGCGATTCTCCACTCCCTCCAGGTAATCGTGATGCACCGTGAGGTTTGAGAGCCCCGCACTACAGCTCTGCATCCTACACCTTGTTTTCTTCTTGCCTTTATAAATTTGTTCATGCTATTTCCTCCTCCCAGATGCTTCTCATGTGTCTCTGCCACCCTCCTTCAAACCATTCTACCTCTAAAATTCATCTAAATATTGTGTAGTGACTGTGATACGTCACAAAGTGTCCCCCTCGTTATTTACTTCTTTTCCTTTATACTTTATGCATGTTAATGCTTTGCCTTTGTAATGGACCAAGAAGCATCTTGCAAATAAAAATCGTATCTTAAACATCTTTGCAGCTCTCGCACTACCTAGGAAACTTCCTATTATCTCTGGTCAGTTTCCTAGAAAGTGTTTTGAGAAAGGATTTCAGAGCTTCTGATTTTTGTTGTTGTTGTTGTTGTTGTTGTTGTTTTGAGGCAGTGCCCTAAGGGAAAACATTGGGGAAGACAGGACACAGAGAAGGAAAAAGTGCTAAGCAAGGATATGGTTCAGGTCAATGCTAGCCATGATTTCGAGGAGCATAAACCATACCCCATCGAAGTCAAGGGGTTGGTATCTTATATGCTTGACAGTCAGCCATGGATCATGGGCCACCCTGAGTGTGCCACTTCTTGGGTGATGAGGTGCCTGTTGGTCGAGGACACTTCTCCAGAGAGGGTGGCAGCTATAAGCCATTTGCAGCCACCACACGTAGCTGCTGTGGGACGAGCACCTGGACCCAGGCAAGGGGGATCTGGGCAGGACTATAATACTAGCCTTGTCTTCTGCAAAACAAATGTTCAATAAATGTTTGTGATGGATTGACCCCTTCTACATAAAAGAGACTACCACTGTAAAAGCTACCGCGTGGGAGTTCTCTCACTTGCCCTGGTTGAGGAACACCAGACTCACTCTGTGAACTGGAACAGGAATGGCCCAGAGTCCGCGCCTCCCTACAGACGGCGGTGAGTAGGGGCACAGGGGTGCGTAGAAAGAGCAAATGGAGCATCTGGAACCATTGAGAGACAGGAGGAACAGTTACAGCCCAAGTACCACAGCCCTTCTTGAATAAGTGCAATTTTTGTGTTTCATCTGGAGTATGAATCATTTCCCCTTCCGAAGTCCAAGTTAACCAGGATCTCCAGATGGCTCACCCACGATCAGGTCTCCTTTGATTGTTCTAGGAGGATTAATTAGTCACCACCATGAGTACCAAGTCCAAATCAAGAGGCAATATGGCAGAAAAAGAGAGCGGGAGGGAGAGCTTGCCTGCCGATGAGGGGACTACAGAAGGCATGTGGATTGCACAGATGGCGTTGCCATTCAGGAGCTCTTCTCAGAAATGCCAGTGTAGGTTGGACCAGGTGTGCTGCACAGTCCAACCTGATGATTCATGGTCCTGGCCGCACCAGAACCACCTGTGGAGCCTTAAAACATACCGATGCCCAGGCCTTGCCTGAGACACTGATGCAAGCGGTGCATCAGACCTGATTTCAAGATTTCTTTTTTTTAAAGCTCCCTGTATGATTTCAGTGAGCACATACTGCTGAAGAATGCTATTGTAGTGTCTATTTGTTCAAACTGCTGTCAAGATTTACAGCTTTTCCCCCAAGTATTTCTTATCATCTGCCCAGTCCTGTATTGGTCTCTACAAAAAAAACAAAGAAATATGAAACTGGAAGGAACAAAGGATCTAGTTGGGTTTGGGCCCAACTTTGCCACTTCCCAGCTGTGTGACTTTGGGGAAGTCACTTAAGTCTCTTGGCTCTCAGTTTCCACACCCCTAAAGAGCTAGGGAAAGGGCCCAGAGGTACGAAAATGAGAAAACCTGGGGTTTACTTGTTCCCCAGCTCTTAAACCATCTGAGCCCTCATCAAGAACAATGAACTATTTCCAGAATTTTCCTTCCTGTTGGAGCAGTGACATGCATTTATTTCTAAAGCTTCTCTTGATAATTCAGTCATTTACTAGAGTCTACTCCTGATAACTCCACGGCTCTGATTCTTCTTCCTCTGCCTCTTTGCTCATGTTATTATGCCCTCCTCCTGGGACCTCCACCTTCCCAACCACTGCCCATCCCTTAAATGTCAAGGCAAGTCCCTCCTCCCCTAAACCAATTTTGGGGATTAAATCCTTTGTCTTTTTTAAGATTTTATTTATTTATTTGAGACAGAGAGAGAGAGAGAGAACGAGCAGGGGGTTGGGAAAGAGGGAGAGGGAGAAGCAGGCTCCCTGCTGAACAGGGAGCCCAAAGCAGGGGCTCCATCCCAGGACCCTGGGATCATGACCTGAGGTGAAGGCAGACGCTTAACTGATTAACCAGCTAAGCCACCCTGGCGCCCCTTGGGGATTAATTCCGATCACACCTACTTCCCCCTCATCTTAGTAGCTCATTGTCCCCCACTGCCACAAGTGTTATTTTCTCCTCTACACAGACTCCTTAAGGGTCCTAAGGACAGGTGTTCTCACCCTTCTATTACTCTCTGCCAATTATGGAACATGTCCAATGTGCTGGGCACTGGCTAGGTGCTTCACTTCTGTGATTTCTAATCCTCAGAGCAACCTGTAACAGAGGCTGTCCACACTGCACAAAGGAACGGAGGCTCTAGAAGACCACATAAGCTTATCTGAGGTCCTAGTGCAGGATCAGGGCTCAGCCCCAGATCTGTCTGGGTCCCAAACCCATGCTTGCTCCACCACTTGATGCTGCCCCTGCAGTAGAACATTTCTCAAATGATGAAGATTAAATATCCATGAGGAGGGGCACCTGGGCAGCTCAGTAGTTGAGCATCTGCCTTTGGCGCAGGGCATGATCCTGGGGTCCCGTGATGGAATCCTGCCTCAGGTTCCCTGCATGGCGCCTGCTTCTCCCTCTGCCTGTGTCTCTGCCTCTCTGTGCGTGTGTGTCTCTCATGAGTAAATAAATAAAATCTTTAAAAATGAATAAATAGGGCAGCTCAGGTGGCTCAGCGGTTTAGCACAGCCTTCAGCCCAGGGCCTGATCCTGGAGACCCGGGATCGAGTCCCACATCGGGCTCCCTGCATGGAGCCTGCTTCTCCCTCTGCCTGACACTCTCTTACTCTCTCTCTCTCTCTTATGAATAAATAAATAAAATCTTTTTTAAAAATTAAATAAATAAATAACCATGAGGAAATATAAGTAATACCTGTATAAATGACAGCTTGAGGGAAAAACAGGGAAATCTCTTTGGTATCTCCTCTGAACAGGAGATTGTCACACCGACCCAGCGCCAGCCTGCACATTTGCCTGAGTATTTGCCAATAAAGCTTGCAGATTATGTCCAGACTGACGTAGCCACTGAGCTGACATAGAGACTCTAAGTTCCTTGAGGGGGTGGCATTACGAGGCAGCAAGAGAACAGGACTAAAATTAAGAGTCCTGGGTTCTAATCCCATCCACCTGTGCTATGAACTTGTGTGACCTTGAATAAATCCTACAACCTCTCCGGACTTCCATTTTCCTGAGGACAAAAGGAAGGGGTGAAGCTACATTAACAGTTTCAGACCTGGTTTTGAGAGGCAGAACCTTTGTGGTGGAGGCATCCTGATTGAAGGATGGGAAGACAAGGAGCCCCATATCCTTAGGGACCCCACTTCTCCTTCCAGGAAATCCCAGAGGTAACGCCAGGGACCTGTTTGAAATCCACTGCGCTAGAAGATGTACCAGAAAGGCCTGCGGTCCTATCTCTCACTTGCTCCAGACAACCCATTCAAGCAGTATTTTCTGCACTTGGGTGCTTACTGAATACTTCCAGTTGATAAGTAGAAATTGCTCCTGGATAATGTCCACCAGGCACATTTTCCTCCTAAGTACACTGCTACTTCCTCCTCCCTGATTTCTCCTTGCATCCTGTCATAGATTAGTGCTACTTGGCAACTTTGTCTTAATTTCCAAACCTCTCTGCCAAGTTCTTCTTTCCTCCTAGGATGAGCTGGCTTGAGGGCAATGATGCCTATGTCCATTGGGGATTCTAAAAAGAAGGGACTCCCCAAAGTATACATTTTTGCAATTCCCAAGACCCTTCTCTACCAGAAGCCCTTGGGCCACCTCCCTCAGCCCTGAAGTGGAAGAATACTATTTACTCTATCAGTTAAGCCTGCTTCGAACCCCATTAAAGGAGGAGGAGACAGGTGTTTCCTGATCAATGATCCCTTTATTAAACTTTTATACCTTGCAAGCTGCTATGGGACCTAAATCAAAATCAGGAGGTTATGGCTACAGGGAGAAATAAAGGATTGTCTCCAACTCTTCTGTATCAGTTTGAGTCTTCTCAGAGGGAGATACCAAAATGGATTAGGGGCGCCTGGGCCGCTCAGGTGGTTAAGTGTCTGCCTTGGGCTCAGGTCACAATCTCAGGGTCCTGGGATTGAGCTCCCTGCTCAGCAGGGAGTCTGTTATTCCCTCTGCTCCTCTCCCCTGCTCATGAGCACTCTCTCTCTCTCTCTCAGATAAATAAATAAGGGTGCCTGGATAGCTCAGGTCATGATCCCAGAGTCCCTGGATCCAGCCCAGCTTTGGGCTCCCTGCTCTGTGGGGGAGTCTGCTTCTCCTTCTCCCTCTGCTCCTCCTCCCCACCCTGCTCATGCTCTCTCTCATTCATTCTCTCTGAAATAAATAAATAAAATCTTTAAAAAAATAAAAAAAATCTTTAAAAAACGAATACAATGGGATTAGATGCACCAGCAGCATATTACAGGAAATACCTGTAAAGGATAAAGGGGAGGGATAAGGAGTAAGCCAGGGAGGCTTCAGACCAGGCACAGGTCTGACACCTGAGAAAGCACAGCGGGAGGAAGAGTAGAGACACAATACCTTCAGACTGCAGTGCAGTCTTGGCCGGGCAATGAGGAGCTCCCAAGCAAGGTGGCCCTCTGGGCAGGAATGCCCAACTCCACAATCTCGGTCATGCTCATCACTACCTGGGAACAGCCCTGTCAAAGTGTGCTCCTGGAGTGAGCACCATGGTGGGGACAAGAAAGGACAGCTGGAAGCTATCAGTGATCTTAAGCACCTCACGGTTCTTTTGAAAGCAAAAGAGAGGGGAACACACTTGGCTGCCACACCCACACTCTTGATTCAATTGATTTCACCCAAATGACAGCCCCCCCCAAATTATAGCACCCTTGTCAAGGGGGATACAGACTCTGTTGGATGGTAGCCCATTTGCTGTCTCTGGGCGTAGTCAGAGATGATTAGGTGGCAGGATCTGAGGACCTGGAAGTGCCTAATTCTCTCAAAACATCCCCAACCGTCGCCATATCTGCTTTTGGACCTTTAAGCCATCATGTTGGGTGAAGTCCCTTTTGCAGTGTGGATATAATGATAGCATCTCCCAAACTGAAGAGCACATTTCAACTTAAATCCCTTGAAATTTGATTGCACCAGGACAGCAGCTCTGGAAAAAGCCTAGGAAAGTATCATTGTATCATTTCTCCCTCTTATGGAGGGGAAATTGAGGCTCAGAAAGGCTGAAGTGAAGTGACTGGCCCAAAGTCACAGAGTTAGTAAATGACAGAGGGCTGGATTAAGTGCAAAGTCCTGGCCCCCTTAACTCACTCAACAAATGTCTACTGAGCACTAAGAATACAGCTATGTCTTGTTGACAGATAACACTTCTGCCTTGGGGGAGCTTGTGCTGTTGTTGGGAGAGAGAGGCAATAAACATATAAACCAATTCATCTCAGATAGATAAGTGATGAAGAAAATAGAGCAACAGGACTAAAAGGGACAGAGAAAGGAGAGAATTGCCCCAATAAGGGGTATTGGGGGAAACTTCTCTTAGAGAAGAGCATGGTTGTGGAGAGGATCATGCCCCGTGGCAGGAACAGGCTGACCTGGGTATGGCAATGGGAGAGTGTGAAGATCTAGGGAACAGGGGCAGGAGATGGGCCAGGGAATTAGCAGGGACTTTGTAGGTCTTGATGAGTTTAGTTTTTATTCTAATTTCAATGGAAGCCAATTTATGAGACATGCTAACACAGAGGGCAAATCCTGCTAGCTGTCATATTTTCAATAAGTTTCTGTATTGGAGGTGAGAACCCATCATCCAGGCCCCTCCAGCTATAAAGATGATCACTAACTTTTTAGGAAGTGAATCACTTCACCTAGAGGATCTGTTCCTGGGGAAAAGGGAGGAGAGAAGAACAATACTACTGTCCTTCCTCACTCTCCACCCTTGCCCTGCAGAGTACTCAGGCTCTCTCTCAAAATCATATTTCTTAACCTTGGCTCTCATTGGAATCATTTGGAGAGTTAAATATGTGTGTGTGTGTGTGTGTGTGTGTGTGTTCAAGTAAGCCTGCTCTTAGCAATTCTGATTTAACTGGTCTGAGTTGAGAGACTCAAATACTAATGGACAACAGCCAGACCTTACACAGACAATAGAACTCTGACCTTTAGCAACCAGCCAAGAAAAGCAAACCACAACCTTTGTAGCAACTGGCCCCAAACACTCAGAACTTATTCAATGTCTGCCAACTTTCTTAATTTTAGCCCCTGCTTCCAACTTAAAATCAAACAGGGAAAGTCAAATATGTATCCCTAACCAATCGCATTGGATGCCCCACTTCTAGTTAGCCTACTTCCGGCTTCCCCACTTTAAAAACCCCAAACAGGGCATATCTGAAAGCCTTCGTTTTTCTCCACTCCTCCGCCTGCCTTTGAGTCTCTAACAAATGAAAGTGATGGTAGTGTTTGATTCTCTTGCTGGTGCAAGCTCTGAATAAACAGGCTTTGACTTTATTTGATTGTTCTTCACTGACTTTCACAGGATGCAGCTCAGGAATCAGGGTTTTTTTAAAGTTCTGGGAGGCCTGGGTGGCTCAGTGGTTGAGCATCTGCCTTTGGTTCAGGGTGTGATCCTGGGGTCTGGATTGAGTCCCATATCAGGTTCCCTGCGGGTAGCCTGCTTCTCCCTCTGCTTCTGTCTCTGCCTCACTTTCTCTGTATGTGTCTTTCATGAATAAATAAATAACCTTTTTAAAAAAAAGTTCTAGCAGTTCTAATGTACAGCCAAGGTTGTGAACCATGGCTCTAAATAGGTGGTTTATTTTTTAAAAGATTGATTGATTGATTGATTGATTGATTGAAGATAAAGAGAGTGAGTGAGCACACATGCATGTAAGCACTCATGCATGCAAGTGGGAGGGAGGGGCAGAGGTCTTCCTCAAGAATCCTCAAGCCGACTCCCTGGTGAACATGAAGCCAAATGCGGAGCTCCATCCCAAGACCCTGAGATCATGATCTGAGCTGAAATCAAGAGTCAGACATTCAATGGAAAAAGCCACCCAGGCAACCCTCTAAATAAGGTAGTTCCTAAAGTTTAGTCCCCAGCAAATCAGCATCACCTAATAACTTGCTACAAATACAAATCCTATATGGCTTTTATTATTTTCAGGCAATTTCCTTCTATTCTCAGTTTGTTGGGAGTTTTTATCAAGAAAGGGCACTGTATTCAAATACTTTTCCTGCATTTTTGAGATGATCATGTGATTTTTATCCTTCATCCTGTTAATGTGAAATGTAGTAGTTGATTTTCATATATTGAACCATTGATTGCATCCCAGGAGTAAATCCCACTTAATCATGGTGCATGCTCTTTTTAATGTGCTGTTAAATTCACTTTGCTGGTATTTTATTGAGGATTTTTGCATATGTATCATCAAAGCTAATATCATACTCAATAGTGAAAAATTGAAAGCTTTTCCTCTAAGATAAGGAAACAAAGCAAAGATGCTTGCTAATTCTTGCTACTTCTATTCAACATAGCACTAGAATTTTTAGCAAGAGCAATTTGGCAAGAAAAAGAAAGGATATCCAAATAGGAAATAGGAAAATGTCTGTTTGCAGATGACATGATATTATATATAGAAAACTCTAAAGACCACACACAGGGACACCTGAGTGACTTAGTGGTTGAGTGTCTGCCTTTGGCTCAGGCCATGATCCTGGGGTCCTGGGATAGAGTCCCATATCGGGCTCCCTGCAAGGAGCCTACTTCTCCCTCTGCCTGTGTCCCTGCCTCTCTCTCTTTTGGACCTTTTTCTCTTTTGTCTCTCATGAATAAATAAATAAAATTTTTAAATAAATAAATAAACAAATAAAGTGTATGTGTGTGCATATACACTCATATACATTAGAATTAATAAATGAATTCAATAAAGCTGCAGGACATAAAATCAACATGCAAAAATACATTGCATTTTTGTACACTAATAATGAACTATCTGAAAAGGAGATTAGTAAAATAATCCCACTTATAGAAATACAAATCAAAACCACAATGAGATACCACCTCACACCAGTGAGAATGGGGAAAATTAACAAGGCAGGAAACCACAAATGTTGGAGAGGATGTGGAGAAAAGGGAACCCTCTTACACTGTTGGTGGGAATGTGAACTGGTGCAGCCACTCTGGAAAACTGTGTGGAGGTTCCTCAAAGAGTTAAAAATAGACCTGCCCTACGACCCAGCAATTGCACTGTTGGGGATTTACCCCAAAGATTCAGATGCAATGAAACGCCGGGACAACTGCACCCCGATGTTTCTAGCAGCAATGTCCACAATAGCCAAACCGTGGAAGGAGCCTCGGTGTCCATCGAAAGATGATGGATAAAGAAGATGTGGTTTATGTATACAATGGAATATTACTCAGCCATTAGAAACGACAAATACCCACCATTTGCTTCGACGTGGATGGAACTGGAGGGTATTATGCTGAGTGAAGTAAGTCAATCGGAGAAGGACAAACAGTGTATGTTCTCATTCATTTGGGGAATATAAATAATAGTGAAAGGGAATATAAGGGAAGGAAGAAGAAATGTGTGGGAAATATCAGAAAGGGAGACAGAGCATAAAGACTCCTAACTCTGGGAAACTAACTAGGGGTGGTGGAAGGGGAGGAGGGCAGGGGGTGGGGGGGAATGGGTGACGGGCACTGAGGGGGGCACTTGACGGGATGAGCACTGGGTGTTATTCCGTATGTTGGTAAATCGAACATCAATAAAAAATTAATTTATTAAAAAAATTTACTCAGTTGTGGGGCACCTGGCTGGCTCAGTCCATGGTGCATGCAATTCTTGATCTTGGGGTTGTGAGTTAGAGCCTCTAATTAAGGATGATATATTGCAAATTGTGGCCAATTATTGTGTCTTGCAAAAAAAAACTTTTTTAAGTTTGAGAAATACAAAAAAGGAAAAGTCATGCATAATTCTATCTTGCCAATATAACTTCTATAACCATATTGCATATCCCTTTTTAGGATTCCTATATGCAAAGTTTCATGTAATTGTAAAACTATGGTACATAGGATTTGGTATTCTGTTTCTTTGCAATTAACAATACGTTAAGCCATTTCCATATTGTTTTGAATCTTGCATAAGTATAGAACCATTAAAATTATTGAAGAAAAAAAAATAATACCACTTATAGGAGCACTAAAAAGAATAAAATACTTAGGAATAAACTTAACTAAGGAGATAAAAGACTTCTATCTTGAAAACTACAAAATATTGATGACAGATATATATTTTTTAAATTTTTATTTATTTATTATAGTCAGAGAGAAACTTAACTAAGGAGATAAAAGACTTCTATCTTGAAAACTACAAAATATTGATGACAGATATATATTTTTTAAATTTTTATTTATTTATTATAGTCAGAGAGAGAGAGAAAGAGAGAGGCAGAGGGCAGAGACACAAGCAGAGGGAGAAGCAGGCTCCATGCACCAGGAGCCCGATGTGGGATTTGATCCCGGGTCTCCAGGATCACGCCCTGGGCCAAAGGCAGGCGCCAAACCGCTGCACCACCCAGGGATCCCTTGATGACAGATATTAAATAAGACACAAATAAATTAAAGACATCCTCGGTTCATGAACTGGAAGACTTAATATTGTTAAAACACTCATACTATCCAAAACAGTCTACAGATTCAATGCAATTCCTATCAAAATCCCAATGGTATTTTTACAGAAATAAAAAATAATAATAAAATATTCATATGGAGCCACAAAGACCAAGAATAGCCAAAACAATCTTGATCAAGAAGAACAAAGCTGAAAGTATCACACTCTCTAATTTTGAAATATGTTACAATGCTACAGTAATAAAAAAAAAAGTATGGACTGGCATAAAGACAGGCATAGAAACAGAATAGAAAATACATACACAGTCAACTGATCTTTGACAAGGGTGCCAAGAATAGACAATGGGGAAATGATAGTTTCTTCAACAAACCATCAGGAACATGCAAATAAACCCACAATAGGGTATCAGCTCACACCTGTTAGGATTGCTATTAGTAAAAAAAAAAAAAAAAAGAAGAGGGGAGGGGCAAAAAGTTTTGGCCAAAAATATGAAAAAACTGGAACCCTGGACACTGCTGGTGCAATGCAAAACAGTGTAGCCACTATGGAAGACAGTATGGAGAGTTCTCAAAAAATTAAAACTAGAGCTACCATGTGACCCACTAAGCCCACTTGTAATTATTTATCCAAAAGAATTAAAATCAGGATCTCAAAAAGATATTAACTAGTACTCTAATGTTTATTGCAGCACTACCCACAATAGTGGATGTGGGGGCAGCCCCGGTGGCGCAGCGGTTTAGCGCCGCCTGCAGCCCAGGGCATGATCCTGGAGACCGGGGATCGAGTCCCACGTCAGGCTTCCTGCATGGAGCCTGCTTCTCCCTCTGTCTGTGTCTCTGCCTCTCTCTCTCTCTCTCTCTCTCCTCTGAATAAATAAATAAATCTTTAAAAAAAAATAGTGGATGTGGGAATCACCTAAATGTCCACTGACGGATGAATGGATGGAGAGTATGTGGTATATACATACAATGAAATATTATTCAACCTTAAAAAGAAAGAAGGAAGTCCTGCAATTTGTGATAATATGGATGAACCTTGAGGACCTTATGCTAATTGAAATCAGCAGTAATAGAAAGATAAATATTGCATGATTCCACTAATATGAGGTATCTAAAATAGTCAAATTCATAGAACCAGAGAGTAGAATTGTGATTACAAAGGGCAGGGAAGAGAGAAATGGGGAGTTGCTAATCAATGGGCATAAAGCCTCCGTATGCAAGATGGGTAAGTTCCAGAGATCTCCTGTACAATATTGTGTCTATAATTAACATGTAATGTTATATTGTACTATGATCATAATAAAATAATACTATATTATACACTTAAACATTTGTTAAGAGGGTAGATCTCATCTCATGTTAAGTGTTCTCACAACAATAAAATAACTAGGAATTTAAAAATAAGATAAAAAAGAAATTCAAATCCTAAGGCAATACAGGACCTACTGAATCAGACACTTTGGGGGTGAGGCCCAGCTGTTTTTAGAGCCTCCAGATGATTCTGGTGCCTGCCACAGGTTGCAAACCATTGCCTAAGTAAATTCAGATACTAAATAATATTTGAAGGGTCACCAAATCATTAGATTCCTTAGGGTACCCATGTGTCTTCATGTTGGAGGAATGTTATCTTTACCCATGAATAATAACTTATTGAGCACCTACTGTATGCTCAGCACTATTCTAAGTGCCTCACATACATTAAATTTTATACCAATCCTGTGAGGTAGAAACCATTATTACTCTTATTATTCTTCCTATTCCTAGCAGGATCTGAGCCTAGGCAGTCTTGGCATAAAGTGTCCCCCTTCTGGCTCAAACTCTCGGGGAACATTTAGCCCACTGCCTGGCACAGTGTGTAATAAATTCTCATTAATTCAGAAAGTGAAATGTCAAAGATATGGGTCTTGAAAGGCCCTCATCTCAACTCTGGTTTTTCACTCTTCTTCCAGAGTGTATCTTGCGATTCAACTGAGCATTGCTTCCCAAGCCCGTCTCAGCACCGCATGAGGTATGTCGAGCAGGACTTACTTGGGACTGATTCGCTCTTTAAAACAAATTAGAGCAGTTGGCGCCTTCACCGACCCTCCCTTGCATTCAAATACTCTCTTATGAGGAGGAAAGTAAGTCCTACTAAGGGAGCAGAGGTGGTTATGGCACTTATGAGCCGTCCTGGTGCTCTATTGTGCGTACGATGCTTGTCTCAGGAGACCCAGTCTCAGAACTACTTAGCTCAATCAAGATTCTTTACCTTGAGGGGTCAAGGGACCCCTTGAGAATTCAGGGAAAGCTGCTGCCTCTGTCCTCATTAAAATGCACATTAAGGTGCAAGACTACATAAAATCCCATGTAGTTTGGGAAGGGCAGGGATCCCCTGAAGCCCATCCCTGAATCCCAAGTTAAGAAGCTCTGCCACAGAAGCTAGACCAGCCAGGTACTTTAATCATCCTTCCAAATTCAGGCTCAGTCTATTAATTTGTAATGTAACTCCTTACAGAGAGGATAACTCTCTGTAATACTGAAATTCATATGCTTTCTGATTATGTTCTGCCCTTGAGACACTTATGAAATTAGCTGTAGAGACTGATTTGGATGGGCAGGCACTATTTCTCACCTGACATGGGATTATATCAGGAGTATGCCCTGCCTGGGGTGCAGACTAATGTATCTCTGAAAATTCAAGTTCAAGCCCTCATCCTGATTATAATGGAAACTCTGTTCTTAGGGTTGTCCTACCCTAAATAATTTCTGAAACCCCTGAGAAATGGTTACACAATCTACAAGCAATCCTTCTAGCTGCTTTTTGGGCTTCAAAAAGCACCCCACCACCTTCTTGGACAGCTGTTGTGCTGGTCAATATATATATACATTTCCTCCAGCTCTTCCCAGCAAGACAATTCTAGTCCACAGATTAAGGAGACAGGAGTAAGGGGTCATGATAGGAAGGGCTTGATCCAAACACATGTCCCTTCTATGCTTCCCCAGGGCCAGAGTTTAATAATTGTAGTGCACATGTACCCTAGGGGAGGGTACCTAACTAGCTGGGTAATTGTCTCACTCTCTCTTGTGAATGTGTTTAACTAGACAGCTATCCTCCCAGAGGCTCACAGGTCATTCACAGCTGAGAGACTAGAAAGATTAATTGGAGGATTGAAAGGAAGCCCTAAGCAAAACTGGGATACCATAGCAGCCCCTTGCTCGGGGCAGCCAGAGAGCAGTGAGTATCCGGGGACTGAGGCTCCCACCAGATGGGAATGATGGAGAAAGGAGAGAGACAGGATGTCTAAGACAAACTTCACCTTATCCATATTTAAGTCCAAGGCCATCATTTCTCTTTCCAGATTCACCCAAGATGTGCCTAAGCTAACAAAGGCCTATTTCTACAAGGGTCAGGTGAAACTTCTTTCCCCAGACCTTGATGTCATTCAGGTTCTGCCTGACATCTTCACATTGGACCTGTGATAAAATGCACATTTGCTAAGTCATTCTACAATCCCTTGCAAAATAAACCACCCCAAACTTAGTGGTTAAACAACAATCATAGCTATCTTGAGTAACTTTTGAATTAGCTATTTGAACCATCTATTCTGAAGCTAGAGACAAAAATTATCTGTAAACATTGAACTCAAGTAGTTTTGCTTTTTTTTCTGCAGACGTATGGGTTAGCAATTTTGAAACTACTCTCTATATTCTAGGATTAAGAAAATAAGACAGGGGCACCTGGGTGGCTCATGGGCGTCTGCCTTTGGCTCAGGGCGTGATACTGGAGTCCTGGGATCGAGTCCTGCATCGGGCTCCCTGCAAGAAGTCTCTCTGCCTATGTGCCTCTCTTTGTGTGTCTCATCAATAAATAAATAAAATCTTTAAAAAAAAAAGATGAAAAGAAGACAATATATCATGTATGATAGGAGCCAGGTTTTTCACTATTGGAAAAGGAAGTCATAAATATGGAAAAGGAGAGAGTTAAAATGAAGCTCTGTGATGTTGGATTGGAATTAGAGATATCAATATAAACTTATGGTTTGAATTAATGGTTTTTAATACAGAGAGACAGTTAAAAAATAAAGTGTGTATGTGTGTATGTACCTGTGTATACAGACAGATACTTCCTAGGTCTGTACAGCCAAAAAGCAATGACACTCCAATAAGCAATAGGCTTCCCTGGCACCCAGATCTTGGTTTCTAAATACATTCCCCACTAAAAACAAACAGGGCAGGGCAGCCCCAGGGGGGTTCAGTGGTTTAGCGCCACCTTCAGTCCAGGGCGTGATCCTGGAGACCTGGAATCAAGTCCCACGCCAGGCTCCCTGTATGGAGCCTGCTTCTCCCTCTGCCTGTGTCTCTGCCTCTCTCTCTCTCTCTCTCTCTCTCTTTCTCTCTGTGTCTCATGAATAAATAAAGAAAATCTTTTTAAAAAATAAACAGGGCAGCTTAGGAAAATGGTTGATTCCAAGGCTTGGTGGGGCAGGAGCAATCAAACATAAGAGCCCCCAAAGGCCAAATCTGGGACAATTTAAGCATCAGAATAATTCATGACAGTAATAGATTATTGATTCAAATAAAATTAATTTGTTAAAACTGATTAAATGGGGTAAAAGGAAAACTCTTACAGTAGAATATTATAAATGCATAAGGAATGATGAAAATTAGAATGTCAACATTTGGCAGTCATCATGGCAATAACTGGTTCGTCAACTGAATCATCAATAGATACTAAAGCTAGTGGATCAGTGTCATGAGAAACAGGATATTCACGTGGTCTCAACATACCACTCTGTGAGGGCCACCTGGGTAGCTCAGTTGGTTAAGCATCTTCCTTGGGCTCAGGTCATGATCCCCAGGTCCTGGGATAGAGCCCCGCATCAGGCTCCCTGCTCAGCCAGACGTCTCCCTCCTCCTCTGCCCCTCACACCTGCTGTGCTATTTCTCTCAAATAAATAAAATATTTTAAAAAACAACAAACAGGGATCCCTGGGTGGCGCAGCGGTTTGGCGCCTGCCTTTGGCCCAGGGCGCGATCCTGGAGACCCGGGATCGAATCCCACGTCGGGCTCCCGGTGCATGGAGCCTGCTTCTCCCTCTGCCTGTGTTTCTGCCTCTCTCTATCTCTCTGTGACTATCATAAATAAATAAAAATTAAAAAAAAATAAAAAACAACAAACAAAACCCACAAAACAAAACATACCATTATTAATTAGAAAGAAAACTATAGTAAATTTATATGGACAAAACCATCAGAACACCATCACAGCCACGTTCAAATTTAACATCACCTGATCCCTTCTCTCATATTCCTGCCAAAAATGTATAGTCTGAAGGTAATGAGGAAACACCACATAAACCCAAATTGAAAGACATTCTACAAACGAACTGGCCAGTATGTATTCTTTGAACGTGTCAATCCCATGAAAAACAAAGAAAGGCAGAGGAACTGCCTGCCATACTCTGCCTCCTATACCATCCACACCCAAGGACTGAGCAATAAGAATGTGTGTTCCGAACAAGCAACCTTGGGCACCGTCCCACCCGTTTGTTCGTAAGAAACTTGTGGATTCGTTCGGTCAGCTGAGATGAATTCAGAGCTTGCCTGGGCGGGGGCCTTGTCTCAGGGAGCCCCCAGCCCAGTGAGCCTACAAAGGAGAGCACAGTTGCAGGCTGATGGAGGTAATCTAAGGGCGAGTCAGCTATCTCCGATTGCATTATTGCGGGCATATTCCCTGTATGAAAGCAAGAAAGTAGACATTTTCTGGAGAACTTTTTGCTAAAAGGTTAAATTCCTTTTTAAATCTCACCCAGAAAACCCAACCACTCCGAATATCTGCGCTCCCGTCTGGCCCCGCCCCGTCTGGCCCTGCCCCGTCTGGCCCCTCCCCGTCTGGCCCCTCCCCCACATGGCCCCGCCCCCATACGGCCCCGCCCCGTCTGGCCTCGCCCCGTCTGGCCCCGCCCCCGTCTGGCCCCGCCCCTGGAGCCCCTAGGCCCGGGCAGTGCTTAGGCGCTGGGTCTGCCTCCCCGCCGCGCTCTCATTGGTTAATGTTCCCTTCTCTTCGTAAGGTCGCTTTCACCTGTAGGGTTTGTTCGGCCGCCAGCCCTCCTCCTGCCTCTTCTTACAAAGAGATCATTACAGAGATTAAGAGAAAATAAGTGGCTGAGAAAATAAGTAGCCTTTCCCAAGAACACTGAAGACATTTAAAATTGTGCGTAGCTCTCTCCCCATTAGGTCACGCAGGCCTGGAAACTACTGAGGGGTTTTAAATCTCTCCAAAGGGAACGAGAGTGGAAAATGTACAATTTATTTATTTTTTTTTTTGACTTTTTTTTTTTTAAATTTTTTTATTTATTTATGATAGTCACAGAGAGAGAGAGAGAGGCAGAGACACAGGCAGAGGGAGAAGCAGGCTCCATGCACCGGGAGCCCGATGTGGGATTCGATCCCGGGTCTCCAGGATCGCGCCCTGGGCCAAAAGCAGGCGCCAAACCGCTGCGCCACCCAGGGATCCCCAAAAATGTACAATTTAAACCAAAATAACCCCTCTTGCGCCCAAAGAGTTTGATGACCCTGTAGATCACGGACATCCTTCCTAGGAAGGTCGGAGCTAGGTGGGGAGCCACCGCGCAGGCGCCAAACACCGGGAGAGGGCTGGTTTTTACGAGTGTCTCTGGCCTTACAGGTTAGAGAACCGTGCTCTGGGTTATTGTTCCGGGGAAGGGGTGAAAACACAGGGAAGCAAAACAAACATTGGAATAGACCTTGTGAGTTGTTTGAAATCATTATGTCTATTCATTTCACACAAATTGAATTTTTGTTTTTAAACTTAATACTTAAGAGTCCCGACTCCTTAAAAATAAACATGCGCAATGGTCTGAATGTTTGTGTCACTGCAAATTTCCTATGTTGAAATCTTAACCCCCAAAGTGATGGTGTTAGGAGGCAGAACCCGGGGAAGTACCTGGTGGGTGAAGGTGGAGCCCTCATGGGTGGGATCAGGGACCTTGAGAAAGAGAACAGAGAGCTTGCTTGCTCCTTCTGCCCTGAGAGGTTACAGTGACAAGACCACCGTCTCTGAGGAAACAAACCCTCAATAGACGCTGAATCTGTTAGTGCCTTGATCTGGATGTGCAGCTTCCAGAACAGTGAGAGATAAATTTCCATTGCTTATTCGCCACCTAGTCTATGGCATTTTGTTATAGCAGCCAGAATGGACTAAGATAACATGGAAATCCCAAAATGTGCGTGACTGATGACTCCTCAGTTAAAGTCGTCTCCCTGAGGCTGGAGGGCGCGAGTTAGACGCTTAGTGCTATGTGGCGCTGACTGGCCCCCTAGAAGGCCCTTCTCAGTGTGGCTCTGGCGTTCCCAATTCTGACTTGATCTTATTCAATCCCCACATCACCCTCTGGAGGAACAGAGTGACATCACTGTTCCTCCAGTATGCCAGGTTCTCCTGTCTTGCTGGCAAGGAGGATTATGCTTCGTTGCCCCCTTGAAAGAAGGTTTGGCCACTTAACTTGCTTTGGCCAATGATATGTGAGTGAAAGGGACACATTTACTCCCATGCGAGCTCTGTCTTTTCTTCCTACAGAGATCTTGGAAGCAGTGCCTTAAGACCAAGGCACCTTGGAAAAATGAACCAACCCATAGAGAACAGCTTCCCTGGAAGATATCTCCACAGTAGACTTCTTTGCATGAGTAAGAAATGGACTCTAGGGGGATCCCTGGGTGGCTCAGTGGTTTGGCGCCTGCCTTCGGCCCAGGGTGTGATCTTGGAGTCCCGGGATCGAGTCCCACACAGGGCTCCCTGCATGGAACCTGCTTCTCTCTCTGCCCATGTCTCTGCCTCTCTCTCTCTCTCTCTTCTCTGTGTGTGTGTCTCTCATAATAAATAAAATCTTAAAAAAAAAAAAAAGAAATGGACTCTAGTGATATTAAGCAACTGAGATTTCGGGGGGCCTTGTTACTGTAGGGTATAATAAGCTTTGTTCAGTATTACATGGTGGAAATGATCCAAATGCCAGTTCTTGTTCCAGTGCCTCGGATGGTCTGGCTTTTTCCACCTCCTGCCCCTTTGGAAGCTAGCCACCATGTAAGAAATGCAGCCTTGCTGAGACCACTGTGGGAAGTCAGCTACATGCACAGGCCCTAAAGGACGAGACACTACCTGGGAAGAGAGAAACCAAAGTGGGCCACACATTTGAGTAAAAAGTCCTTTTGGTAGTGAATCCTCCAGTGGCACCACATGACACCATATAGAACAGAGATAAACCATTCAGCCACACCATCCATGAAGTCCTGACCTGCAAAATAAATGGTTGTTTTAAACCATTCCGTGTCAGGCATTTTGTCTCCCAGCTGTAGATCACCAGAGTACTGAATAACAAATATTTCACAGTGGACAACAATTATTGTTTAAATTGCCCTGTATTTGGGATATAAGTCACAGCTCAGGCTTCTATAGCCTATTAGTTCCAAATCAGACCAACATCAATGTCGAAATACAGTAGCTCTGAGCCCCCAGCCCCTTGATTGCAACTCTGTAGACCCTGTCATCATCCTTACTCCAATCAGTTCTCCCAAGTTACTTCAAGGAGCCCTCAAACCAGTGTGTTAGTATCAGTCACCATGAGGTGTTCAATGTTACTTCTCTTGTGCTCTAAGTACCACTCATTCCCGTCTTCTGCCTGAGATACCATCAAAAACTGCTGACCACCACAGCCTCACTGGTCTTGTCACAGGGGCCGTCTCTGGGTACTGTTGCTAGGGGCTGCTACACAATATGCAGCCACCCTACTGCTTCTCTCTGTACCATGTACAAACCAGCAGCGCCAGGGCAACCCGGGGGTGCAAAGGAGCCGTCAGAGGAATGCCATGATCCTTCTCCCAGCTGCCTAGCCAAGATGCCCTGTTTGAACAATTCACAAGCATCTTACCAAAAAAAGCAACAAACAAAAACCTATATGTGTTCCTACACACAAAACCTTTTGCGCATGGTGGAGAACTAAAAGAATTCTTAAATACATCTTTCGTCTTAGACTTTTGCATCTATGTCCATGCTGGCCAGCAAGATACAGATGCGGGAAACTGCAAAAGCTAGAAGGTATCCACACCAGATAACAGGAAGCAGCCTCAGAGAAAGAGTAGAAAAAGTAAATGAACACCGAAGGCAGGGGCGCAAGGAGAAGGAGTGAAGGGGAAGGCATCCAGCCCGGAGCAGGATTCTCCAGCACTCAGGGGCCAGGCTGTAAGTGCCTGCTCAATAATGAATGGAACCAGTCAGCTCCCCGAGGAATCCCTGAAACCTCTATTCCTGAGATAGTTGAATTATTGATGGAAAACATGCGATGTTGTGGCCTGAGCTGACAGCTGGAAGACAAGCTGACAGCAATTTAAATTGATTCTGGCCCCAATAAAGTGGAGGCCACTTTCTGATTTTCAGAGATGCTCAAGCCCCCGGGCAGAGATGGTGAGGGGGTCCTGGTTTTCCAAGGGTCCATAACTCTCCCTGAGGAGACACTGGCCAGAGCCTGGGCTTACCCAGTGCCATTTCTTACTTATGTGTGAGTCCCTGGGGACTCCTGTTAGTTCCTCCACGTATTTGAGCATTTCTCTACAGCTCCATGCCCCACTGGGGTCTGCTGGGTCTGGCTGACTTCTGGTTGGAGCTGGGGCTTCCATAACAAAGAACCACAACCTGGATGGCTCAAACAACAGAGCTCTATTGGCTCAATTCAGGAGGCTGGAAATCTGAGATCGAGGTGTCAGTAGGGTTGGTTCCCTCTGAGGGAGGTTCTGTTCCAAGGCTTTTTCTTCGACACTAATGGTTTGTTGGCAATCTTTGATATTTCTAGATGTGTACATGCCTTTCCCCTTCTCATAAGAACACAGTCATGTTGCATTAGGGCCCACTCCATGACCTCACCTTAACTTGGTCAAGTGTTTGATGATTCTGTTTTCAAATAATTGTCCAAATAAGAGTCCAAAAGATTCTATTCATTTTGCAATAGATATCAAATCAACACATTGTACACCTTAATTTTACACAATGTTATATGTCAATTATACCTCAACAAAGCTGGGGGAAAAGAGGCAGGAAAAAATAAAGACCCATTACCAAGGACAATCACATTTGCGGGTACTGGGGGTGGTTAGGGCTTCAACATCTTTTGTGGGGATACAATTCAATCTGTAACCAAGCCCTTTATACCCGACCTGGCTTTCCTTTCTCTGCACTGACTCCTGGTCCCCATCAATGTAGAAGACTCTACATTCTACCTATCTCTTGGCCCCAAACCAGGGGCATCCTGGTCACTCCTGGAGCTCCATGCCTCATCTGTTCCCTGGCCCTGGCTTCAGAATGCCCACTCAAGTGAGTGCTCCAACCCTGAAGGTCCGGGATCCTTGACAATATGGAACACCGTGTCATTGTCATCAATCTTGCCAGGCTCTCAAGGACTCAGACCACTACTGGATACGCACTATGTGTAGGAACCAGCCCAGTCAAAATGCTGGACCTCACAGAAGGTCTAAAGGGTAACAGTCAACATCATGGAAGTGTATTTGCTACAATATGCATGTTGTCTCACAGGCTAGCAAAAAATCCTGGATTTTCTCAGCCCCTGAGGTCACCACCAGAGTACAGAGCTAGCCCTCAAAGGACTTGTGTACTGATCCCAGCTCCCACTGATAATCATCTGAGTGACTTTGAGCAAATCACATAACCTCTCCGTAACTTCCTTCCCTCATCTATAAAACATGTGCACTGAACTTGGTATCTCTAAGCTCTTCAGCACTAAGAATTAGGACAGGCAGGCAGAAATCAAGCAGGAAGTATGTGTGATACCTAGTGATATGTTTTCCCAAGGGGCAGGTCCAGCACATTGCCTAGAGTGTGAAAGATACCCAACTGATATTTGTTGACTAACTAGAAGGATCAATGAATTAATGAAAGTCATAGATGTTTGATAATGTTTTTCATAAGTTCCAAAGTTTTTACCTGGTCAATGACAAGTCTGAGGAGAAGGATTTCCTACAGTCGTGTTGACCACCCAAATAGACAGACACAGCTGCAGCACTGGGGAACCCGAGGTTAGGGATCCTGGCCAGGAGATCTCCACCGAAGGCTTTTCTGAAACAAATTTTGTCTTCCTGTTCCTCTGCTACTCTTTTCCCAGCTACTGCTCACTTGTTTTTGTGTAGACACACCCGCTCTCTCTGGCATTGACTCAATGGCTAAAGCATGGGAAACTCTAGCATTTAACCATGGCCCCATCCCAGGAAAATTTCCCAAGAAAGGGGAAAAACACTGGAAGTGAGGGAAACACTGGGGCATGGCATCAGTGTACTTGTGTGTAAGGGGCAGAATTCAAAAGAACAAAAACATCCCCCAATGATTAAAAAAAAAGAAAACCCTGAGATTTTCTTTCTCCCTCTACAACTTCTCTTTGTTGTGCCTCTCCCAGCTTCTAGAAGCAGCCCCCCTTCTGCTGCCCAGGGAGAGAAAAATGAGAAGGTGGGACAAGTATGGGAGAGATAGAGGCCGAGGAAAGGAATGGACTGGAGAATGATTAACAGAGTTCTGGAGAGTTTTCCCCATTTACCAGGAAAGGGAGAAAATTATGTACAACTGGCATCTCTACAAAAGAGAACTGGAACACTCTAGCCTCTCCCTGCCCGGCCAAGCCCTTGCACAACTACCCTTCAGATGCTCCGCCTTTCAGAATTGCTTCACCCGGCCCTGGGTCCCAAGACCTCCCTCCTTATCTCGATAAGTGCCTTGGGGCTGGCAGGGGATGGGGTACAGCTTCACTGGGGGAGCAGGCATTGGAAGCCAAGGGGCAGTGCAGTGCTGGTATTGGGGAGGCAAAGATGGGAAGGCAGGGTCTCCACCTGCCGGCGAGGCTGTCACAGAGACTCCACGGCCACTCTGGGACCCACAGATATGGGCCTACATGGGAGCATCAGGAAGCTTTCACAAAGAAGCTGAGACTTGGAGAATAAATAGGTGTTCTCCAAGTAGAAAAACAAGGAGGACCTCCCGCCAAAGGACAGTACGTGCCAAGGAGCCCTGAACATTCTATCAACCAGAAGCAGTTCAGTGTGGCTGTGCTGCACAGCTCAAGGTGGGAAGGAGCAGGCAATGAGGTCAGGCTGAGAGCTTTGGACTGTTACTTGAGGAGGACTCGGTGAGGTTTGTAATCCAGGTGGAGCACTACTCAAAATGATGCAAGTGGAAAGACAAGGAGTCGCTTGAGTCTAAATGTTTGTGTCTCCCCCTTCTTCACCCCCAGATTCACATGTTGCACCCTCATGCCCAATGTGATGGTATGTGGAGGTCCATAGGGTATGAGTGTGGAGCGCTCATGAGTGGGATTGGTGCAAAAGAGACCCTCAGAGCTCTCTTGCCCCTTCCACCAAGTAAAGCTCAATGGAGAAGTATACAACCTGGAAGAGGGCCCCCACCTGATCATGCTGGCACCCTGATCTAGGACTTCCAGCTTCCAGAACCATGAGAAATAAATTTCTGCTGTTTATAAGCTACCTGCCAGATGGTATTTCACCATAGCAACCCAGGTGGACTAAGATAGGAGCCAAGAAGAGAATGCAGCTGTAGAAATAGCATGATGAGGTGGCGGTCAGGGACTTGGCAGTACCTGGCCACTGGACAAGTTCCCGAATCTCTCTGGGTCTCTCCTGTGAAATGGGTATAACAGAATCTGCACTTCAAGGCATTGTGGTTATGAGAAATCATGCAGGTGCTTGGCTTAGAGGAGGCCTCTCTGTGCACAGAAGCCATGAGTAGCTGTACAGCAGAGACCTACTTAGTCACACTGAGATTGTGCTAATTCAATTATTTCTGATCACCATCCCCCCTCCAAGAAAAAAGTGAAGAGGAAAAAATGATTTTATTTTACTTATTTTGGTGAATTATGGATGGCCACAAACTCTTTGACACTCCTCCCATAGGTAGGTGGGTTCTGTGTCCCCTGATCTTGGGCAGGCTCTGAATATCCACACAAAGGAATAGTATTTAGCCTATGGAGTGAAGCACTGATACATACTACACATGGATGAACCTTGAAAATCCCATTGGTAAGTGAAAGAAGCCAGACTCAAATGGTCACATCATCTATGATTCTGTGGACATGCCGATTCCTTAGGCAAATCCACAAAGATGAAAAGCAGGTTGGTGGCCGCCAGGGGCTGGAGGGGGAGAGGAATGGAGAAAACTGCTTGATGGGTCTGGGATTTCCTTTTGGGGTGATAACAATGTGGAACTACATAGAGGTAGCAGTTACATATCATTATAAATATCCTAAGTGCCGTTGAATTGTTTGCTTTAAACACCAAACTAGGGCCAGCCCCGGTGGCGCAGTGGTTTAGCGCTGCCTTCAGCCCAGGCTGTGATCCTGGAGCCCCGGGATCGAGTCCCACATCAGGCTCCCTGCAAGGAGCCTGCTCCTCCCTCTGCCTGTGTCTCTGCCTCTCTCTCTGTGTTTCTCATAAATAAATAAAATCTTTTTTAAAAAAATAAATAAACACCAAACTATTCACTTAAAAATGATTAATTTTATGTTATGCGAATTTCACATCAATAGAAAGAGTAAATGTAGTTGCTTTTGTGGAGCATAAAAAAGTACTAATCATAGTTTGGGGATCTTTTCTTCCCCGCTCACACAGGGCTTCCAGAAACACTTTACATTTGTCAAAAATGACACATGCTGGCCTGTCAAGAGGCTGGTGCAGAATATGAGAGTGCAGAATATGAGAATAAGCCATTTTCTTTGAGCAAAATGCTAAAATGATTTTTATCATATTAATTATTGGTATATACCCAGAATATTGGCCATATGTATATATATTCTGTCTCCACTAAATGTGAACACTTAAAATTTGGAGATTCCTCTTAGGATTCTGCAGAGAACTGTTTTCTCGTTAGGAGCGTGTTGATTAGAGGAAAACACTTTGAAGAAAAGACATCCCACATGTTAATACTTTGGAGGGGGGGTGGGAAGCGGCTAATAGGAGCAGGGAAGGAATGAAGTTTGCTTCTGTTGCATTCAGCATTCTCCGTGGTGCTGAGGAAGGTTGAGGTAGGTGGGAGTCACTGGGAATGCTTTGGCAATGAGCTTGGGGAGTTGAGGGGGAGTTCAGGGAATGGGGACACCACAGAGTTCTGAGGCCTGAAGCTCATGGTTTTGTGAGGGGTCATGGACCCAGGAGAGCACCAGGGAAACAAGAGCTGAGAGCCAATGTCCTTTAAAACCTTGCACTAGATTTGCTGATCCGTCCCTATAGAGTGAGATGAGGGCTCTCAAGGGTGGCACTAAAAGCTTTCTTCGAGGATTGCCTTAGTATTTTGGGGATCACACAACTTATTTCATAAAGGTGGAGGTAAATGCAAGGATACAGGAATACTCCGATTCAGGGTCAGGGGACCTGACTTACAGTCCTAGTTATGTGACCAACTGGGCAGTGTCAGGCAAGTCACTGAATTTCTCCGCTGCCCACCTCTGTCAAGCGAGGGGCAGCCCCAAACATCTTCACCAGCAACCAATGTCACATTTGCATCGTTCTAAGAAACACACAGTTAAGCCGATAGGGTCATCTATAAGCTAGAAGCCTGGGGATGAGCATGTTTTATAAACTATAGAGAGTATGCAAAGGTAAGGAATTTTTACGGGAGCTTGAAAACGCAGGCCCATTTAATTCTCTTGGTAAACAATCATGAATGAGGCAACAGATCTTCAGTGAGCTCTGTGCTGGGTGCTGAGGATACAGAGAAACTAGGATAAGCCCCTCCTTGGAGAGCCTGGAACTGGGAGAGGGAGAGCAGCACATGCCATGACAGCTGGGGGCCACGTTGGTGTTGCGCTTGTGCAGAGCCTGGGGCACTCATTCGGTCTGAGTCTCAAAGGATAGATTCCAGCCAAGGCTCTTGTGGCTTCAAGCAGTAGAGTCTCCTCAAACTAGTTAAAGTGAAAAAGAAGCTTTTGCAGTGTTAATTGAGGAATCTCACGGAACCCAAGCTCAGGAAATGAGTTATGCAGCCCTGGGTTGTTGAATTAGAACAAGACCCTGAAAAGACTAGAAGCCCGGTACCTCCCCAACCCCCTCTTCCCCTCCTCTTCTCCCCTCCTCTCTCTCTCTCTCTCTCTCTCACTCTCATTTCTCATTCCCTCTGTGTCTCTTCCTTTTTCCCTGTAGATCAGCTTCTTCTGCTTGTTCATCAGCTTGTAAATAGTCCCAATACGGCTGCCATAGGCTTCAAGCCTAGAATCCAGATAAACTTCTAGTTCCATGTTTTTGTTTTGTTTTGCTTTGTCTTTGTTTGGTCAGTACCTAGCCACAATTGACAGAATTAGTTCAAATGCTAGAAGGAAAGAGCGATCTGATTGATCCAGCCGAATTCTTCAATTCAGGGCACCAAAGTCACTAGCCAGCCGGTAGTTAGCTATTTGGGGCTCAGGTGACCCACCTCTAGTCCCTCTTCCAAGGGCTATGGGCCAGGCAAGTCACCCAGGAGTGGGTGGAGTTGTTTGATCCGGTAGGGAAGGGACAAGGGAGAGATGGACGGAAGGAGGCTTACCTAGCAGGAAGCAGCACACGGGGAAGCCTGCAGGTGGAAAGCTGGGGCTGCTCGGCTCCGGAGGGCTCAGCGAGGGCCGCCTTCCGCCTTCCTCCCGAGGCACTACCTGAACTAACTACGTACCTGACAAGCACCAGGGCACCAGCCAATCAGAACAAGCAGTGGCTGTGCACAGCTGCGTGTCAGAAATGCCCGAAGGTCAGGCCTGCCTTTATTATGAAACCCGTCCGGTTGCTTCCTGTGTCCAGGGGACTTGGTCTGGCTGAGGATGTTTAGAAGCTGCTCTTCCCTTTCTCAGGCTTTCTGAGAATTAAGAGAAGGAGGGAGCTGAGTGTCGGGGCCCCATTGGAGGCCACAGCGAGTTCTGCGTGAGTCAGTAACCCAAGCGTGGGAAGTTTCTGACAAAGCTTCTCAGCCTCTGGCCCTGGTTGTTCGCACAGATGACTCATCGGAGCTCCTGTCTGCCTCCTCGGGGGAGCCAGCCTATCTGCAGCTGTGCGAGGGGGGGGGGGGGGGGGCGAGGGGAGTGGCAACTGGCACTTGCAGAGCGTTTCCTATGTCCCAGCCACCGTGGCGAGCTGCCAGGGACATCATCTTCTTCAATCATCCCATATACCCGGTGAGGATTCTGTCCCAATGCTCTGGTTCCACAGCCCACATGCGGATCCACTCCATGGACTTCCCATTCCTAACATCCTCAGAGCCCACCTAATTCATAGGAAGATCTGGGTACAGTCATAAAAACATCCAACACTTGGAAATAAGGCAGCTGAGGTGGATGGCTGCCTTTCAATCCTTTCAGTATCAGAGCAGGCAAAGACCCTCCAAGGATTGTCCAGAATGGTGCTGTCCAGTACCATCGCCATTAGCCAGCTGTGGCAGTTGAGCTCCAAAATGTGGATGGTCTGAATTGAGATGTGCTGTTGGTGAAAAATCTACATTGGATTTCAAAGACTTAGTATGGAAAAAAAAAATTGTAACCTATATGATAACTTACGTTGATTACACGTTGAAGTGATAATATTTTGAATATTCTGGGTGGAATAAGATACATTACTAAAATTAATTTCACCTATTTCTTTCAATTTCTTTTTTAAAATGCAGCAACTAGAAAATGTAAAGCTATAATGTGGTTTGCATCATATCTCTATTGGAAACATCGGTCCAGTACACTGTGGTGCATCTCATTTTTTTTTCCAATTGATCAGCAGTTCCAGGCTTAGAGTGAGGTCACTTGCTAATTTGTATATTTTTGTCCAGTAGAGATGCAGGTAATTTCTGTTAACTAGAACAGAAAACCCCTTAGATTTATGGCCTGTGAAACATTAACTAGTTTTATATCTAACCAAGCAAATGTATCTTGATATTTTATTGTTAATTTGCCTACAAATAGCTTAGCTTTTCATATGTCCTTTGTACTGGTCCTTATTGGTTCCTTCATTAATGAATGAGTCTTCAAAAATTCTCAATCCATCTTCATTTTATATTTGTCTAAGATTTGTGGTTGTTATCTTTTAAAATAGCACTAATAGAAACAGAATGTAAGCTACATGTGTAATTTAGAATTTTCTAGCAGTCACATTAAAAAGTTAAAATTAAAGTTGAAAGTCATAATTAATTTTAAGCCTGGGTGGCTCAGTGGTTGAACGTCTGCCTTTGGCTCAGGTCGTGATCCTGGGGTTCTGGGATCGAGTCTTGCATCAGGCTCCCCACAGGGAGCCTGCTTCTCCTTCTGCCTGTGTCTCTGCCTCTCTCTGTGTATCTTTCATGAATAAATAAAATATTTTTTTAAAAAAGTAAAATTAATTTTAAAAGTGTATGTTATCCAACTCGATATACCTCAAAGATGATCGTTTCTACATGACACCAAGATTAAAACATCATCAATGAAATATTTTATATTCTTTTCCCAGCCTTCAAAAATATAGTACATCTCAGTTTGGACTAGCTACAAGTTCTTAATAGTTACACGTGGTGGTGGCTGCTACCATACTTAAACAGGGCAGTGACTCTCTCCTTAGAAGTAACAGAATATGGCCAACAAATAAAGGCAGCTTGAGACATCCAGGGTTCGTATGTGAGCTGGAAGGCTCTGCAAAGACAGCACAGGTCCAGGGGGAGCAGGGATGTACCTGGTACTCTAGTCTAGTCCTCAGGAAATCCTTGACTCACCTTGCACTCTGCCCACCAGCTGCATGGCTGTGAGCCAGTCACTCCCATTCTTTGGTTCTGTTCCCTCATTTGTAAGATGAAGGGGTTGAAGATCCCTTGGAACACTTACGGCATTGATGTGAATATTCTCTGAATGTACTTAGGTAGTACATTCTGGGGAAGGAAGCTCTTGGAAGTTTCCAGGTACTTTCGAGAGTCTTCTTCCTACCCTTGGGTTTACATTCCACGATCTGTACAATGCATGGTATGAGGAGGCTGGAAACCAGATCTAGAGCTGCCTGCACAACCAAGAAGTGGCTGCTGCTTTGGGCAAGCGAAGAGATATGAGTTAAGACATGAAAGGTTTCAGGCCCGGAGGCTTCCAGTTATCTTCCTCTGTGGCCAAAGAATGTATTTTGTGGAGCGAGGGCAGGGGGGCGTCGCTTGCTGAGGGCAGGGGGGCGTCGCTTGCTTCGTGGAGTTCTATAGTTAATCTAAAGCAATAGAAGATAAAGGAAGTAATTCTCTTCTGAGGATCCCCAAGGGAGTGTGAAGGAAATTAGAAGCGAGGGTATGACAAAGACCAAAGATAAACTGCATACTGATTGCTCATTTAAGGAGCGGTAACTAAAAAAAAAAAGGAGCTGTAACTAAGTCTTGACTTCTGTAGGTAAAAGTCACTGGAGCCTTAGATTAAGACAAGAGATTAATCTGTGGATGTTCCTTGTAAATAAATCAATGAGGGGAAACCAAACTGGATATGCTTTCCCCAACCTAACAAAATGTATGTCACGTTGGGACCCACAACTAAAGAGCAAAGAGAGCTTCCTCAATGTAATGTGAAACTGGCCCCAGCACACAAATGAATGGTAGAGAGACACAGAAGACAGAGCCCAGCTATGCCAGATTGGTGGGCAGCAGCTCTAATAAGCAGGGGAACTTACCTACAAGGCTTGTCTTGGGTGGCTGCAAGAGGTGTAGATATTGGGACGCCTGGGTGGCTCAGCGGTTGAGCTTCTGCCTTCAGCTCATGGCGTGATCCTGGGGTCCTGGGATCGAGCCCCACGTCGGGCTCCCTGCATGGAGCCTGCTTCTCCCTCTGCCTGTGTCTCTGCCTCTCTTTCTGTGTGTCTCTCATGAATAAATAAATAAAATCTTAAAAAAAAAAAATGAGTAGAGCTCCACACTGGCCAGCTAAATCTTTTTTTTTTTTTTTTTTTTAAGATTTTATTTATTCATGAGAGACACAGAGAGAGGGAGGCAGAGGGAGAAACGGGCTCCATGCAGGAAGCCCGACGTGGGACTCCATCCCAGGACCCCAGGATCACTCCCTGAGCCAAAGGCAGACGCTCAACCGCTGAGCCACCCAGGCGTCCCCGGCCAGCCAAATCTTAAAAATGTATACAATGGCCTTAACTGGGCTCAGTCACATAGACCTGTAAGGGTTCTCCACATCACAGCACTATCTTAAGGCTGTGTCCTTGGAGCAGCCTCTGGGAGTGGGGAAGGCAAGAGGAGCCCACACTGCAAGGACACAGGAGGGAGTGAGGAGCCTCTGATGATTGGGGTCCAGCTCTCAGGTCAACCAGAGGCCTCTCCTCTCCAAGACCCCTCACAACAACAAGAGCGGTAGAAAATCAGTGGCATGCCTTGTGAGATGCTAGAGCAGTCACAAACTATCTCCCCCACCACTGCCTGAAATCCCATCGTTAGGGGTGCATTAAGCATTCCTTCGTGTCCTGAAGGATTGTCTAATTTTAGGAGTTCTCTGTCACAGTGCATATAAATCTGGGGGCACCAGCAGCCTCAGGCTCTTCAGTTCATGGATGGAAGCAGAGGGCAGCAAAAGCAGCTCACGCCTCAGGGCCCCAGTGCCTGAAATAAACAGCTCTTTCTCCCCTGATGCTCCAGAACCAGCTCCCTGGTGCTGGAGGATATTTGTGACTCTCCAGGGGAACATCCAATGCCCTCTGCATTTTCTGGGGTCACTTCGTGTCTTCTGGGGTCCCTTCTCAGTCTGCTTCTCCATGCCCATTGCTTGCCCTCTGCTTCCATGCTGAAACCTTGATTTCTCCAGACATGCTTTCCATCTTCTCCTCCCTGTCTGTTCATGCTTTCCCCTTCACCAGGCCTGCTCTCCCTTTGCAAATTCAGGCTCCGGCTCCATTTGGCCAGCTGGGATGTCTGATGTGGAGCAAGCCAATTAATTAATCTAAACAATTTTCTCTGTCAAGATGAAGAATTTATCAGCTGCATTAACCTCACAAGGTCGTAGTGAGAAGTTCCCAATTGTAAAACTGGTTTAAAATGTCCAAGTGCCACACAAACGTAAAGGATTACCATAATACTGGTGTTAAAGGAGCAAACACAGGCACATAAGGTAATCTTGAATATTTAAAGTCTGTTGTGATGTCTTAGAAGGAATTTGATTCGTGGGATTGCTAATTCTGTAAAATTGTGCCTGTGTGAAAGGTGTCCCATCACTTCCCCACAAAGCAGATATGTTAAATGTGAGAAGGGGAGAAGAGCCTTTGGTACTTTTACCTTGTTCCATTTTTATCATGAAAATCTAATAATAGTTCCTCTGGACTTTGCTGGATAAACCCACAGTGGAGTTTTTCTTTCTTCCAGGCCAAGAGTCTTTGACATGGAAAACATTGAATCTGAAGTTCTAGAAAGATGATATGAATAAGCAATGACTTTTTTCTCCCTGTGTTTCTGTCTCCAGCTTGTACACCTGAAGGACAAGAGGCCCAAAGCAGTGAGAGCAAAAGCCATTAGTTGCTTGAGAACCCCCAGTCCTGTCTGGGGATCCCAGCTTCTTACAAATCCCGTTCCGCTTCTGGAAGGATGTCTGATCCCAAAGCCCATTGTTAGAATCCTTTTTTTTTTTTTTTTAAGGATTTTATTTATTTATTCATGAGAGAGAGAGAGAGAGAGAGAGAGAGAGAGGGACAGGCAGAGGGAGAAGCAGGCTCCAAGCAGGGACCCCGATGAGGGACTCTATCCCAGGTCCCCAGGATCACACCCTGGGCTGCAGGCAGCGCTAAACCGCTGAGCCACTGGGGCTACCCTGTTAGAATCCTTTTAACAGATGAGGAAACTGGGCTCACAAGCAAGAGAGTCGTCACTTGTGCAAACTCAGAAGCCAGCCGTGGAAGGTGGGACTGAGGCCTGATTGCCCCAGTGGCCTCGGAGGAACGCTGAACACCACGTACTAGATTCTTTTCAAAGGCTGTTTTATTCACTTGTAATTTAAACACATGGGAGCTTAAAAGACTGACACCAGGGTCCTACCCCAGACGCTAACATGTCATAGCGCTCCAGTGCTGCTGGGGGATTCTAATGGGCAGCCAAGTTCAGGAGCCCCCTTTCCGGAGTTTTTATTTCTTAAGATTCGAAGACTCATTGTCAGTGTGGGAACAGCTGGGGATTGCTTCTCCCCCCACCTGAAACTGTTTTTTCCAAATCAGAGCTGGCAAACTTCCACTGGGTCTAGTATCTCCTTTCCTCTGTCTCCGTCTCGGTCTCTCTCTTTTATGCACACAGACACCGGCCCTAGAAGTTTCATTTGCATCAGTGCATTTCACCAGGTAAAAGTGGCTCTAGTCCCAGGCTGATCAGGTCATACTTAGAGATGAGCTCTACATTCTCAAAGAAGACTAAGTCGCAACAGAATCCTGAGACACAAACAAGCATCAGAACTATTGCAAGCATGTGAAGGTAGATACCGCATGATGGTTGTAGGTTAAATGAGCAAAACAGCTCCTCGTGGACATCAGGGAGCAGACGAGGCCACAATTCCATGCCCCCCGGTGAACAAGAACAGGCCCCACCAACTAGAAGATGGACATTTACAATAAAACTGACCATGGACTAGAAGCCAAGTGCATTTATCTTTAAAGTCCCTTCCAAATTAATAACTTGAAGGAAAAAAAAAATAACTTGAAGGGCTATCCCTTCAATATCCCTAAAAAACATTTTTAAATATTAAGAACCAAATAGCTGTTAAAATACAAAATTATTCTGGAAATAGGGCCTTGGGAGCAGATTACCACATGAGATTCACTCTGTCCAACTCAACATTTTGTTAGCACCTATTCTAAGTCCTATGTTAGCTATTTACAAATATTTATTTTTATTTTTTTAAAATATTTTATTTATTTATTCATAAGAGACACAGAGAGGAAGGTAGAGTCACAGGCAGAGGGAGAAGCAGGCTGCCTGCAGGGAACCCGATGCAAGACTCCATCCCAGATCCCGGGATCACGCCTTTAGCCAAAGGCAGATGCTCAACCGCTGAGCCACCCAGGCGTCCCATATTTACAAATTTTTTAAAAAGGGAAATCTTTTCTGTTAGCACACAGGGGGGGGTTGTGGTTTATTTACACTAAGTGTCTATTCTGTGCCAGGTTCTATGCCGAGTGCTGAGAGCAGAATGATCAACAAAACAGGATCAAAAAGGACATAGTTGCTGCCTCTAGAAGCTTTGATTGCAGTCTGGACTAGAGACAGGACCTGGCTGGAGGGTCTGCAGAATGCCTCCCCTGCGGGGGCAGGGTGCACTTCATCGTGGGATCCTCTCCTACATGCAGGCTCTAGCTGAGGGCAGTTTTTGCCATCAGGAGTTCCTGCTGGCACAAGTGGTCTGCTGTTAACAAGGGGAGTGCGGTGGTCTAGCAGTTTTACGTGTATAATCTTAAGCCAATGAAAATGTTGAATAGATAATGTGTCCTCTATTTTCTTGAGAAGCTATTTTTCTTTAGTAGCATCAATAATGGAACAAAGAGATATCATGTGCCTCATTTTGCAATGCTCTAAGGACATCACTTCAGTAGCATTCCTGGGAAAAGTGCATAACCTGAAACTGGTCGGGGAAACATCAGGATAAAACAAAACAGGACAAAACAACAGGACATTCTATAAATTAATTGGTCATGAAAGACAAAACTGAGGAATTGTTCCATATTAATGGAGATAAGGAGACATAAGCAATTATATGCAGCTAAAGATCCTAGACTGGACCTTAGACCCAGGGGAAGTTTTCTTTCTTCAGCCACGAAGGACACCAATAGGACAATCCCAGGTTTGAATAAGGTCTGTAGATTTTTTTTTTTTTTTAAGATTTTATTTACTTACTCATGAGAGACAGAGAGAGAGGCAGGGACACAGGCAGAGGGAGAAGCAGGCTCCCTGCAGGAGCCTGATGTGGGATTCGATCCTGGTCTCCAGGATCATGCCCTGGGCCGAAGGCAGATGCTCAACCACTGAGCCACCCAGGCGTTCCTGGTCTGTAGATTAGATACTAGTATCACATCAGTGTAAACTTTCTGGTTTTGATAATTATATGGTTTTATATGAAACTACCTTGTTTTAAAGAAATAAACACTGAAGTATATAGAAGTAAAGAGGCCTCATATCTACAATTTACTCTCAAATGATTCAGGAAAAGATACTTGTATATAAACAGTAATAGGTTTTGATGTGGAAAATCTGGGTAAAGGGGTACGTACACTTCTTTGTACTATTTCTGCAACTTTTCTGTAGGTCTAAAATGTTTTTAAATAAAAAAAGAATATTAATATTTCCTATGATAGTTTAGAATACACAACCAAAGAAAGCCTTTAACTGCTAATCACCTAAAATTCCACAATTTTGAAAATAACTTCCTTTGAAGAGGAGCCACTCTCAATCCATTATATGATCCAATCAAGTTACTTAAAATAAGATGCACAGACTATATTAAGATCTTAAAATATGAATTTGTTTCTTGGCAAGAGAATGAAAAGATTTCATTCTTTGAATATATATAATTCCTAATGGTTAGGGTTCTTTGAAAAACAAGCCAATCAACCAACAAGTAGGGAGTAGGAATATGTCTTAGTTTATAGAGCTGGATTTCAGTTCTAAATTGGACTACCTGCCATATTATTCAATTACCTGGTGTCATTTTGTTTTTGTTTTTTTTCAGTGTCCTATTTTTTTTCATTTTGGCTTCCATTCTTTCTTTCATCCTCTTCATATCAGACGCATTTGTGTTACGGTTTCTTTCAGAGGGCTCTTCCACTCAGTTCTCAGTGTACTAATCCTTCGGTTTATCATTTACAGACTGGCCATTGTCACTTTCCACCGAGAGCTGAGCTTGTTGACAAGCGAGGATGGAAACCTAGGTGCCCTTCCGGTGCAACATCTCCTCCCTGTGGTCCGGTGGCTGGGGGCCTGTGGTCAGCTTCCTTCTCCACGGCCTCTTCCTCCTGCAGCGGCTGGTGCATGGTTCCACCCGAGTTGTATTCTGTGGGGACCAGAAAGGCCTGACTTGACTGGAAGGGAACTGGCCATTGTTCTCTGCCCAGGACAGATATTAAAGCCTACTTTCTCAGTCACTCACTGATCCTTTGGAGGCCACTCACCAGTTATCTGACAGCTGCTGCTGGACTGTCCCTCAGACTCCAGCATGAGGATTCCATCCAGGCATCCCTTTTTAGAAGTTTCTGGTCCTGCCCCTTGCTCACTAGAAACATGTCCGTCCACCTTTGCCTCCACAAACCTGGAGAGAGCAGGCCATTTCTAACAGTTACTTCTCCCCTCTGTAGTCAGCAAAGCCAGCTAGACACAATCTTTTGACTGGAGAATGTCTGATGAGCCGAGGTAGTGTCACTGTGTCACAGATTAGATTTCAGAATATTCTGTGAAGTGGCCCCATTGGAACACCCTCCCCTCCTTCACTGAGCAGTCAGGTGATGATGCAGAGGAATGCCTAGCACGCCAAAGCTTTCTCCAAATTTTTTCATTTCCAAATTTTTTGGCTTTTCAACTTTGACCCCTTACAAAGTTCTCTAAGAATGAAATAAGGTCTCTAAAAATTACTTTCTGGACAGCTCCCTTGCAAATCCTGGGAAAGAAAAAAAATAACAACCATATTATATTTTACCTAGTACTATTTAAGGATTATAAATTCTGTACTTTTAAACTCTCATGGTCAGATTTTTCTTACAGAAAAATTAGATTAAATTCAGTTATATTCCTGAATAATCCCAGAGGAATGTAAGAAACAAATAATGAAAATCTTAAGACTTGGCTATACATGAGGTGTGATGGATGTCTCAGGGATCCAGGACTGAATGCAGCGCATTTCCACTAAAGGTTAAAAAGTGAGGTTAAAAAGTGCGGAACCTTCAGATAGTCTGAATTCGCTGAAGTGGTTTGGCTTGTAGGATAAAAAATTCTTCAGGCCCCACAAGGATAGGCCATGTGCTACTAAAACTTCTTACAGGCTTTCCGGCCTTTCATTCTGGAGAGCTGTACTTTTCACTTTTTTCAGTGTTTCCTGATGAAGCCTTCCCAGCTGTCCTTCCTCTAACCAAATCTCCAGTTCTTGCTCCCAGCAACTCGAGAATCAAATGGAAAGGACGGTAGGACAATTTTAATGTGTAATGAACAGGACAGCAATTGACCATCTTCTGTGCTATTTCAATTAAACAAACTTGGTGACTATTTTTCATATTTTCTCTGCTAATCTCATTGCCATCAACCCTTTGACTCCTGAATTTACTGGCCCATCGTTTCCCTTTAGTTCCTTTGTGACCTCTAGTGCCCAGAGCTGGATTAACATAATCCTTGTTTTATCCGTTCTTCAACAGATTGCTTTCTAATGAGTATTTGTGAACTCACCACACCATTCCCATGCTAACATTACCTAATATCTTACATTTACCAAGGTCCTGCCCTAGCCTGTCTCCCTGCTTCTCCATTAGTAACCTCTATTCTAAACTGTCTCACTCTTATCTATGGTAAAGTTTCATCACATATATGTATGCCTAAGCAAAGGATCTGCTCATTTTTGAGCTTTATAAGGATACCATACTGTATGCTAACTAGTTATTAAAATGTTAACAACTCGGCCATAATTGATTTTTTAAAACTTTATTTATTAATGAGAAAGAGGCAGACATAGGCAGAGGGAGAAACAGGCTCACTGAGAAGCCTGATGCAGAACTCGATCCCAGGATCCCAGGCTCACGACTTGAGCAGAAGGCAGATGCTAAACCACTGAGCCACCCAGGTGCCCCTTGTTGATTTTTCACTAATGAAGATTGTATCATTGGGTAAAATAACTTTGTTCAATGGAGACTTGGATTTTCATTGTTTGGCTTATTCAAATAGTGCAGCTGTGAATTTCCCAATGTACATACCAAAGTGTTCTAGGAGATACACCCAGGAGAGAATTGCTGAACTATAAGGATGTGTATGTCAACTTTACGAGATAATGCCAAATTATTTTCTAAACTCCCATCCCTTCCAAAAGGATATACTAATTAAACTCCCGTCTCAAAAACAAACAAACAAAACTCCGGTCTCAAACTACATCTCAAAAATTTGGTATGACCAGACTTCCAAATTATACTAATTGGGGGGAAAATGGTGCTGTGGTCCTGTTTGCATTTTCCTGGTTAAACCTCTCATGTATTTACTAGTCATATATTTCCTAGTCATGTATTTCCTCTTCCACAAAAATGCCTGTTCAAAATCTTTGCCCACTTTATATAGGCATATAGGTTACTTTTTACTTGCAGCTATCTAGTAAATTTTTATACAGTTAAATTTATATTAAGGTTCATCTGAGTCTGAGTTTACATATAATTTTCCTAGTTGAGTTCTCTGCATCCATTTTGAGAGGTTTCCTCACGAACTTCCTCACGAAGTTATCACCTATGTCTTAAAATATTCTTAAGTTTAACAAATTTTTCTGGGATTTGATTTTGTACATGCCATGATTTACAAGTGCAAATGGCATTTTTAAAAAATACACAAAATCCTAAATTATTTTTCTCGTCTTGATATAAAATACTGAAATAGTACCTGGTTGTTTTTCTTTTTAAGACTTTATTTTTATTCATGAGAAACAGAGGCAGAGACACAGGCAGGCTCCATGCAGGGAGCCCAAAGTGGGACTCCGGGATCATGCCCTGGGCCGAAGGTGGTGCTACACCACTGAGCCACCCACACTGCCCAATAGTACCTGCTTCCAAACTAAACCAGTCATTAATGTAGAGAACCTGTTAAAAAATAGGTTAACTTTATCCTTAATCACCTTGCTTTGGGATTCATCTGCTGAGCAGATCCACAAACTTGTTTTCCAGACTGTAGTTTTAGAAATAGCCTTGACTCAAAATGTAGTCTCACACACCTTTCTTTTGCCAAATAGTGTTCCCCATTCCCACAGACTTCAGTAGTATGCACAATCACTACAGCACACGGGAGCCTATTCTTTCTACAGTCCCTCACTTGTGGGTGCAAGTGGTCTTTGAAGTTCTCATGACTTGATGCCTTCGTACATGCTATAACCTTTGTCTGGACCCCATTCATTCTGCAAAAGCCTTGACTCAAACATAAATCAGAAGAGTGACTGGCCCAAACCAACATCCAGTGACAAAAAATCTCAGGCATGAAAAAAAAAAATCTCAAGCATCTTCCTTAAAATACTGATAGGTTCTAACGTCTGGAATTGGAACACTTGACTGGTTAAGCTTGGGCTTTAAGAAATTTGACAGAATGCGCTTAAATATGGAAAAAAATAATCATTATCAACTCAGTTTCTGGCATCATGGGATCATTAACAGCTAAATCTATCCACCTTCAATTTGTTTTCTATATCCAAAAGACACATAGGCTTGCTTGTCCAGGATGATGGTTAGACATTCTTATAAACTGAGTAACTATGGAAGTAACTATGGTAATGATACAGGCCAGGCACAGAGGTCTTCCAAAAAGTTAGCATGCCGAGCCTTGATGTTTCGGTAACTTTCAAGTTCTGAAATACTTGGGGGTTGACAGTCATAAATAAAAGACTAAAAAATTGAGGTTGAATAGCATGATCAGATTATGATGAACTCTACAAATTTTTCGGTTTTCAAGTTTTTAAAGCAGATCTATCATGATGAGACGTTCAATGTTTGTCATTTGAGTACCGTTTTCCTAAGAGGCCTGTTGTGAAGTTTCTTAAAATATCTACACAGACCTAGCAGTACCCTATTTTTAGACATTTAGTCTCTTAAGGAGAGCTAGAATTAACCAGTAGGACTGCAGCTGCTTTAAGTTGTACTATAGAGAACAGAAGAATATTTTATTGATATTAATTTCACATTTGGGAGAAGACTCAGTCTAGCCACCTTCCACCCCCAGTTTCAGCCACCACTTTAAAACTGTAGATGTGGGCAGCCCAGGTGGCTCAGCGGTTTAGTGCCACCTTCAGCCCAGGGCGTGATCCTGGAGTCCCACAATTGAGTCCTGCATCGGGCTCCCTGCATGGAGTCTGCTTCTCCCTCTGCAGGGAGAGCTGCCTCTGTGTCTCTCATGAATAAAATCTCATAAGAAAAAAAAAAAAACGTAGATGTTTCAAATCCACCACTTAGTTTCCTACACACAACAAAATAAAGCAATTTATGCTTCCTTGATCTTTCCCTACAGGAATGTGTCAGACTATCTCTGAGCACATAGCACTATTTAGAAAGTTCCTAACATATTGTAGGGTCTCATGCAGGGACTATGATGTACCTCCATCCAAATGAAGTGCCATTCTCCCCTAATATAGATATGAAACTGTTTCAATGATGCGGCCACTACTGGAAAGTCTCCAAAATTCTTGGATTTATACCCAAAGGCTATGTTAAGACTTTTCAACATGTTAAGAGTTCAATTAATCAAGGTTTCACTTGCAAACTGAGGTCTAATCATAAATAACCTACGATTGCAGATTCCAAATTGGCCATTATTAGCTTTAAATATGCTTTGGGTATGGCAGGATTGTTACTATTTTGTAGGGAAGACAGGAAGGAAAAAATATTGATACCCTACAGTTAAGCTAGACAAACGTTCCTCTAAATTCTCTTATACTACCCTCCCCCAATCCCTACACACCATTTCTATGATCTTTAAAGCATGAATAGCAGAGCTATTAAACAAAAAAGCTAAAAGGACCATAGGCCAGAGCTACAGCCAAGTCCAACCTCAGTGGTCCTGCTCTCAATGCTGGCTCCTATCTCAAAGGAGAAATGTGAAGTGAACATGTATCTTTTTTCTTTTTTAACAACTCCAGTACTACACACACAGAAAATACATTGCTGGATTCTCCAAATTCCTGGAAATATCACCATTATATTGACAAAAACAGACATGAAGCCTGGATTTGGGACAATTAAAAAAATGTTATAAAAATTTATTATTCAAATCCCAAGGCAAAAAAATCTCAGGTTGGAATCCTCCTTCATCTATTGGGCACTAGTACGTAGAAACATTAACAGCTATTTTTTATTAAGTATTATCACAATTTATTTCAGAATAAAACTAGTTTAGAAGACTAATGCACATAAATAGGCAAATGTGACAAGCTTTAGATTTTATTTATAATTTATACTTGAATGAGATCCATCTCCTCAAGTCTAGTTTAATGCTCCTCAGCTGTAAATGATTACTTCGTGTCCTTGGCCTGGGGGTCAGGAGAAATCAGTAAAAAAAGCCATTAAGATGATTATTTTGCCCCAATGCATAAGAGACTTTTTTTCTCCTTGAAAGACCCCAAGGCCACCATTGCACTTTTATTTGAATGTAGTGGGACAACTGTGCCAAAGGGCTGATATTTCCCAATTTAATCTGAGGTCATAATAAAACAAGCAACAAAACAGTGTTTGGGATTTCAGTTTCTCAACCTTATCATCAAGACTCACTGCCTCCCATCATCAATATTTATTGAGCATTTACAGTGTACTAGGCACAATAGAACATACAGAAAACATTGTCCCTGCTCTTGTGGAGCTTACATTCTAAAAGAAAAAAAAATACACCTCTTTTAAAATGGTATTTTTGTTTGGTGTTTTCTGCAAGGTACTGAGGAAATAGTCTGTAGGGTGAGCTTTGGGTATAACTTAGCCCCATCATTATTTAAAGAGAGGAAGAGGAAGGATTTTAAAGGCAGACAATGACAGACCATTCAGGATAGGTAGGGCTTACAAGGAGATAAACACAATCTCATCAACTAAGGAGAGATTTGCTGCAGTAAATAGGATGAGGGAAATAGTTTGTGGGATGCAAGCAAAGGAAGCAAGGTATCCTTAGACATTGAGTGGAGCCAGAAAGATCATGCGGCCTTTTATCCAAGTACATGGCCACCAAGTAGGAATGGTTGGTGACAAGACAGAAGGCTAAAAAAGGTAATCCTGTGCACCTGACAGAAAGAATAAAGGATCAAAATTGAAGGCAGGCTATAACAATATCAAGAAATTCTTAAAAACAAAAGTGATTTGGAAGCACAAAACTTAGTTAATGCTACCCAATGTCATGATGGGCCAAGAACATTGTGGCTTCCCAAGTTAGAAAATACCATATACCAAAATTTTAAATGGAACACATTACTTTTTTCCCATCAATCCCGTCTCTGAAAAAAAGCTTTTTTTCCCCCCCAGGGTAGGGGAGAAATATGGGACATGGTTGGGAACAGTAGTAGTTATATTAGTAGTATTTTGTTATGATAAACTTTGTATTTAAACTTGGTAAAAGCCCATTAGCTGCCAAGAGGGAATAAGGAATAAATTTCCAAAAATGTACAATTTCCTTTAAAGAAGTTTCAGAACCAAGAAACTAATTTACATGAAAAGCTGTAGAGAAAGTAGTTGAAAAGTCCATTCATAAAACTTTTATTCCACTTACATGAACTTAATACACGTGTTCTTAACAATTATGCTTGGATTGTTCATGAAAATTTCATAAGACATTAAACAAAGCTAGCCATCATCTCAAGTTATTTCCCTGTTAACTATTTTTACAGCACATGCATGTTAGGCAAGTATCAAAAAAAAAAAAAAAAAAAAAAAAAAGAATCACAAAAGCAAAAAACCGAAACAAAACAAACAAAAAAAAACCCTAAAAAAAAAAAAAAGTTAAATACATGGGATTTTTGTTTTGCTGCTATGCTTGATATACATAAAGTAATGGATATCAAGCAATTCATTTTTACTGCATCTTTACTTGTACATTTGTTCTTAGGTTGTCTAAAACATTTAAATACAAATAAAAGGAGTGTAGCAAAAATAATGAAAGCAAACAGCAGGTAACTTTACAAATAATGGAATGTGAACCGTTTCTGCCCTTATCCAGAGTAAATTGGGTCACAACTAAAGGAACACTTCTGCAACTGTAGTCAAAGGTGTGCACATTGAGAATGAGTATTCCACAGATACTTGTGGTTCACATGTAGTATCTATGGGATACCCATTTCTACTACAGCCTTGTAAGTGCTCTAAACCTTAAAGTATCCACAATAACTACACCTGTATCTGGAACCAATCCAATTATCCCTTTTACTCCCCACCAGGACAAACCAATATGTAGGCAGTTTTCTTTGCTTAGACATGGAAGCAGTTTTAACACTGGCCCTAGTGAAGCCACAATGTACCAAAAGTACTATGCCAAACATTTATAACTAGTATAAAAATTCCACATCCCCATATTGGCCACCTCAAGATGAAAACAGATAACTCCCTAAATGTTAACTGGCTCTACTCCCCTAATATTCAACATAAAAACCATATGGGAAATATAGAAATTCAAATAGAAGTAACATAAACCTGTCATAAATCGTAAACAAAAAAAACTATTTGTGGGACAGCATGAATGACAAATGGTCTACTGTGTAAATTTTAGAATGAGGCAGACAAAAGTTGGGAGGCCGGTTAATTTTCCCCTCCTTCTCCTGCTTCAGCTTCGTCTCCTTGGGTGTCCGATGTCCACAACTGGTAAAAGAAGGAAAGATTTTTCAGCATGTTTCATTTTGAAAAAAATCTTAATAGATTTGTTATGGTATCAGAATGTAACCACAGCTTTTGCTGAAAGCTTTCTTTAAAAGATCATAGCAATGAAGGTAACTTCAAAGATACAAAAACACCCTCATTTTCTCCCTAACCACTGTAATAAACATCGTTAAGTATAAAGCAAGTTGTCTTCAAATAACAAAGTCAGATATGAGAAATTCTTGGATTATACATAGAAGAGAGAAAATAAAAAACACAAAAATGCATTAAAATACTAAGTATTAATAGCTACAAGAGTATCAGACTGCTCTGAAGAGCCCCAATATGAGCAATGGATGTTTAAATTAATGTTTAAATTTAATGTACATAACTATAATCATCTTAATTCAACCCATGTTCAAGCTCAGACTGACTACTTTCCCTCAGTAAAATTTAAGATTACCACTTCAAAGAGAATTTCACATTCCATGAAATCCAAGAATGAAAATATCAAGTCTAAATTAAATTCCTAATTTAATTTTTCTAATGTTTTTAGCTTAGGAAAACACACTTTTGTGTATCTGTAAGATTCAAAATAAATAGCCGAACAGCAAACAATATGGTCAGAACCCAATCTTCTAAGAGGTAAAAACTGAAATGTCCCATAGTTCTTACACAATGTGGTTCCAAAAAACTCTTCGCTGAGAATTCTCAACACTAGAATATAGACCTGGTTTGGAAAACGCAATAAACTAGAATAAAGCTGAAAGTGACATGTATAAAATGATACACAGTTTTCAAGCTCTACACTGCAGTCTTCACTCCTAGCTCTCACTACCTGGGCACCGCAGATACTTCATAATTTTTTCACCTAAGCCTCAAAACTTCAAAGTTAATATTTATCTGAAGGAGCATGGAGAAACCTGTGGGACTAAAGAGACATATCAACCACTTTGCAAGGTGTAGACTTTATTTGGATCCCAATTCAAATAAAAAAATTTTTAAAAAAGAAACAACTGGAATTTGAATACTATTTAGATATTAAACAATATTAAGGAATTACTGTCGATTTTTTCAATGTAATAATGGCTGTGGTTTTTTTTTTTTCAGTCTGTAGTATGCTAAGAAAGATAAGCATGACATCCCATAACAAGTCATTATTTTTTACTAAGAGGCTAGCTAGGCAAAATAGAGTTCTATTTGAATTTCACATAGAATATGTGAAATTTTGTTAACTGAGGTTACTGACAGAGTACCATAGCTGTATCAATATGGAAGCAACTTTACGGTCAAGAATACCATTTTTAATGGAATTTAAACAATGTAAACCTGTATATTTTTGATAATGAAACTATTCTATGGCTAAAATGGAAGAAATGAGAACACCCAAATTGAAATGGAAAATAAAAACACTCTATCACATATGAGGGGAGTCTGGAACTAAGGTGGGTTTTTGGGACAGTGGTGGGTTGGTTGGTTAAGGTGTCATTTTAAAATTAGTGTCAAGGGCACCTGGGTGGCTCAGTGGTTGAGCATCTATCTTTGGCTCATGTTGTGATCCCAGGGTCCTGGGATTGAGTCCTCTATCAGGTTTCCCCACAGGGAGCCTACTTCTCCCTCTGCCTATATCTCTGCCTGTCTGTGTGCCTCATGAATACATACATAAAATCTTTAACAATAGATATGTAACTAATGAAAATACACATTTTTGGTCCTTGATCTAATAAGATTTGTTTCTATAAGGTGGTTTTTCTTCATAGCTTTAATAGCAGATACAATTTTACATTCAATAAAGAAACCAGAAATATGCCTTATAATAATCTATAAAACATAATTTCAACCACAGTGGCCATTCACGATGCTGTAATGTACTTACTGTCAAGTTGTCTCTCAGTAATTGCATTATTAGCGTGCTGTCTTTGTAGGACTCTTCACTTAATGTATCAAGTTCAGCAATGGCTTCATCAAAAGCCTATGATCAAAAAAAAAAGTACATTTCAGTGCTCAAATAATAAGGATCACTAAATTTTCACAAAACAAGTAAAATACATACTGTCTTTGCAAGAGAGCAGGCTTTCTCCGGGGAGTTCAGAATTTCGTAATAGAACACAGAGAAGTTAAGGGCCAGACCCAATCTGATAGGATGTGTTGGTTGCATTTCCTTTTTGCTGATTTCAAAAGCTTCTTGGTATGCTTGTTGTGACTGATCCACAATCCCTGGAAAATAAAACATTCCAAAACATACTGACAAACTTTGTACTTCATCTTCACCTCTCACACCAACAATACCCTTTACCATCCAACAGTATCCTCTGAAATATTAAGTTATAACAACCTTAATTAAATGAGAATCTTAAAAAAAACAAAACAAAACAAAACAAAAAAAACTTCTCCAGGAACACTACACTAGCCATTGGTCAATGTCAACACAAAAATAACTCTTGAGAGCATCTCAGAATTATTGTTTTTTTTTTTTTTTAGAATTATTGTTTTTTAATAACTTGTGTGCACAGGATGCCTGGGTGGCTCAGTGGTTAAGCTTCTGACTTCAGCTTAGGGCGTCATCCCAGGGTCTGGGATCAAGTCCCACTCTGGGCTCCTTACAGGGAGTCTACTTCTCCCTCTGCTTATGTCTCTGCCTCTCTCTCTCTCATGAATAAATAAAATCTTTAAAAAAAAAAAGTAACTAGTGTGCACTACTCTACAGTTACGCTGTGATCACTATCTCTTAAAATTTGAGTAAACATTCCTATGCCCAAAATTGGCTTTTCAGCAAGCATGCACTTTAAAATACCAATATTAAACAGTAGCTGTACATTCTTAGGACTTTATAAAAAGTTAATTACGGGGTACACAGGTGGCTCAGTTGGTTAAGTATCTGACTCGATTTCAGCTCAAGTAATGATCTAAGATTTTCTCTCTCCCTCTTTCTGCCCCTCTTACCTCTCTAAAACAGTGAAAAATTACTATTCTTCATTTAGTGCTCTAAGCAATTAAACAAAAAACCCACAACTGTTTGCATTTCAGTGACACTACTTCCATATTGTTATTTGATACAAGTTCAACAAACACGTTGAAAAACACAGTATACCTTTCTTGTCATCACCAGCAGCAACTTCAGCCAAGTAACGGTAGTAGTCTCCTTTCATTTTCAAATAGAAGACTTTGCTCTCTGCTTGTGAAGCATTGGGGATCAAAAACTTTTCCAAAAGAGACTTTGCAAGAAAAGAAAGTCACGATAAGTCTAAATTATTTACAAGACTGGAAAAAACTTAATTTCTCAATTGCATACTGCATGTACCTGTTATAAAATTTTAATACCCAATTATTGCCAGTAATACAACTGCTGAATGCAATAGGCTCATAAACTTGTGGTTTAAAAGCTGAATACTTTGTATAGCGATACTTGAAATGTGAAGTTAGTGTTGAGTTTATTAAGGATACATTTTGAATATGTAACCTTCCCCACATACTGCTTGCTATTTACATGCTGATAAAGACCACATGCTTCACTGAATGTGAAGCCATGGGAGCTCACAACAAGCTTTTTCTAACAAGTTGACAAATTTTCTATTTTCAAGGTAGTCATTAGAATGGAAGGAACACAAGAGAGGAAACTTCTGGAATTATGACTCAAGCAAAAACCAACAATGTTAATAGACACTACCAGAGTCCCTAACAGAGAAAGCAGAACAAAATTCACTTCATTTAGAAGAACACAATTCAAGCAAAACCTCACAACAGGTAAAAAGTTGTTCAAAGTCAAAGTTATATTGTTCCTAAGTAAGAGAGTGGTATGGAGCACCTGGGTGGCACAATCAGTTAAGCATAGCACTCCTGTTTTTGACACAGGTCATAATCTCAGGGTTGTGAGATCAAACCCTGCACCAGGCTTCCCTAGCTCAGCCAGGGCCTGCTGGAGATTTTCTCTTCCTCTCCCACTTGTTCTCTCTCAAATAAATAAATCTTTAAAAAAAAAATAAAGATAGTGGTAGGTTTATGAGATTTACAGATCTGAAGAATAAACCTTTAATTTCCTTAAAGTGATTTTGAATTAATAAAATACATATTTACAGATCACACAAGATAAAATTTCATCCTATATAATTTTAAAACTATGAACAATCTGAAAAAATATTCAGATCATTTTATTAAGGGGAGATGGCCCAATACACTGGTGATTTTTTTTTCTTTTAAGGGGAAAAAAGATTAATTCCAGTAGTACAATTAGGTAAATGTTAATAAAAATATTCAAGAAACAAAACCATTTTCCCCATGCCCAATTTTCCTCCTAACTAAAAATACCCCAGGAATCAAGGTGAGTCAATTTTCAATCTAGCTTAGCCCCAAACTAGTCCCTTTTAACAAAGAAGAGTTATCTAATTCTTGGTTTCTATCCTTCTGGCAGTCAGTTTAGTCTGTATAGCATCTACTTATATCCAAAATAGTTTGAAGTTACAGATACCCAGATGTGGGTAGGAGTAACATGGCAGTAGGGCCAAATTGCACTGCATTATAGGAAGGGGTTCAAGATGGAAGTCAACTTACCATTATTTCCTGTGGTTAATTAACCAATATTTGAAACTATTGGCCTAAAAATCAGATGAACACTTTCGTTAGGATAACAAAAACTTTATTACACCACTGACTATGGCAGCTCTTTTGGGATATGCCTCAAAAACAGAAGATAGTTCAATTTAATATAATAAGTGGATTTTTAACTTAATATCAATTTTTCATTTAAGAAACAAATGACCAGGCCTTTTCAAAATTTTTATCTTAACACAAAATACATCATTCATCCAACTCTGGAAAATAGTATAGCATAACAGTTTTGGAGTCAGTCTAGGTTTAAATAGTGGCATTCCACAGTTCAAAAGGGTAAATCCTATTTCTGACTGGTTAAAGGTTAGACAATGAAGTCTAACTAAAGAAAAAGTATAATATGACTAACCAGAATTCACAAGTAACTTCAAATCAACACTAAATCAAAAATATATAAATTTAAAGAAGGCTCCAGGGCAGCCCTGGTGGCGCAGCGGTTTAGTGCCGCCTGCAGCCCAGAGTGTGATCCTGGCGACCCGGGATCAGGTCCCACATCAGGCTCCTTGCATGGAGCCTGCTTCTCCCTCAGCCTGTGTCTCTGCCTGTGTGTGTGTGTGTGTGTGTGTGTGTGTGTGTGTGTGTGTCTCATGAATAAATAAATAAAATCCTAAAAAAAAAGTAAAGAAGGCTCCATAAACAAGTCTTTGGCTCATTTACATATATAAGATTATACTAAAATATTTTCAAATAAAACAAGTGACAATAACTGAGCCCAACCATGGAAGTTATTTTTCACGTATGCACTTCTATTTCATATTTCACTACTTCAACGTATTTTTCATATTCACTTGATTCTTCACTTAAACGCCCCTGTGCTAAGCACTGAGATTGTAATGGTGGGCAAGATTGTCTTTAACTTTGTGGATAAGTGGTCTAGTCTAGCAAGGAAGACAAACGAAACTAAGAATATTATTACCTAATCACATCCTTCACTTTTCAAGGACTTTAACCCATTCTATGTCACGATTAAGGCCACAAACACATGCAATTAAGAGTGAATTCCTTAAGATGTAAAACTTTAAGGTACACCAACTTACAGAAGTTACTTAGGCAGTGTGTCAAGAAATGTTACAACCCATCTTTAGCTATCCACCTTTTATGAATAACTACCTTCTGTATCCCTAAAAACATTGTCTTACACTAGAATATCTCACAAGGAAAAAATTTTAAACTGTAGTTAAGCACTTCTTCCCCCAAAGTAAGCACTGTATTGGCCATTAATATCAAAAACTGTAACAAAAACAACTTTAAGGGCAGCCTGGGTGGCTCAGTGGTTTAGAGCAGGCTTTGGCCCAGGGCATGATCCTGGAAATCCGTGGAAATCCGGGATCGAGTCCCACATCAGGTTCCCTGCATGGAGCCTGCTTCTCCCTCTGGCCTGTGTCTCTACCTCTCTGTTTCTCATGAATAAATAAATAAAATATATAAAAAAAAAAAACTTTAAAAGATATTAACCAAAAACCACAAGTAATAAGAAGGCAAGACAGCTTAGTCAATAATAGCAAGACAATAATAGTCAAACAGCTTATTGGCCTAATGAAAGACCAAAAGGACCAACAGTTAAGTATCAACAGTGGCGAATGTTTCTAGTGAAATGCGGACTACAGGTTGAGAAAGCAAGCTCATTAAACTGTACACTACAGACTATGAGCAATTCTATGTCAGTTATACCTCAATAAAGCTGTTACAATAAAAAGCAGAGAATGAGATAAATGGCATACTTTTGTCTGTATCTTTTGATGACATTCACTAAGAACCATTAAAACTTAAAAAACAAGGGGCAGCCTGGGTGGCTCAGCGGTTTAGCTCCACCTTAAGCCCAGGGCCTGATCCTGGAGACTGGGTATCGAGTACCACGTCTGGCTCCCTGCTTGGAGCCTGTTTCTCCCTCTGCCTGTGTCTCTGACTCTATGTCTCTCATGAATAAATAAATAAAATCTTAAAAAAAAAAAAAAAACCTTAAGAAACAAGTAGACTGGATATTAAAGATTAAATAAAGAGGTTAACACTTGTTTCAACAGACTAGGAAAAGGGACGCCTGGGTGTCTCAGGGGTTGAGCATCTGCCTTTGGGCTCCGGGTGTAATCCCCAGTGTGAGTCCCAGGATCTAGTCCTGTATCGGGTTCCCTGCATGGAGCCTGTTTCCCCTGTCTCTGCCTGTCTCTCATGAATAAGTAAATAAAATCTTTAAAAAAATTTTAAAAAGCAGACTAGGAAAAAACAGAATTGTGGTAGACAATCTCCAAAGACAGCATCCACTAAAATTCCCTTGCCGTCCCTGTTCGCGTATGCCATGCCTTCTATCAACATGTGGAATTTATTTCCTTTCTCCCGAATCTGAGCTAACTCTGATGACTTGCTTTGACCAAGAGAATGCATAAGTGACTGAGTTCCATTTCTGAGCCTAAAATCCTTAAGAGGACTGCCAGCTTCCCTTTTTTGCTGTTGGAACCCTATGTCAGCATATAAAAAAGTCAAACTACCCTACTGAAGAAAAAGGCCAAGATGGCCCCAAGAATGGAATGTTAGGTAAAGCCATTTGAATATTTCAGAACCCAAATGCAGCAATGAGTGACTCCAGCCAATACCATATGAAGAGCTGCAGTGAAGGCAAATTACAGGATCGCAAGAATAAACCACTGTTTTAAGTAACTATAAAAATACTGTTTACTGTTTTGAACAGTTATGCAAAACAAGGCAGGAAAAAAAAGTTTATAAGGTTATTTCAATAATAAAGATGACTCTTCTGACACATAAATTATTTAATTTGATCCTTCCATAACCCTAACCATGAGATCCAAACTAAATTACCCTACAAAAGACAATGGGGCCCAGCTACATTATGTAATGTACTCAAAGCCACAATTAACTTGTGAAGGTACAACTCCAACTAGGCAATCTCACCTATACTACTAAAATCATGATACATTTTTTTTTTGTCTCAATAGGGTGTGCTATGCCTACTAAAAAGGATAATGTCATTCCAAGATCTTAATACAATTAGGAATCAAAATTAAGGAAAACTATTCAGTTCTATAATGTACTGATGAGATAAAATCTACAGTATACTGCTTCTTTAAAAAAAAATGTATCAAGACAAGGACTGACAAACGGGAATATCCAGGAAAGCAAGAATGGTAAAGAAACTAGAAAATATCGTGTAGATGGAAAGAATTATGACAAGAATGGCTCTATACAAGACTAGTTAAGTTTCACAAGAGGCTGACTTCTGCTCAATACATTTATGAGTGATCCAAACTTGGAATAAGCCAGCTAGTCAGTCAAAAAGTCAGCTCCACCTACTCTTACAGAGATTTTAAGGAAAAATAAGGTGATCCTTGGGTATTTTCTAGAGATTCATAAATCAGATGTGGTTTCATTCAACTCTAATGTAAGATATGGGAGATACAGAGTTTATTCAATTATGCAATTAAGTATGTTAATTTGTCAAATTGACCAAAGAGGCAAACAAAATCTGCATTTTCCAGATTTATAAATTACAAGAAAAGAGGCAAATGTAAGGGAGAAGACCAAGATGGAAAAAAATACAAACAAAAGGAAAAAAAAAGGAAGCAGCACTTATCAGAAAGCAGTAATGACAAGGAAAAAATTGGAGGTGAGCAAATTTAAAAGTCAAATAGAAGAAACTAATAGCTATTATCAAAACATACAAAAAGCTATTATCAAAACATACAAAAACTAAATATACAATGAAACCTTCTAAATTTCATTCATCTACTACAGTACAATGAAAGTGAGGATTACTCTGGGATACCCTGAGAATCTAATTTCAAAGAAGGACATAGTATGAGACATTACAACTTCTAACCATGAAACAAAGGTTAGGATGACTACTAATGTACCTCCACTTACAAAATCCTTTGTATAAGGAAGTACATTAACTTTTCTAATCTAAATCTAATTAAAATGGAAAAGGATATTTAAGTTTAACACAAATTAAAGAACATCTTACACTCTGCATTGAGGCTACATAATCTATGTAATCTTGCTAAAATTTAAAAATTCAGAGTATTGCCTCAGCAATTTAAAAATCTGTTTTTAATGACAATCATTGTCTTTCCTTTTTAATTTTTATTTATTTATGATAGTCACACACACACACACAGAGAGAGGCAGAGACACAGGCAGAGGGAGAAGCAGGCTCCATGCACCGGGAGCCAGACGTGGGATTCGATCCCCGGTCTCCAGGATCGCACCCTGGGCCAAAGGCAGGCGCTAAACCGCTGCACCACCCAGGGATCCCACAATCATTGTCTTTTAAAAATATCATGGCCAATATTTTCAAAAATATCTACGATTAATCTGTGGAATCAGAGTTAACGCATATTCTGACTTTATACAGTAGTCATCCTAATAGTGTTAAGTAGGATAGGAAGCAGCAAGATGCTACTAGGAGCCTGTATCCAACATCTTTGTGTAAATGGTTCATAATCCAGTGCTAAATGATATGGTTAAGAGAAGGCGCCGAGGGATGCCTGGGTGGCTCAGCAGTTTAGCGCCTGCCTTCCGCCCAGGGCGTGATCCCGGAGTTCCGGGATCGAGTCCCATGTTGGGCTCCCTGCATGGAACCTGCTTCTCTCTGCCTGTGTCTCTGCTTCTCTCTCTCTCTCTCTGTGTCTCATGAATAAATAAATAAAATCTTAAAAAAGAAAAAAAAAAACCTTAATCTAATCAATGGATAAATTGTATGATCCTTGAGATCTTAAGAGATAAAAATTTTTCTCTACAGGCACAATTAACTTCTTAGGTTGTGAAAACACTTACGATATATGGCATCAAGTAATGACCTTTCCCCCCAAATCAGTCAATTTACCAGGGCAGAATACATTAGCAAGTTTCTAACTCATGCTTTGATCAAATGATGATCTATGTATCATATCATCAATGCTTTGACTTTGGCATGTATTCAAAATAAGGAACCATATAAACTCACATTTTATCTAGTTCTGACTGCCCTTTCTGGGGTAGGCTCAACCTGCCTCTACTAACAAGAACTTAAACATTCAATCCTGACTATGGTCAAATAATTCTAATAAAAGGTTATAAACTGAAAAATCTGTCTCTGATATACTAGATCACTGGTGCTTTAGTAGGATTATAGACTGAAATTAAGAGGAAAAAAGCAAAAAAAAAAAAAAAAAAAGAGGAAAAAAGCAAAACGTTAGATTACAATTAGACTAGAAACCAACTAAAACACCAAAACTACTACCTGAATTGGTAGAACCAGACCCTAATCTCTAGGTATCCAAGTACTTCTTTGGAGCAACAGCTTGGTTTAAATAAAGCATAAACTAAAATCAGACAGACTCTGAACGTCCCTCTCATTACATTTTTTTTTTTTTTAGATTTTATTTACTTATTCATGAGAGACAGAGAGAGAGAGAGAGAGAGAAACACAGGCAGAGGGAGAAGAGGCTCCATGCAGGGAGCCTGACATGGGACTTGATCCTGGGTCTCCAGGATCAGGCCCTGGGCCAAAGGTGGCGCTAAACCACTGAGCCACCAGGGCTGCCCTCATCATTAATTTTGAAATATCAGGCAAATTAATCTCTCAGAGCTAACTATAAAATTAAATGAAAATCTACTTACATAAAATGATCAAAATGAGTATCTACTTCAAAAGGCTATGAGGTCTAAATGAGAGTATAAATAGGAAAGCACATAGGGACGCCTGGGTGGCTCAAGGGCTGAGCATCTGCTTTTGGCTCAGGGCGTGGTCCCAGGGTCCCTGGATAGAGTTCCACATCGGGCTTCCTGCATGGAGCCTGCTTCTCCTCCTCTCTCTTCCTATGTCTCTGCCTCTTGCTCTCTGTGTCTCTCATGAATAAATAAATAAAATAAAAAAAAAAACAACACAAAAATAAAAGAAAGCATCAATCAGTTCCTGACAGAGGAGGTAGTTACCTTTGGAGAATAAAACAGTCTAATCTGAACCAGCATTCTCTAACCAACTATTTTCCTTCAAGTACTGTGTACACTAATCAAGAAGTCACATAGGAAACATTTGCACTATAGATACTAACTTTATTTTTTTTTAGACTATTTATTTACTCATGACAGATACACAAAGAGAGGCAGAGATCTACGGAGAGGGAGAAGCGGGCTCCCTGTGGGGAGCCCGATGTGGAGCTAGATCCCAGGACCTCAGGATCACGCCCTGAGCCAAAAGCAGATGCTTCACCACTGAGCCACAGGTGCCCTAGAACACTAACTTTAAAATGACACCTTAACCAACCAACCCACCACCGTCCCAGAAACCCACCTTAGTTCCAGACTCCCCTCTTATGTGATCTAATTTCCTTAGGTTTAAAAAATGCCAACTTATTCCTCTGACCACAGTACTTTTTTTTTTTAGAATAACAAAAAATATTTTATTAAAACATAAGATTTAAAGAAGTTTCCAGACAACCCATACAAAATGGTCACAAGCTTTTTCTTGAAGGAAGGATTCTACACTTGACAGCAAAGTCACAATGTTATTAGTGAGGGCTGTAATGTTTGTTTAATGTTCCCATTTTGGTTCAATCAAGTTTGTCCATCTAAAGCATCTAAATCAAGTTAGACTTGGCTAGAGAGCATATTCTAAAGAACTGGCTAGCTGCTTTTAACCAATGCAATTAGATCACCATAAGAAGGGGGAAAGGAGGGGCAGCCCAGGTGGCTCAGAGGTTTAGCACCACCTTCAGCCCAGAGCCTGATCCTAGAGACCCAGGGACCCTAGAGTCCCATGTCCGGCTCCCTGCATGGAGCCTGCTTCTCTCCCTCTACCTGTGTCTCTGCCTCTCTCTCTCTCTCTCATGAATAAATAAAATCTTTAAAAACGGGGGGGGGGGGGGGGGGAGCCCATAAAAATAAAACTACCAATCCCCCTCAAAAAAATTAAAAAAATAATAACAATAAAGAAAAACACCTACACCCCTGCAGCTAACCCTGACAACTACCTTCATTCACAGTGCTTTATACTTAAACCATGATGGGGGAAATGAATAAAAGCAGAGGGGCCACTGCTTTTAAATGTTTGACAACAATCCAGATGGTACTTCTAGCCTCTGCTGATGCTTTACAACAGTGAATCAGGACAAGATATAGATTTGCTAATGTGCATTTAATCACCAAAGGACTGAAGATGTCTGGGCTTTTATTCTGTAATGTTTCTAAGACTGTGTCCATTAAATGCAAACAAAAAAGGAAGAAGTCTTGGCAGAACAGGAGCACACTTGATGATCAGATCGATTTTTTACATTTTTTTAAAAAAGATTTTATTTATTTATGTGAGAGAGAGAGAGAGAGAGAGAGACAGGCAGAGGGAGAAGCAGGCTCCATGCAGGGAGCCCGACATGGGACCTGATCCCGGGTCTCCAGGATCAGGCCCTGGGCCGAAGGCGGCACTAAACCGCTAAGCCACCCAGGCTGCCCTCGATTTTAAATTATCATTCACGGCATATAGCCTCGTCCGTGCTCTAGCTGTTTCTATGGCTTGGGCTTCGTTGGTCTTCCACTGTTCCGCTACATCATTTGCTAATGGATCATCTGGATTGGGAACACTTAACAAAGCCTGGATGGATAGCAGAACTGTGCGGTGTGGACCTGCAGTGCTGGGGACCACTTATCTTTCAAAATATCTAGACATATTTTTCCCAACTTGCCTACATTAGGATGATAAATTTTGGTCATGAAACGTACTTTAGGGGCTGCCACCGGGTATTCCTCTGGAAGGAATACTTCAAGTTTAAAAGTCCCTCCCTCAAAGGGGGAATCCTGGGGGCCAGCAGTGACCACATGAAAATAACAGGTGTTGCTCTCATCTGGCTTTAATGCCAGGTTCTGGTTCTGCCCGCAAACACTGGGTTTCCTTGATAATCCTGCGGGGCAGCCCAGACATCATACCATTTGTTTTCTTTCCTTAAATTGACAAGTTCACTTCCTTCATTTTCAAGATGTCTGCCAAATACTCAAGCCTAAATAATCATAGCTTGCCTGTCATTTGTTGGGAGTCTTCTGTGGGGGAAGACAAGGGGACAGCTTTTTCAGTTCACCATTCAAATAATCATAGAACTTTCCCTGGAAATAACTGCTATACTTCTCATTATGCCTCACAAAATATTAAAAGATATCTATAGGGGCGCCTGAGTGGCTCAGCTGGTTAAGTGTCTGTCTTTGGCTCAGGTCAGGCTCTCTGGGTCTTGGGATCAAAACTCATATTGGGATCCCTGCTCAGCGGGGAGCCTGCTTCACCTTGTCTCTCTCTCCCTCCGCTTGTGTACACTCTTTCTCAATTAAATAAAACCTTAAAAAAGAGAGAGAAAGAGATTACCTACATTAAGGGCTACTGATGATTTTATAGTTTCAAGGACAGTAAAGCCAGTCTCCACTTCCCCACCCCCCAAAAAAACTGGATGTGTGGTGGTGAGAACTATATAAATTACTAATACAGTAATGGTGCCACTACTATCTTTATTAGTATCAAGACCAGCAGATTTTGCTTGAGTGCTAATGTCCACACAGTGAAGAGTCAACAGTGACTTAATATTATCATGAAAACAGTTGTGACCTCATGGACCACCCCCTCATCCCCTAAAAGGCGTCCACAGATCACTCTTAAAAACTACTGATTTAGGGGTGCCTGGGTGGCTCAGCTGGTTAACCATCTACCTTTGGCTCAGGTCATGATCCTGGGGCCCTAGGATAGAGCCCTGCATCTGGCCCATCTGGCTCCCTGCTTGGCAGTGAGCTTCTCCCTCTCCCTCTGCCTGCCACTCCCCCTGCCTGTGTGCCTTCTCTCTGAAAAATAAATAAATCTTAAAAAAAAAAAAACAAAACTGTTGATTTAAAGTAATCTGTGCTAAATACCACCCATCTTTCAATATCCAGCTCTAATTCTATGCTCTCCCTAAAGCTAATTCTCAAAACTACTCAGTTTAGGCCTATGTTTTCTGTATCTCTAGTAATTAGTAAAGAACTTCTTTAAAAAAGAAGATTTTTTGCAAGGGAGTGAGCAAACAAATGAGGGAGCACAAGCAAGGGAAGAGCAGAGGGAGATGGACAAGCAGACTGTGCTAATAAGCAAGAGCCCAACACGGGGCTCAATCCCACAATCCTAAGATCATGACCTGTGCTGAAATCAAGAAACGGGGGGTTAATCAACTGAGCCACCCAGACACCCCCAAGAGCTTTTAATTAAAGAAGAAAAAAAGGAAATATCCTAATGTCAATAATGGACTAGCTAAATAAATTATATTACACCCATACATAACACTAGAAAACATTTTTTAAAATGTGTGTCGATATGGAATGAAGCATAAGACATGCACCATGTATATATATATGTGTGTGTGCACTGCTGTGTCCACACTTTACAGCATACCTTGGGGTATTGGGGGTTTTGTTTTTTAAAGATTTTATATTTATCTCTAAACCCAAGATAGGGCTCTAACTTACAACCCTGAAATCAAGAGTCCTGTATCTACTGACTGAGTCAACCAGGGGCTCCCAAAATACTTTATGATCCTAATTCATGTATCTTCTTCAAGGACAGAATTGTTTGCATGGGAACCATAAATTCCCAGGATACAACAAAAAGGACTAGGACTGATACAGATTACCTCTGAGCAGATAAGACAAAAATCAGAAAATTTTTATTCTTATTTTTTTACTTCATATCCTATGCTCTATAACATCTAAATTATCCAGAGTAATTATAATTTAAAATTAAAAATTCTAAGTTTATACCTTTAACTTGTCACATACGTAATCTTTTCTTAACCTTCTTATAGGCTCTTTAAAGACACATGTTTTATACATATTAACATATTAGGTCCTTAAACATTAAATCCCCAGGCTGAATTACATATGCATAGTTAGAACAGCTTCATTTTAATATAAGAAAACTAGAATAATCTTGAGAGTAAAGGAAATAATCTTAGCTCAGCCACCTGAAGACTATCAAGAGTTTATCATTTTTTTTAAGATTTTATTTATTTATTCATGACAGACACAGAGAGAGAGAGGCAGAGGGAGAAGCAGGCTCCATGCAGGGAGCCTAACGTGGATCACATCCCGGGCTGAAGGAGGCGCTAAACCACTGGGCCACCAGGGCTGCCCAAGAGTTTATCATCTTACCCAATTTCTAGTTGAGACAAAACGTGATAGGAACTCTTAAGGTTGGTACTGTATGTTAGATAATGATTATCCTGCAAAGAGTAAAAACAATGTATTGCTTCTCTAAATACCTAAGAAACTGTTAAAAATGACATGTGTTTGGTTTCTGTAAGCACATATACAAATAACCCTTGAATAACACGTTTGAACTACACAAGTCCACCTATAAGTGGTTTTTAGAGTACTGTATTTTCTTAATAACATTTTTTTCTAATTTTAAGAATGCAGTGTACAACACATATAACATACAAAATATGTTAACAGATTATTTGTTACTGGTAAGGCTTCCAGTCAACAGTAGGCTGTTAAGTTTTGGGGGAGTCTATCAATTTTCAACTGCACCCCATCCCTCACATAGCGCAAGGGTCAACTATATTCAGAAACAGCAGCCAAGGGGCAGGCTAGGTACATATATATCCTAACATGGTTGCAGGACTCCTGGAAAAGCTCCAGGTTTCTTATGTAATTAACGACCCTAAAGGAGGCTTAGGGAGATAAAAATCCAACAGAGATAGGGTCTTCTTGTGTTTCATCACAGTATTAATTTCAAAGCCCTCCTTCCAATTTTATCCCAGGAAAATGTCTCTAATGCATGAACACTTCCTACCCCACCACTATTCCTTAGATTCTCTTTAAATTCAAGGTCACTTTTTCTTTCTTTTCCTTTTTTGAAGATCGTATTTATTTATTCATGAGAGAGACAGAGAGAAAGAGAGAGGCAGAGACACAGGCAGAGGGAGAAGCAGGCTCCCTTGCAGGGAGTCCACAATCCCGGGGTATGGGACTCTAGGATCACACCCTAAGCCTAAGGCAGATGCTCAACCGTTGAGTCACCCAGGGAGGTGTCCCTCCCTCTTCCTTACTTTCTTAAAAATTAACAAATACCTACTATAAAGTGCTTATATATATATTTATTTCAGCCCTAAAGAATAGTCACTATGCACTTAAGTTAATTCACTGGTCTATGTGCTGTGACTTGGGCTTGCCAATTACTATACATGAAGCCAGCTAATGAACAATGTATTTCAAAGGAAGTAAGTTATAGAACTGGGATATCTCCCCCCCACCTTTTTAAAAAGATTTTATTTATTTATTCAGAGACACAGAGAGAGAGAGAAAGGCAGAGACACAGGCAGAGGGAGAAGCAGGCTCCATGCAGGGAACCCGACGTGGGACCTGATCCTGAGTCTCCAGGATCACAGTTCAGGCTGCAGGCGGCGCTAAACCGCTGTGCCACGAGGGGGGGGGGGGGGCTGCCTTCTTCCCCCTTTCAAAGAGTAATTCATTCATCAGAAAATGACATAACCCATTTAGAAAGTACTTTGGCAAAATACATTCTGTTCATAACCTTTGACAAAACAATCATACTATGGGCTGTCTATCTTTAAAAAAAAATTCAACCGATACTTTCTTTTGTATCACAGGGGGTTTCTAGAAGTCCTCAGCAATTTAGATTAATGTCCCATCTAAATATTAATTGGTAAAGTAGCAGGATAATATCATGTGTCTCCTAGAGAGCACAATATCACTTCCAGGAAATGGAATTCTTCCCCCAAAATGCACAATCTGAAATACGAGAACTCAGAGAAAATCAAATTGAAGGATATAGTCAACAGAATAATAGGCTAGTGCTCTTGAAAAAAGTGGCAAAATCACAAAAGGGAAAGCAGTTAAAAATTGATCCAGAATAAAGGAGAATAAGGAGACAGGACAATGAAAAGTGTGATCCTGGGTTGAATTCTGGACCAGAATTAGGATATAGTGGTACTATCTATGAATAAATTCTACAGGTTATACAGTTTTATTTCAACAATTATTTCACAAAAAATTGATAATTATACTGTGGTTATATAGGAGATGTTAACATTTAGGGAATCAGGTAAAGGATATATAGGAAATACTCATACTATTTTTCCAATTTTTTCCCAAGTTTGAAATTATTTCAAAATGAGAAGTTAAAAAAGACAACTAGTTAGAATTTAATTACCATATGTAAAAAAAAGGTTATTTTCCACTTGGGTTAATATGTTATATAAAATATGTTTTGGGCAGCCCCAGTGACTCAGAGGTTTAGCACCACCTTCAGCCAGGGGCGTGATCCTGGAGACCTGAGATCGAGTCCTACATCGGGCTACTTGCATGGAGTCTGCTTCTCCCTCTGCCTGTGTCTCTGCCTCTTGCTCTCTCTGTCTCTCATCAATCAATAAACAAAATCTTTAAAAAAACATATATATATGTTTTAAAGAAAAATCTTTAACAAAATAAAAATATTTTTTAATAGTGAGTATTTCTAGAACAATGACAATACCAGTGATTTTGCTCTCCATCCTCATACCCTTTTTGTGCTCAATTGTGTTTTTCAAATTTCCTTACTGGATTGGTAAGTGCTGATGCATTTATAAACAAAAATACAAGGGTTAGAAAGGAGATTCTTACTTTTTCTTAGAGCATTAGCCAAATTTAATTTCCATTAAGAAAAATATACATAAAATGTCATTAGCAAACAGTAAATAGCCCCCAGAATAATCAAAGCAAATGAACCCCTAATGAGACTTTTATGGACTGCAATTTGAAAATATGCCTGGAGTATGTCTCCTTTGACTTGACCTCACCAAATATATGAATGGGAAAGATCAAGCTCTCATAACCCATTCCTCTGTTTTAGACTGTACTACCATGGCCCTCTTCCATGAAAAGAAATGAAGAGAGGTTAACACAGAGATATACGGCTTTCATACAAATCATGCATGAAAAATTCCAGTGGTTAAAAGAGAAAAGGGGGCAGGAAGCTGAGGCACAAAGGCTTTCAAATGAGATTCTCATTATTTCCATTTAAGTATTAGAATCCTAAAATATAGTCTAAATTTGAAGCCATTGTTTTTAATGGAATTAAAGAGGTAATTTTTCCAGTTATTCCAACAATCCCCAATAACTCATACTTGTAGGAGAGTAAGCATCATGTCTCAGTCTACAACTAAGGTGATACAGTAAGAGATAGAAAATATATTATGTTTAAGGTATGACCTAATAGAAGTTACTGAACCTCTGAGCTTCAGTTTATTACCTGTGAAAATAAAAAATCTAGGGTGGAAGCTTCTTCAAGCCTGAAGTTCAATGATTCTATAAAGTTCAACTCCCAATTTATTATTTAATTATAACACTTGTAACACTCTGAAGTCATTTTTAGCAATAACCTCAACAGGAAATTTAATTCCAATATTACAGCATATTGTGTAAAGTCAAATTTCTAGTCTTGCGAATTAAGCAAGAATAATTCTGTGCAGAGAATATTCCCAGAACTTTCACTTTACTCTGCAGAGCCACGGAGCCTTTTATCATTCCTAGATCTAAAAAAGCAGGCTTTTTTGTTGCCAATAGGAGCCCATCAACTTGGAAATTAGTCTCTTGCTCCCCCTTGTGGCTGGAATGGACTTATTTCTTTGAACTGCAACTTAGTTGCTTCCAACCAACCAATTAGAAAAATGCTTCACCAAAAATGCTAATGAATCGGGCTGTTTCAAGAACTAATTTGCAGACATTTTGACTTAAACTTACCTTCCTATGCTTTATTGATCTACAAGAATAAAATTTTAGGTGTCCTATGAATAAGGTCATTTAGTATGAAAAAACAGAGCTACTTAACTTTCAAGGATGGGATCAGAGAGAATTCTAATCAATCACTTAACTGAATACATTTTCTATTAATAAATAAATGGCAAATCCTCACCATTTAACTTCTATAAAGTCAACAACTGAATTAGAGAAAACCACGATATATTAACCTTTGTGTTTAAGGAATATTAAAAATCAAAAACGTAATCCTAATTCCTGCTGACAGCTATAGTAGTTGCTCCCTGAAGTTTTCTCCCTAAATGAATCAAAAAACATCTGCAGAAAATGCTGACAGCCTGGTGTTCTAGAACATTTTGTGTGCATTTCCGAAAAATCAGCTGGTTGAAAGGACTCACAGTTAAGTGGCACGAGGAATTGCTAAGTTAAATCAGGTTCAGAGGAACATCTGGGTGGCTCAGTGGTTGAGCGTCTATCCTTTGGCTCAGGGTGTGATCCCGGAGTCCTGTAATCTGGAGCCCCGGGACCGAGTGCCATATCGGGCTTCCTGCATGGAGCCTGCTTCTCCCTATGCCTGTGTCTCTGTGTGTCTCATGAATAAATAAAATTAAAAAAAAAAAAAAGTAAATGGTAGGAAGTACCAAAGAGAATTTATAGAGCACTAGGTGTTGCTAACTGCTAAAATTGTTCTGACATGCTTAGGGGCTTTCCTCCTCCTCCTCTGACGCAGAACCCTTTTTAGAGTTGGCATCAACCGTGACCTGGGCTGGTCGTTAACCAAGTATTTCCACCACAAAACACTTGTTTAAAATGCCTCATTTTTCATAGTTTTTTAATTTGCACATGCACACTCTATATTATTATGAACTTCCTAGTGGTACTAGATATTACCCGCTGCTTTTTTAAAAAAGGTGAAGTCTTTCACATTCAACCAACATGAAGTCTTTGTTATTTGTGGTTGTGTTCATTTTCCTAAGTTGTCAAGATTTTTTAAGAAAAGGGGCTTTTGGGCAGCCCAGGTGGCTCAGTGGTTTAGTGCCACCTTCAGCCCAGGATGTGAGTCCCAGGTCGGGCTCCCTGCATGGAGCCTGCTTCTCCCTCTGTCTTTGCGCCTCTGCCTTTCTCTCTGTCTCTAATGAATAAATAAAATCTTTAAGGGGGGGGCTTTTAATATTTATTATACTTTTTAATAGCACAGGGAGCTTATAAAATAAACATTAAATATAAGAAGTTTAAGCAGTTAATCAAAATTCTTATATTTAACCTCAAAATTAATTAAACCACACTGAAGTGACCATCAGTGGTACAAAAAAAGGTTAAGCAGTATATTTGTTATTTAATATCACCATGGGTGTGTATTAAGTCAGTAATTCTCAAAACATCCTCAAGGTAGATCCTCACTGCCATTTTGAAGATGGGGAAATAAAGCTAGAGATGGAATAACTAGCTCAAAGTCATAAAATGAATAAAAATTTCAAACTCTAAGTTTGCACAGCCTGTGCTAGATTCTACCATACCTTTAAAAGGTAGTACATATTTTAGTTTCCTTTATTTTTATTTTTTTTTTAAAGATTTTATTTATTCATTCATAGAGAGAGAGAGAGAGAGAGAGAGAAGGCGCAGAGACACAGGCAGAGGGAGAAGCAGACTGCACGCAGGGAGCCCGATGTGGGACTCCATCCCGGGTCTCCAGGATCACACCCCAGGCTGCAGGCGGCGCCAAACCGCTGCACCACCGGGGCTGCCCCAGTTTCTTTTATTTTTAGAAAAATTACACGATTATTCTTCAGGTCTTATCCCTTTGATCCAATTACATTGTCTGATAAGCCCCTCTATCAAATAAAAACAACCAAAGGGAAAACTGAAAAGTCAGTCCTCAATATATCACTATTTCTAAACATCTTCCAAATACCTTAGTAAAGTACTCAAATTACTGAATTGAGAACTTGTTAAGCATATTAGAGCCTTCCTATATATAATACTGCCCTCAACTGTCAATTCCATAGAACTGCATTTTAAAAGTAATGCATTTGGGGGTAAGATTTAATGTCCCTGGGTTAAATGTGGTCCAAGCAGGTCTACGTTCTAAACTCTGGGCAATGGTGTTTATTATGTTTTTAGAAGCAAAAAAAATATGAGCAGACAAGTTCATCAGTCTTGGATCAGCATGCAGGTGTTTTTCAGAAAAGCATTTGTAGGGCAGCCCGGATGGCTCAGTGGTTTAGCGCTGCCCTCAGCCCAGGGCGTGATCCTGGAGACCCGGGATCGTCCCATGTCGGGCTCCCTGCATGGAGCCTGCTTCTCCCTCTGCCTGTGTCTCTGCCTCTCTCTTTCTGTGTCTCTATGAATAAATAAAATAAAAAATCTTTAAAAAAATAAAATAAAATAAAAAAATCAACAAGCATATCTACCTACAGGTCAACCCAGTGAGCAAAGTCTTCTTTTATTTTGTTTAAAGACTTTATTTATTGATTGATGAGAGATACAGAAAGAGAGAGGCAGAGAAACAGGCAGAGGGAGAAGCAAATTCCATGCAGGGAGCCCGATATGGGACTGCATCCTGGTACTCCAGGATCACACCCTAAGCCAAAGGCAGACGCGCTCAACTGCTGAGGCACCCAGACATCCCAAGCAAAGTCTTATTTTTATTTTGGTCTACTTAACTCTACACACTAACATTTGAGAGATGGTCCTTACATTCTCTACAGTTAACACCACCGTAAGCCATTGTTTTTATTTGGGGGAGAAAGGAAGAATGCTCACAATAAATTCTGTGAAAAGAAGGGGCAGCCCGATGGCTCAGCGGTTTGGCGCTAACTTCAGCCCAGGGCCTGATCCTGGAGACACAAGATTGAGTCCCACGTCAGGCTCCCTGCATGGGGCCTGCTTCTCCCTTTGCCTGTGTCTCTGCCCCCCTTTCTCTGTCTCTCTCATGAATGAATAAATAAAATCTTAAAAAAAATTCTATGAAAAGAAGTCACAAAAAGTTAATATGCTAAAACCTTTTAGTGATCTATTCCAATATAAACAATTGTGCATATCACAGAATCATACTGATACCAAATCAGCTATACATCCATACTTTGTTGCCTCAAGAGTCACACTGCAGCAATAAATAAGCCAAGAGAACACAAAAGAAAACTCTGGCAACATACAAGTCTATTCCATAGGGCTCCTGAATGGCTCAGTTGGTTAAGTTCTGCCTTCAGCTCAGGTCATCATTTTAGGATCCCATTAAGCTCAGCAGGGAGCCTGCTTCTCCTTCTCCCTCTGCCTGCAACTCCCCTTGCTTGTGTGTGCGTGCATGCTTGCACTGTCAAATAAATAAATAAAATCTTAAGAAAAAAAAAGACTATTCTATAACATTACTACTTATGTCACATTATCTTACCAGAAAATGCACAACTAAATCAATGACAAGTGGTACCACATTTTTCTGATAGTTTTTCATTCAGAAAGGATAAATGAATGACCTACTGCACAAAAATGTGAGATGCTGTGGCTAAACATGCCATTCCTCCCAAGCCAAATTCAAATTTGTGCTAAAAAATATGGATATGCTTAATATCAAATTAAATACCACAAATTTCAGTGGTCTGTCCTGTTTTCAAGGAGAATGAAGCTAATCCTCTGAAGTTGAAAAAAAAAAAAAAAGAGTAAGACTGGGATGCCTGGGTGGCTCAGCGGTTGAGCATCTGCCTTCAGCTCAGGGCGTGATCCCCCAGTCCTGGGACTGAGTCCCACATCAGGCTCCCTGCATGGAGCCTGCTTCTCCCTCTACCTGTGTCTCTGCCTCTGTGTGTGTGTTTCTCATGAATAAATAAATAAATTCTTTAAAAAAAAAATGAACAAGATTAAATTCTAAATCAGAGTAATGAAGCAGAAACCCTCAGGCCATAAAGATGAGAATTACAGTGGCTTGCCTTAGGACATAGTAAGAACAAACTAGAGCCAAAGGCTCTATTGGATTTTGGCAAAATCAAGCGGAACAGAAAGAAATCAGTGTTTCACAGAAATAATCAGAGCTGTATGCAGAACAGAACTGCTAAAATTAAATTAAGTCGATAGAAAGGACAGGTAACTTCAAAAAAAAAAAAAAAAAAAGAGAACTGTGGCCTTTAGCATACTGAAACTTACAGCAATTTTAAATCCCCTAAAAAGCAGTGTTCTCAATGTAAAACTATCATACTAAAGAACTACAAGAACCAGGTTGAAATTCCTAAAACCTATTATAATTTCAATGGATGATAATAAGTTTTTAAGTGTTTCACATCAGAACATCTACAACTTTAACTTTTTAAAAGAAAATTTCTCATACACACATATATTCTTCACTATGAATATACCAAGGATCACCTACTTTGGGATAAAAAATGTGTAGTCAAATTAATCTCAATAGCCCAGTAACACTATAAAGGCAAAACTATTTCATATATTGGGTTCCCCTTATATGCTAGAAATACTTATCAGCTATGAAAAAACACTATATTCATGGGAAGAAAAACCCTAAATCTTTCAAAGGTTAAAGCCTCAATTACAAAAACAAGATTAAAATATAAACAATGATTAACAAACTATATAATGGAGGACAATGAGAATCTTCTGATAATAGTAAAAGAAAATGAGTCCAAAAAACCAGACTATATGGGACATCTGGGTGACTTGGCAGGTTGAGTCATAGGTCTGCCTTTGGCTCAGGGCGTGATCGTGGAGTCCTGGGATCAAGTCCCACATTGGGCTCCCATGTAGAGCCTGCTTCTCCCTCTGCCTGTGTCTCTGCCTTTCTCTCTCTCATGAATAAATAAATAAAATCTTAAAAAAAAAAGAACCAGACTATAAAAGATCAAATCTTCAAAAAATCTGTAATATTATAAAAGTGGATTTTCCTTATAAAAACAAGGATTTTTGCATGTCTACCAACCCACCTTTTAAGAGGCAAAATTTGCTGTCACTTTCCATGTCACTTTCCATGGGCTTTCAAGTCCCTCACTCCTTAGTTTGTAACATTAACTAGGCATTATACTAGGCATACATATTAGTACAGCACTATCTAACCAGTACCCATCCCTCCTAGTCTCACCTCTTGCAAAATTTTCGAAAAAGGCTTCTTTTTAAAAAATATTTATTTATTTATTCATGATAGACATAGAGAGAGAGAAGCAGAGGGAGAAGCAGGCTCCGTGCCAGGAGCCTGACGCGGGACTTGATCCCGGGACTCCAGGATCACGCCCTGGGCCAAAGGCAGGCGCCAAACCGCTGAGCCACCCAGGGATACCCGAAAAAGGCTTTTAAATAAAGGAAGCAATGTTCCCGTTTAATGTTCTAATAAAAAATCTAGAATGCAACAACTCTTCTATAAAAGCTTAATGTGCTAGATTAACCAATTTCACTTAATTGATAACCTGGATTATACTATGCTCTTCACTCCTAGGTAAGCAAACATGATAAACACTCATGATCTAGGCCTAAATGCTTGAGGACAGATTTTTCAGCTACTCTCTGGAATCTCCCCCCTCAGTTTCTATCAGCAGTTACTATTTCTTAAGATACCTGATTAATAGTCCAGTATTTGTTTCCAAAACCATGCAACTATACTGTCTGTAATTACTTAAAATATTATTTACATGATAGGAAATACAGTGTGAAAAAATACATTACTATGAAAACAAAAATAAGTGCTTTGGATAACTAAAGTGTTTTTTTTTTTTTTTTTGGTAACAACTAGTTTTCAAAGGAGAGTTATATACAGAAAAATCACTTGAGTTGAAAACTATAAGTTTAGAAAAATTACACATTTCTAGAGGGAATCTTAACTAACCAACTGCTTAGCAAACATTAGGTTCTCACTCTACTATGCAAACTCAAACTGTATTTTATAAAGGACACACTTTTAGGGGTAGTTAGCAAATCATGTGAAAACACTTTGGCCTCACATTAAAAATGGACAAAAGAACATATGTTTTAATTTAAAACAAATATTTAAAGCAAGTATGACCATAAACTATTTTTCATTTAACCAATTAATTAGGATGCTTCCACTGTACCACTATTGAGGTATACCGCTAGGATTTCTTTACTGAGGGATCCCTGGGTGGCGCAGCGGTTTGGCGCCTGCCTTTGGCCCGGGGCGCGATCCTGGAGACCCGGGATCGAATCCCACATCAGGCTCCCGGTGCATGGAGCCTGCTTCTCCCTCCACCTGTGTCTCTGCCTCTCTCTCGTTCTCTCTCTGTGTGCCTATCATAAATAAATAAAATTAAAAAAAAAAAAAAAAAAAAAAAAGGATTTCTTTACTGATAAAGTTGAGTGTTTTCTTTTTATTTTATTTTATTTATTTATTCATGAGATACACACAGAGAGAGAGGCAGAGACACAGGCAGAGGGAGAAGCAGGCTCCACTCCATGCAGGGAGCCCAACCTGGGACTTGATCCTGGGTCTCCAGGATCATCCTCTGGGCTGAAGGCGACACTAAACCACTGAGCCACCCAGGCTGCCCAAAGTTGAGTGTTCTTAAAAGAGAAAAAGTGAAGAGCAAAAATTACTCTTGGTGAGCTATTAAAACTCTAAAGTAGCTTATAGCTTATTTTTCACCTTTCTAGTTCAAAATGCTTCTGTGGGGGCTGCATACAATTTCTTCCTTTTTCTTGAATAGATTAAGAGTTGAATCATTATTTCCTAAGGGTGCCTGTACTACCTATACTTGAGATTTTAACACACTCTAATTCCACTTTTGAACCCTTTTATCTTTTCCTTAGCTCACTTTTAACACGCTAATAATAATAATCTTCATAGCTCATCACTAAAACTAAACATCTCCAAGTTATCTATCTTACTAGCACAGGTGAAAAGATTCTTAGTGAAGTACTGCTATACTGAAGGATAAGAAGCCTGCTGCTCTTAAGCAAATTGTTGGTTATTCTTCCCCTTGCCACCAAAAAGCAAACACTTGCCTTTCTATTTCCATTCTTTTATTTTCTTCAATTTCCACATCATATACCTCAGACTTTCCAACTATATAAAACACCTCACTAGGTAAAATACTTACTGCTTATCATAGTAACTCTTCAAAAAATACTGAATTTTATTACCAAAAAGGTTCTGTCCAATATATTCCTCCCTGGAAGAGACTGTAGATATCTATATGCCACAGAAGGTCTTCATATTTTCAAACATACCAAAGCCATTTGACAAAAACATGTAAATATATTAAGTAGTAAAGACGAGTGTAACACTAGAATTCTTTTGAGAAGCCCTTATTCCTTTCTTTTTTCTTTTAAGATTTTATTTATTTATTCATGAGAGACACGGCGGCGGGGCGGGGGGGGGGGGGGGGGGGGGGGTCAGAGACACAGGCAGAAGAAGCAGGCTCCATGCAGGGAGCTCGACATGGGATCGAGTCTCCGGGACTCGATCCCGGGTCTCCAGGATCACACCCTGGGCTGAAGACAGCACTAAACTGCTGGGCCACCAGGGCTGCCCGAGAAGCCCTTATTCCAATAAAAGAGCTGCCTAGTGATTTTCAGCTTACAATTCCATGTAGCGGTTTTTAAAGCCCAAGGCACGTATTAATATATTCAGAGCAGCAAAGGCCCAAAAGTTACCTGGTTTCCTGGCTTGTTCCTGCTTAATGGCAGTTCTATAGGCTATAGATAAAAACCAATGCCCAGCAACCACACCTTAAAACTGTCTTCGACAAATAAAAATGTAGAGAAGCATAAAAAATGGAACTCAAGTTAACTGAATAATTTACTATTACTCAACTACCATTGCCACAGGTGCTTGAAATGATAGAATCAAGATTTTACTGCTTCATCTCCTATAAGCAGTGTTTTCAGATTTTTTAAGTAAACTCTGGAAAATATACTGGTCAGTATGGAATCTCAACCCCACAAAACCACAGTTTTTATGGTTTCTTGGATCTTTTAAATCCTATTTCTGGACTCCGGAGTTAGGAGACTCCTGATTTTCATTCTCCATAACAATCCTATGGGGTAGACATTACTGTCATTTAATTGGACTCAGTTTTCTCTCAAAGGGACTAAATGATTTCCTTAGGCCTTGCAACGATTAGATGGTAAAAAGCTACTGACTCAAAAAGGTGGTGTTCTTCTTACACCACTACATTATTTTTGAGCTGGAATTAGGTTTTCTAGTATGTATTTTGTCATCTCATGCTCAAGACAAAACTATCCAGTTTTTGGCTTCTTCTTGTGGGTTTATACAGAGGAGGGTAGTAGAGATCACTAATGTGGAGTCCTTGCCCCACTACCAAGAGAGCTTTTGGTCTAAGATCTGGCAGGAAAGGCAGATAGCTTTGGTTCACATACTGCAAACTTCAATTAATAACAACACAGGGAAGAGCCCCAAGTTCTCTTGCAAAAAGAAAAGTCCATGTTGTGAAGAATACACTTGTGACCATTTTTCACAGTAATGCTCTAAAACTCTTGTACAAAGTACAAGACTACCCTTTCTCCGCTTAGTAAATGATATAAACACTTGATAAATCCACATAACCAGAACGGCAGTAACCATTTGAGAACAGACTAAAGAGTTCTTCAGAAAAACTTAGCTCCTTTTTATGGGAAGAGGTCTTGGCTAGTATGATATAGGTGCTCAACAGAACAATGCAGTCTAGTCTATCACTAACACAACAGACCAGTAAGTTTAATTCTGAAAAGGGATTACCCACTTATTTTTCTCAAATGGAAAAAAAAAATCAAAGTTCAAAAAAAAAAAAACCTAGAAAAATATGATTATGGTTTCTACCATATAAGATCTTAAAATATAAACTTTCACTAATCATCAAGTACATCAAAAAATTTTTTTCTCTAGGAGAAAGGTCAGTTCTGCTATATTTTATTCTTACATTTTACTCAAAAAGGGGAAAAGGAATTCTATGCAAGATGTTTCCAGAGCCAACATGACCTGTATGAAAAAAGGCCTACATGAAAAAGAACAACATCTGTAAATAACTGAATTTTCCAAGATGAAACAGAAAAGGCCTTGGAAAATCAGCAGTGCTGCTGACCTAGTTGTATTACCCTCTTTTTCGTAAGAAGCCTTTTTCTTCATTTACCCAGCAAATACTTGAGTAGATACTATATGTTAGGAAGTATAAACTATGCAAATATCACTAGAGCAGAGCTAAAAGATTTGCTTTTAGATCACTAAAAAGACCAAGGCTGGAAGCAAAAATTTGTTTAGCTTTTGTATGGCAAAGGAATTAAACTTTCATGTATCTATAGTCTTAAGGTGGAAACTTCATTTAGACTTGGTAAAATGAATGTATTATTCTGAAGGAGAACATGGGTAGTCACCAATATCAAATCCCCTTAATAATCATATCAACAAAGAAGCTATTTACAGATCAATCTAAGTATTCCCATCCACTGACCCTATGCAGTATTTTTGTTTTTTGGATAAGGAAACCAAAGGGAAACAAAGTTAAAACTGCTACAGTCTTTTCCTAGGAAAATCCTTGCAATGACAGGAATTTTTTTAACCTTGTCTGGGGAAAACATGCAAATACCTACCTGGGATAGCAAAGCAGCTTGTTAGTAAAGAGTAAATGTTATTACTATATCCCCTTTTATTCCTAAGATTGGCTTTTGTCTTAAATTATAACTTACAACAAACTCTTGTATTATCTGATCAGGTGCAATAATTGGAGGAAAAACACCAGAGCAAACAAAATTCAGTAACATATACACAGCTATTAGTCACTAAAGAGAGCAAAGGAGAAAAAAAACAGCACATTTTTTTATTATAGAAAGATATATTTTTGAGTTTTAAATATTCTTATTACCTTAGCAAACCACAGGAGAAACATTTGTTATTTAGCCTCAATAAAAACATGGAATTCCTTTCCCATCTTAAATAAATGATACGTATAAATGTAAAAATTTAAAAATCGAAAACAAAAAACCAAGAGACATTACGTAAGGCTCTGGGAGCCCATGTTAAGATAAAAAATAATCACTCTTTAAAAGACACCCTGAAGAAAATATCATTTGAGAAAAATATTTTAATTTAGGACTATCCCATTAGTAATTAAAAACTTGTATAAAAGAATCTTAATACCAACACCAGCTTTACAAAGCCCCAAACCTAAAACCCCATCATAAATAATCCTATATTGCTCATTAGTCTTTCCACGAAGAAGTTTCAAAGTAAATGTGCATCTGGATTTCTGAGTCCCAGAATCAATAACCTGTCCAGAGAAAATGGGATAGTCAATACAAGAGCCCTACCATACTGAGACCCAATGTGTAACGTGAAGTCCTGCAGGTAATTTAGTAAAATCACTCCTGGTTCATTAAAAAAGAAAAACTATTAATGTATATATGTTATATGTTAAATGATTGGATCTTCTACCATTTATCCTAAGATTTAAACTTTTCTGAGTGAGAAATCTATCATTTTAAGAAAGTAGATTAATATGAATTAAAATGCAATGTTCAATTTTTTTTAAAGTTTTTTAGAGAAGCAGTGCTTCAACACAGTATTTACTAAATTCTTCAAATATTTGATTGAAACTAGAAAAATCATTTGATTTACTCTTTTATTGTGGTTGTCAGTGTTCAAAGTTGACTTTAACACTTAAATGCAGGAAGAGGCAAAAAGCAACTCTGAAGCCACAATTTTCTGCATAGCTGATACTTTACACTATAGTGGCTAAACCAGGGAAGGGTATTATGTCTACAATGAGTCTCCCATTACCTCTCTCTTACGACAAGATGTGTAAAACTCCTGCATCTACTGACATAGTTAAGAAAATGAGCTCTAAAACTACTGCAAATGTTTTAACCACAACTGAAATAAGTTTTATTTATTTCATTTAATAGAAAATACACTATCACTCTTTTTCAGTCTACCTGAACTGACAATCAGTACTGTATTTATTTTATACAAATTTAACTACAACTGTTTTTAATATCTTTTAGTAAGGACTCCTAGAAGACTTCAAAATTTAGAACACTCAATTTTTTTTAAAGAAAGGAAAAACCAAAAGAAAAAAGTTGAGAGTAACATCTGATAATCATTATAGGAACCCTATCTTATAATGAAGCTGGACTGAATGTTTCTCACCAGTACATCATTGCAGATATCTCTTAGCTCGGTCTCAATTTTCTCTCTGTATTCTCGAGCCATCTGCTGTTTTTTCTCAGCACCTTCCGTCTTTTGCTCAATACTTGAGACGACCCTCCAAGATGACCTACGGGCTCCTACAACATTTTTATAAGCAACTGAGAGAAGATTCCTCTCCTCATTGGATAATTCAGCTCCTTGCTCAGTTACGGACTTCATGCAGGCTGCCATGTCATCATATCGCTCAGCCTGCTCGGCCAGTTTGGCCTTCTGCACCAGCTCATTTTTATCCATGACTGGATGCTCTGTAGGGGGGAAAAAAGTAGCATTTAGACATTTTTTTCCATCAAAATGAAAGGCTCAAAATTATACCTTTTGTAAATAACTATTAATACCTCAAACCTCACTGCCTATAGTAGAGTCTTCACACAAGGAATTTAATACCTCACAAAAGTACGACTGACTAGAATGGGGGAGCGAGGCATACTCAGCATTCAGGGGACAAATTTAAAGCCATTAACATAAAGCGAAAGAGAAGCAAAACTATAATTGCACGAAATCACCTTTGTTCAGAAGATTCTAATTTCACATAAAGCCAATGTATATTGGCTCAAAATCCAACCCTTACCTTACCTTGCCAAAATCTCAATTCCAATATCGTAAGTAATCCCAAATTAAGCAGTTGTTTTTTTAGTGAAAGCATTGCTGACGAACATTACAACCTCAACCGTACTTCCAGAATCATGATTCAGGTCAGTTTAATGTAATTCATGGCTTTTTACTTTAATAATACCTACTATTGTTGTCAGAAGTGTTTAAGTTTAAATGTTATCGGTATTACCCCCACGCCAAACCCACTGATCTCTGCAACACTTGCCAGCTGATCACAGCATGACAATTTTCTGGGAGAATGGGCCAAATTGCTTGATTTAAGGCACTGTGAACATAAAACAAGCACCCACAATCGTAGCAGACCCTAAAGTCTCATTTACCTGTACCTTATCACATGCATGGATGCTTAAAAATTACATCTATGAGTTGTGCAACTTCTTTACCATCATATATATAGGAGCACTAAACTGTGTATATTAAGTAAGAGCTTCTAGTGTGAATACTGTTTTCCATGTAACTGTTTCCAGTCTACATGTAGAATTACTGCATTGTTTCTAGTAGTCAAAATTTAATTATCACTTAAGCTGCCTTTACCATAACTTCTCACCTAGCTCTCATTTTAAAGCTCCCTAGACCTTTTCATTTACCCTATACTTTTCCTGAAAGATATCCTTTTGAAAGGTGCTAAAATAGCACAGAGAGATACTAACCCATGACTGATCCCACAAAATAAATTATTTTAAAGATAAATATACAGCCTGAAGTGCTCTATTAAAAGGTGAACAGAAGAGCCAGTGCCCCCTCTGAGAACTGACAACCCAGTATCACAACCTTTACCCTCCCAGGGAAATCCCATAATACTTTTCTTTTAAAGTCAAACCCGAACAGCTTGCTTACTTGCGAGATATACCGTATCAATGCAAACCTATTTAAAATATAAGATCACATACATACCCGCCACCCACACACACACCCTGAAATTACTAATTTCCCCTCGGGAACTCAAAATGCTTTCAGATTAATGGTGCTTCTAACGAAAAATTATCAAACACAAGCACAAAGGTTTGTCTCCCCAGCCCCTCGAGTACGAGGGGAAGTGCAGCAGGCTTCTCAGAGTAACTAGGGCTCCAAGGCCTCGCCTCTGTCTTGCGGCGAGCACTCACCGCACCCATTTAACCCTTCACCGACGTGAGACGTCGAACGAGGTGAAACCAATGCGGACAGACCTTGACTTTCAAGTGCAAACCCTTCTATGCGCGCTATCCGCAGCCACCCTTCCTTGGCTCCGCCCAAGTCCCCGATTCTCCCTCTTTGTCATGGCGGATCTGTGTCAAGGAGCCCAACCTACTGCTGAGCGTTAATTCCCCCCACCAGAGCGAGAGGGAGGAGCAGCGCGCCCCCGCCCAAGCAGGGGGAACGGGGGGGGGGGAGCCGCCCGCCCCGGGGGCAGAGACGCCAGCGCCGCCCGCAGAAGCGGAACCGCGGCCGGCCGGGCGGCGGACACACCCCACTCTCCCACCCGCGTCTCCGCCGCCACCGGACACCGCTGCTGCTCATTTTGTCCAGAAGGACGGACAGCTGCAGCAGGTGGGGGAGGGGGCGAGAGCCACACCCAGGCGGGCTGGGCCGCCGCCGGCTGTTCGGCTCGGCCTCGCCCGCCCCCAAAGGGGCCACGGGCTCAGGAGCGAGCACCGGGACCCTCACGTTCGAGCCCGCCCGGCCGGCGAGCGAGGCGCCAGCCCACCGCCTTCCCCGCCCCCTCCTCTTCTCTACTCCCAGGGGCTCGGAGCCCCCCACTCACCCTGAGGAGAAAAAAACACAAAAAACAAAAAGCCACTCAGCCCCATCCCCCCACCCCACCGAGGAACCCAGGAAATTCGGCCCTAGGTCCCAAGCCAGCCCCACCCCGGAGCCGGCTCCCCATCGGGCCAGAACGAGGCCTCGCCTCGAGTACCTGGCGGGCGCCGCCGGGCCGGCCTCGGCTCGCGGCCGGGTCCCCAGGCCCTGCCCTGCCGTCGCGCCGCCGCCCGGATGGGGGAGGGCTGGGAGCCGCCGCCGCAACGCGGGGCGCGGAGGCTGCGCCGAGGAGCGGGCGGGAGAGGCAGGGGGAGGGGAGGGCGGCGAGGGGAGGGGAGGGCGGCGAGGGGAGGGGAGGGCGGCGAGGGGAGGGGAGGGCGGCGAGGGGAGGGGAGGGGGCGGCCTCACCTGCGCCACTGCAATGCCCGCAGCCGCCGAGCCATTATCTCGGGCGGAAGCGGCGAGCCGGGCGGCCACACGGAAGGGGGCTCTGGGGGCGCCGGGGGGACGGATCGCGCCCCGCGGGGCCTCGGTCACCGCCGGGAGCCGGCGGCCGGGCGGGTCCCTGGGGATCTCGCGTGCCGGTGCCCTTTCCACCCCCGGGGACGAGGACCGGGGGCCGGCGCTTATAGGGGCCAAGGCGTCGATCCGGAAGCAAGTAGCCCGAGGCAGCCCGAGCCGCCTGCCCGAACCCAGCGGAAAAGAAGCCGCCGCCCGTCTCCGCCTGAGGAGACTCCGCCTCAGCCCAGCGCCGCTACCGCCGGGCGAGCGGGGCTGAGGGGCTGCGGAGCGGGGACGGCCCCCGCGCTTTCCGAAGGCAGGTCGGGAAAGGAAGAGGTGGGACGAGGCGGCGGCGGCCCGGTCTCTTACCTGTGTCCGGAGTGGGTGGCGGCGGACGGACGGGCGCTCAGCAGTCTCTGGGCGGCAGCGGCGAGGCTGAGACTCTGTCCGTGGATCTGGCTGCTCACAGGCTACAGCGGCTCCGCAGACACGGGGTTTCCTCCAATCACCAGCCCCGACAGCAGGGGCACCACACGCACGATGACGTCAAACGCTGCTATGGCAACCGTTGATTGGTGCCCACAGCTCTGGGGGCCCAGTGCAACCGCCGCTCCCCAGCGCGCGCGTCCTGCCCGCCCGCGCTAGAGGGCGAGCGGGGGAGCGCGCCGCCTCTCCTGCCACCAGCGCTCCTCCCCGCCCCGCTCAGCTCCCAGCTGCTCTGCTCTTGGGAGAGTGAGCCTGGCCGGGAAGCGCCTTCCTTTTTTCCCCTCCTCTCCACCACTACCTTCCCACCTCCCCTTCTCGAATCCCCCGCAACCTCCACAGGCTCGCTCTTCCTCTGAAGCAGCAAGGAGCTTCCTCCCCACCCCCACCCCCACCCCCACCCCCACCTTAGCTTTCCGTGCGGCCCTTCTGCGCCTGCGCCAGTCCCTCCCTCTAGAAGGGGCTCCGGTTCAGCAACATCCGGGACCTTTCACATCCCCCGCCCCTCTCCGCGCCCAGGCCCGCCCCGCCCTCCGTGCTTCGCGGTGGTGACTGCCTCCTGGGCCGGCCCGGGGCTGGGTTACGCGGGTGGCTCCGCAGCCCTGGCATTGTGATCAAGACTCGGGGGCGGCGGGGGAGGGCGCGGTCAGGCGGCCGGGGAGGGGCGGTGTGGCGCGCTGCCCCGCGCCCCCGCAGCCCGCCGCACCCCGTCGCCGGGCGGGGCCAACCTGAGCGCGCGGCCCCTCCCTCCTCTGCCGCCGCCGCTTTACCTGCTGGCTCGCCGAGAGCGGCCTTAGACCTTTTAAGGCTCGGAATAGAAAGTGAGGAGTCGGGCCCCGCGGATGGGTTGAGTGACGGGAAAGGTTCCCAATCCGAGACTCGGGATCTGTGCGCAGTGACAGCTGCGGGGGGACAATGGAGGCGCGAGGTGGGGCGGGTGGGGCGGGGCTGGCGGGAGGTGAGGCCTGGAAGGAGAGGCCGCTGCTCGGAGAAGCCTGCAGCCCCCGCGGGGAAGCGGCTTGCTTCTTGGGTGGAGGGTTCGGGTGATCGTGGAGGCCTCGGCACGAAGAGAGGCAGAGAGCAGAGGTCGGACGGTACCGACTCGTTTCTTGGAGACTCGATGTTTTCTATCCAAATAAAGCGTCCGCTTGAAGACCTCGTGTTGCAGTGATTTAAACATACAGATTATTGCCTGTTTCCTCCTGGAGCAGGGGGTGAGGGACGTGGTAGTTCCCGGCGCCCCGGTTAACTCAGCGGGCAGTGGAAGAGGGCTGCAGGCAGGGCAAGGAGCAGGGACCCGGAGCCAAGAAGAGGGGGAAAGAGGAGAGCGGATATTGCAGGTGCCATACCAACGGGCCAACCTAAACCGGTAGGGCCTCCACCCAGTCAACTTAAGGAAGTTCAAAGAGACATGCACAGTGTAAAATGCCTCTGCCTCTCCTCCCTTTAAATGTTGGAGCTAAGATGGGCTGGGATGACCTGCAAAACCAGTTGCAAATCTCACCTAGAGTTTATGGTTAGCAATGAGAGCTCAGAACTCTGCCGACTATCCTTGGCAAACTCCATTTTGGTCTTACTGATTTTTCCAACATATCCTTTTAAAAAATCCTTTCATCCTAATAAGTGTACTCTTTAATGCCCATCCTTTTATTTCCCCCGTCTCCCATCTACCTCCCCCATGGTAACTCTCAGTTTGTTGTTTTCTGTAGTCAAGAGTGGGTTTCTTGGTTGGTCTCTTCCCCCCCCCCCCCCCAACATATCTTTATTGAGCATCTAGTAGGGGGCCTGCCTTAAGGCACAACTGACAAAGAAGACTCACAAAACAGTTCAGCCTCAAGTTGTGCAGAGGATTGAATTTATCACCAGCAGACACATAAAATCTTTCCTCACTCTTCCAGCTCCTTGTCTGTTCTGTATGTTGTTGGACACACTGTTTCTGCCACAGACCATTTTACAAATTAGTTTTGCCTGAGGTTCCAGCTGGCATTTAGATAGTAAAGTATAAACCCAGAAGAGAGTTTTCCAGTGGCCGGTTCAGTTCAGGGTGTTTTATTTTCTCCCAATTTTCTGCATCAGAGCAGATTCATACTAGACTTAATGGATGAACAAATTGATCAGGGTTATTTTTTCTGAGACATTAGAATCATGGTACTTTGACTCCCAAGTAAATTTTTTCAGAGAGTGACTCACTTAAAATAATATTTCAACACCCTTCCCTTTTAAAAATTTGTCTTTGGTTTTCTGCTAGACGCGGCACCAGAAATTTGACAGAAATTAGGGGTGCCTGGCTGGCTCAGTCTGAAGAGCATATAACTCTTGATCTCCAGGTAATGAGCTCAAGCCCCATGTGGGGTACAGTGATTACTTAAATAAATAAAACTTTTTTAAAAAAGAAGATATTAAATAATAAAAAATAAAAAAAGATATTAAATCTTACTTAAAATGGAAGTTGTTTCTCTAATCTCAATTGTGTCTAGATAGAATATATGCCTTTTTGTTTTAGAGGACATTTAGGGATCTCTCTGCACCAATAAATTGTGGATTTGCTTTAGGAAACAGTTAAATTAGGTGTTTGCTTCTTGTTTTAACTAACAAGGCATGTGTGTGTGAAACAATAGGAATTACTGGATTTTACATACTCAAGGAATTTGAGCTCATGAAATAAAGGTGTAATAAGGTTGCAGGGAAACAAGAATAGAGAAAGTCATGAAGGCCCCACGTGATATTTTGAGGAATAGGAACATAATGGCAAGGATAATGGCAAAACAATAAAGAGGCCCTATGAACTTGAACTAAGGAAAACTACTCAGAGAATTTCATGTAGCCTCACCTGTTTTATTTTCTTCCCTGCTCAACTTTGTTGCTTCAGCCAACTTGCTCAACCTTCTATGCCTTAATTGCCACATCAATAAAATACTGGTAATAAAAACACTTAACTTGTCAAGTGGTGTTGAGGATTAAATGCAATTTTCTATATATGTAATATATAAGATATAGGTATCTTATATAAGTAATTATAATTATGTAGGACCTATCTTATTACATAATTATAAGAGATATACAAGTAATTATAATCATATATATAGCTTAGCAACATTCCTTGCACAAAATAATTGAACTATGATTATTCATTTATAAGTGGACATATCTGATGTCTCTACTGTTCAAAGAGTTGTGAAGATAAAATGAATGATATATTTGAAATGTCCTTAAAAAGTGAGGGCACCTGGGTGGTACAATCAGTTAAGTGTCTGACTTTTGGTTTCTGCACAGGTCGTGATCTTAAGATCGTGAGATTGAGCCCCTTGTCGGACTCTGCTCAAGGTACACCCTGCTTGAGATTCTCCCTCTCCCAATGCCCCTACCAGTTGTGCTTTCTCTCTCAAATAAATAAATAAAAATCTTTTTTTTAAAAAGTGGGATATAAAGATGTTCCCTCTGGAAACACAAGCTTGTGTTAGTTTGTTAGCACTAATGAGACTTAAGGGATAAGACAATAAATAGGCTCCACTCACCTACAAGGGACAAGTCATGACCTCTTCAGATCTATGCTATACATTAAAATAAGAGTTCAGGGGAATTTGCAAAGGTGCATTATTCAAATTGGAAAAACCTCAAAAGATGTACTCTACTGATGAAACAGCAGTTACATGATCTTTTAAGTTTAATTACAATTTGGTCAGGTTATAATCTCTAACTTTATGATTTAATTGGAGAAATGCAGCATAGTGCAGCGGGCTTTGGAATCAGAATTGGGTACAAATCTTGGTTTGTCTATAAGAGCTATGTGACCTTAGGCTACATTGGACATACTAATACCCAATTCCATCAGATTATTGCAAGCATTAAGTAGAAAGTAAGGAGAGAGCTCCACATAGTGCTCTAGATCACAATTACCTATTGTTGGAATAATCTGGAGTTTGTGGCAGAGACAAACTAGTTAGTTCTTCACCAAACCCATTCTGCTCTATCAGAGCCACGCTGGATTCCATGGCATGGGTCTCCCTTGCTGTTCTGTGTGGCCATGTGAGTAAGCACTAACTAATGTTATATAACCAAAGTGATATGGTCCACTTGTAAGCCTGTGCCATAAAATCTTCTGATTTGAACCTCTGTTCAGTCCCTGAAAAGAACTGTCTCTGCCAAGTGAATCGAGAGGATCTCAAGGCTTTAGAGGAGAGTGGGAACATGAAATGAAAGGAGCTGAATCTCTGAAAACCTATTCCCTGATCATTTTAGACTTTATTGAGGGATAACTTCTCATTTTTAAGCCATTGAGATTTAGGTTTATCTCTTGTAACAGCTATCACTATAATACCTGTAAATGCCATTGGCAGTCCAAAGCATGGGAAACATTAAAAAAGAAAAGGAAAGGAAAAAAAAAGGGAGGAAAAAGAAATGAAGTTAAGGGAGTAAGTAAAAGTAGCATTTCCTCTCAATTCTAAATCAAACTGATAATCTCACTACTCTTTTTTTAAAAATTTACTATTTACATACAAAAAAATGAAAAATAAAGCTACCATACGATCCAGTAATCACACCACTGGATATTTACCCAAAGAATACAAAAACACTAATTTGAAATCATATATGCACCCCTATGTTAATTGCAGCATTATTTACAATAACCAAGATATGGAACCAACCCAAGTAGCCATAGATAAATGAATGGAGGAAAAAGAAGTGGATTCAAGAAGGGATGTTACTTAGCCATAAAGGAGAATAAAATCCTCCCATTTACAGCAACATAGATGAATCTAGAGTGTGTAATGCTAAGCAAAATAAATCAGAGAAAAACAAATACCATATGATTTCACTCATGTGGAATTTAAGAAACACAACAGGAGGGACACCTGGGTGGCTCAGTGGTTGAGCTTCTGCCTTTGGCTCAGAGCGTGATCCCAGAGTTCCGGGATCAAGTCTCGCATCGGGCTCCCTGCACGGAGCCTGTTTCTCCCTCTGCCTGTGTCTCTGCCTCTCTGTGTCTCTCATGAATAAATAAAAATCTTTTTTTTTTTTTTAAGTAAAATCTCACTGGAGACAAGAAAGCATTAAAATAGACTCTGTTGGGGATCCCTGGGTGGTGCAGCGGTTTAGCGCCTGCCTTTGGCCCAGGGCGCGATCCTGGAGACCCAGATCGAATTCAACGTCGGGCTCCCGGTGCATGGAGCCTCCTTCTCCCTCTGCCTATGTCTCTGCCTCTCTCTCTCTCTCTCTCACTGTGTGCCTATCATAAATAAATAAAATAAAATAAATTAAAAAAAATAGACTCTGTTGATAATCAAATCATTAATTTATAGCTTGAGTATGAGGTTTTTTTCAGGGAAACTTCCTCACCTTTCTATGGATAGTGCTTACAGCTCAGATTCAAACACAACTAGCTGTTACTTCACTGTGCTTCACTGTTACTGCATTTGGTGTCGATGTCTGTCCTGATACTATGGGCTCTTTCAGGGAGGGACCATGATCTACACATTTTTATCCCTAGTGAGCAACTTAACCCCTAACCTGTGAGTCCTCATTAAGTGCTTGATGAATGTATGAAATGAGAGCTCAAAATTAGTTTGGTTCTGTTAACATTTTTGTTTTTTTTAAATCATTGCGCAGAAAACCCCATCTATGACTAAAATATCATGGAACATAGGGCTAGAGTGTGGGATGTGAGGCTAGAGTTAAAAGTATGGGTTGAAAAAATAATTTTTTTTAAGAAAAACAAAGCTAAAGTAATAGGCAAAGGAATGAGGATGACATCAAGAGTAAATTAATTAATTTATTTAGTTCAAGTTTTATTTTCATTCCAGTATAATTAACATATGGTATTAAATTAGTTTAAGGTATATCTACTTGGATAACATACATTTTTAAAATTAATTTTACTTTTTTTTTTAAGATTTTATTTTATTTATTCATGAGAGACCAGAGAGTCAGAGACACAGGCAGAGGGAGAAGCAGGCTCCCGGCAGGGAGCCCCATTCGGGACTTGATCCCAAGACTCCAGGATCACACCCTGGGCTGATGGCGGCCCTAAACCCCTGAGCCATCCGGGCTGCTCAATAAATAAAATCTTTAAGAAAAAAAAAGAGGGATCCCTGAGTGGCTCAGTGAGTTTAGTGCCTGCCTTCTGCTGGCCTGGGGCATGATCCTGGAGTCCCAGAATCAGGTCCCACGTCTGGCTCACTGCATGGGGCCTGCTTTTCCTTCTGCCTGTGTCTCTGCCCCTCTCTGTATCTCTCATGAATAAATAAATAAAATCTTTATAAGAAACAAACAAACAAACAAAGAGAGGGGAAAAGTGACTAAAAAAAAAAAAAACAAACAACCAGACTCTTAACTGTATAGAACAGAGGGTTCCCAGAAGGGAGATGGATGGGGGGATGGGTAAAATAGGTTAAGAGGATTAAGAGTACACTTACCTTGTTTTTTTTCATTAATTTTTTTAAAGTAATATTTATGCCTAGTGTGGGAATCAAACTTATGACCCCAAGATTAAGAGTCACATGCCCTACTGACTGAGCCAGCCAGGTGCCCCAAAAGTACACTTATCTTAATGAGAACTGAGCACATTTTAGAATTGTTCAATCACTATATTGTACACCTGAAACTAATTTTTTTCAGCCCATACCTTTTAACTCTAGCCTCACATCCCACACTCTAGCCCTATGTTCCATGATATTTTAGTCATAGATGGGGTTTTCTGCGCAATGATTTAAAAAAAACAAAAATGTTAACAGAACCAAACTAATTTTGAGCTCTCATTTCATACATTCATCAAGCACTTAATGAGGACTCACAGGTTAGGGGTTAAGTTGCTCACTAGGGATAAAAATGTGTAGATCATGGTCCCTCCCTGAAAGAGCCCATAGTATCAGGACAGACATCGACACCAAATGCAGTAACAGTGAAGCACAGTGAAGTAACAGCTAGTTGTGTTTGAATCTGAGCTGTAAGCACTATCCATAGAAAGGTGAGGAAGTTTCCCTGAAAAAAAACTCATACTCAAGCTATAAATTACTGATTTGATTATCAACAGAGTCTATTTTAATGCTTTCTTGTCTCCAATGAGACGTTTAATTCCCCAGTGAAATTTTTCGTTTCCTTGAATTCTTAATTGGTAGGTCACTATATGATAAACATCATGTCTCCTTGCATTCTATTAAGGACACAGACTTTTTCTAGAGTATTCTTTTCCTATAGTAAGTTACTTTAGATATATGCTCTTCATTGGAATCTTCAGTTAGTGCTCTGTTTCCTTGAACTGTAGAATTTTTGGTTACTTTTATGTTGTGGTGATGATTGTTTTCCTATTACATGTCAATGAGGGAAGTTCCTTCCAGTCTGAGTTGGCCAACTGATAGATGAAATTTCCTCTGCTTCTCTTTACCATCCTCTTGAGAACTGTTAGGTCTTAAGTTGTAGGAAGGTGCAAAGACATGCCCCTTTGGTGAAAACCTAGAATCCAGGAGATGTTTACATTTACCACCTGTTGAGTAGCCACCATGGCAAGATCTTATCCTGACTCACTGTCCAGTTGATTGCAATGAGCAAAACTTATGTTGTCAAGAATCAGAGGCTATCTGTGGTTGTTTTGTTTTGTTTTTCCTGTGGTTGTTTTTTAATGAGCTGTGATAAATGTAAAAACTACAAGCATGGATACTATGGGCTCTTACTGTGATTCCATATGTTCCTTTGTCTGCAACTCCTTATTCCTGGGGCCAATCCATCACATTTTAGGACCAGCCACCTCTGCCTCCCTAGCCCTCTGTACTTTTGTTGTGCCTTCTTTGGGGACTTGTAGATTCTGACTGAATAACAGTTTGAAGGCTTAACTTCTACCTAGCAACTCTGCTCTTCTTTTTTCAAACATTTTTTTGAATTTTTATTTTAAGTAGGCTTTACACTTAACATGGGGTTTGTACTCACAACCCCTGAGATTAAGAGTCACATGCTTGGGACGCCTGGGTGGCTCAGCGGTTGAGTGCCTGCCTTCAGCCCAGGGCATGATCCTGGAATCCCAGATCAAATCCCACATCGGGCTCCCTGCATGGAGCCTGTTTCTCTCTCTCTGCCTATGTCTCTGCCTCCCTTTCTCTCTCTGTGTCTCTCATGAATAAATAAATAAAATCTTAAAAAAAAAAAAAGAGTCACGTGCTCTACCTACTGAGCCAGCTAGAAACCCCTGTTCTTCTTTTTCAGAGGATAGATGATCCATGATAAAGTTTCTAGGTTTAGCTTTCCGTACTGTAAGTGAAAATTCCTTTTGTTAATGGTTGACTCCTATTTTTCACAAACTCTTTCATGGCATTTTAATGGGAAGTTGAATCTTAGCTTGACACGATTTTTAACATCTGTAAGTCTCCAGTCAATTGTGTATACATACACACACACACACACACACACACACACACACAATTTTATTTTAAAAAGAGCCAACAGGCCCCAAATAGAGTCAATTGTACTAAGCCCAGGTCACTAAACCAAGACTCAATCCCTAATGTAATTGCATTTTCTCTCTCTCTCTTTTTTTTTTAAGAATTTATTTACTTAATCATGAGAGACAGAGAGAGAGAGAGGCAGAGACATAAACAGAGGGAGAAGCAGGCTCCATACAGGAAGCCCAATGCAGGACTTGATCCTGGGATTCCAGGATCAGGCCCTGGGCCAAAGGCAGAAGCTCAACTGCTGAGCCACCCAGGCATCCCTGTAGTTGCATATTCAACTTTTCCCGAGAATGTAATCTTACCAGTCAGTCTAGAATTTCCTGGTCAGTACTACTGAGGGAATCCACCTGATAGACCCCTGCCCTATCCCCAAAAGGAAGGTGACCTTGTCTGAAACAGCAGACTCTTTGCTTCTAACCCCCTTTTGTTTTATCCCTTCCTCTCTGCCTAGGAAAGTCTTTCATTTTGTAGAGTTCAGTGGAGCTTCTTTCTTTCTTTTTTTTTTCTTTAATTTTTTATAAAGATTTTATTTATTTGACAGAGAGAGCACAAGCAGGGAATTATAGGCAGAAGCAGGCTCCCCGCTGAGCAGAGAACACTATGAGATATGGGAGCTCAATCCCAGGACTCTGGAACCATGACCTGAGCCAAAGGCAGATGCTCAACTGAGTGAGCCACCCAGGAGCCCCTGGAGCTTCTTTCTATATGCTAGATAGGGTGCTACCCAATTCATGAATTGTTGAATAAAGTCAATTGGATCTTTAAAATTTACTCAATTAAATTGTGTTTTGATTTATTTTTTATTTTTTTAAAATATTTTATTTATTTATTTATGAGAGAGAGAGAGAGAGAGAGATGCAGAGACACAGGCAGAGGGAGAAGCAGGCTCCATGCAGGGGACCCGATGTTGGACTCGATCCCGGGTCTTCAGGACCAGGCCCTGGGCTGAAGGCGGTGCTAAACCGCTGAGCCACCCGGCCTGCCCCAAATTGTGTTTTTAAATATACATGTATAGGTTTTTTTTTTTTACATATAGTTAGTAGAATTTTTTTTAATTGCAGTTTTACATTCACAGCACAATGGAGAGGAAAGTACAGAGATTTCCCATATACTCATGCTCCAATTCATGCACAGCTCCAATTCATGCACAGCCTCCTCTGTTTTCAGCATCTCATACCAGAGTAGTATATCTGTTAAAATTCATAAAATTGCTTTGTTAAAATTGAATGGTATATTTTTGTCAAAATATATTCACAAATCATTATCAGCCAAACTCCAAAGTTTACATTACGGTTCACTCTTGGTGTTATACATCCTATGGGTTTTGACAAACGTATAATGACATGTGCACTTACAGTAACATACAAATAATGTCATAGCATATATGCACACCATACAGCATCACACAGAAACCTATGCCCTGCCTGTTCATCTCTCCTTCTTATCCAATGGCAACCACTGATCTTTATATTGTTTCCATAGTTTTGTTTTCCAGAGTGTCATAGAGTTGCAATAATAGGGTATGTAGCCTTTTCACATTGGCTTCTTTCCTTAGTAATATGCATTTAAGATTCCTCTATGTCAGGACGCCTGAGTGGTTCAGTGGTTGAGCATCTGCCTTCGGCTCAGGATGTGATCCTGGAGACCCAGGATAGAGTCTCGCATCGGGCTCCCTTTGAGAAGCCTGCTTCTCCCTCTGCCTGTGTCTCTACCTCTCTCTCTCTCTCTGTGTCTCTCAGGGGAAAAAAAAATAATACAGATTCCTCCAAGTCTTCTCATGGCTTTCCTTCATAGCTTTTTATTTCTTCTTAGTGCTAAATAATATTCCATTATCTGGATGTACCACAGTTTATTTACTTTTGTTTCCAGGTTTTGCCAATTATGAATAAAACTCATCTACTCTGGAGAAATACCAAGGAACACCATTGCTGTATCATATAATAAAAGTGTGTTTAGTTCTATAAGAAACTGCCAAACTGTCTTTCACAGAGACTATATTATTTTGCATTCCCACCAACAATGAATGAGAAGTCCTGTTGCTCCACATCCTTGTCAGCATTTCATGTAGTCATTGTTCTGGATTTTGGTCATTCTATTTTTTTTTTAAGATTTTATTTATTTATGCATGAGAGATGCAGAGAGAGAGGCAGAGGGAGAAGCAGGTTCCCCATAGGGAGCCTAATGTGGAACTCAATCCCAGTACCCCGGGATCAAGACCTGAGCAAAAGGCAGACTCAGGAGCCACTCAGGCTTCCCAATTATGGCCATTCTAATTTTGGCCATAGTGGTATCTTGGTCTTCGGCTTCGTTGTTGTTGTTTTTCTCACTGCTTTTTGAGTTTGCATTTCCCTGATGAGATATGATGTGGAGCATCTTATATGCTTATTTGCCATCTGTATATCTTCTTTGATGTGGTGTCTTTTAAAGTCTTTGGTCCACTTTTTAATCTGGTTGGTTGTTTTCTGACTGTTAAGTTTTAAGAGTTCTTTGTGTATTTTTGGATAACAGTCCTTTATCAGATATGTATTTTGTAAATATTTTCTCTTGTATCTAGCTTGTCTTCTCATTCTCTTGACCTGTTAAGTATTTTAATGTATCATAGAGTCACATTTTATAAAAACAAAGGTAAATATTTTAATTTGATGTTATGTATTAGAAGAGCTTTTGGAAGTTACCACTGAGATTAGTGGTGCAAAAAATGAAGATGCTTGCTTAGAATACGTACCAGGAATTTTGTCTGAATTCAGGAGTCATTTAATATGAGAGGCACTCATATGCACAAAGAAAAATGAAAAAAATACAGGTCCTATCATGTTTGTTCATCCAGTGGAGCTTGTCACTAGTTGACAATGGCTTAAGGAACGTAAAGGCTGCTGGGAGCTCACAGTTTCAAAAGTGCATAATTTACAATTCAGAAGTGATCAGTGGCAATCATGGAGTAAAAGGTCAGAGAAATAATTTTTTGCTTTCTGACATGTATTTCGGTCCTGGAGTACCCAAGAATAAGCAAAGGGAACATTTGGAATTCATTAAGGATTTAAAATACAATAAGAATGCATATATATCAGAAGATACTTTTAAAAAAAAATTCCCCCCTCTAGTAAAACAGGCATCTGGAAAAGGAATCAAGGGCAATGTGAATTTCTGGCAGTTTTCCCAGAACCTGATATAAAATTTTTCCTGGACCTAAGAGCAGAATTTTTGTTTTCTAGTTCTCCTGGTCTTCCTCTGGGGCAATTGCTCTCAACTTGAAATTATTTTTAGGAGGAGTTCACACACTTTCTTGGCCATGAAATCCTCAGGATCCCTGAAATATTTCAATATTTCAGCAACTTAATAGGAAATTTACACCAAATCCACTCTCTAGGACATAAGATGGTTATTCTGGGTAAGTCAGATGTGTGTTTTTGACATGACTAAGTTTCATACAGTTAATGCCCCACTTATTTGTTAAACATTGACTTTTTTTCAGTCAGGCTAATATATAGTTAGTAGGCTTCAGGCTTGAACAATTAAAAAATGAATAAGTAACAACTAGAGGAACATTTGAATTGGTAAGCGATCAGTGGAAGGAAAGGAAACAGGAGTAGAACTATTACTCTAAACCACCATTTGTTAAAAGATCTATCTAAGCAGTTTATAAGAAGAGGTCACCTTCCTTTTGTGACTTTTCCTATCACAGCAGCACAGCTAGCAATAGCTTATGCATGGAAACAGCATAAATAAGTCAAAATGTATCAGCTAGGCAGCATCTGTAGATAGGAGAGGGTAAGGATTAAAAACAGTACAAAGGTCAAGCTTTAGAAAGAACAATTAACCCTGAGCTGCTGACAAAAAAAGACTTGATTGTTTTATTGGACTGAATTGAGAGTCAGAGGTCAGGGAGAAGGAGAAGTGGGTGTTGTACTTGACCAAGAATAAAGGGAATGTTAAACTCAGAGAAAGCATTTAATGTCTTCTGCATAGATGGAGAGCTTGTAGCATGATGAGGCCTTGGTTGTGATATCCCACTGTTCTCCTTTGCTGAAACTTATCAATGGCCTTTCTAGAAGGGCAAGTAAATATTATCAGGACCAGGGGATTCTGGAATGTCAGTGAGACATACAACATTGACCATGGATAGCTTTCATCATCTTTGGGAAAACAGAACATTATCGATGGATCTGGATTCTGGAAAGACCACATTTATTCTTTTTATTCTTTCATTCATTCTTGAACAGATGTTTATTGAATAGCTTTTTTTTTTTTTTTTTAACATTTATTTATTTATTTGAGAGAGAGCCAGAGCACCAGCAGGAGGGTCAGAAGGAGAGGGAGAAAGAATCTGAAACATATTCTGTGCTGAGCACGGTGCCTGACTTTTGGGGCTCCACTTCACAATCCTGAGATCATGACCTGAGTCGAAACCAAGAGTCCGTTGCCTAACTGACCATGTCACCCAGGCACCCCTGAATAGCTCTTTAAATATCAGATATAACCTGCTAAGAGTGGAAAGATGGAAACAAAAAAGAATCTTCTGGATCACAATGGAGTCATATTTTAGTGGAAAAGATACATATGTTCTGTTAGCCACATTCTTATAAATAATTGGTGAAGACTGGAAGAATGGAAGGAAGAGGAACAAATGGGATTTTATAAGAAGAGAATAGCATTTTGGAGATTACCAATACTACTACATATGAATAATAACACGAATGAATGAAATTCACCAATGAACACATTCTCAGTATTTATCTAAATCCAGAAATTCCAGGAACTGTTTCTCTACTAATTAAAGCTGAGTAAGTATTCTTTATGTTGGTTTCTCTGCAAGGAATCCTGATAGAGATTTGGTTACTGATGAAATGAAATAAGGAAGAAAAGGAGAAGTGAGACAAGATGTGGATAATCCAATTATGTATAAACACTGAAAATAAATGGGACATTGTGATTTTTGAAATATTTATCTTGATTCAGGGGACAGATTCAAGACATTTAAAGGGCCACTAAAATTCAAATATCGGGGTGCCTGGGTGGCTCAGTTGGTTAAGCATCTGCCTTTGGCTCAGGTCATGGTCCCATGGTCCCAGGTCCCAGGGTCCCAGGGTCCTGGGATTAAGATATTTTGCTGAGCTGGAAGTTTGCTTCTCTCTCTCCCTCTCCCTCTGCCCCTCCACCACTCATGCACACACACACACATGTGCTCTCTCTCTCAAATAAATGAATAAAATATTTTAAAACATAAAATAAAATTCAAATATCATCTTCAAGTCTATTTCTGAAAAAAATATCCAAATAAAGATTATATACAACAAAACCTAATATTTTATAAAAGCCAAAATTTAATCCCTTGTTTCTTAGATCATTTCCATAGAATTAAAAAAAAAAACACAGGTATACTTAAAAACTACATATCAATAATAATGATGTGGGAAACAAAGAAAAAAGAAAAAAAAAAACATTTCCTTACTGCCCACAGTCCATTGACAAGTTCTTCAAATACCATAGGGACCTTACCCTGGGAGCTCAGCTGCCTTGATGTTGACACTTTGCTAAAGGCAAAAGATAATCTTAGCCTGACCCCCAGGATCCTATAAGTCTTCAACATGTAAAAATTCCTTTGGAAGGGGAGCCTGGGTAGCTTAGTTGGTTAAGCACTGGACTCTTGATTTAGGCTCAGGTCATCATCTCAGCGTCCTAGAGATCCAGCCCCTGTCAGGCTCTGTGCTCAGAAAGACATCTGCTTCTCTCCCCCTTTCTCTCCCAATCTACTCCCAATCTACTCTATTTATTATATAAAATAAATAAAATAAAAAAAATAAAAATTCTGGAAACTTCTTTTATCTCTACCCCCAGGATACACGTTAGGAATCATCCTTTAAGCATATGGCCCACTGATACACATCTGAAGGATCTCATAATCATTTACTAAAAACTAATAAATGACCTTTTCCTAACAGTAGCTAGCTAGCCCCCTCAGGGTCCTGGAAACCTTGTTTCCAAAATAGCTTGGAGGCCTGTGCTTTCCCTAACTCCCTTCCCAACTTGAAAGTACTTAATAGGCCTCTCCTCATGACCCCTATGCTGTTCTTTCTGCCCATGGTTCCTGTCCCCGTGCTGTAATAGAACCACCTTTTTGCACTGAAAACATTTCAACAATTTTTCCTTTGCTGTCGGCTCTGAACCCCAACCTTCAAACCACATCAATAATAGTTTTTTTTTTCAAAGGTAATCTCTATGCTGAACATGAGGCTTGAACTCACTACCCCAAAATCAAGCATTGTGCATTCCACTGACTGAGCCAGCCTGTGCCCCAATAATAAGGGTTTTTTAATTGCTACTAAAAATGAGGCTTTTTTTTCTAACAATGTGTCTTTATCTTAATAATTTAGCACCTAGCACAGTTTCTTGAAAAAAATATTTCTATGTTATTTCTATGTTTACTGAATGAGTGACACCTCAATTAATGAGTGTTGGGTGTTTTTAGAAATTTTATAGAAAAATTGTATTTCTTGTTCAGAGCTTTCAAGATGACAAAGGCTTGAGAACCTTTAAGAAGAAAATGTAGGGATCCTTGGGTGGCTCAGTGGTTTAACACCTGCCTTCGGCCCAGGGCGTGATCCTGGAGACCCAGGATCAAGTCCCACATTGGGCTCCCTGCATGGAGCCTCTTCTCCCTCTGCCTGTGTCTCTGGCTTTCATTCTCTGTGTCTCTCATGAATGGATAAATAAAATCTTAAAAAAAAAAGAAAAAGAAAAAGAAGAAGAAGAAGAAAATGTAAATGTGGCTTGTGGAGTCTGTAAGTTTTGTCCAAACTTAGTAATACCAATACTAATTAATATTTTTTCTTAGTAATATCAATACAATTTTTTTGTATTTTTTTTCTTAGTAATAGCAATACAATTTCTAATATCCAGTAGACACAGTGCTACCCGGAATAAAGACCATATTTCTCACTGCCCACTCAGCAAGATGAACCTTGTAAATTAAGTGATAAGTGATAGCCAAGAGGAAAAGAAGAGGTTTCATGTGAGATTCCTGGCAAGTGTCCCTAAAAGAAAGGATGCCCACTGCTCTGTCCCCTTCCTTTTTTTTTTTAAGATTTTATTTATTCATGAGAGACAGAGAGACAGAGAGAGAGAGAGAGAGAGGCAGAGACACAGGCAGAGGGAGAAGCAGGCTCCATGCAGGGAGCCCGATGCGGGACTCGATCCCAGGACCTCAGGATCATGCCCTGGGCTGGAGGCAGGTGCCAAACCACTGAACCACCCAGGGATCTCTTGTTCCTTCTCTTTCTTGATGGCCAGAATGTGGACCTAAGGAGGGTTCAGGCAGCCAACTTGGACTGAGGTGGAATTCTAAGGAAAGAACAGCAAAGCACAGGTGGCTTGCGGCTCTCACAACATGTGGGAACTATGGTACTAGCCCTAATCAGCATTTTTGTTATTGTTGTTAATGAGTAGAACCTTATAATTACCCACTGATAATTTGGGGTTTATGTCATTGAAGTCAAGCCTAATCCTAACCAATAATGATATAAATAGCCCTAAAATGGTTACCTATTCTATATACTTGTCATGGATACTACGCCTCAAGGTTGAAATTCATCTTCTTTTGCCTTTTTTTTTTTTTTTTGGCTATAGATGTCCAATTGATCTAGAACCATTTTTTGGAAAGGCTATCCTTCTTCCATTGAATTTCTTTTGTACTTTTGCCAAAAATCAGTTGGGCATATTAGTATGGGTCTATATAGTTCATTCTCTTTATTACTGAATAGTATTTCATGTATGGACATACTAAATATCTTTATTCATTCACTGGATTTTGGACGTTTGGTTGTTGTCTTTGTTTTCATTTTTGCTTTTGCTTTTGGCTGTTTGGAATAAAGCTGCTGGGAACACATACCAGTTTTTATGTGGACAGATGCTTTTTTTTCTCTTGGATAAATATCTACGAGTGGAATTGTAGGGTTGTATGGTAAATATATGTTTAATTTTGTAAGAAATTGGTACGCCTGTATGGCTCAGCGGTTGAGCGTCTGCCTTTGGCTCAGGGCGTGATCCCAGAGTTCCGGGATTGAGTCCCACATTGGGCTCCCTGCATGGAGCCTGTTTCTCTCTCTGCCTGTCTCTGCCTCTCTCTGTGTGTCTCGCATGAATAAATAAAATCTTTTAAAAATTTTTATAAGACATTGTCACACTGTTTTCCAAAGTGGCTGTACTATTTTACATCCCCAAAAGCAAGGTGAGAGCTCCAGTTCTTCTACATCCTTGTCAAACCTTAGTATTATTGTCATTCTCTTTGATTATAGTCACTCTAGTGGGTGTGTAGTGCTATCTCATTGTGGTTTAAAAAATTTTTTTTTAAATTTTTTATTTATTTATGATAGTCACAGAGAGAGAGAGAGAGGCAGAGACACAGGCGGAGGGAGAAGCAGGCTCCATGCACCGGGAGCCTGATGTGGGATTCGATCCCGGGTCTACCAGGATCGCACCCTGGGCCAAAGGCAGGCGCCAAACCGCTGCGCCACCCAGGTATCCCACTCATTGTGGTTTTAAAATGCATTTCCCTAAATGACAGATGATGTTAGGCATTTTTTTTAATGTACATCTTAACCTTTTTTCTCATTTTTAAATTTTTTGCTCTTACTAGTTTTGTTTCTATAAAACACCAAATAAGTGTTTTTTTTTAACCTTTTTTCTCATTTTTAAATTTTTTGGTCTTACTAGTTTTGTTTCTATAAAACACCAAATAAGTGTTTTGTTTTTGTTTTTGTTTTTGTTTTCCCAAATAAGTGTTATGAGGGAGCTTACCTTCAAAGAAAACTTGAAGTAGTCCTTCCCACGTTCAAAGAATCCTAGGTCTTTCAGAAAACAAAAGTTGCTTCTCATTGAAAAGAGAGAAAGAAAGAGAAAACTATTGTAATTTATCTGGTGTATATACTTGGATTTCCACGTGCAGTACTAAGTTGTTTAAAGAAGGATATATAACTGAAAAAACATAGTGCTTACTGCTCATTCTTTGGTGACTTAAAGTAAATGTGATGTTTTGTTGGTCATACTACTAACTAAATGTTGAAGGAGTTAACTGCTTTAAGCCAGTGTTTTAGCATTTTAGTGAATAACTCTTCTTGTAATTTTTCATACCATTCTTTTTTCTAACTTTGAAAAGCCTGTGTTGCAAAAGATGTGTGTTGGGACATGCTTTTCTCTTTGTGGCAATAAATGCCACAAATCCATAAGGTGATGGCACTGGAGAGGGATGGAGGAAAGTGGAGTTTTCCATCTTGCTTTTCATTTCAATCCAGTAGATTAAAGACTGGTAGTAGATTTGAGACCAGGGTCCACCAGGCACTACAAGATATGATGCCAACCCAGGAGTACAAGTTAATCACACTGTAAAAAGTGTTAACATACTGGCCAAAACAGAGGGCAATTGTCTACTTTCACTGCTATAAATCAACCATTAAAGCACATTTCACTAAAATAAAGAATTCTTCAGGCATCAACCTCTTTGGTAGTGAAATGTGCTGCCTCAAAGACTGTAGGTTTCCCATCATTGGAAATATTCCCACAAATGTTGCATAACATCTGACAGGAACGATGTGGAAGTCTACAATTGGTTAGATTGTTTAAAATATCTTAATTTTATTTACAGGTTAATTTGATTGCATCACAACTCTTAGAGGCAGTTGGCATAGTAAGAAGAATGGGGTATAGGACAGCCCCGGTGGCCTAGCGATTTAGCACAGCCTGCAGCCCAGGGTGTGATCCTGGAGATTTGGGATTGAGCCCCACATCGGGCTCCCTATATGGAGCCTGCTTCTCCCTCTGCCTGTGTTTCTGACTCTCACTCTCTGTCATTAATAAATAAATAAAATCTTTAAAAAACAACAACAAAAAAAAAGAAGAGTGGGGTATGGAGTCACTTGCCTTCTCTCTGACCTTCTGAACCTTAGTTTCTTCATCTATAAAATGGAGACAGTAGTACCAGATATAACATGAAAATTAGTGTTTTGTGAACAAAATGTCTGCCCATATGCTTGGTTCATAGTAGAGGGTCAATCAATAATAACTCTTATTCTTATATTTCAGTCTTCCTAGTCTATAGCTTAACTACTTAAACATTAGAAGTGATCATTGTGAAAAGGTTTTTATTTTAAGGTTACATTTTGTTATAGGTCATTTTCATTAATTGGACACTTACCATGTGCCAAGTTGTGTGCTAAGTGCTTTACATATGAATTCTCATAAAACTAATATGAAGGGATGCCTGGGTGGCTCAGCAGTTGAGCGTCTGCCTTTGGTTCAGGGCATGACCCCGGATTCCTGAGTTGGAGTCCCACATCAAGCTCCCTGCATTGAACTGGCTTCTCCCTCTGCCTGTGTCTCTGCCTCTCTTTCTGTGTCTCTCATGAATAAATAAATAAAATCTTAAAAAAAAAACTAATATGAAGTAGGTTTCTTTATTCTTATTTTACAGAAAACAGAGACACACAAAATTGAAGTAACTCACTCAAGAGTCTTCAGTTAGTAAGAGGCAGCACTGGAATCCAAACAAAGCCAGATTCTGACATGGTATGTTAACCACTATGGTCCCCTGCCTCCCATCATTATTTGTACCTGTTTTCTAAGCTTGAACTACTCTAAAACTCGCTTTGCCCTTAAACCTGCCCTCAGCTATGTTTGCAGATATCATTGCATATATTATCCTATAAACTTATTGGAATCTAACATGTATAAATGTGGACAATATGTGATCTGTTACGCATACCTAGGTTTCCTCCCCTATAGGCCTAAGATCTAAAAGCTGATTTCTTCCAATTGATATTTCATTCAATTAAAAAATATCCAAAAGTTCCCAAGGATTAGTGTAAAGGATGAATATTGGTATTTGCTAATATTAATTTTTAATTAACATATTGAAAAGAAACAAACAAGTTTGAGTATTATCCTTATAACTTTTGCTTATCTCTTTTCTTTTCACTTTGGAGCTTTTTAAAATTTTAATTTTCAAACCATAATTTTTATTTGTTTCAAAATTAAGATCCCCTGCAATACACCTCTTAGTGGTTCCCCTTTTCCATTTTAATCTGGCTCCTACCTCAAAGAAATAGATGGTTCTTGTCCCATGATCTGAAGGGCAAAGTTCCAAACCTATAATAGAGGGAGGAAATTACAGGAGCAGGGGCTCCCTGCTGCTAAGCTGTGTATGTAGTGTATGTGTATGTGTGTGTGTGTGTGTGTGTGTAGCTCAAATTTATTTTTTATTTTTATTTTTTTAAATTTTTATTTATTTATGATAGTCACAGAATGAGAGAGAGAGGCAGAGACATAGGCAGAGGGAGAAGGAGGCTCCATGCACCTGGAGCCCGACGTGGGACTCGATCCCGGGTCTCCAGGATCGCGCCCTGGGCCAAAGGCAGGCGCTAAACCGCTGTGCCACCCAGGGATCCCTCAAATCTATTTTTTAAAAAAGATTTTATTTATTTACTCATGAGAGAGAGAGAGAGAGAGAGGCAGAGACACAGGGAGAGGGAGAAGCAGGCTCCAAGCAGGCTCCATGCAGGGATCCTGGGTCTCCAGGATCACACCCTGGGCTGAAGACGGCGCTAAACCACCGAGCCACTCGGGCTGCCCTCAAATCTAGTTTTTAAGTATGCTTTTAAGATTTTACATATTAGGGGAGTGCACAGATTTGGTATAGAATGAATGGTATTGGGATCCCTGGGTGGCACAGCGGTTCGGCCCGTGCCTTTGGCCCAGGGCGCGATCCTGGAGACCCGGGATCGAATCCCACATCAGGCTCCCGGTGCATGGAGCCTGCTTCTCCCTCCGCCTGTGTCTCTGGCTTTCTCTCTCTCTCTCTCTGTGACTATCATAAATAAATAAAAAAAAATTAAAAAAAAAAGAATGAATGGTATTGTACACAGTTCTATTTATATAGAATAATTTTGAATGAGATCTGCTTGACACAGGGTCTTGCTAATTAGATTGTGAACTATTAGAGTCAGGGACAGTTTTCTTCTTTGTATCACCTGCAGCAGGTGAAGAATTTTGAATCTTATTGGAATCATAGAACCTAGACTTTACAATCCATGTGGCCCAACCGCTCATTCAATAAATACAGCCTTTTGAATAGCCCAGTGCCAGGATGTTCCCATTTCAGACAGCAACTAATTTTACTTCTGTTGAATATTTCTTTTCTTTTCTTTTTAAGATTTTATTTATTCATTCATGAGAGACACAGAGAGAAAGGCAGAGACACAGGCAGAGGGAGAGGCAGGCTCCCAGTGGGGAGCCTGTGTGGGACTTGATCCCAGGACTCCAGGATCACATCCTGAGCCAAAGGCAGACACTCAATCTCTGAGCACCCCAGGTGCCCCCTGTTGAATACTTCTAATTGTTATTTTTTTCAAGTGAAAGAAAGAAGAAAGAAAAAAAATTTCGATATCGAACCCAAACCTGGAAGTTTGTACCCATTTTTCATTTTTTTCATATGATGGTTATTCAAATTTTGAACACATCATTTGTGTTTTCCTTTACACCTCTCCTCTCTCAGAAAAAGTCAATGGCTCTTTCCACCATTCCCAGCTGGACATATGAGAATCACTGGGACAGGCGCAAGATCTCAGAAGACTTTTTCAAACAACCACCACACATCCTGCGGTGGGACTCACCTTAGGGTTCAGAGAAGAGAGCCAACATCACAGCCTAGATTCTCTAAGATAGAGGCTGAGAAAGAGATGTGAGTACAAAAGGCTTACTGGAAGGGAAGACTTACCAAGGAAAAGGGGAGAAAGCAGAACTGGGCAGGCAGAGCCGTCAAATCATCAGACCTGACCATGTTGGCCAGCCCCAGGAGCAGCGGTGTCGCAGAGATGGCTTGCTAGAGGAATCTTGCATTGAGGGGAAATGGCTAGGCCTGTGCACCACCATCTTGTTCAGTTATTGACCGGGGATCCTCCCAAGAAGAGTGTGACCTTGACCTGAAAAGCTGAGGCAGAGACTGAAGGAGCTGACAGCTCGAGGCTCTTGGACAATCACACCCCCACCATTGGACAGCGAGTCATTTCCTGAAGTGGGCTCTGAGCAACACATGTCTGTCTGCCCTGAATGGGGACGAATGGAAGAACCTGACAAAGAAGTCCTGAGAAGTCTTGATGATTGGTCAGATATACAGGCAAGAGGTTACAGATAACCCTCATGGCTAGAACAGCACTGCCATCAATAGATATAGTTTGGTTGGGAAAAAACCTCTTCCCACCATACCCACAGCTGCCTTTTACTGAAAGCAGCCGAATTCTTTTCTGTATAAGTTGTCATGGCTTGTGCCTTCTATGTTGAGTGACTAACCATGCTCTTTAGCTGCAACTGATAGGGCTAGCCAGGGAATTGATCCACAGCCCTAGGCAGCCACAGGTAGGCTGAAGGTGGCTTGATGTGAAACTGTCCATTTTAAATGGGGACAAACCAATTCAACACTCTCATTTTGGAAGGCTCAAACATGAAGTGTACAAGGAGAGGTTGAAGTGGCTGCTCAGGCTGTATACTAAGGTCACTAAGCTACTGTTCTTCTCTCCTGCTGCACTGAGCTGCCTAGGGAGCAGAGGTAACTAGAAGCTCTAAAGAAGCAACAAGTTCTTTGCTACCCAATATCCTTGTAGTGAATCCCAATCATCACAGGTGATGTGGGCGTGTCACTTCCTTAAAGAGTCTTTTTTTTCTTTTTAGAAGATTTTATTTATTTATTCATGAGAGACACAGAGAGAGAGAGAGGTAGAGACATAGGCAGAGGGAGAAGCAGGCTCCCTACACAGAGCCTGATGCGAGACTCGATCCCAAGACCCTGGGATCACGCCGAGTCAAAGGCAGACGCTCAACCACTGAGCCACCCACATGCCCCAAGAGTTTGTTTTTTAAATTTCATGATGAGGGACACCTGGGTGGCTCAGCAGTTAAAGTGCCTGCTTTCAGCCCAGGGTGTGATCCTGGAGTCCTGGGATCGAGGCCCACGTCGGGCTCCCTCTATGGAGCCTGCTTCTCCCTCTGCCTGTGTCTCTGCCTCTCTTTCTCTCTCCGTTCTCTCATGAATAAATAAATAAAATCTTTAAAAAAAATTTCACGATGAAATTATTATTATTGTTATTATATAATATATAAAACAATTATTATTGTTATTATTAGCGCTGATGGTTATTTCTTCCTTGTAAAAGCAGGTAAAAAGATGGCTTGGCCCTGAGCCTCGCAGAACTGTCCTGTAGATCTTGGTTTGGGCAAATTTGTGCATCTTAAATATATCCAGCTTGCCTCCTCACCCCCTGTGGTTATTTTGCCCACAGCAGGAGCTGTCCCATCTCTCAACTTTGAATGGCAGGCTACTCTGCCTTCTGTACTTTTATGGCATTCCAAAAAACTATCAGGCTACCCAAAAGTTTCCTAAAGTGATTATTTTCTTCATAATATGTTTCTGCATTATTTTGCTCCTTTGCCCTGAGTTCCAAAAAGATAGAGTAACTTGTGCAAACTTCTACTTTTGCTTCACCATAAAGCAGTCCCACTGTTTGTTTCATCTTTCATTCATTTATGTTTATTCATTTTTGCACACCCCACCCCCACCCTGACCCTTATATGTAGCCTGTCCGACGAGTTCGAATACATCGAGTAAGCAGATGTATTTTAGGATCTTTGTGATTCTCCCTGCCCCTTATACTCTCAGTCATGCCACTCAGGAGCCAGATGTGAAATGTGTATGTAGCTTGGACGTGACAAGGCCAAGCCAGATAGAATAAAAGATTACAGTTCCACACCAAATTCCAGTGTGCATGGAGCTTCCCCCCATACCACCATGCAAGCAATTCTTGGACATCAGCTGGATGTCCTACAATTCAACTGAATTCTGACACTATGTACTAGAAGCTTCCACGTGTTAAGGGTTCACCTCCACAAGACTGCTCTGTCCCCCCATCTTCAGACTCCAGCCACAGGTTCAGGTTATCACCTGTGCTTCTGACAAATGGGTTGTAGGTTAGAGGTTCCATGACACCCATCTTAGGTGGAATGGCTTGCTGGTGGGACGCCTGGGTGGCTCATCAGTTGAGTGTCTGCCTTCGGCCCAGGACATGATCCTGGAGTCCCGGGATCAAATCCCACATCAGGCTTCCTGCATGCAGCCTACTTCTCCCTCTGCCTATGTCTCTCTCTCTCTCTCTGTCTCTCATGAATAAATAAATAAATAAATAAATAAATAAATAAATAAATAAATAAATAAAATCTTTAAAAAAAAAAGAAAAAAGAAAAGGAATGGTTTGCTGGAATGGCTTATAGAACTCAGAGAAACTTTCACTTATTAGATCACCAGTTTATTATAAAGAGAGAGAACTTAGGAACAGCCAGATGGCAGAAATGCATAAGGTAGGGTATGGGGAAAGGATCAAGGGGGTTCTGCACCCTCTGGGAGTATGCCACTCTCCGCAAATGTCCATGTGTTGACCATATATTCTCTGAATCTTGTCCTTTTGGGTTTTTATGGAGGCTTCATTACATAGGCATGATTGATGAAATCATCAGCCACTGGTGATGGATTCTACCTCCAGCCCCTCTCCCCTTCCCTGGAAATCAGGGAGGTGGGATTAGAAGTCCCAATAGTCTGATCTCTAAGTTGGTTCCCCTGGCAACCAGCCCCCATCCTTAGGTACGGTCCAAAAATCACCTTATTAACATAACAAAAGACATTCTCATCAGTTTGGAAATTCCAAGGGTTTTAGAAGCTCTGTTGCAGAAACGCAGGACAAAGACTAAATATATATTTCATCTTATAAATCACAAGACCACAGGAATAATTATTTGCTGTGTAGAAGGATTTTTGTTCCATTTTTTAAAAAATAAAAATATTTTCACCACAGGATCATCTTAGAATGTGTCCATGATGCATTTAAACTTTTTGATTTACAAAATTTGAATTTACACTTCACTTTTCTCAGAAAGCAGCTATCAAGTTAAGTAGATATAACATGCTTGAAATAATTGCTCTTCATAATTGCAGATGACACATACTGATAGCTTTGCTATTCTTTTTTCTTTTTGCTTTTATATGGCTGAAAATACTTGAAAAACTGAAGAAACACCGACGCATGATTTAAGAGGCCAAGAGGCTCTCAAAATGAGGAATGAGGATCTAAAACAATCTGTCATTTTATGTTATGCAAACAATAAACGCAAGTCAGTTTTACACCAGGGGTAAATGAGACATGGTGAAAACACCTCGAGTGTAGGATACTCCTGTACAGCAATGTGGAGATGGTGGGGCAGGCATTATTTGCCCCATTTGGTGAAAGGAAAAAAGCAGAAAAAAGTGTTTTTCTTTTGCATTTTAATTGTTTTAGGTAGCTATTATTTTCACAGGATTCAAAACTCAAAAGGTACTTAAAAAAAAAAAAAGGTACTATACAATATGCAGTGAAAAGTCTCCCATCCCAGGGGAGCACTTTGAGCCTTTCTTGGGTCTGACAGGCATCTCCTTGCCTACCACTCACCACCTCTATTCATAGGCTCATTCAACAGATAGTTACTGAGAACTATCTAGTGCGAGGCACTACTTGCAGGTGAAAACAAAACCCCTGATCACCTGGAACTGACATTTTAGGGGCAGAGAGGGCAAACAACAATGAAAAATGAAATCGACAGTGTATCTGATAGTGAGAAGTGCCATCCAGGATAAAGAATGCCAGATTGGGGAAGGTGCTATTTTTAAAGGTTGGTCTTGGAAGGCCTTTCTAATGAGGACATCTTTAAACAGATACCTGAAGAAAGTAAGCAAGGGAGACACATGGCTCTTTGGAGAAAACTAGCTAGAGGGAACAGGAAATGCAAATACATATTCTAGGAAGACTTGTTTCTTGGACTGGTCTTCTGTAAGAGCAACTTCTGTTCCTGTTCTAAAGGGAGGCTCATGGGAGAAATTGCCTTCTCAATATTCTATTTAAATCCTAAGGTTGAACTTAAGTTGGTCATAGTGTTGTCTCTTTTTCAAACCTAACAATTATGTATTAATTGGGCCATTAAAAAAAAGATTTATTTATTTATGAGATAGAGACAGTGCAAGTAGAGGAGAAGCAGAGGGAGATGATCTCAACTAGATTCCCCATTAAGTGCTGAGCCTGGAGCCAGACTGTGGGGCTCATCTCACAATCTTGAGATCATGACCTGAGCCAAAATCAAGAGTCTGCCACTTACCTGCTCAACCAACTGAACCACTCAGGCACCCCTGGGCCATTTACGTATCAGATAGGATTGTGGTATTTTTGTTTTTGTTTTTTGTTTTTTTTTTAAAGTAAGTTCTAGACCAAATGTGAGATTTGAACTCATGACCCCAGGATCAAAAGTCATGCTCTACTAACTGAGCCAGCCAGGCTCCAGAAGGAAAGATTGTTTTTATATAGGTGTACTTTGCTTAACTAAGCACTTATTTTTGGTGGTGGGGAGAAATAAGATTTGTGTTGATTAGAGTTTTGTAAATCAAATATTTTTAAAATATTATAAAATTCTGTATCAGCTATGAACCCAAGTATTGTGCATCCTTCTAATCTCTCTTCCTTTGGAGCAGGGGTTCTAAATGGTGACAATTTTGTACCCCAGGGTACATTTGGTAATGTCTGGAAACATTTTTAGTTGTGACAATTGCATTGGAGGAGAAGTTGCTGCTTGTATCTAATGGGTGAAGACTAGGGATTCTGCTAATCATCTTTTTTTTTTTTTTTTTTTTATTCACGAGAGACAGAGAGAAAGAAACATAGGTAGAGGGAGAAGCAGGCTCCTTATAGGGAGCCTGATGTGATACTCAATCCTGGAACCCCAGGATCAGACCCTGAGACAAAGGCTTAATTGCTGAGCCACGTAGGCATCCCTGCTAATCATCTTATAGCAATGAACAGGACTGCTTCTCAAACAAAAATTATTTGATTCAAAATAGCAACAGTGCCAAAGTTGAGAAACTTTGCTCTAGGATGACAAGCTTAAGCTAAAACTTATAGGACAGGCGAGAGCTCTACCTTATGGGATCAAAATTTCATCTAGTGCCCCAAGTAGTCCACACAGGGCAAGACCCAGAGGCCAAGTCTGACCTTGGACCCCAATTTTTTTTTCAGAAGTCAAACACCAATTTACAAAGCCACTCAACCCCAGGAAGTCAACCTCCAGAAAAATTCACCTAGGCCCAGTGGACCTGCTGGCTTTCTTGCTTTCTAGCACCTTCTTTCTTTCTCTTTCTATGTGTGCTTTTTTTATTCCCCTCTTTTGCCCTAGACAAGAGGTGTTTTCTTCACTATATTAAAAAATATGTTTGCATGCATTCAGGAAAGAAAAAAAATGTTTTAAATAGATGTCTATAGCAGCTTGTAAAATTGTGGATTCAAGTTTTTCTGCTAGAAGCTTTTACAGAAGAAGTAATGGAGAGTGGAAAAGGTGTGAGTGTGAGGGGAGGAGCGGGATGATGGCATTGTCACCTAAGTAACAACTGTCTTCTGAGTGGAAGAAAATCATCCTAGCTACTCAGCAGCAGGAGAAAAAAAGAGGAGCGTGGTCTCTCTCTTCTCAGTTTCTTACTAGGTTTGGGAAAGTTTGGGAATGGGAGGAGATATTAATATTTATGTTGCATTCAGTGTCACTTTGTATAGGAGTAACAAGCTGGGGGGAGAGGAAGTAGTTTAGATCTTACTTGAAATTACATATATACCCTTAGCAATGTGGTGTCCCTACGCCCTGTGGCATCCATATCTGAGCTCTGTTTTTCCCTCTCGTGACCGCAGTTATTATAAGAATAGCTAACTTTTCTATTGTGGGCTTAAAGGCAGATACTGTGTTAAAAACTACATTCATTACCTCATTTAATTCTAGGATACCCCTACAAGGTCCATATTATTATATTCTGAGAAAGCAGGGCTCAAGAGGTAAAATAACGTGCTCAAGGTCACATAGTAGAAGTGGGAAAGAAACCAGGACTCCTCACAGCTGAGTTTTTAGGCCTCTCCCCAAGTGCCTCTGACAGTTGTGACCTTGGTTGCCTTTTGTATTCTAAGGAAGCCCTGAGAATGCTCCCCATTCCTCTTTCTTTTTTTTTTTTTTTAAATGCCTTCTGGCGAGTTTATTTATTTATTTATTTTAATTTTTTATTTATTTATGATAGTCACACACACAGAGAGAGAGATAGGCAGAGACATAGGCAGAGGGAGAAGCAGGCTCCATGCACCGGGAGCCCTACGTGGGATTCGATCCCAGGTCTTCAGGATCGCGCCCTGGGCCAAAGGCAGGCGCCAAACCGCTGCGCCACCCAGGGATCCCTCCATTCCTCTTTCTAAATGAAATGTAGGCATTTGTAACACAACTAGATGAGCTCTAAGGGTAGGAAATGTCACATTTCCCTCTCCTATACAGATCTTGACCTGGCACCAGATGACTATGCCTCTTCTGAACTCTTTGATATTTTACTTACATAAACCCAAAAGCATCAAATTTCTCTATGAATCTTATCTTTTTAAAAATATTTTATTTATTTATTTGAGAGAGAGCATGAGCAGTGGGGGGAGGGGCAAAAAGAGAGGGAGAAGGAGACTCACCACTGAGTAAACAGCCCATTTGGGGCTCCTTTGAATCTGATTTACACACACACACAGTGACTCTTAATTTCAAGTGGATTCCTATAATTCCATAGTACTTCATCCACATTTCTGATATCACATGCATCATTTTGCATTTAATTTGTTCAGCATATATATATTTGAGACCTTCAAATGCTAGGCAGTGTTCAGGTGCTAGGGATCCAGCCATGAATCAAAATGCAAAAATCCCTGTCTCATGGAGCTCCATTCTAGTTGGGGGAAAACTGATGATAAAATGGTAAAATACAAGACACGTCGGATGATGATAAGTGATAGGAGAAAATATTGTGCGTAAAGGGTAGGACAAGTGGGAGAAGGGGTGTCATTGATGTACCTTTGTGCTTGCCTTCGCAAGGACAGACACCAAACCAGTAAGTGTCTCGGACTCATTACCTTTCATACTGTCTGGCCCTGTTGAGGCTCAAGAAGTATTTGTTGACTGCACACAGCAGGCCAGTTTCATGGAGCTCATTTGGAATGGAAAAAGTTTGCCCTTCACAGTTTTGATGAAAGATGTATTGGTTGTACTACTAAAGGCCCTTCCAAGAAGGAAATAACTATTTATTTTTGGGGTGGGTTCTCTGCTTTCTATGGTTTTATCAGGCCCCACTGTACACTGGCAGTTTTGAATGGAGCTACAGCAGAAGCCCACAGAGAACAAAAAATAGACTTGGTCAGCAATGATGAAGCTTATTCCTTTTATGGAAAAGATGAGAAATGAGAAATTAGAAGGCAAGAAATAATGCCAGAATCAGAAAAGGAGACCAGAAAGCGATGAACAGAAACAAGGGAGAAACAACAGAGAAAAATGTAGAAGAGAATGAATTGGTAGAAAAAAAGCCAACGCTTTGACAGGAGAAACCTACAGATCCTAACTCTAATGCAGCTCAAAAAGCTGGAGAAAGGACTTTGGAACAGGGAGAAGAAGAAGCCTCTACTAGGGAACCCAAGGCAGAGAATCCCAATTTATTTCTATTTTTGACTGATTGTAACTATTCCTGAAAGTAAGAGTTTATATCTCCTCCCACCTATTACAACGATCCCAAGTAATCTTCACAGTCCTTGACATCAGAAGGAGAAACTTTGGAAAGGAACACCTGCTAGACAAAACTTGTCTGTGACAGATGGGTCAGGAAGTGCAATGACTGTGGGCATGGTGGGTTCTCAATGGGGTTAGCACAAGTCCTTGCTGACGAAAGTTAGCAGTGGACCATACAAATAGGCAAATGAGAAATTTTACTGGGTCTACATGGAAAGCTTTGCTCAGGCTACATAATAGTACTCCTCAAAAATAGTCAAAAAAGCAAGGGTGAGGTCTCTTTTTAAAGACCACTTCAGGGGATCCCTGGGTGGCTCAGCGGTTTGGTGCCTGCCTTCGGCCCAGGGCGTGATCCTGGAGTCCCACGATTGAGTCCCGCATCGGGCTCCCTGCATGGAGCCTGCTTCTCCCTCTGCCTGTGTTTCTGCCTCTCTCTGTGTGTGTCTCTCATGAGTAAATAAATAAAATCTTTTTTTCTTTAAAAAAAAAAAAGACCACTTCATGATACTTTGAATGTATTTAGTGTCCGTCTTACATGGTTGAGAATTCTTGTCTATCTGAACATGGTGGCACAAACTACTCCTACTTTTTGACCACTCATTAACCTGGAAGAAGGAAAGCAAAGAGATGTCAAATGCCTGTAACTCAGGTGACTGAAGTAGGTGGCAGTTGGCAGCCAGGTAGAGGGATGGAAAGACAAATATAGGTGGGCACTGGTAAGTGCTCCGTATTGCCCACCGCAAAATGTCAAGGGCTCCTCCTCATGGTAGTACTTCTGTCCTCCCCTTAAGACATTACATTAAACTGAGACCATCAAAGAAGCTCCTCACATTCTCTAGAACCTTCATCATTTCAGAGGAATGGGGATTAGCACGGTCTGCAACAAATTTATCTCAGGAAAACCAGGTATTTTCTTTTCTTTCATTCTCCCAAAAGCTCTAGGAGTAAGTAGAGGCATGAGATGGCCAAGTAATGTACTCTGGGTCTCACTGCTAATGACTGCTGGGTCAGAATTTGACCCTCGCCCTGACTTGTTTTGAATGCTTCTCACTACATCTGCCTGCTCCAGGGTACTCACAGGAGGGCAGCTGCGGAGCACCTGAGAATATAAAAGGAAGCCATTTATGGTCGTTTGCCAGTTTTATTTTTATTTTTTTTCCCTGAAAACCACCCTAAAATTAAAAAAAAAAAAAGTTTTGTGTTGGCATACTTAAAAAAGATAAGATACAGTTTAAGATGAGATATTCATAAGACTTTTCAGCGGTATCTTCAACAAAATAACAGGTTAAAATGTGATTGTGAGATCCTTACAATGAATAAAATCCTACATCCATCCATTTATCTCTTCCATGTGTACTTCTTGATCTAGAACTCCCACAGCTGCCTTCTTCTTCTTTTTTTTTTTTTCAATGCATCATTGCAAGGAGCATCTAATCATTAGTCTCAAGAAATCAAATATCTGATGCTATCATATAAAAAATGTTCCTGGGTCCATCACTGATTCAGGGGCTGAGGGAAGGGTAATGACTAGACCAATTTGTATTTTCTGGAGCACTTACAGCCTACAAACTGAAAATGCATCCTGGCAGGAAATGCTTTAATTATTAAGATCAACATACTGTTTGCCTTGCAGACAGACTCTGAGAAAAGTCTCCCTTAGAGTTAGCGTATGAGTGGGGAAGGGAATCTGCTTTAGTAGCAATCAGCCAAGTATTATCTTTCAAAATATATACAGATTAACGGATAGAGAGGTCACAGTTTATAAGATATCAACACCCCAACGTATTTTTGGTTAGCTTGTTTCACAGAGAGAAGTCAGAAAGACAGCAGATATCAGCTATCAGTGTGGGAGGCCCTGCACAAGACAGGGAGAGAGAGGTGACTGGTTTGCTGACTGAACAGAATGGTCGACAACAGGAAGGAGAACTGCCGATGACCACAATAGGATGCTCTCTGCGTGGCCCAAACTTGCTTCCTTGTGACATCATCAAGTTGGGTGCTCTCCAGAGCTACAGAAGATCCAAGAAAGGGATAAGGAACATAAAAAGCTATTCATAGGAGAGCTGCTGTCTTCAAAAGAAAAGAATGCGTAGGCCAAAACAATGTCATTTAAAACCCTAGCAAATTGATAGGAGAGGTACAGTCCTATGTTTAGGGCGGCTACATTTTAGTTCCTTAGTTTTAAAATATCTATACCTGATGGGGATGCTGTCTGCAAGTGGGCCTGAAGACTTGAAAGTGGGTTTTAGGGACACCTAGGTGGCTCAGCGGTTAAGTGTCTGACTTTGGCTCAGGTCATGATCCTGGTCCAGGGATCGAGTCCCAGATCGGCCTCCCTGTATGGAGCCTGCTTCTCCCTCTGTCTATGTCTCTGCCTCTCTCTCTCCCTCTGGTCTCTCATGAATAAATAAATAAAGTCTTAAAAAAAAAAAGGAAAAAAATGAAAGTGCATTTTATGCCACAACTCAAAGGTGGGGGTTGGGGGGTGGGAAGCATTGCACTGGTGCCTTGGGTTTAAATGTTTCGCCTTTATCTTCAGTTGAAGTTAAAAGTACAGGTCATGGAAAAGCCGGATGGGATTAAAATAAAATCATCTTCATGCAACTTTGACTTAGTCCTGTGACAAGCTGCACCAATAGTTATGTATTATAAAGTAATATTTTAATAAATCTGCAATTGTCTAGCCTTATTTTATTGCATCACTATTATTATTTATATTATTATTTCTATGGCATATTTTTTAAAAAATATTGTATTTATTTATTTGAGAGAGAGAGAACACGAGCAGGGGGAGCGGCAGGCAGAGGGAGAGGGACAAGCAAGTCCCCACTGAGCAGGGAGCCTGCTATGGGGCTCAATCCCAGGACCCCGGGATCACAACCTGAGCCAAAGTCAGGCGCATAACCGCTGAGCCACCCAGGTGCCCTGTGTTTTGTGTGTGTGTGTGTGTGTGTGTGTGTGTGTGTGTGTGTGTGTGTGTGTATTAAGAGTTTCAGCTTATTGGGACGCCTGGGTGGCTCAGTGGTTGAGCTTCTGCCTTTGGCTCAGGGGGTGATCTCACATCGGGATCGAATCCCACATGGAGCTCTTTGCGAAGAGCCTGCCTCTCCCTCTGTCTGTGTCTCTGCCTCTCTCTCTGTCTCTCATGAATAAATAAATAAAATATTTTTTTAAAAAAAGAGTTTCAGCTTATTAAAACTAAGCATTTGCAAAAAACTACCAAATATGTTTACCCTACTTTGAACATCTCCATTAAAAGACAATTAGATCTGGACCTTCAAAGAATGGAAGTGACTCCAGCCTTTTTTAATCCCCCAGAGGTCTTGTGTAAAGCCAAGTGCCCCTGTGCCAGCTATCACTCAGGCAAAGACCTTGATGGATACAAAAAAAAAAAAAAAAAAAAAAGACTTCAAGTTTATTTCCATTTGGAAGGTTGGAAGGAAATCGAAATGCATCTTGAGAAGCAGGAAGTAGTCAGAGTGCTGCACAGCTCCTGGGCCAGAAGGCATGAGCATGAGTTATGGTGCTCCTGAATTTGTTTTAATTACAAAGCACACGTGGCCACTAATGTTGGGGATATGGTTTTACATTTTGCAGGACAGGAAAAGATTTTCAGGTGATTTGTCCAGATATTTGGTCTGGAATTCTGCATCATCCGGACCACAGGTTCTTTGTCCAGCTCTGCCTCTGACACATTGACCCTCTAAAACATGAACAGGAATCTGCATCTGTCTGTCAATACTTATGAGGAAAAATGCAACAATATGGCCTTTAGGAAGGTAAAGATGCATTGTCCCAAGAGAAATCCTCAGTATTTTGAGATCCTCTGAGATGATTAAAATGCAGCAATTATAACTAAGAACTCTTCCTTGAACGGTTTGCAAAAACAAGGAATATGAGAAGGTTGCTTATGGAAAAAGGTTATATTTGGCCAGGCTTTCTCCTCCTTTCTTTCTCAGCCTTTTTTCTGAAAATGGGTGGGTACTTCTTATAGTTATGGGACACTTAATGGACACAGCTTTTTTTACAGTATTGATGGCTTATTCTTAACTTGGCTCCAGTTCCTCATGAACTGGCAAACCCTAAAAGATGCTATCAGCGGCTTAAAATTACATGTGTGTTAAAAAGTGCAAACAATTTAGAACAAAAATCAGCACATTTATAATTAGCAATGATTAATTTTAAAGGCAAACTATACCAAGCGTGATAATTTTGTGGCAAAACTAAATTACCCATAACATCTTTCATATTCTTAAATAGGTTCTTTTTGACTTATAGAGTATGAAAATTAACCATTGATTTTATATTTTTTAAAGCCTCTATCCCCCCCTACTCTATATATTTTTTAAGATTTTATTTATTTATTCATGAGAGACACACACAGAGAGAGAGAGGCAGAGGGAGAAGCAGGCTCCATGCAGGGAGCCAGACATGGGAACTCGATCCCTGGTCTCCAGGATGAGGCCCTGGGCCGAAGGCAGGCGCTAAACCTCTGAGCAGCCCAGGGATCCCCTGATGTTTTTTCTCTAAAGGTAAATGAACTTCCTGTCTCATGAATACTACTTTCTCCCCCACCATGCCTTCAGTTCTTTTTGTTGGCAAGGAGGTTCAGCTTCTAGTGATCATGTAAAAACTTGGCATCCTCTGACAGTGAGGACAAACAAGTGTCTAAGTCTCCTGGTTAGGTTTGGAGCCTCTGCGGGACCCACAGGGGTCCATCTCTGATTTGTCCCTCACCGCAGCCACATTCCACATTCCGGATGGGTGCCAAGTAAATATTTGTTGACCAAAGCATCTGAACGAACACAAGTCATTCTTGAGGTTCTGTGAGTGTGCTTGTTATTTATTAAGCGCCCACAGTGGGTCAGAGAGTCAATGAATTTCAGAGTGGAAGGGATTTTAACAGTGACCTGGTCCAACCCCTTCATTTTATAAACAAGGAAACAGATCCCGAGAGAAGGGCCCTGCCCAAGGTCAAACACCTAGAGCTTGGCAGAGCTGGAAAGGAAAAACTCCCAGCCCAGGCTCCTCCTGCTTTCTGCTGCTGCAGCCTGCCTCAGCTGACCTGATCCCTGCCTGCTAAAGATGTATATATAATTGGATTAATACCACATTTTTGAAGTTTAAGATATTTGCATAATCAGACTGATGGAGTTGGGATCTGCTTTTGGATTTAGGGGTTGCTGATGAGAAGACAGAAATAGCAGAAAAATGAACACCACTAACATAGATATTTTAAAAACTTATTTGGCTTTGTTGATCTTCTACTTTGTCCCCAGAAAGATGTTAAGAAGTTTTCTTTTTTCTTTTTTTAAAAAGATTTTATTTATTTATTTATGAGAGACACAGAGAGAGAGAGAGAGAGGCAGAGACACAGGCAGAGGGAGAAGCAGGCTCCATGCAGGGAGCCCGAAGGGGGACTCGACCCCGACTCCAGGATCAAGTCCTGGGCCTAAGGCAGGCGCTGAGCCACTGAACCACCCAGGTGTCCCTGTTAAGAAGTTTTAAAAGGGGGGGGGGAATCCCTGGGTGGCGCAGCGGTTTAGCGCCTGCCTTTGCCCCAGGGCGCGATCCTGGAGACCCGGGATCGAATCCCACGTCGGGCTCCCGGTGCATGGAGCCTGCTTCTCCCTCTGCCTGTGTCTCTGCCTCTCTCTCTCTCTCTGTGACTATCATAAATAAATAAAAATTAAAAAAAAAAGGGGGGGGGGACACCTGGGTGGCTCAGCGGTTGAGCATCTGCCTTCGGCCCAGGGTGTGATCTCCGGAATCTGGGATCGAGTCCCGCATCGGGCTCCCTACATGGAGCCTGCTTCTCCCTCTGCCCGTGTCTCTGCCTCTCTGTGTGTGTCTCTCATGAATAAATAAATAAATCTTAAAAAAAAGAAAAGGAATTTTAAAAGGGACATACAATATCAAAGACAAGACAAGGAAGGACGCTACAATGAAACCAGTAAGAGAAATGACAGTAAAGAAATAAAAGTAGTGAAGTAAGTTGGGAACTAGAGCGAGCACAGCCGCGAAGCCCTCGCTACTGGGGCAAGGGGCTGCGGATTCGCTAAGCCTCCCAACAAGAGGCCGGGACCGGTACAGGAGTCCTAATGCCCGGATCAAAAACGGACCTGGCCCTGGAAAGGCACAAGTAGCTCTCCCTACTAATGAGGCCGGAGAGAAGGTCCTCGGCGTGTCCTCAGGTACCCCAGGCGCCTGGGGACCACTGGGATGGGAATCACAGCCGGAGCTTTGGGCGAGCAGCCCCCTCCCTCCCCAAGGGCCCGAGCAGGCTGCTCCAGGCCCCTCCTGGCGCTGCGCCTGCTGGATTCGCGAGGGCAGAAAGGGTCCTGGGAATTGCCCCAGGAGGCCGCGTGCACCTTGGTGTCAACACGGTGCCCTGTGACGCGGCCTGGAATCATTTTCCTGCTTTTTGAGTGTCTGGGCCCGGGGAGCTGGCCAGAGCTGCGGCCCCCTCAGTTTCAAAGACCCCCGAGGGAGTTCTCAGGCCTCAGAGGGATGCCACCCAGGCGGAAGGAGAACCCGCGGCCACCTTCTGAAATAGCTGTTTATCCTGAATGGCTGGCAGGATTGGTTAAAAACGCAGAAATTACTCCCTGGGCAAAAGGCAGAGGACCCTTGAGAGCTCTAAATATCCGGTATGGATGGACACTGGAAATGGAGATGGGGAAATGGATAATGGGAAGGGGCTGAAGTCCTAGGGGCGGGGGAGAAGAAGGGAGTGGGGCCGGAGAAGCTTACAGTGGCCCAGTGGCCCGCAGCGACCATTTCCCCCTTAGTGAAAACACCAAAGGTGACACCTGGGTTCAAAGGTTGAGAGTAAAGGGAGTGGTCGCTTCAGCAGCACATATACTAAAATCCCAGAGTAAAGGCATATTTAGATTGCTTTGCAGTAGAGGCAGAAGGAAAGCTATGTTACAAAAAGGTGATTTGTATTTTAGCTTTTATTTTTCATTTTGTTTTCTTGTTTACTTAGGAAATTGCTACTGAGAACAAACAATAAGTGGAACCTGAACCAGCTCAAATGTTTAGGATGATATCCTTCCACACAGGGGAAAAGAAATACTTGTGAAGATGGAACATACCTTTTTTTTTTTTTTTTTTGCATTTTTTAACTTCTTTTTGATCTTGATTACCATAATATTACATAATCATTGTGGAAAATGCAGGAAGTAGACTTTAAAGGAATAGAGGATAAAATCCCCTATAACCTCATCCATTTTATTTATTTTCTTATTTAAAAGTTTTTATTTATTGTCATGAGAGACAAAGACGCAGAGACACAGGCAGAGGGAGAAGCAGGCTCCATGCAGGGAACCCAAAGTGGGACTCCATCCTGGATCTCCAGGATCACACCCTGGGCCGAAGGCAGGCACCAAACCGCTGAGCCACCCGGGCCTCCCAAAGTTTATAACTTATGACTATAAGGTTAAGATCCTGATTTATAGGGGCATCTGGGTGGCTCAGTAGTTGAGCACCTGCCTTCTGCTCGGATCCTGATAACAGGGTCCTGGGATTGAGTCTCTCATCAGGCTCCCAGGAGGGAGCCTGCTTCTCCCTCTGCCTATGTTTCTGTCTGTGTATGTCTCTCATGGATAAATAAATAAAATATTTTTTAAAAAAGATCCTGATTTATAGCAAATCTCTCAGAACTTAACTGAGCAATTCCCCTTCAAGATATCTTGGGAGATAGTGCCATGATACCACCCCATGTTTCTTTTTGCAGACTTAGCTCACAATATTTCTGAAATTTCTCCTGTGCTGTGGAATTACTTTCTGAGTCTATGGCACTTTCTTTTGAATATTATCAGATTGACAAATTCTCTCACTTTGAGGGTGAGTTTGATATTTAGAAATTGCCAAAAATGATCAGAATTCAGATATGATGAATAAGGTACATGATCCCACAAGCTGGGCAATGTTTTTCATCAGAAACATGTTGGGGTGCCTGGCTGGCTCAGTCAGAAGAGCATGTGATTCTTGATCCATGGGTTGTGAATTAGACCCCCACGTTCGATTCAGAGAAATAAATAAATAAATAAATAAATAATGTAAAAACGTGTTGTGTCCCAAATGTAATGAAATGTTTTTGCATGTGGTGAAAAGGTTTTGAAATGGAAATCTTTTAGAAGGGAGATTTACCCTCTCTCTATGAGTCTTAATGAATTCTATAGTATGGAGGAGAAAATTATCTCTGTAGGACCAATTCATCCTGGGTTTTCTGACTTGTAATTACACTTTTGGTGGCTAAAACATATTTGTTTTACAAGCTCCATGATAATTCCATTCTCTATTTCTAGCAAAGTAAAAAGTATTCCATATTCAAATATCAGAGAGTCACTAAGGCAAATTGTTCTTACCCAATTAATGAGCTAAAAAAACACCATTACCATTATCTTGAGGTATAGGCTTCATGCTTTAATTACTCTGTTACCCATTTAATAATGCTTTTTCTATTCATTTCAGCCTGAACATTCTTTCCCTGGTTTCTACATCAATCTGGTAGCATAGAAGAGGAAATTAGATGGCTCTGTTTGTCAGTACAGATTGTTAATATTTCTGAAGGTTGTATCCAGACTCGTGTAGTTTTCTGAATTCTCAAGCTTGCATAGTATTTTAAGTAAAGTATAACTCTACTTGGTGTCCTTTTATCATGTTTTCTTTCTATTTGACAGCAAAAAATTGCAAGTGTTTTTATAATTCAAGGATTTTAGTAAACATCTTGAGGAAGAGCCAATAATATTTCCTTTTAATACTTTTTTCTCTACAAATTCTTTTTTATACCTGAGAAGCTGAGATATAGAAATGGTGAAAGCAGGGTGGGTCCGTCCCCCCCCCCCCCCCCCCCGCCCTTCTTGATATCCATTAGTTGTCTTATTCCCTGAAGACTAATCTCTTCTCTTCAACCTACAAATGCCTTTCCCCTTTTGGTATGGTAAATTTCTGTAAAAGGAAAGAAAGTACTATCTGTGTATTAGGCAGCCATTTGACTAAAAAAAGGATGTGGGCATTTCTATGTATACATATGTTTGTATGTGCAGAGACTATTCCTGGAAATACAAAAAGACCTGGTAACTAACATTGGTTGTCTTCAGGAAGAGAGATGGGGTGGCAGAGGGTGAAGAGGGAAGGAAACTTGACCATTCCTCTTTTTTTGAATCTTTTGAATTTTTGGACGGTGAAGAATGCTTTACCTAATTGAAAACAAAAAAACAAAAAAACAAAAAACCTACAAAACAACAAACAAACCTGGCAGTTAAAAAAAAAAAAAGAAAGAAAGAAAGAAAAGAAAAGAAAAGAAAAGAAAAGAAAAGAAAAGAAAAGAAAAGAAAAGAAAAATCAAGAACAAAGAAAAAAAAAAACCTTTCCATTGGTCTGAGTCTGGGACTTAGAGTGAAGATCCAAAGATCATTCCCTTTCTTGCCACCTCCATTTCTACTTCTTCATTCCTTCTTTTACTCTGGCCAGCACTTTTATCTCCTATTGATTGAATGAGAACTTAGAACTCACAAGTAGCAAATGCATTAAGTATCCTCAAGCTGCCCCTAAGCTCTGCAGGATCCCCAGTAGACAGCCAGTGTCCTCCACAGAGCAGATGGAGGCCACCTCTTCTGATTTCTTCATCACAGCCCTAGTCTGGACATGAGCGAAGTAAATATCTTCTAATCAGTGTGTTTAAAACCATGCCCATCTTGAAGTATTCTAGGAGTATTCTTTGTCCTTTGCCATTCATTACTTACCCAAGTCTTTCTCACCTCTGAGCCTTGGAGCATGTGGCTTCTCTTTGTCTGGCTAACTTTTACCAACATTTAAAAGGCCTTATTTCGGGCAGCCCCGGTGGCTCAGCGGTTTAGCGCGGCCTTCCGCCCAGGGCCAGTCCCACATCGGGCTCCCTGCATGGAGCCTGCTTCTCCCTCTGCCTGTGTCTTTGCCTCTCTCTCTCTCTCTGTCTCTCATGAATAAATAAATAAAAATCTTAAAATAAATAAATAAAGGGCCTTATTTCTCCAGCTCACTGAGACTTCGTGGCTAACAAGTACAGGAGGCCTCCTCCCTAAATAGAAAATGATTGACCTCCCCACTTTTCATTTCCTCCACCCCCCACACCCCACAGCCTGGTTTAGGACTCCCTATTTCCGCTCCTCAGTGTCTGGCACAGCAAATATCTTTTGAATAAATAGATGAGTAAATGCATGAACGAAGATCTTGTACACTTGCTCTAACTTTACCTCCTAGCCACTATATCAGAGGATCTTGGTCTCTCCTAGGTTTCAGGGGTGGGGGAGGATTTCCCCAAGCCTTAGTAGTATGCCCATATACATTTGATCTTCATAAATTGAATGACGAGCAAGCTGAAGAATGATGGCATCCTCCTGCTGCATGATGGGTAGACGCTATCTAAATTGAGTTGAAGTAGAAAGCCTGTATGAAGAATAATAATCTCAAATTCCACCTTTCAGAAATGTTATTTCTTGTCCAGTACCTTTGGTCTCTATCTTTTGGGCTTATTTTTCAACTGTTTGTTTATGAATGGCTACAATAGAGGTAGAGTTTTAGGTAAACAGTAATCTTTGAGAGCTAAACCATAAAAAAACACCCTATATTCTATGGAAAGTTTATTTATATAACATGGATATACTGTAAAGTTGGACAGACTGATGACAAACACTCATCTAAAAAGTTTTCGAAACATTGAAAAAAGTTGAAACTAAAAAAGATGAAGTTTGACAGGATTAAATTAAAGCTCTGTGTTTAGGTTAAAAAAAATCAATTGCAGAAGCAGAGGGTGGGAGAAAGTAGGCTTGGAAGCTATTCATATGGAGAAACTCAATTATAACTGACTCAAATGTTCAGCCAATGGTGTCATGGTGTGACTTTAGAGGTTAGTGCATTTAGATTACCTTAAAGACACCAAGTCTGGGACTCAGGAAGTAGAAGCTCCTTTTGCTCACTCAAATCAGTTGGCTGTATCAAGGCACTACTTTCTAAGAATATCTACAGGCTAGAGCACATCTGGAGTAGTGATTTCCAAACTATGAGTTGCCACCTATGAGTGAGTATAAAATCTACTTAGCGGACAGCAACTAGCCTTTCAAAAAGTAAAACAGAACATGATCGGGTATTGTTTTCTGGAACTTCTGCTTCACTTACATGCATATACATGCATATTGATGAGATGTAAAATGCATTTCTTTCTGTGGGTCATAGTCAACAGAGCTCCAGAAACACTGATCTAGGGAGAGATATCCAGATGGTGAGAGGGATGGACACCTGGTTATTTAAGAAACAGTTGTAACAATCAGGAATATTTTGCTTGAAGGGGGAAAAGACTACAGGGTGACATAGAGCTGTCTTCCAATAGTTGAAGGTCTGTCATGAAGAGGAGAGAATGGCTTTGTTCTCTGTTATTTCAGGAGACAGGGATTCAAGGGAAGGAGTTTTGAGATTGCTACACAGATAAACTATCTGACAATTGGAGCTGTCTGTCAACAGAACTGCAAAATAACACATTCTAAAAGTGCTTAAGTTTAAGACAGGGGACCGTCTGCCAGGGTTACTGCAGCAAAGATTCTTATATTGGGAGAGAAGTTGAATTTGACATCTTTGAATGTCCCTTTCAACTCAAAGATTTGACCATTCTATTTGCTCCTGTGGATATGTCTGAATTTCTTTTTTCTTTTCTTTTCTTTTCTTTTCTTTTCTTTTCTTTTCTTTTCTTTTCTTTCTTTTCTTTTCTTTTCTTTTCTTTCCTTTTCTTTCTTTTCTCTTTTCTTTCTTTCTTTCTCCTTCCTTCTTTCCTTCCTTCCTTCTTTCCTTCCTTCCTTCCTTCCTTCCTTCCAGATTTTATTTTATTTTATTTTATTTTATTTTATTTTTTATTTATGATAGTCACAGAGAGAGAGAGAGAGAGGCAGAGACACAGGCGGAGGGAGAAGCAGGCTCCATGCACCGGGAGCCTGATGTGGGATTCGATCCCGGGTCTCCAGGATCGCGCCCTGGGCCAAAGGCAGGCGCCAAACCACTGCGCCACCCAGGGATCCCCAGATTTTATTTATTTATTCATGAGAGACACACAGAGAGAGGCAGAGACATAGGCAGAGGGAGAAATAGGCTCCCTGTGGGGAGCTTGATGTGGGACTTGATTCCCGGACCTCACGACCCGAGCCAAAGGCAGATGCTCAACCACTAAGCCACCCAGGTGTCCCTATGTCTGAATTTCATAAGTTATGTGCTTTATATCAGGTAATTAATTCAGCAGACACTTGAAATTAATCCTAATCTTATATGCTTATAATGTTCAGTGTCACACCATTTAGTTTTTAGTCATGACGTTATCTATTATTTCACAAATAACATTACTAAAGTCACTTGGATACTTGGCTAGAAATGAGATAGGACCTAGGCTTCAAGCTAAATCCTTTCAGTGACTAGGATTCTAGGCTTTCCACTTACCTGTGGCAGCCTCTCAACCCTGAATATCAGCACTGACATTGTTTAGACTGTGGCAGACTCTGCTGGATTCCCACCTCTGCATCTATCCTCTTCTTGCTTATAACAGAACTTCCAGTTTTTACCTGACCATGATCACCTGTTGTAAACACCATTGTCTTCCAAGCTCCCTTGCAGCTGTATACGGTTAACTGGACTCAATTATGTCCAAGTAATATGAATGGAAGGTAGTTTTTGGAAAACTTGCCAAAAAGACAGCTGATACGTGCCCTTAGCTATTCTATCTCCTCTTTTTTTCCCTTCCTCCTTCCTGTTGAGAGGATTTCAAACAGCCATCTTGAACTGTGAGGTGGAACCATGTGCCAAGGACAGCAGAGCCCGGGTCCCTGAGACCATGCAATTGCCATAACATCCCTAGAGTGGTTCTTTTACAGGATGAGAGAGCAGGAAACTTCTATCTTCTTTAAGCCAATGTTATTTGTTTGCTCTATGCAGTTGAAGTCAGTCTTAACTGATAAGCATGGCTTTCTCTCATGTGTGGACATTAGGTATCCTGCCCTTATTTGTTGTAAATCTGATAGGATGCCAGATCTCCTGAGGTTAGAATTTTGGCATCTTAACATCTTCCATAATAGGTGAACACCTAATAATGGGCCAGTTTCTATCTAGGTATTCCCAGGGTTAAAATGGGGGTATATTTGCAAGCAAATTGCTCTTTTAGTATATTAAATGCTTCCTTCCTTAGTAGCCCCAGTTAATGAGACTTCCAAAGCTCCTGACTCGGGCACTGAGAGAATTGGACCCATCCATTGCCCTTCTCCTCTTCAGACAATTTTTACAATAACAATAGTCCCCTCCCTCTCTTCCTAGTCTCAATTCATCCTTGCAACCAAACTGGACCTTGGTTTATCATCCTTATCATGATTTCACTGCTATAAAATGGGGCTTTCTGTGGCTAGGATTCTGGGCAGGGCCCAGATTTTAAAGAACCCAAGGAACTCATACAACCCTTTCCATTCTCGCAGGAAAAGGGGACTTTGAGATGCTCCTTGCATGGCCATATCACCAGCCTGGCTGAAAGATTACGTCAGAATTCTTGTGCAAAGGACAAAGAATGATGTGTAAGACCTGAAGATAGAAATTTTCTTTTCTTTTCTTTTTTTTTTTTTGAAATTTTCTATTTCTACTGCTGTTGTCTCTTTTCAGATTTGCCACAACAAGTAGAATCTGCTATATCTTTCAGTCAGTCTGATTCTATCCTATTGTAACTTATTCTCATAATTTGAAATCACTATGATGTTTGAGGGTAATAGTAGACTTCTTGATTCAGGGCTCTACCCATAGTAGTATTCAGTAGTCTCTGGTGGTAATATTTTGTTTTTTTTGTTTTTTTATTTTTTTTTATTTTTTTTATTTTTTATTTTTTTTTTTTATGATAGTCAGAGAGAGGGAGAGAGGCAGAGACACAGGCAGAGGGAGAAGCAGGCTCCATGCACCGGGAGCCTGATGTGGGATTCGATCCCGGGTCTCCAGGATCGCGCCCTGGGCCAAAGGCAGGCGCCAAACCGCTGCGCCACCCAGGGATCCCTCTGGTGGTAATATTTTGGAACAAACTTGATATACTGGAAGTTGATATCAGACATACATGTCCTTCATAAATTATACTGTTAGAGAAAAAGTAATAGGAAGGCAAGGCATTGTTTTGGGGCTGTGATTCACATAGCAGCCAGGGTTCTGATGATGCCATGAATTTGAAGGGCTTATGGTATTACAGAGCCTTGATCTAAAATCTGAGGTTCTGCCAAGATTTCTTTTAAAAGCTCATTTTACTTAACAGTAAAAAAAGAAAATCCACATATTTAAATGATATTCTATGCATACGCCATAGGAGAAAAAGAATTATAATCCACTGAATAGCATAGCTAAAAATGTTTATTTCAAAGACAATCTAGAGTCTCTATAAGAAAGTTCCAAATTGGACTAAGAGTAGAATAAACATGGCTCTTGCAAAAGCATCTGGTGTGGTCCAACAGAGCAAATGGCACTGCTCAAAGCAATTTCCATAGCCACCTCACACTTCCATTTTCTTTAATGCCTCAAAAATATCTTTAAAAATCATTTTAAAAGACTCATTTATAGTGAGGCATTAAAGAAATGTTGGATCTCTAAAAATCTGACTCTGTAACACACATACTCTCACACTCACACTCTTCTCTTCCCCCACCCCCTCCTTTAAAATGAACTACCAGGCTATCATTCTCATAAAACAAACAAAGGAAGAAACCTAGTAAAGCAGAGTTGCTTCAGGTAAAATCCTCTTGAAGTATTTTTCTCTTCTTTTTTTGGTGAATACCTTTAACATGAGAGATAGATGCCAAAAACCACAACAGCTAAATATCCATAAAAGATGAAGTATATCAAATGGTTAAGACAGGACTCTTTGGCTCCTATTTGGCATCCTTCTCTCACTTTGGACCAGATTTCATTTTTTTTCAGATTTTATTTATTTATTCATGAGAGACAGAGAGAGAGAGACAGAGACACAGGCAGAGGGAGAAGCAGACTCTCTGCAGGGAGCCCAATGTGGGACTGGATCCAGGGACCCCAGGATCAGGCCCTGGGCTGAAGGCAGGCGCTAAACCATTGAGCCACCCAGGGATGCCCTGGATCAATCAGATTTCATACTAGTTTAGCTTCACCAACTCTGAAGGAGAAAGCAATACTCACTTCTCGAAGATAGAGATGCATTATTGTCTTGATTTAAAGGGAGTCCATCTTCATACTACAAATGTGAATATGAGAATCATTTTGACCCTGAATAGCTCAGTTATTTTAATACAACAAAATTCTAGAATACACTGTTGCTCACTGACATAGTTTACTTCTGTGTAATCTGCACAAAATCATCACAAGGATCACATCTCATTTAAATGAGATGCCTCCGAAATTCTTCAGCTTGAAAAACTTCACTTACAGGAGTTTGCTGACAAAGAGGTATTTCTCTCCTGCCCCTACAGAAGCCTACATTACTCATTCTCAGCCTTTCCACTCCCAGGTGACTCCACCCAACATGATCACCAAATAAGGCAATCCTGCAAGTGACTTTTCCTTCTATTTACTGGAATTATTTAGTGAACAGGAGGATTTTTAAAGGGATAGATGGTTCTCTTTCCTTCTTAGCACTTTTGACTCATCAGCCAGGGAAAGGTTTGGAAGCATATTGAATAGTGGTTCTCAAACTTGGTGCACAGCAAAATTACTCAAGGAAATTTTAAAATACTGATGACTGATTTATTGGGCTGGGCATTGGGATTTGTTAAAGTTCCTCAGGTGATTATAATGTGTGTGTGTATTTTGGGCTGGAGGAGTTGTTGAGAACCACTATTAGCTCTTAAAATTTGTGTTCCTTTAATTTAAGAAGCCACAGCTGATAGCCAAATTAGCTGTCACTACTTGAGCACTCCCTGGGCCAACCACTCTGGGAAGCACTTCACATGTATGATGTCATTGTATCTTCCCCACAACCGTGTGTCAGGCCCTAGTGATAATCTTCATCATCAGTCTAATGCAGCAAATATTTATTGAACACCACTGTTGTTCTAGGCATTACTGTGAAAACATAGATGAGTAAGACATGGTTCATGTCCTTGAAAAGTTAATGATAGCAAGGACTCATTACAGCCATAATACAATGAAGAATACTTTTCATGAAAGTATTTGGGAAAGAATTTGGGAAACAAATTATTAACAAGGTTCAGAGGAGGGAGAGCCGACTACAGATTGGGGGTATCGAGAAAGCTGACACTGTAGGCCCAGTGGTGTGCTAGAGCCAGCTCATTCTGGTCTCTGAGAACTGATAGTGAAATTTTCAGAAATTTTGTGAGTCAGTTGAAGTCAGGTTGGTAGCATGAAATGGGCCTCGGTGGGAGTATTAACACCACAAAAATTGGCAAAACGCTACAAATCCAAGCTCTTTTCTGTTCACAGAACTGGTTAATAAATATTTACCAGCACACTACTGATGGATCTTAAAAGATGTGTCAGATTTCATCCTGAAGAAAGAAGATGTTCCAGGTAAAAGAGTATGATTGAGGACAAAGGGGATCCCTGGGTGGCTCAGCAGTTTAGCACCTGCCTTTGGCTCAGGGTGTGATCCTGGAGTCCCAGGATCAAGTCCCACATTGGTCTCCCTGCATGGAGCCTGCTTCTCCCTCTGCCTGTGTCTTTGTCTTTCTCTCTGTGTCTCTCATGAATAAATAAAATCTTAAAAAAAAGAAGACAAAGAATTGGGAGAGAATTCAAACTTACTCAGGTAAGAAAGAATAGTCTAGTCTGCCTGGAGTAAGATGTATACAGGAGAATAATAGGAATTACAGCTGAAAAGCTGAGGGAGGACTAGATTAATTAATTCTAAAGCTTCCATGTAAAATGTTTAGAGTCTGATACATAGTAGGTGCTTAGAAAAAGTTAACATCTTTTCCCTTTTCTTTCTCAAATAAAGTTCAAAGTTTTGACATCTAAGGCTCTCTGTAAAAACCCTATGAGATAGATTTTATTTTAAATGATGAGACTGAGAAACAGAAAGATTAAGAAACTGGGCAAGAACTGCAATTAATCACTGAGTCTTCTGGCAACCAAGTGAGCTGGATAATCACTCTGAGATGGTGACTGGGAGGATGGGGGTTCCATTTGCAGAAACGGGGAGTAGAGTATGAGGGAGACCTGGCAGCAAAAGTGGAATTTGGGAGAGAAGAAGGGGCTAGAGGTATAGTTGGGAGGCACAATTAAAGCTTGGTGAACAGGAGCCTCTCTTTTCTTTCTTTCTTTCTTTCTTTCTTTCTTTCTTTCTTTCTTTCTTTCTTTTTTTCTTTCTTTCTTTCTCTTTCTTTCTTTCTTTTTCTTTCTTTCTTCTTTTTCTTTCTTTCTTTCTTTCTTTCTTTCTTTTTTTCTTTCTTTCTTTCTCTTTCTTTCTTTCTTTTTCTTTCTTTCTTCTTTTTCTTTCTTTCTTTCTTTCTTTCTTTCTTTCTTTCTTTCTTTCTTTCTTTCTTCTCTCAAAGAGAGAGAGCTTGTGTGCAGGAGCACAAGTGGGGGAGGGGCAGAAAGAGAATCCCCAAGCTGACTCCCTGCTGAGTGCAGAGCCTGAAGCAGGGCTCAGCTCCATCTCAGGACCCTCAGATGATGACCTGAGCTGAAATAAAGAGTTGACCACTTAACTGACTGATCCACCCAGTGCCTTCACCTCCAATTTCTTAGGATCTATTAGGTGGGAAGGGCCCTGGTTTCTCTCTTTCTCATTCCACTCTTGGAGGCTGGGAGGCCGTAGCAATTTTAGGGATCATAGAGCAATGGTAGTTCCCCCAAAGTACTAAGGATTCTGGGGACTGTACATAATGTCCCTGGAGGTTTAGGCCAATCTCTAGAAGCTAGGATTGTTCTTGGGAGTATCAAACCATAGTAGGTTCTTGAACTTTCAGTGATGACTTCAGTTTTCAGGGTGGAAAAACTCTGAACCAAGTCTTTCTGCCTCTCAAAACCAGGAGAACCTGGGGACGCCTGGGTGGCTCAGCGGTTTAGTGCCTGCCTTTGGCCCACGGCACGACCCTGGAGTCCCGGGATCGAGTCCCACGTCAGGCTCCCAGCATGGAGCCTGCTTCTCCCTCCTCCTGTGTCTCTGCCTCTCTCTCTCTCTCTCTCTCTCTCTCTCTGTCTATAATAAATTAATAAACAAATCTTTAAAAAAAAACAAAAAAACAGGAGAACCTGAACTTTGGTTAAGAGAATGAGACATATTTCCTGAATCCATCCCAGTTAGGCCTGACCACCCACCCAATGAGAGCTATCTGAAAGGAGAAAAACCATGCTCTTCATCTCCCTGTAACTGGTCCATGGCAGATAGTCCACCCCAGCAAAGCTCCATTAGCTTAAAGAATGGATTTGAGAGTCCGAATAGTCTTTTTTAGACTGTTCATATCTCAGCACTGGTGGAAGTTCCAACCTACCACATCTTTTTTTTTCCTCTAATTTTTTAAAGTAGGCTAGATATCCAATGTGAGGCTTGACCTCACAACCCCAAGATGACGAGTTGCATGCTCTACTGACTGAGCCAGCCAGATGCCCCATCTCCTGCTACACCCTGAACAAACTTCTGAAGTACAAAGACTATCCAGGTGTGGAGAGCCCTGCTCCCTTCTAGAACCCTAACTTACTCTGAAGAACATCTTTTAATCCTAGATTGCATTTAAAAATTTCTCGGTACAGATTGTTCCAATTAAATTCTTAAATGTCAAAAGTTTCTTAAAATAAACTAAATCAGCCATACTGGATTATAGCCAACATAAATCAAAGTACCTAACCAGATGGAGATTCTGTAAACTAAAGGTAATAGCAGTTGTTCAGAGCTTAGGGCCTGCTGAAAAAAGCAAAAGGCATTGGATAGGTCATTTTTCCTCTTCCAATTGTTTTTTAAAATACAGGGTTACATCCTAATAAACAAATGAACGGTGTTTCCTACAGCACCTGTTCACAGAAACCCCAAAATATGCCTGTGACATTCTGGAAAAAGTTATAGTCAGGTTAGCAAAACAACTGAATTTATTCAGAGTGAGAGCGGAATCTAGCAGCTGCTTGTCTAACCTGAGAAGTGTGTGGGATCACTCACTGCATCTCCATCAGCCTGAGTGAGAGTACCAGCAAGATACCACCTGACCCAGCCCAGCAGACATGGTCCTGCTCACCATGCCACTGAGCCCCAGTGGGATGCTTGACACTAAGAAGACACAGCTGTGTCAGTCCTGGTTTCCTGTACGACCACCACAGACAGAAACCCTGCATGGAGCCCTGAGTTCTTGTCCTGAGAGCAAAACATAATTGTTTGGAAAGAAGGGCTTTCTAATAACCTAAGGAAAGTGATTCCGTCACATATCTTGCTACCCTGCTGGGTGGGGATCCTGTGAGCTGTCAGCACCAATACCAGAGAAGTGGGGTGGAAAATGACTCAAGCCAAGGTTGGACACAGACAAGAACAGAGGCAAGTGTCCAAGCCGGGGCTGTGGAGCTGCAAGCACCACAGGGCACTGGGCAAGGTCAGTGTGGGGTCAACACCCCAAGAGGCCAAGTGGGAACAGGGATACTTGGTTGGCGGACAGAAGGGGTAAAGAGGCCAGTCAGGGAACAGGAAGACCCCTCTTCTTTCTTTGCCTGGCTCACCACTGGTCATCCTTTGGGCCTGGGCTCAGACCTAATTTTTTCAATGCATCCCTCATTGCAGGGTCAAGTGCCCTCATTCACTCTCCTATCACCCTGTGAGTCTCCTACATAGCACTCATAAAGGAAGTGATTTGTTCATGCTTAGTTGTGCATTGCTCCCTGCTAGAAGACTCTACAAGGTAGGCGGGGCTACGTCTCCAGCATCCAGCATGGTGAGTGGCCCATTGTCAGCCCTCAGTATATATTTTGGGAGGAAGAAAAGAGTAATAAAGGGCACACAGGAGAACAGAGGGCTGGAGGAAGGTGCACTCAAAGCTTGGTCCTGTTGGGGATCTCCTCTCTGAAGTCTGTGGGCAGGGTCGCCAAGGTGGGTGGGTGTGGCTGACCCAGCTCTGCAGCTGACCCATGTGGTCGACCCTCCAGGGCAGATGGTTGAGAAACCCCAAACATGAATCTCTCCTGGAAAAATAGTCTCATTTTATTTCTTGATGTTTCATCTCTTGATGAGGTTTTTCTTTCTCCAGTGTTCTGAGATGAAAACATGCTGTAACTTGAACTATAGATACTTGTCAAGGATGACGGTATGTTGAAGGAATGTAGTTAAAATGCTCATTAGGGATCATCTACAGTTGTAAAGAACAGGTTAGAGGAACAGACTCCCTTACTCCTTGAATTTATCTAGCAAGATTTTACCAAAACAGGATGAACCTCTGAAAAAAAAAAATCAGCATTCAGACAAAAATTAAAGAAAGACACCTAAAGGATACAGGCAAAGAAACAGCTTTAAGAAGCTTGCATTTTACAGGCAAACATGTTTAACAATAGCTTTGATACCCATAGAATTATTGACGTTGGGTATCAAATCGGTGGCAGATGGAAACCCGAGAGTGGAACAGTGACTGGGACAATGGGTTTGGGACAATTATCTGGGGGGGGGGGGGGGGGGGGAGCAGTGCTCCTTAAACAATTTTAATGTTCTCACAATTTACCAGGTTGAATAGGTCTGGGGTGGGGGCCTGGGTTCTCCTTTTAACCATCTCCCAAGCTATGTCCATGCGGGTGGATTTTGGACCACATCTTGAGTAACAAGGCAGGAGAGCACTGCAAGAGGATGTCTGCTGTGGAGAAAAACACAGGGGTAAGCAGTAAATTCCATGAGTGGAGAGGCCATATCCAGGAATTTTGCTCTCCCCTGTAATCTCTTATACACAACAAACACTCAGGTCTTTCTATTTTACTTAGATTCTTTGGGTTGCCAGGAATAAAGGGTCATTCAGCTTAGCTCAAGTGCTGAGGTTTGTGGTGAAGAAATGGCAAAGCAGTGAGGGTGATGGAGACTTCTGGAATACAGGATCTGTGGACTAGCCAGGCCTTGAAGACACTGGAACCCAATATCAAGGGGAATCTGGGGCAGCTGGAGGGACCTCAGGGGCAGGGATTTGTGGAATTCATCACCCTCTTGCTATTCCTCGAAGGGCTTTCCTCTCTCACAGCTTTTACCACGCTGTGTTTCCTCATGATTTCCGCTTGTTCACAGCCTCCCCAGCACCACCTCTGACCCACAGCCTCTATCAGCTTCCTTTCAGCATCTGTCCTGCTGATAGCAGGGCCCCTCTCCTTCCTATTCAGGCTCTGGGGAGTGAGAATGAGACTGGCTTTGTGTCAGGCAGAACTGGTCCCTTGGCTTCTCTTCCCTTGGGTCAGGTGTGCCCCGGGAGAGGATGGACGTGGAGATGGCCAGGAGGTTTGACCTGGATGCCAGGGGCAGGTGTGTGTTGTGTTCTAGGAAGGGCCTTTGGGAGGGGCAGGGGGGCAGCACAGCATGGTATTTGCCTCCTCCCGGAAATCCAGGGTTGGATTTCCAGCTTTTATGGTCTCTGGAGACTTACTTGCTTGCAGTTGCTCTCTGAGGCAAAAAAATATCTTTCTTCAGAAAAGCACTGGGAGACTTCCTATTTGGAAAGTTCTGGTCTGTTCTACTGAAGTTGGGGGAGGAGTTGTTCATGTTGCAGTTTTTAAAGTTGGTAGTTTGGTTGGTGGTTTTCTGAAGGCTTCATTGAGGCTAAACCCCAGATCCCTTCCCACCGCTGCTGCCTATGGGAGACCATTGGCTCAGGGTCAATCTGTCGCTGCTCCTCGTGATGGGTTACGAGATGCACACCCATGCATATGCATACATGCATCATCCGGCCAGTCCTTCTATGAGTATTTATTGATCCCCCAATGTGCCAGGCACTAAAATCAGGCCCAGGGATACAGCAATGAATAAAAAAGAACATCTCTGCCCTCACAGAGCTTATGTTGTAGTAGGGACAGGCAATGGGTAAATATAACAAAAACATAAATTCTATGTTATGTTAAAAGGTGATAGGTACTTTGGGGGGGAAAATTACTGCATAGTTTAGGGGTTAAGAAGTACTGGTGAAGGGAAGAGATGGGTTGAGATTTTTAGTAGCATTGGGAGGATAGGTGTCATTGAGAAGCTGACTTCTGAGCCAGGAGGAGGTGAGGGAAGTCTTGAGGGTTTTCCAATATCCCTCAAGACAAGATGCTAGAGGCATCCTGGAGCCTTGTGAAACAGCCCTGAAAACACAGGGAATAAACAGAGGAGGAGTAAGGGTGTGACAAGTCGGGAATGTTCCATGGCGGTGCACCAAGAACGGCCCAAGGCAAATGTTTTAGGTGCAGTCACAGTGAGAAGATTTGAGAAAGAAGGGTAAAAGCAATAATATGGAAAATAGTGGCAAAGCCGAGGTTCACTTCAGTGTCTTATTCTTTAAACTTTTTTGGTAGTTTTGAAATTTTCAAAATAGTTGGGAAAAAAGCCTTAGCTGTGACAACGGTATCGTGGTTATGTAGGACAATGGGTTTATTATTAAAGTATAATAAAGTATAAAGTAAAGTATACAGGGGCAATGTGTCATGATCTTGGCAACTTTCTATCAAATGGCACAGAGATAGAGATAAAGCAAATATGGCCCAATGTTGCCAAATGCAAATCAAGCTAAAGAATGTCCTATAATGCGCAATTCTTGAAACTCTCCTATAGATTTGAAAAATCTCAAAATAAAAGGTTAGATTTCACCCTTAGGTATTTACTCAAGAGAAATGAAAATATATGACTATACATGGATTTGTATGTGAATATTTGTAGCAAAATTATTCATCATAGCTCCAAACTGGAACCAGTCTAAATGCTCATCAATTGTTAAGGATTAAACAAAACGTGGCATGTCTATTCAGTAGAACACAACTCAGCAATGAGGGATGAACTACTGATATATATGCTACCACGTGGATCAACCTCAGAAACAGTATGCTATACAAAGGAAGTTAGAAGCAAAAGACCACATATTAGGTAATTTCATTTATGTGAACAATCCAGAAAGGGAAAAGGGAATGCAGATCAGGGATTGCCTAAGGCTGCATTGAAAGTGGGGTTTGACTGCAAACAAGCATAGAGCACTTTCTGGGGTGATGGAAATGTTCTAAGACTGGTTTGTGGTGATGATTGTACAACTCTATAAATTTACTAAAAATTATCACATTGTAAACTTATAGTGGATAAAATTTGTGGCATGTAAAGTATGCCTTAATAAAGGTGTTGAAAACAAAGCTAAAGAAAAACCTAAAGTTCATTTCTCTACCTGGGAATCTGATGATGAGACTTTATTCATTCAGCAAATATTTTTTTGAGTGTTACTATGTGCCAGGTACTATATGCTAAACCCCGAGGGTACAGTTTTGAGGTCTGATAAGCTTTACAAGCAATTTGTTTGGTCTGACCTGCCTGGGGATAGAGGTACAGACTAGATAACCTGTATTTCATTGGCTGCTTGCTTTATTTGAGTTCTAGGCAAAGCAAAGCCTGAGAATGAATGTGAGTTGTTTATTTGGCAACAAAATGGCAACAAAATGGTGGCCTCAAAAAGATATGTTGGTGTGCTAGGCCTCACAACCTGTGAATGTGATGTTTGGAAAAAAGAGTCTTAGCAGATGCGATTAATTTGAAGAACTCAAGATGTGAAATCATCCTGGGGGCACCTGCGTGGCTCAGTGGTTGAGCATCTGCCTTTGGCTCAGGTCATGATCCCGGGGATTGAGTTGCTTCTCCCTCTGCCTGTGTCTCTGCCTCTTTCTCTGTGTTTCTCATGAATGAATAAATAAAAATCTCTAAAAAAAAAAAAATAGTGAAATCATCCTGGATTATCTAGGCGAGTCCTAAATTCAACGACCAGTGTCCTTAGAAGAGGCAGGAGAGGAGAAGACGTGGACAGAGGAGGAAAAAGCCACACGGAGATGAGGACAGAGATTGGAGAGATACAGCCATAAGCCAAGGAGCACCTGGAGCTGCCAGAAGCTGGAAGAGGCAAAGTCCTCTAAAACCTTCTGAGGGAGTGCAACTACCACCTTGACTGTGGACTTGTGGTCTAGAACAGGGATAGAGTGAGGAAGTGAGACACAGAAGGGCGGCAAGCCAATAAAGGCAATGTAAAGCAGTGCATCTCGGCCCCGGGGGCTCTGCCAACAAACTGAAGAAAGAGTAAGAAAGCTTGAGCATCCATCAGCCCATCCTTTCTTGTTACAGGAAACTCAGTATTATTAATATAATTTTTGAATATTTAATGGAAGGATCTCATGTTCCCATTACATTTGTTTTACATGTGAGCTCTATAATCATACATTAAATCAACTATCTCCTTATACATAGGCCAGAAACGCTGCCAGGAGCAAATGCTGTATGGAGCCTAGATCTCCTGACTGCAGCTCTTACGGCACCCAGGTCAGTGTAGAAACCTAGCAGGTGAACCGTTGGGTTCCTCTCTTTCCTTCCCCATCTCTCTTCCTGCCTCCTGGCCTCTGTTGTACTCACTGCCAAACAGGGCTTCCCGCAGCTTTCCTTTCTGCCTGCCTGTTCTTTGTTGCTCCCAGCCAGCTATGTTCTTTTTTTGTTTCTTTTCTTCTGATTTCTCTTGGTGGAAGCCTGCAGTGCTTTTGGCCAGGACTGGGTGGGGAGTTCTCAGTGCCTGTCTGTATCATTTTTTAAGCTCCCAACATCAGACTTGGCATTACATATCCAGCTTCGGTCACCCATCACCTGGTCACCACCACCCCAGTGAGGGCTCCAGGGATACCATTTGGCACAGAACAAATGAGCATATCTGAAATTAAAAATGAAAATGTTTCTGGTCATATAAAACCCAACTACTTCTTCTTAGGTTGGGGAAGCTCCTGGAAATGGCATGTCTTTGCTTGTGGGTTCTTACCCAGGCCTCTTGGGTATGAACCTGGCTGTGGCCTTCCTCTTTGCTTGGCTGTTTACCTCTCCTATGAGCTGAGATCAAGACGGAAGAGCATCCAGAGGACTAAGGTAGTTTAGTTTCTAGCCATCTTTGGCTTGAATCCTTCTGGCACCCTCTGACAACAGAAATAGCATCTGTACTAATGGCATTATCTTAGCTGGAAGAAGTTATTTTTTCAAATGCTCTAATAATAAGAGCTCATATCTATTGAGTGTTTGCCACACGCTAGGCTCTATGATAACTGCTTGGCATTCTTTATCAATTTTAATCCTCACAACAACCTTATAAAATCATTCCTTTATCATCCTCACTTCACAGGTGAGGAAACTGAGACATGGGGAGTTCAAGCACACGTCTGGAGCCGCATGGGTGGAGGAGCTAAAATTCAAAGCTAGGTCTGTCTGACTTCAGAGCCTGTGTGTTGAACCTTCCAGGTGTGTGGCCTTAGATCACAAAAGTCTTGGTTTTTAGTTCCTTTTCAGAGAGAGTTAAATGGAGACATTGAAAGAGCAACAGCTTCTGAAGCATCCTTAGAAAACCCCACTGTCAGGAGTCAGGTCCATCAGAGTCAGTACGAATAAAGCAATGGGAAGCTGGCCAGCCAGAGAGTGGGGTTTTGCTGTTTGGGAAGACAGTATTGCCTCTAAATGGAGATTGGCTGAAATGGGCACTAGGAGGAGAGAGTGAACACTATGGACCATGGAGACGGAGGGGGGATTGAGGCCTGAGCTTCACAAAGACCATTCAGGGCAGCAAATGAGAATGAAGCTCGGAGCATAGGAGCCTGATACTCTTGAGGTCGTACGAAGAGATGGGTGGACTGTTGGCATTCAAGGCCCCATGATATGGGGTCACGGCTGCACGGGGTGTCAGTGAAACAGTGGTAACCAGGCAGATGGGAAGGTTTCCATTGTGAGAATTCTGGCCCAGCATGTTCTCTGCCTGAAGTGTAGCTTGGCCTCCTGTGTCTCCTGGATGTCTGGCTTTTATCACATAGGAACAGAGGAGAAAAATCAACTGGGTATATGGATAACATTTAAGTGACTCTGAAAAGTTTTGTGGCACCATGGACCTGTTTCAAGAATTATTTTTAACTGCAGACATTTGGTCCCAGCAGGAAATAAAACTTAAAAGGACAGTTATAATTAGGTCACATTTTGAGAAACTTATTACATTTTGCTGTATGTCCCAGGAGTAGTGTATCTTAAATGATTTTAGTATTTAGATTCAATCATGGCGCAGAATTCCATTTTTCTATGTGATAATGGGAAGCATCCAAGAGAAATTATGATAGCAGTATTAGATGCAAGTAAGGGCAGGAATAAACTTAATTTGGGAGAGAAGAAAGAGGAATATCATATTATTTGTCTCCTTACTCCTTTCTCTTTCTTTTCTCCTTGGCTGCATCCTAAAACAGTGTTTATAGAGGGAGCCTGAATCATTTCATCTGTATTGTCCATTAAATGCCCCTTTATTTCTGCTGAGGGTGAAAATGTGACCAAAGATGACCCTGTCATTTCTCAAGTACAGTATCATGAAGCAATTTAGTGGAGGAAAAGGCTGATATCTCATTGGAAGCAAGAAAATAAACATTAACTATGACTGTAATAATGTTTCTGTGATTTCTGTACAGGGTTCAGAGCAAGGGCCCATGGGGGACTGCTTCTAGGACCCTTGGGTGGGAGGCTGGTGGGAAAGAGGAAGAAAGGTTGGAGGTGGGGTAGGGAGATGACTGGCAAAAACAGGGGTCATACTGTTCTTCTGTGAAGAATGTTCCACAAGGACTTTACTAGATTGGAGACTGGAAGACCTCAAGGTCCTTTGCTCTGTGTTCTGTAGGCAAATGATGAGGTCTGGCCAATCTCTTTTCCCCCAAGCCATCCCATGCACCTGTAAAATTTAAAAAGGAACACTAAAATATATCTATATAGCAGTGAATTAAAATGGGCCAGAGATGTTTTCTTCTGCTGACAAACAGGTAATGTATTCTTACAGCTAAGTATCCACCCACAGAAATGATTTTATTAGATTCTCCTTAACCCTTTTTAATATAAAAGGGTTCATAAAATCTGTATTCTTTGCCATTTATCAGAGATTAAAATCATGATTTGCCTTGGATGAAGGGGTGTGTGGCTATCTACCAGAGGAAATAGATAGGATTATGGAGGGAGATCAGAGCTACATGTACCAAAAGCTTCCTTGCATTTGTTTAGGGAAAAATGGCACAGTGGGTCCTGTTCCTGATGAGAGAAAGTATGAGGAGTCAGCCTCCTTGGTAACCAGCTATATGAGGGTAAGTGGCAGCCATTCATGCAATGGCCATGGTGACAGCTCATACCTAGTGTCTCCTCTCCTCTTGGCAGATCAACATGTCTGCTGCTTCCTGCCTCACATGCTCTCCAGCTTGTACCTATTCTTCTATGTAGAAGTCAGAAAGTGTATTTTGCAGCCATGGAATCTATATTGGGGAAGATTAGCGGAAAAAATACTCAGGGATCAGCAGTTAATAAGCCATCTAATTTTCCATGTCCAACTGTTCCACTGATCCGGTGTCCAATCCATTCCATCCCATTCATTTCCATGCCATTGTAAGAGAAGGCCTTTCCCTTTTAGGTTTTCCTATCTGACAGATCTTCTTATGATCTGATAGACTATCCTGTTATTATTTAGTGATGGACGTGTTACAACTTTCAGAGTGTATACCAACACCTTAACCAAGGCACCACTAACTCCATTGCTTAAAGGATCCCGGCAAGTAATATGAGTGGGCACAGGTCAAGCAGGGACTAACAGAACTATAGAAAAGATGCCGCTTCATAATATGGGTATACGGGTCCAGTGTTGCCAGAATTTTCAAATCTTTTAGAGACAGTTTAGGAATCTGAATTTTTATATGATCTCCTAATATTCAAATGTTGGGTAATCAATTACAAAATTAAATAACTTGGGCAGCCCAGGTGGCTCAGCGGTTTAGCGCTGCCTTCAGCCCAGGGTGTGATCCTGGAGACCCGGGATAGAGTCTCATATCAGGCTCTCTGCATGGAGCCTGCTTCTCCCTCCGCCTGTGTCTCTGCCTCTCTCTCTCCCTCTCTGTGTCTCTCATGAATAAATAAATAAAATCTTTTAAAAAAATTAAATAACTCTTGCAGTCCAAAGAAATAGAACACACACACACACACACACACACACAATCTAAACTCTATGGTAGAAAATATCTTGGCACACCAAACTATTGTCAGTGGTTACCTTTAGGAACAGGAGTGGGAGTACATGGGGACTTTTACATTTTTCTCAGCATATTTTTATAGTGTTTGAATTTTTTAAAAATTTCTTTCTTTATTTGAGAAAGAGAAAGAACACGGACAAGGGGAAAGGCAGAGGAAGAAGCAGACTTTCCAATGAGCAGGGAGCCAGATGTGGGGCTTGATCCTAGGACTCCAAGATCATGACCTGAGCTGAAGGCAGATGCTTAACTGACTGAGCCACCCTTATAAGACTGAGCTCTTATAGTGTTTGAATTTTTGACAATGAGAATACATTTATGTATTGCTTATGTTGTTATTTGTTAAAAAATCAGCAGTCTGAAAAAACACAAGTGACTGGTATTTAGGAGTTGGAAAACTCCAACATTTGAGAATGACTAGAGACGGATGTTTAACATGGATGGGCAGCTTGATTGCATGAAAGACAGAAACCAAATGAAAAAAAGGAAGCAGGAAAAAAGTCAGGGAGCAGAAGTAATCAAAAGCACTGTCAATTTATAAAAATAAGAGAACAAGAAAGGACACTTAGAAATGAAAAGTGATGAAGTGAACCAGGTGGCTCAGTCAGTTGAGCATCCGACTTTTGGTTTTGGTTCAGGTCATGATCTCAGTCAGGGTCATGAGACTGAGCCCTGTGTCAGGCTCTACACTGAGCATGGAGCCTGCTTAAGACTCTTTGTCCTCTCTCTGCCTCTCCCCTAGCTTGTGTGCTCTCTCTCTCCAAAAAATCAAAAATCAAAAATAAATAAAAGTGCAATGATGGAATAACATTCAATAGAAAGTTTAGTAGATGAAATTAATGAAATCTCATAGAAAGGAAATGGAAGATACAGATTCAGAAAGTAGGAGAGAAACAATATGAAATTCAGAGTATTGATTCAAGAGTCTCACATTCAACTGATAGCATATTCAGAAAGAGAGAACAAAGAAAACTGAGGAAAGAAAATTACCAAAGAAATAATCCAAGAAATCTCATGAGTGCCCCAACACAATAAATAATTGTAAAATAGAACTTCACATTAAGGGATATCATCATGCAATTTCAGGACATCAGGAATTAAGATTCCAGAGAGGTTTCCTGAGAGAGGAAATAAACCACAGCAAAGGACTAGAAACAGGATGACATCAGATTTCTCAACAGCAACACTGATGCTGGAAGGAAATGGAGCATTTGGAAAACAAATTTCTGAACTGATTTATAAAGCCAAACTAACACCAAACGTGAAAAGTATAATGAAAACATTTTCAGAAATGCAATATCTCAAATTTTTTCTATGTACTCTTTCTTAAGGATCTACTAGAGAATGTATTTTACTAAAATAAGTAAGCAAATCTAGGAGACTTGGGATCCAGAACACATGGATGAATGGATCCAACACATCAGATGGAGTGACCAAAGGAAATACTCAGGATGATAGTAAAGACAGATTTTTAAGATGGCTGCTATGAAGCAGGAAACAAGTGCACACAGGAAAAGAATGAAGGGAAAAATTCTAGGGAAAAAAAGGAACTGATAGAGGATCTCAGATTTATGATACACTGAATATTTGGGGGATAAATTGTTAATAAATACACTAAAAATGGTCAAATGAAAATGAAATGGTCAAATGAAAAACAAAGCAGTTATTAACTTCAGCAAAAAACTTAAAAATGTTCAAGAAAGGGGTGCCTGGGTGGCTCAGTCAGTTGGGCAGTTGACTCCTGATTTCAGCTCAGGTCACGATCTCAAGGTCCTGGGATCAAGCCCCGCTTTTGGCTCGGTGCTCAGCATGGAATTTGATTGAAGATTCTCTCTCTCCCTCTGCCTCTCACCCTGCTCATGTACTCTCTCTTTAAAATGAATAAATCTTTAAAAAATAAAATAAAGGGACACCTGGGTGGCTCAGTGGTTCAGCATCTGCCTTCGACTCAGGGTGTGATCCTGGGGTTCCGGGATTGAGTCCCGCATGGGGCTCCCAACATGGGGAGCCTGCTTCTCCCTCTGCCTATGTCTCTGCCTCTCTGTGTCTCTCATGAATAAATAAAATCTTTAAAAATTATAATGTAACCATTTGGGGAAATGAAAGTGAATACTGAATAGCTCTGTGTGTGTATTAGAGGTGGAGGATATATAATAGAGCTAAATACTTGCCTTCTATACTAGAAAATCAGTAGATAATGCTTAAATTGAAAATAATTTAAAATTAAATTTGAGAAATAATATAAACATTTTAAAAGAGACATATATAGGCAAATATCTGAAAAACCAATTAGCAAATTTTAAAGCTTCTGGTAATTGATAATTGAGGATGGGGCTAGGGTGGGATATGAGATAGATTTTTTTAAGTAAACTTTTGACTTGGGACACCTGGGTGTTTCAGCGGTTGAGCATCTGCCTTTGGCTCAGGTTGTGATCCTGGGATCTGGGATCGAGCTCCCCATCGGGCTCCCTGTAGGGAGCCTGCTTCTCCTCCCTATGTCTCTTCCTCTCTCTCTGCATCTCTCCTGAATAAATAAATAAAATCTTAAAAAAAAAAAAAAGTAAATTTTTGACTTTTTAACTAGTCGCTGGGGGTGTTGCCAATGTTCTGCTAATACCGACAATGCTGAAATTAATAATTTTATACATATGTTATTTCATTTATGTGCACATAAGCTGTGGGATAACTTTCTAGAGGTCAGAGGGCAAATGTATTCATACTATTGATAGATAATGTCTAATTGCTCTCCACAGGGTTTGTAGCATCTTATTCTCCCATCAGAATTGTGTGAAAGTGATTATTTTCCTACAGTGTTGTCAAACTTTTGAGTTCTTTTTCAATCTGATGGGTGTCCATCTGTTCTCATTATGAGTCAGATTAAGAATCTTTTAAATGTTCAAGAGCCTTATTAGAATTCTTTTTTTCTGAATGCTGCAATTACATTCTTTGCCCACATTCCAATTTTTTTGTATCTTTTTCTTATTGATTTCCAGGAGTTCTTTACATTTTAGGGAAATTAATCCTTTGTATTGCAATTTTATTTTTCAGTTTGTTGTTTGTCTTTGCTATTATTTTCTGCTAAATTTTTGACTGATATGTAGTCATATTCAGAAATATTTTCTTTGTGGGGCACCTAGGTGGCTCAGTGGCTGAGCCGTCTGCCTTTGGCTCAGGTCGTGATCCTGGGGTCCTGGGATCAAGTTCCACATCAGGCTCCCGGCAAGGAGTCTGCTTCTCCCTTTGCCTGTGTCTCTGTCTTTGTCTGTGTGTCTCTCATGAATAAATAAATAAAGACATATTTTCTTTGATAGATTCTGGATGGTGAATCATGAGTAGCATGATCCTCTACATGCAGAGATTACAAAGTAATTCATCTATGTTTTCTCCTAGAGAAAGTTGAAGGTTTTTAAAAGATTTTTTACATGTAAATCTTTGATCCATTTAGAATTTTTCCACATGTATTGATCCAGTTTCATCTTTTCCAGACTGGCTGCCCAGTTGTCCCAACTCTATTCACTATTTGACTCTCATATTTAAGTATATATATTATTCTGATTTTTAAAAAAGTAAATAAAAAAAGAAGGCAGGGGGCAGAGAAGTCCTCCTGATGGGCTGAAATGAAAAGGGAAAAGAGGAGGTGAGAAGGTCGCATCCTCTTTCCCAGCCTCTGTGTCCCCATATCTCCGTTCAGATGGCCATCGATGTAGCGATATCCGGCCCTGTAACTTGTCAGAAGGCATACTGGGTGCAGTGAGGGGCTCACTACGAGGAGGCTGGCCAAGCTCAGACTCTGGAAGGCCGAGTCGGATTTCAGACCCTGGGAGGGATGATAGTAGGAGCCACTCCAGGAAATTCCCTGTCACAGGATGACTCAGCTCCAGCTGCCTTCCTGCATGAAGACACTTAGAGTTCCAATCCCTGGGAAACAGAATTTGATGAACTCAACTTGGTCCCTTGCCCATCCCTGTCCAAGTCCTAAGGTTAGCTGCCTACCACCACCAAATACATGAGGGTGGGATGGGTCAGTGTCTCCAAAGGAAGAGGTGCTAAGCAACGAAGCCAAACAAACCCCCACAGCGCTGTCCACCATATTTATAAAAATAGTAACAAAAATATCAGCTATTTGTGGACTACTTCTATAGGCTGGGAATCATGGTAGGTATTTTCTCACTTAGCTCTTGTGTGAGGTTGACAGGTGAGGAAACTGGGGCTAAAAGACTTCTCTGACACAGTAAACGACATCACCAGGATGCACACCTGGATGTGTCCACCCCCACCCAGTCTCTGCCTTTAACCCTTAGGAGACTATAACGCCTCTGTCAGCCTCCATGGGCTTCAGACATGGCTGGAAATGATTGTCCTGACACCCAGGGGACTCCCTCACATTCTCGTCAGTTATCCTGATGCCTGTTGCCAGCTCTCACGGTAAGCACCCAGTGACTGCAGCACCTCCAGGAGTAGAGCTTTTTCATTCATTCTTTCCTCACAGCCATCTTTGAACAAGGTCATCTGGGCTGGACTGATGACCCTGTCATGGAACCATCTCTTGCTACATGTGCAGGTCTCCCTTGGACCCTGCACCAATGCCTGGGCTCTCTTGTGCCCCTCAACTTCTCTCTTCCCTTGGGATAGGGTCCTTCTTTACAGGGTCTGTTGTGAGGGGGATTGAGGGGCAGCTCATGTCCCAGTGTGTTACCTACCACACTCTCTAGATCATAGCTGCCCCCTCAATAGGATTCACACATATCTGTGCAAATGCCCCCATCCTTCCACTGGCCCTCGGGCTCCCCTAGCCTGTCTGGATGGCTCAATTACAAGCATCCATAGATGGGATGTGTGGGTGGCTCAGCGGTTGAGCGTCTGCCTTTGGCTCGGGTCCTGATCTCGGGATCTGGGATTGGGTCCCACATGGGGCTCCTTGCGGGGAGCCTGCTTCTCCCTCTGCCTGTGTCTCTGCCTCTCTCCGTGTCTCTTATGAATAAATAAAATATTAAAAAAAAAAGAACCATCCATAGAATCCTCTGACACCCAGTCTACACTGCTTCATCCCTAGCTCCACCGGCCCTAGGCACCCTGTTGTCAAGGGTCTCCTGAGAGATTCTACATGGCGGGTAGTGTGCTGACCCGTTTTTGGCCACATATAACCCTGGAATGTCTTCTCCTTCCTGCTTCCTCCCTTCATGATTCAGGAAACTTGAACACTCTGCCATCTCCAGGGCTGGGCAGCTTTTGCTGAGTGTGGCCTAGAGCTTACCTTCATTTCTGGAAACAGCATGACCAATCAAGCACTAGAAGTACATATTCAGCCTTGCCCAAGGACTGCTCCTCCTAATGTGATCTCTTCGGGATTGAGTGGCTCACTTGTCTTTCCCTCTTGGATGCAGAGTGTTATATGCACCTGTGCCCACGGCTTATCTCAGGGTGGCATAGAAGCTCCCTCTGAACAGCCGTGAAGGTCACCTGCAGCTGGGGGTGGCCACCAGAACTCCTTTTCCTATGTGATCTAGGGGAAAGGAATGCTGGCAGTTCTTATGAGCAGCAGAGAAACTTCTCTCCCCATCTTTGTACCCATGAGGGGACATGGTGACAACCACCAGGGTTCACATGGGTTCTGTGATCATGTGGTGGACTACGAGGCCGTGCACAACATGGTCCCATTACCTCTCCAATCATTGCCTGCCCCACTCTGTCTTCTCAGTGAGGACAGGCCTGGTGGCTGTATTTAGAATGTCACCTGACTCTAGGATAATGGAGTGCTCTTCCCGTGAACTGTTTTTCACCACAGCATTTGAATCTGGAGCACACCACAAAATGAACTTATTAGGCTTGTTTATTTTTCCATCCTTTCCACTAGAATTTAATGTGACAAGGGCAGGCAGGGACTTTGGTCTGTTTTGTCCAGGATGTTTCCCAACATTCTAGAACAGTGTGGGCCCGTACTAGGTGCTCAATAGATACTTGTTAATTAAATGAATGAATGATTTACTCCTAAATGTTTGTGGTGCCTTTAATATGTGTTCACTCATACTATGACACTGCTCCCTTTAAAAGTTGAACTAGGGCAGCCCTGGTGGCTCAGCGGTTTAGTGCCGCCTTTAGCCCAGGGTGTGATCCTGGAGACCCAGGATTGAGTCCCACGTCAGGTTCCCTGCATGGAGCCTGCTTCTCCCTCTGCCTGTGTCTCTGCCTCTCTCTCTACCTGTGTCTTTCACGAATAAATAAATAAAATATTTTAAAAAAATAAAAAAAATAGAAGTTGAACTAATTTCCTCCCCGAATTAGTGACTGACTCCCTTCTGTTGAATAAGATGTGACTTCTAAGGCTAGTCATAAAAAGGACAGCTTTCCCCTGGCTCTCTCTCATAGATCACTCACCCTGGGGGAAGTCAGTGGCCTTAGTGTGAAGACATTCAAGTAGCATGAGAGGACCATGTGGGGAGAAAGTGAGGCCTCTGCTAACCATAGCACCCACCTGCCAGCCATGTGAGAGAGCCACCTTGGAAGCAGGCTCTCTAGGAGATGGCAGCCCCAGCCAGCATCGTGGCCCTAACCTCAGGGGAGGCCTCCTGCTGCCTGCAGCTTATCTCAGGGTCAGAACCTCCCAGCTAACTCACACCTGACTCCATGACCCACAGATACTGTGAGGATAATAAATATTTACTATTGTGCTATCCCCTTTGGTTTGGGGATAATTTGCAGCAATAGAGAACTAACACAACTTCAAGGTCACCCAATGCATTTAAAATATGACTTTGCTTTATAAAAACTCCACTCAGCCTCAACTTGATAAGAAAGCTCTGCTGTATAAAGTGAGGTACATTGACACATAAATGGTGGTTGTGGAGGTCTGCTGGAGAGAGAACAGGCCTGGGGACATAAAATATAAAAAACTGTCAGAGGGTCTCCAATCTAGTGCTTATCCTGGGAAAGTCATTCTAAGGCAGTGAGTGCCCAGGGGAAGCGAGTGTTTGCCAGGAGGTTGGTACCAGCCTGGGGCCTAGCGCAGCCCTGTGCTGGGTGAAGACACCCAGGGCAGGGCCCTTGTCCAAAGTCGGTTTGCCTGGGTGTGGGTGGTGGGGCAGCGCCCAGGGCAGGGGGTGGCGGGTTTAGCAGCGCCCCAGTCCGGACTGCGTGCACAGAGGCTGCAGCCTCTGTCATTGGCTCCTCCCTCCTCTACTTAGAACTCATCACGGGCTTCTTCAGGCTTGATTCTTTTAGTCATATAAATAGATATTTAGTGTCTGTATACTGGAGAAATGATTGAGGAGAGTCTGTGTTGACACCATAGCTACACCTGATGATAACAATAATGTTCACATATCCAAAAAACAAATAATCCAATTAAAAATGGGCAGAAGACATGAACAGATATTTCTCCAAAGAAGACATCCAGATGGCCAAGAGACACATGAAGATTTTCAACATCACTCATCATCAGGGAAATGCAAATCAAAACTACGAGATATCACCTCACACCTGTCAGAATGGCTAAAATCAACAACACAAGAAACAAGTGTGGATGAGGAAATTGAGAAAATCAAAAGCCTCTTGGGCTTTTGGTAGGAATGCAAACTGGTGCAGCCACTGTGGAAAACAGTATGGAACTTCCTCAAAAAGTTAAAAAATAGAACTATCCTATGATCTAGCAATCACTTTATTGGGTATTTACCCAAAGCATACCAAAACACTAATTCAAGGGGATGCATGCACTACCTATGTTTATAGCAGCAGTATTTACAATAGTCAAGATATGGAAGCAGCCCAAGTGTCCATTGATGGACAAAGAAGATGTATATACATATATATGTAAATAACATTATCCAGCCATAAAAAAAAATGAAATCTTGCCATTTGCCACAACATGGATAGAACCAGAAGATATAATGCTAAGTGAAATAAGTTGGTCAGAGAAAAACAAATACCATATGATTCTACTCATGTGTAGAATTTAAGAAACAAAACTAATGAGCATAGGGGAAAAAAGAGAGGCAAACCAAGAAGCAGACTCTTTTTTTAAAATATTTTTAAAGATTTATTTATTTATGATAGACATAGAGAAAAAAGAGAGGCAAACCAAGAAGAAGACTCTTTTTTTAAAATATTTTTTTAAAGATTTATTTATTTATGATAGACATAGAGAGAGAGAGAGAGAGAGAGAGAGAGGCAGAGACACAGGAGGAGGGAGAAGCAGGCTCCATGTCGGGAGCCTGACATGGGACTCGATCCCGGGACTCCGGGATTGCGCCCTGGGCCAAAGGCAGGCGCCAAACCGCTGAGCCACCCAGGGATCCCCAAGAAGCAAACTCTTAACTATAGAGAACAAACTGATGGTTACCAGAGGGGAGGTGGGTGGGGGAATGGGTGAAATAGGTGATGGGGATTAGGGAGTGCATTTGTTGTGATAAGCACTGTATGGAATTGTTGAATCACTATCTTGTACATCTGAACCTAACATAACATTGTATGTTAACCACCTGGAATTAAAATAAAAACTTAAGAAATCATGTTTGCGCCAATAATAGTAAGCATTTATTGAATGTCTGCTCTGGGCCAAGATACTGTACTAGGCACCTGAATGTTAATTCCAATGATCCTCTCAATTAATCATTGGGGTAAGTGTTATAATGTTCATTATATAGATAAGAAAACCAAAGTGCAGCGAGCTCAAGAAACTTGCTTAGGATTGCAGAGAAAGTAGGTAAGGCACAGATTTACACACCAATCTTTTTCCAAAATCCATGTCTTTTCCAGACAATCTCATTGCCTTAGGTCATGATAGGCAGGAAAAAATACCCTGGACAGCTGAAGCTCTTCATACGCAGAGAGAGAATTGAGAACAACTTCAATAAATATAATATAAAGTTAGGTTGGTTAAACACACACATACACACATACACACACGTGATCTGCTTACACAGGATGAGAGCCATCCTTTAAAATAGTCATCCTGGAAGACCCATTACTTCTTCTAAATACCATCTAAAATGCTTGTGATTCCTCTTTGAAAACTGTACTCACAACTAGCTTACATTTCTCTCCAGTCCTGGTTTCTTTTGGTTACAACCAGGTTTGATCAAATAGTGGTGTGTCCTGTCTTGACTACACACCTTGGTCACCAGATTCACTTTCAAATGACTTCAATTGCTGCCAAATCATCAGATCTACTCACAGAAGATTTGAGACCAGGGAGAATTTTTCATAAAATTCTGCAGCAGGCTCTAGGGATAATTTTAAAATATAGTGAGCCATGGGCAGCATTTACTATTTGGAAATGTAAGCTCTGAATAATTTATTAAAACAATAAAGTCAAAATAAAATAATAAATAAAATAAATTATTTGCAGTCGCCCAGCTTGTTACACTAATTCTTCCCTGGCTCTGCCTTCTCTCCCTACACTTTGTTGGCTCACTGTGGATTTCTCAGTTGAGATAGAATTTGGAAGTTCACCTATGAGACTACATCTCACTTGGTACCACAATTGCAAAGGACAAGATTTTATGATAACCTAGTGCCTTGATTCTCCTGTGAGGGCAAAGCTTCTTTCAACATTTACAGGATCACTTCTCATCCAAGGGGCTCTTCATAGGCTTCTGATTTGAATATAGGCAAATTGGTATGGGGGATGGGTGAGAGAAGCATGGGCTGAAAGGAGCAGTGTTGTTATGGGTTTAAGGTTTTCTTAGATTAGGTCAGTGTAAAAGCATAATGGGAAGGGAAGAGGTAAGAGTTAGCCAAGAGAACAGATGATGTGATCAATGTTTGTGGCATTCTCTTTTGTTCTCTTTTGGGTTCCCCTATCCTGGGTTTCAATTATATCTGGGTGACATAAGCCTAGTGTTTTGGAAAATTAGTTTTCCTTGGTGTGTCCCTCACAGTGTCAACCAAGGCCAAGCCCTGATTTTCACTTACTGCCCATGGGAGTTTACATTATCCCTCACACCTGGAATGGAGCCAAGAAACATCTAGTACCAAGGTAGTAAACCAACTCAAGTTGGTCTTAACTTGATGCCGCTGAAACAAAGGACTAGTCAACTGGTTATTGGGATAAAGTGACAGCGTCATTATCAAACAACATTTATTGAGATACCAATAAGCAGATAAAATTTTACTACCTGTGAAGCATTAAGAAATCACTAATGTACTATATATTTTGAATATCTAAACTAGAGGTCTTCAAACTTCAGCACAACTAATTACCTGGAGAACCTCTTCAAAATATACATAACCAACCATTCCTTGAAATTCAAGTGCTAGGTGGGCCTGAGCATCTGCATTTTTAAGGATTCTGAGGTTGACCATGATTCATACTTAGGACTGAGAATCAATGGTCTTTGTGGAATACTGGGAGCCCATGGAGAAGCTCAAGAACTCTGAAAAGACATGATAATTTAAAACAAGAAAATTGGGACACCTGGGTGGCTCAGTGGTTGGGCATCTGCCTTGGCATCATGCCCTGGACCAGAGATTGAGTCCCACATCCGGCTCCCTGCATGGACCCTGCTTTTCCCTCTGCCCATGTCTCTGCTTCTCTCTGTGTGTGTCTCTCATGAGTGAATAAATAAAATATTAAAAAAATAAAACAACAAAATTAATTATCTTTACTATAATCCATTTTATAATACATTATACATTTTCTTTTTTTTAAGAAGGATTTATTTTTTATTATTATTTTAAAAATATTTTTATTTATTTATTCATGAGAAACACACACAGAGAGAGAGAGAGAGAGAGAGCGGCAGAGACATAGGCAGAAGGAGAAGCAGGCTCCATGCAGGGAGCCCGATGTGGGACTTGATCCTGGTACTCCAGTATCACGTCCTGGGCCAAACTGGGAGAACTAACATTTGTTGAGAAGATGAAATGCATTAAGCACATCGCATGCTGTGTCGGTCAAAATGCCATTTTAACCAAAGAGTATTGAATAGAGTGGATGGACGGATTTCAAGTGTGTTGTAAAGTCCAAAAGAAAACAGTGAGGTTAGTAAAAACAGGGAAGCAACTTAGGGCTGGGGTGGCAGGAAGGGGAGGTGGGACAAAAGGAAAGAGGTGTAACCAGAAGCCAGGAATACAGAGAGATAGCCACAATCCTGATTGCTGGGCTGCTGTAGGACTATCATGTACTTGATACTAAGACTGCCAAGGCGGCACTATGTGGCTGGTGATGGGACCTCTAGAAAGTGACATGACACTGGCATAGGGTCAAAAGTAGCCAGAATTGTAGAGCTGTCCAGAGGAAGGTGCAAAGAAGAGTCCCTTCCTCTCTTTTCCTGCCTCCCAATCTCCCAGTTGTGCCTCCCAATTGCAGAGCCTAACTGAATTTAGCTAGCAAGGGAATCCGGGAAGTCTAATTTTCAGACTCCAAGCCCACAGCCTTATAAGTCAAAGTATAAAGGGTGTGAGGGCACCTGGGTGGCTCAGCAGTTGAGCGTCTTCCTTGGGTTCAGAGTGTGATCCCAGGGTCCAGGATCGCGTTCTGCATCAGGCTCCCTGGAAGGAGCCTGCTTCTCCTCTACCGGTGTCTCTGCCTCTCTCTCTCTCTCTCTGTCCCTCATGAATAAATAAAAAAAAATCTTAAATATATATATATATATATATATTATATATGCCTGGAACACAGATAATTCACACTCATTGGTCAATTCACTTAACACTCTACAAAACTGTGAATAAACAGAAGAACCAAAGTTCAAACCAGAGTCTAATACTGGAATCCTTGCTCTTGCAGTTAAGTCTTAAGTCAGTTTACAATAATACTTTGCCCTTAACTTTTTAAAATCTTAACATTACTTAGTACTGGCTGTGCACTGGGGGCTGTGTTATATATTTAGGCTATGCTTATCCTATTTATTTACTTATTTTTTAAAGATTTATTTATTTATTTTAAAGAGAGAGAGAGAACATGAGCAGGGGGAGGGATGGAGGAAGAGGAAAAGGAAGAGAAATCTTAAATTGGACTCTGCAGAGCTCGGAGCCCCATGATGTGGGGTGCAGGGCTCCATCTCAGAACCCTGAGGTCATGACCTGAGCTGAAATCAAGAGTTGGATGCTTAACCAACTGAGTCACCCCGGTGCCCCTGTGTTTATTCTATTTAATTTTTTAAACAGTGTGGTAATGTTGATGAAAAGTTTCCTAGTAAACAATAGAATAAGAAAACTAAGAATAAAGTTTTGAGTTTCGGGCAGCCCCGGTGGCGCAGCGGTTGAGCGCCTCCTGGAGACCCTGAATCGAGTCCCACGTCAGGCTCTCTTCATGGGGCCTGCTTCTCCCTCTGCCTGTGTTTCTGCCTCTCTCTCTCTCTGTGTCTCTATGAATAAATAAATAAAAGTCTTTAAAAAAAAAAAAGCCTTGAGTTTCTTGAGTTGCAAATGTGTGTATATGTATATATACAAATTTTATATTATAGAGATTAAATTCTTTATATATATGTTTATAGGTACATAAATGTATGTACTTATGTATACAGAATTAGGTATATACATAATTGTGCAGATCACATAGGTGAAAAAATACCATAATCAAAGGAAAAGAAAATATTGTCCTAAATTGTTCAGCCTATCATTCTAATCAAATTTAATTCATTTCAGAGCATCCTTATTGAATACATATGTGTGCTCAGCACTGAGCTAGAGATCACGGAGGAAAAATATATATGATAAAGAAAAAACATGTGATAGGGACTCTGTTTTCAAGAAATGTACTGTTTAAGGCAGCCCGGGTGGCTCAGCGGTTTAGCGCTGCCTTCGGCCCAGAGTGTGATCCTGGAGACCGGGGATGGAGTCCCACGTCGGGCTCCCTGCATGGAGCCTGCTTCTCCCTCTGCCTCTCTCTCTCTCTGTCTCTCATGAATAAATAAATAAAATATTTTTAAAAATCTGTTAAAAAAATGTACTGTTTAATTCTGAAATTAAGCCTTAGCTACAGGAACATCATATACAATGAAAACATAAAGGTCAAGGAATGCCTTGGGAAGTCATGGAGGGCTAGGGTTGTCAGGAAGGGAGAGATGAGGCCTGAGGGGGCAGTGAAGGCAGTATGGGCATGGAGAAGTAGAACCTTCCATGTTAGGGAAGAGCATGAGTAAAGGCTCAGAGGGAGGGCATGAAACCACTGTGTTGATGACAGCAGAGGGACTGCGGATATTAGTGAAAGAAGGAATATTAGTTGGACAGTGGGGCTGAGTATTAGTTGTCCTTCTCAGTACTCTTCCTCCCTTTACTAGAGTGATGGGTTCAGCTGGGCACATGGCTAGCCTTCCTGGCAGCGAGGTGCTATGGGGCAAGTAGATTCTGGCTCACAGAATATCAGCAGCAGTGATGTGTGAAACGTCCAGGTCATGTTCCTGAAAGGAAATGGGTTTGTTTTCTATTTCCCTTTTCCTGCAGGCCCGAGTGTGGATGTGCTGTTGCTCCATTTTGGACAGGGTGGATAAGGACAGCACCCTAAGGTTCGCAGATATAATCCAGAGGGAGTCCAGCCTCCCTGCCCTGGAGCGCCTGCAGCGGGTGAGGAACGAGAGGGAGGCTCCACCTGAGAGCACAGGGGAGTCCTGCTCCCCGCACCCACAGCGCCGAGGCCGGCTTCTGCCATTTGTCCCTCTGAGGCAGCAGCAGTTCCTCCCAACGCGACCTTACCTTGTCCACACATTTGCGTAATGGCTACGGATTATCTTCTGGGAAGACATTTTAAAGAACTGGTATAGCAGCGAGAGGAGCGATTTTCTCTCCATATGTTCGACAGGGACGCCCGAGATTCTGGCCAACCGTGTTCTGAAGGAATATGGGGTTTGCTGCAAATGCAGAAAGCTGCTGTAAGATCTTACAGTTGGTGTGGGGGAGGTATTAAAAAACACTAATATTTCTGGAATGGAAGCTTTAACTGAATGCAAAAAAGATATCATAACCTAAAACAAATTGCCTTTGAAATCAAATACATCTTGTGCAGACAACCAGCCCAGCCCGGGCTTTTTGGTCGACTCTTTTCAAAAGAATCCCCACTGAAGGGTGAGTTGTTGCACTGGCTCTGAATCTGCGGCGTCTTTCTCTTCCCTGGTACGGCAGTAGGCAAAGATCTTAGAAGCAGAGCTGGGGAGGAGGTACACTTGAAAGTCTTCGGGCTCCTTCAGGATCTTTCAGGATTCTCTCATGTTGCAAGGTTAAGTACCATTTAAAAAAAATTGAGATGAAAAAAACGTAACAAAAAACTAACCATTTTAAAGTGAATAACTCAATGGCATCTATATATTCACTATGTTGTGCAACGACGTGGTTCCAACACATTTTCATCATCCCAAAAGGAAACCCCGTAGCTGGTAAGCAGTTAGTCCTCATTCTCCCCTCTTCCCACCCCTGGCAACCACCAATCTGCTTTCTACCTCCATGGAAGTATCTTTTCTGAAATGTTTCACATACATGGAACCATACAATACATGACCTTTGGCATCTGGCTCCTTCCATTCAGCATAATGTTTCTGAGTTTCATCCACGTTGTAGCATCTGCCAGGGCTTCTTTCCTTTTCATGGCTGCATCATATTCCATTAAATGTATATGCCATAATTTGTTTACTCATTCATCTGCTGGAGGTCATTTGGGTTGTTTCTGCCTTTGCCTATTGTAAGTGGTATTGCTATGAACAAGTATGTACGAGCACTTGCTTGCATACAATTTTAATGAATTTTAATAAATTGCCATTTTAATGAATTTAAAATTCAGGACTCAGGTATGGGGTAATTAGGAGCATCTTTCAGATGCCCAATTTCTCCTTGTTCTTCAGGATGTTGGAGGAGCAGCCTGCCCTGAAGGGGCTGCCACGCTACCCTAGTCCAGTTCTGTGTAGCAGGGTGGCTCTGAGTATTTACAAGTCTGGTGGAGTCATGGACCCTGACATCTCCTTTCACTGCTGCTACTTCCTTTCTTTCAAAGTCCAGGCAGGCCCACTAATGAGTAAGCCTGAGGCCTCATCTCCCTTCTCCACGGTGTGCCATCTGCCAGGTGTTGCCAATAGCCCTCACCCATTCTGAAAGATGCCTTCCTGGCTCCATCAGAGAAACAGAACTTTCCAGGTTAGACCAGAAGGGGCCCCAGGTCTCCTGATGAGAAACAGAGGATAACCAGGAAAGGGACCAGTTCTGTAATTGTAGTAATAGCTGTTATTTATTGAGCATTGAGCATTTGATCCGTTCAACAGCCCTACAAGGCAGCCGCCAGCACCCATATCTCAGAGAGGAGGAAGTGGAAGCTAACGCAGGTACGATGGAGGCCTATGGGAAAGCAGGCGCCTCTCAGAGATGCTGTGGGTTTGGCTCCACACGGCTACAATGAAGCCAATCTCACATAAAGAGAGTCCAATGAATTTTTTTGGTTTGCCAGTGCATATAAAAGTTATGCTTACACGACACTGTGGCCTATTAAGTGTGCAATAGCATTTCTGTCCAAAAAATATGGTCTGTGCCTTAAATTAAGTGCTTAATTGAAAAATGTTTTATTGTTAAAAAATGCTAACCGCACCTGGGCTTTTAGCAAGCTGTAATCGCGGGTCATAGCTCGACATAACAAAGATGACAATGATGAAGTTTGAAATCTTGTAAGGATTCTCAAAAATGTGACCTGGCGAACACAGTGAACAAGCCCAGTTGGGGAAATGGCACCACGGACTTGCCGGATGCGGGGTCTTCGTAAGCGCCAGTGTCTGTGAAGTGCAATAGAGCTAAACAGTAAAATGAGGGGTGCCTGTTGTGGACACTCGCTGAAGTTTTCTGGGCTGGGGAGTGGTGAGGTCAGGAATCAAGTTGGGGCCGGGTGACTCCGGGTTGGGACTCTTTATCCCAACTTCCTCGAGGACTTCCTGCTGGGCGGGCCAGGGGGAAAAGGTTGTGAGTGGAAATGGGTTCTGGGGTCCCCGCTGCAGGGCAGGGCTCGGCAGGAGGCAGGGAGCGGTGCAGCGGGGAGCAGACCCCCGCCCGGGAGCCGGGGACCACTGGGGCTGCGGGCTCCTCGGTCCCCACCACCTGACACAACGCCTGGCCTGCGCTCCACTCCCAGGAAACGTTTAAGGGGACGGATTCACACACGTGTATATGTCATCACAGCGACTCCGGGGCGCGGACCCCGCCTGGCCTCACCTCGGGCAGTGGCCAGCGTGTATGTCCTTATTCGGGTCCTCGGGCCAACTTGTTAGGGCCGCCGATGGGGTCTGTCGGTTCCCTGGGGCTGCTGTAATAAATCGCCGCAAACTTGGTGACTTAGAACAACACTAATTACTTCTCTCCTGGTTCTAGAGGCCAGAAATTTGAAATAGGTGTCTGAAGGCTCTGGGGAGGATCCTTCTTTGCCACTTCTGGCTTCTGGTGGCCCCAGCCGTCCCCTGACTCAAAAATCCAGAAGACCCGTCTCTGCCCCGTCTTCACACAGCCTCCTTCTCGGACTCCCACGCCCCTCTGCCTTTCTCTTACAAGAGAATCTGTTAGTGGATCTAGGGCCTACCTGGATCATCAAGATGATCTCATCTCAAGATCCTAAATTTAATTATACCCCAAAAGACCCCTTTTCACACAATGTCATATTCACAGGTTCTGGGGATTAGGGCGTGGGCACATCTTTTAGGGGGCACCATTCAACCTACTACCAAGAACCTGAAGGCCCGACGGAGATAAAGAGAAACCCCTGGTTCCAGGGTGGCTGAAGTTCTTCCTCTAGGTTGTCATGCCACCAGTTGCTGCTGGACCCCTGCAAACACAGGTAGACTGTAAACCTGGGAAGCAATCACAGGGCACCCCAGAAATTAAGAGAAGGAAGTTCAGGTTTTCTGGGCTGCTCGCTGGATCCTCACAGGAGTGGTCTGGCTGAGCAAGGCCACGATGAGCTGTCTTGACTCATTTTATCAGCTCAGTAGAAATTCCTTGATAAGCCTGGAGGTAGGAGGTAGCAAAGCTTCTCTAGGGAACAAGGAGCAGCAGATAGAGAGCTGGACAGGGGATTTATAAGGCTGGGGGCTTAATTTCCCCTCACCTCCTTCTGTTTGGCCACTCTGAAGCCATATTTTCCTTTCTCTTCTCCCAGTATCAGCTTTGTTCTTCAGCAGAGTCTTCAGCACCTGGACCACTGACTGACCCATGGGCCTCTGGCTTCTGAGACCCAGACTATGGTCCTGGGAACGTGTGATGGTTTTCATGTGTCAGTTTATGCCAACATCTGCTAAGGTGATTAGGTATTTGGTCAAACATTGTTGTAGATGCGTCCATAGGGATGTTTTTAGATGAACTTTATACTTATGATCAGTGGACTTTTGAATAAAGCAGATTGTTCTTCATATGTAGGTGGGCCTCATGCAGTCAGATGGAGGCCTGAAGAAAACAAAAGGCTGAGCCCCCTGAGCAAGAATATATTCTGTGGCAGATGGCCTTTGGACTTGAACCACAACATTGACTCACCCCTTATGTCTCCAGCCTGCTGGCCCATCCTGCAGATTCTGGACTTGCCAAGTATCCATTATCATGTGAGCTAATTTCTTAAAATAAATCTCTTTCTATATATATGCACATGCTATTGGTTCTGTTTCTCTAGAAATTCCTGACTAATACAGAGTGGCCTCCACTTTCCCAGCCGGGACAGCAGCCTTCTCAAGGGTGGGGGCAGGGTCTTTTCTATGCCCTGGGCTCAGCCCCAGGCTTCTTCTCACTCCCCATGGTCTCCCTCCAGGCCCTGAATTTTCTAGCTCAGAGAAAAGCTGGCTTTTAGCATCTATCTGAATAGCCCAAAGTGGGTCTGTACTAGAGTTCTCTTTGTTTCAAATTGCTGATTATAAGGTTACCCCAGGGATGCCTGGGTGGCTCAGGGGTAGAGTGTCTGCCTTTGGCCCAGGGCATGGTCCTGGCGTCCCGGGATTGAGTCCCACGTCAGGCTCCCTGCATGGAGCCTGCTTCTCCCTCTGCCTATGTCTCTTTGTGTGTGTGTGTGTGTGTGTGTGTGTGTGTGTGTGTGTGTGTGTGTGATGAATAAATAAAATTAAAAAAAAAAAAAAGGTTACCCCAGCCAGGGGCCATCTCATCCACCAGTTCAGTAGGGTTCACGGAGAGGAAATATTTGAGTCTGAGGAATGTCAGGAACAGAATAAGAGTCCTGGTCTAGCTGGGGGCCCAGAAGGGTCTCCCAGGCTGAGTTGAGCTGAGAAGGGCAGCACCCATGCAAGAGTATAGGGACTATGATCTAGGTGGCAAGCTAATCAAGTTTTCCCTGGTCAGTTAATGAGTTAAGTAAAATCTTTGAAGGTGATCATTTTATATCCATTTGAGAATCATGATTTTTACCTTTTTAATTGTTTAAAAAGATTATCCTTTCACAGAGTCCAAACTCTCCCAACTCTCCCCCAAATGAGATGACATCATAACAAATCTATTAACATGTGTTAATATTATATTATAGTGCTTTGATATGTACACAGAATGGGACTAAACCCTATAAACAAGTAGGAACATTTTCAAAATTTCCTTTCCTTTTTTTTTATTATGCATGGGTTTATTGACATACGCTAAATTTAAAAATCAAATTAAGAAGATCAGCATACTCTCTCTTTTTAAAAAAGATTTTATTTATTTATTTGAGAGAGAAAGAGAGCACATGAGTAGCGGGGAGGGGCAGATGGAGAGGGAGAAGCAGGCTCTCTGCTGAGCAGGGAGTCTGATTGGGGCTTGATCCCAAGATTCCTGGATCATGACCTGAGCTGAAGGCAAACTCTTAACCGACTGAGCCACCCAGGTGCCCCAGAAAATATCAATACTCTTGATACAAGAAAGGAATATCGGGATCCCTGGGTGGCTCAGTGGTTTAGCGCCTGCCTTCTGCCCAGGGCGTGATCCTGGAGACCCAGGATCGAGTCCCACGTTGGGCTCCCTGCATGGAGCCTGCTTCTCCCTCTGCCTGTGTCTCTGCCTCTCTCTCTCTGTGTCTCTCATGAATAAATAAATGAAATCTTAAAAAAAAAAAAAAAAGAAAGGAAAACGACATTGCATCATCTTGTCAGAAAATACGGTATGCTTTCCTATTTGTTGATGTGTTCTGCTGTGTCTTTCTGGAATGTTTTGTTTGTTTACTTATTGAGATATAATTGACATATAACATTATATTAGTTTCAGGTGTACAATGTAATGATTCGATATTTGTATTCGTTGTAAAACGATCACTGCAGTAAACCTCGTAACAGCTATCACTGGGCAGAGTTACAGAATTTTTTTTCTTGTAAGGAGAACTTTTAAGATCAGCTCTCTTAGTAACCTTCAATACGCAATACAGGGTTGTTAACTAGAGTCACCATGCTGGACTCCTCCCCATCTTTATATTCAAGATGGAATATTTAGGACTAACCATGTGCATCATACATTTGGCTTACACTTGGCTTTTTCCCTTCATTCAGTCTATCTCGGTGGTTCTCAACCTTGATGTTTATAAGAACTGTCCAGAATGTTGTTCCTAGGACTGTGAACACTGTTTATGAAAACGATTTAAAGGGCTTACTGTATTTTAAGAAATGCCTATGATAATAATGACAGTTTAAGGATTTCTGTCTTTTATGAATCTGAAGCTACCAGACCATCTCCTGCTCCCCATAAAATATGACTGCACCATAACTACGTTCAGCGTCAAGGTGTCCGGGCTTCTTATTCTCTCAGGTGCTTTTGTTTTATTTTATTTTAATATTTTGTTTCTTTATTCATGAGAGACACATAGAGAGAGAGGCAGAGACCCAGGCAGAGAGAGGAGCAGGGTCCCTGCAGGGAGCTAATGTGGGACTCGATCCCAGGACTCCAGAATCATGACCTGAGCCCAAGGCAGACACTCAACCACTGAGCCACCCAGGCATCCCTCTCAGGTGCTTTAATTTTGTATTGCACTTCCCTAGGAAGGCAAATCTCAGGTGACTAAGGTGCTAACTTCAAAAAATAATTATTTTTGAGGTAAAACTCACATAACATAAATTTTTAGTCATTTTAAAAATGTACATTTATAGTGTAACGCCACTACCACCTCTATGAAGTTCCCAAACATGTTCATCCCCCCCTAAAGGAACCCTGTACTCATTAGTGGCTGCTCCCCATTTCCCTCCCCCTCCAGCCCCTGGCAACCACCAACCTGCTTATATCTCTGTGCATTTACTTATTCTGGATATTACATATAAATGGGATCCTACTATTTATGACTCAACAGTTCCACTCCTAGATATATACTTGAAAGAACCAAAAACAGATATTCAAACAGGTATTTGTACACAAATGTTCACAGCAGCTAGACCCTAGGCACTCGCTTCCAGCTTCCTTGTGGTTCTATAGGTAAACGTCTCTTCATCTGAGCAAAAGCAAAAGTGAGGACAGGAGCAGGAGAAAGACAAAAGCTGTACCCAGTAACCCCCATTGGGGCTCTGCTTCTCGAGCAAGACAACCCATGGTGATTGGCAACTGCTACCCACCAGGGGTTCTGGACAATGATGAATCAAACCTACCCAGAAAAGAGCTGCTTGGCAGACACGGTCAGGTAGTTCACCAAATTCCCAGGAAGCTGGGATTGCCTACCATGGAAGCTTCAGAAAGAATAATCCAGAGTCCCTCCTGCTTAAAGATGTGTTGCCTGGAAGCCTGTTATATAAGTGAGCTGGATTTCCAGCCTATGGGGAAAACGTGCAGGAGAGCCTGCCTCAGGGCAGGGCATGGCCCTTGACCGTCATCATGGTCACTGCCAGCTCAGAGCCTGAGGCTGGCAGGCCCATTGGTAGGGCAGGCCTCTTTCTAACTGTGTTCCCTCCCAACAGTGGAGCAGTTTTATTCTAGCCCTGGGGCCCCAGGGGCTTGGTTGGTGTGACAATCTCTGGTTTGCAAAGGAAGAAACTAAAACTGTGGCCTTTTCCAGTGTTTTCTTCCCTGCTCTCACTTCTGGCAATTATTATAAAGTGCACTCATTATCCTTACAATGGCTTGGAGATTAAAGCTTAATTTGGCCTGTTATTTCGGTAGCTTTGCCTAATAGCATTTGTACCTGTACCAGCCCCGCTAGGCTGTGAAGTCAACACCTCCTTAAATCACCAGAGGATGGAGTTTTGTTCTCATCCTGGCTCCTATTGGTTTGGCCATAGGCAGTCTTCATAACATTTTAATGGGTCACCAGGGTTTTCTGCTGGGATATCTGTCTCTGTAATAGGCAAAATGAGACTCTCCTAAAAGGAAGGCTGGCCCGTAGGAAAAATGGTCAGGTTTGACTTCTCCCAAACATGTTTGCCCCCTCCGAAGGAACCCTGCAATCTTTGAATAGAACGCACTCTGCTGATAGCGAGCGGGAGGGAAGCAGACAGATCTGGGTTCAAATTGTGGCTCTGCCAGAGTCCCATGTGTCATTTTTTAAAAAGATTTTATTCATTTATTCATGAGAGACAGAGAGAGAGAGAGAGGCAGAGACACAGGCAGAGGGAGAAGAAGGCTCCGTGCAGGGAGCCGGATGTGGGATTCAATCCCGGGGCTTCAGGATCACACCCCAGGCCGAAGGCAACACTAAACCGCTGAACCACCAGGGCTGCCCCCGCGTGTCATTTGGCTTTTTACTTATTGAGATATAATTGACATATAACATTATATTAGTTTCAGGTGTACAAGTCCTTGAGTCTCCCAGAACCTCAACGTGCCCAGCTGTGAAGGGGGGTGACAGCACTGGAGTTGTTGGATAATTGAAGAAAATTATTTATGGAAGTGCCTGACAAATAATCGGAGCTCTCTGAGTTGGCCAAAAAGGATCAGGGGGGACTATTCGGGGGACTTTTTAGTCTTGCAAGCTGTGGCTTATGTAATGCTCGATATAATAGAGCTCTCCTGACCTCAACATGGCAGTGGCCTGGGGTTCTCACCAGCAAAACTGGCCCCTCCGCTCAACCTCATATGTGTCTTATTTAATTATTTTGGGGCTTAGCTAAGTTAAGGCAGCATGTTTAGGTCCATAATTTCTGGCGAGGGGGGGAGCAAGGTCTAGAGAAGCCAGTGGAAGGGTAGAGTAGGTGAAGAACAATCTAGTTTTTGCTATACTACATTCAAAGCTTTTTTTTTTTTCTTTAGAGAGTAAGAGAGGGAGGGAGGGGGAACAGGAGAGGGACAGAAGGAGAGAGAATGAGAGAGAGAATATCTTAAGGAGACTCTACACCCAGCATGGAGCCCAATGGGGGGCTCATCTCACACCCCTGAGATCATGACCCAAGCTCATGACTGAGCCACCCAGGTGCCCTCAAAGCTCTTTTGGTTTTATGAGTCACCTAGATTTTCTCTGTACCCGTCACCCGACAAATGTTAACTAAGTACCTGTTCTGTGACTGGCTGATACTCTAGTCCCTTCTTACAGCTGTTCCCACCTCCTTTCTGCCTGCTCTTAGGAAGGTCACTATAAAATAATTCCCTGCTTTCTCCCAAAGAAGGGTCAAGGGAAGGCGAGGCAGCCGAGGGCGATGGACAAAAAGGGCGTCTGAGAGCAGTAGAGAGAGTTCAGTAAGGACTCCGGGCGGCCCGAGGCACCCCCCTCCCGCCGCCCTGCGCCCCCAGCGCGCCCTGCCCTGCTGGGTCTGCGGACCAGGCGGGGGTGCAGGGGACGCCTGCGCCAGAATGTCCCACGGGATTGGAAAATTGCACGCTTGCGCACGAGTGTGTGAATATCTCTCCATCCTACGATCGAAGAAGTGCTCCCATCTACCCGCGTGCGCTCAGGCTTCCTTTCTGCAAGCCAACCCTGCCTAGGTCGGTCGGGCTCTGGCTCTGGCTCCAGGGACTGGGCAGGTGCGGCCCCGCCAGGAAGAGACAGCCCCCGGGCGTGTGGGAGGTGGAGGAGAGCACACCTCGGGAGAGAGGGCGCCCCTGCCTTCCTGCCTGGCTTGTTTATTGTTGCAGCTGATGGAGGTGACATGCATGCGACGTCCTGGCAGTCCTGGCGCCGCAGAGACCCTGCTTGCCCCATTGCCCTCTTCTTTCTCTTCAGCATCCTTCTCCCTCAGCTCCCCAACTGCCCACGACAAACCCCAACCGACAAACCCCAACCTCCAGCAGCACCCCCCTAGCCCCACCCTGCAGAAAAGTGTTGCTAATATCTTCTGGGTAATTTGTTTAATTAAAGCTAAAAACATATGTTGGTTCCTGGTATTTGTGGAGAAATGAGTAGAAAATAGGAGGTCCAGTAATTTAGTTACCCATAGCCAGATCTGTAAGTTCTCCTGATTTCTCGCATTGTTTGTTAGCCAAAGAAAGAAGCGAAATGGAGAAGTGTGGCTAGAGTTTTAGTTGTGTTCAGTAGCACACAAGCAACCCCAAAGTTGGGGATTCATTATGGTGCACAAGGTTAAGCAAAATGCATTAGGTATCTTTTTATATGTTGGATCCCTACTTGATTAAAATGGCTATTTAATTCATATTTTTTAAATTTATATTTTTGGCAACTTTTTTTTTCTTTTTTCTTTTTCTTCTTCTTCTTTTTTTTTTTTTTTACAACTTAATAAGACCCCCTGTCCAGGTGCACCGGCTCCCAGAAAACAAGCCTCCAAGACTCTGAAGGTGAGTTCTGCTGTGACACTGGTTATTTTCCTGGTATCATTTGAAGGAAAGGAATTGGGGGTCTAGTTGAATAAAGTATTTACTATTGTAATATGTTTAATATTCATCTGTGTCTTCAATATTCCAGGGAAATCACTGTGTGATACAAAACAATATGCCCAGTGTGATCCTCTTCCCCTGCCCCCAAGAGAACTTGGAATCTACCCATTTTTAAATTTTTGCATGTCCACCAAACCGACTTGATAGTTTTTTTTTTTAATTTCAAGGATTGACTTTTTAAATGATATGATACAGTTGTAGGACCATACTGTATTTATAAATACATGTCTTAAAGGCTTCCTTCATTTCCTCATTAAACGTATGATGAGTGCTTGCTGTATGCAAGTACTGCTGTTGGCGCAAGAGGCACAAAGTTGTACCACTCTGGGTGATTCACGTTCCCATTCCCTCTTCATTAGCCAATCTACCTCCTGGTAACAACTTACACCTTGATATTCAGAGATACCAGATGGAGAAAGAGCCCTGGACACTCTGTGGTTTCATGCAGCAACTTGTCACCCTCATGGAAACATACCATCTTCTCTCTGATGGGTCCAGCAAAACCTGGTATGTTCCTTATTGACTAGCCCAGCTTGGGTCACATGACCACGCCTAAGCCAATTTCTGTAGTTGAGGGTTATGGGTCTGATTGGACAGCCTGGTTAAATATCTGCTTGTGTAGGTAAGGAGGTCAGTTCCTCACAACCCCATGGCTTCCCAAAAGGGTAGTTTCCCCAAAACAAGATAGGTAGGGTGGGCCAGATAGCCAGTGATGGGCCATTGGCTACTCTAACAGTTCAACCATCCCTCATAACTACCAGAACTAGATTATCTAATGGCCTTCTCAACATCCACACTTGGATGTCTCGTATGCACCTCTAAGTTTCCACAGTGAGAACCATTCAGTAGCATATGTGCCAAAGGACTCACCATCCTTCCACATAGATTTACACCTTTCCTGGTGTACCTCATTTTGGTGAAGCATATTACAATCTACCCAACCACCCAAGTCAGGATTTGGCCTGGTTTTTTTTTTAACTTCCAAGTCTCACCACTCCCAGCTTCATGGTTAACCTGTTACCAGGTCTAAAATATTTCTTATCTCTGTCCTTCTCTAGCCCTACTGCTATCTCTTTGGTGCAGGTCATCATCATCTTACCCAGAGGCTCTCCTAACTGGCTTTTTCCTCTCCAGCCTTGCTCCTCTCCAATTCAGGTTCATCTTTCCAGGACTAATTCTGATCATATCATTCATATGTCTAAATTACTCAATGACTATCCCATGCTTTCAGGGTCAAATGCAAGCTTTTAAAACTCAGCACAAAACAAAACAAAACAAACAAAACAAAACAAAACCTTGGCACACAGAGCTTTATGTTTCATACAAAACCCCCTCACCTGGCTTGGGGACTGTTCTTCTGGCTCACAGCCCCCGTGCTACATGGATAACCCTGGTACATCTGTTTGCTCGCCTTCCTTTCTTCCTAAGCTGGAGCTCTTTAAAAGAGCCAGGATCTTGTAGTTTGGCTTGCTCGACACTCATTGCAAACCCTTCATAGCATATTTTCCTGTTTGAGTTGGAAAGCTAAAAATTGCATTTACAGGACTCCCTGGCAGCTGGGATGTAGGAACGTAATAGAAGTTCCATCGAGCAGATATACCTGTATGAGACTTTAAATAGAAGCAAAGAATGAAGATTCATCTTCTGGCAACCTTGGTGGTGTATCTGATCCTTTGGGGGCAGGTACAGTAGAGTTTCTAGGATCCAGCCCCCAGCATGGGGTAGCTGTGGTTATGGTGTTTCCACTAGAACATTGCCTTGGTGTAGTTGGCCTTAGTCTGCAGTTTTCAGCTACATCGTTGCTGCCTATATAGACACCAAGCCTGGCCCTGGCCCTTCCAAAGATTCTGCAAGCTACTCAATAAATAAATAAAATAAAACTCTTTCTGCTTAAAGTAGTTATGCTATTGTTGGCAGTTAAGCACCCTGATTAGTAGAGATACTATCTAAGGCCTATTTGTATTGGGATTGTCTAGCACTGTGCCCGGCCCAAGAGAAATACCACATGCCTATTATTGATTGGATGTTTGAATGGCTACTTTTCTCTGTTCCTGGAGCACTCACTGTATGACAGGAGAGCATACTTGAAAACAAATATTTCAAGGCAACAAGTTATAATACAGTTACAAAGGTTAGGAAAATGCTAAGAGGGGGGCATTAGGACCACCTCAAGGAAGGTAATACTTGAGATGGGCCTTATGAATAAGTAGCAAGTCATTGGCTAGACAGACAAAGGTTAGCAGTTGTGGTACTTTCTAGACCTCAGATATCAAACTACGTCATTTATATACATTATCTCACTTAATCCTGGCTGTTGATATTACTCTCATTTTAGAGGCTGACTTGCCCAAGGCTATAGGGTTGCAAGGGACAGAACTCACATTCAAATTGAGATATCTCTGACAAACATGCTAGAGTTTAGACTTTATCCTCCAATTAATAAGGACCAATGAAGGTTAGGCAATAATAGAATTAGATGGTGTTGCAAGAGGATGGGAGATGGGGAGCTTGACTAGTTAGGAGCCCAGAAGAGAGATAATAGCCACAAGTCAGGAATAGTGAGAACGGGGAAGACTGGATATATCTGAGAAATATTTTAGAGGCTCCATAGACAAACTTGGAGACCACTGCCATGTTGCAGAGAGAGGAGGCAACAGGAGTTATGGGTGAAGCTGAGACCTGGACTCAGGCGGCTGGGTGGTTGGTGGTACCATTTGTGAAAACAGAGAAAACAGGTGGAGAAGCTGGTTGGGGGGGTTAATTCACGATTTTGGTTCTAGATGTGTTAATATATGATTCCCACGGGACAATAGCTTGGAGATCATCAAGATATCCATTTGTCCAAATCTGTAGTGTCCATGATCCTGGAGTAAAGCCTAGTGCCCAGGGTGTCTTGGCAGCTATACAAATATGACTGGAATCTGGCTCAGCATTAGGCTGAGTGAGCACAGGGCCTTGTGTTGCTACATATTTAAACTGATTTGTCAGGTGATGGAGCTACAGAGAAGAAAGGTTCTACCTCGGGAAGGCAAACACACGCACCACCCAATAATTCAGCACAGAGCCTGTCTTGGTTGCAGAGTTACCATCACAAGGAGCATTTTTAAAGTCAAACCCAATTTCTGTGCTAAGTCATGCCTGAGTAAGCTGGACAGTTGCCAAAAGACAAGAGAAGACTCCAGGCCTCTTTATAAGCAGGCTCTGGGAGATTTGGGTACTGCATGATAAAGCTGTCAGTTTAGTCTCAGCAGTACTGGCATGTGACTTATTTGCATATGTCACTTCCTTCAGCACATCTCAGCCCACAGGCCCCTGACTCCAAGTCCTGTGGACAAATAAAGCTGTCCAGGATGACCTCTTACTATCAGATTCAGGCTTTATTATACCAGGGGGTCTGGCGGCATATCCCTTATCCCTTTGCTTCTCTGGACCAGCTCACAGCCCCTCTGACAGCAGGAAGCTGTCCTAGGAGTGGAGCACATCAGAGAGGGCCCAGGCACAGCCCTTTGCAGGGCCAAGGAGTGGAGTGGAACTGCTGAAGTGCTGCTAACATTCGGCCACCAGCAGCCAACCTCCAGTGGTCTGGAAGGACAGGCCCGTTCAACTTCCTCAGCGTGCTGCTCCCCAGCCAGCCACAGAGGACAAGCCCTGGGTGGAGGCTACCTGTCTCTTTGCTTCTCTCTGGATCTGCTTCTGTGCCTCCTTGATTAGTGCTGGAATCCTGTGCCACCCATACTTGGGGACTGATTACTAAGTGGGAGACTGGCACATACGGCCCTGCTCAAGGTACTGTAATGATGCTTGATTGGTTAGTTGCCTAGTTTGGATTGTATTCAGTTGGTTATCCTTTTTTTCTTTTCTTTTTTAAGATTTTATTTATTTATTTATGAGCGACACACAGAGAGAGGCAGAGACATAGGCAGAGGGAAAAGCAGGCTCCCTGCAGGAGCCTGACGTGGGACTCCATCCAATACTCCAGGATTACGTCCCGAGCCAAAGGCAGACGCCCAACCACTGAGACACCCAGGTGTCCGTCTTTTTTTTTTTTTTTTTAAATTTGGACACTGGGCAGGCTGCTCCCAGTAGAGGGATGTGGCCTGGGTGCTCCAGAGTATTGTCTTAGCCTGCTTGCCCTCCTTCCCCAAGGACCAAAGGCATTCATAATCAAATGGGTCTATAACCTACTAGTAGAGCCAGCAGCTTGTGGAAACTAGAAATAACAAAAATGTGTCCTTTCCTGCAGTCTGGCTCAAACTCTGAGCCAGGTTGCCAGGCTTGGTAGACAGGACACAGGCTGGATTTCAGCCCTCATGCACACACCCCTTATGTCAGGTTCTGTGTTGGCCACTGGCTGCACATCTCTGGTGGGGGCTGTGATATGCCAATCAGCAAATCCTGCTTTAGAAATTCTCAATCCGCCACCCCCATTATGTAATTCAAAATAAAATTTAAAATAAAAATAATACTGACTCATTAAATACAAACTTTTACCCTAGTGTTTGAAATAACGACTTTACTTGGGATACTTCGATTGCAAAATTTTTGCTCACTGAAACTGAACCTTTTCTAGTTTTGTAGGAAGTGACTGCTGGATTGTATCTTTAAGCTCATGTGTAGGGGGCTCACTGTGCAGTCCAGCCCGGGGCCTGGGGCCTAGGTCCTCCTCCTAATGCCGCTTGTCTCTTGGACACTGCCATATCCCCCCTTTCATCCTATTATCCAGCTCAGACCTTGGCTAACAGTGCTCACACCTGGCTTCTACTTCCCTCCTCATGCTGGTTCCCTGAGAGCTTCATCCTGGTGGCAGTTCTGAATATATATATATATATATATATATATATATATATATATATATATACATACACACACACACACACACACACACACACTTTTTTTAATTTGAGAGAGAGAGGGAGAGAGCACACAAGCATAAGTGAGTGGGAAGAGGGGCAAAGGGAGAAGGAGAAGCAGACTCCCCTCTGAGAAGGACCTCCCCCCCAATGCTGGGCTCTATCCCAGGACCCCAGGACTATGACCTGAGCCGAAGGCAGATGCTCAATCGACTGAGTTGCCCAGGTGCCCCATGCTCTTATATTCAGACCCCTAACCTTTCCCATGTATATCTGAATCCCAATTCTAGTCTTGTCAAGTGGGTCTCCTCATGCTATTATCACTGAATCCATGATTCCATCACATGTTGGGGATCAGGACAGTGGAGCAGTTCAGGAAATCTGGGTTCCTTCCTTCATGCTATTTGGTGGTTTTAAACTAAGTCCATAAATTATTTGATACTCCCCACTACCTTCTGGAGGTGGAGCTTAATTCCACCCTGCCTCCCTAGAATGTGGGCTGAGCTTAGTAAGTTGCTTCCTATGATCAGGATGTTCATGTTTAGTTTCCTCCTTGCTCTTTCTCTCAGATCATTTACCCTGGGGGAAGCTGGTCACCATGCTGTAAGGACACTCAAGTACCCCCATGGAAAGGATCACATGGTAAGGAACTAAGGCCTCCTGCCAACAACTAGAGGTTGATTGTCTCCTGAGGAAGCCACACAGCAGTGGACCCTTGTACCCCAGGCAAGCCTCCATACTCCACCCTGATAGCATTTGGATTGCAACCTTCTAAGAGACCATGAACCACAACCAGCCAACCAACTATCTCAAATCCCTAACCCAAACCAACTCTGTGGGATAATAAACGTTGGTAATTTTAAGCCATTCAGTAGAAAGGTAATTTGTTACACAGCAATAGAAACTAATAATATCCCAGAGGTGAGGCTGAAGAGAGGGATGGTAGGGGTCTCACAAAATGGTTTTCTGTACCAGAAGCTTCTGGATCACTTTCTTACCCTTTGCACTGAAGATATCATGACCTCATGGTTTGCTTGCTTCTCTGTCTCCCAGATAAACATACAGAAAGATCAGAAAGTAATAAATTACCTTCCTACCCACTACCAAGATTAAACAAATGTTAACATTTTGTCATATTTGCTTCAGATCCTGCTCTTTTTGAAAGTGAAATAAGTCAATCACTATAGATAGAGCCCAGCAACTCTGCTGTCCCCTGTTTCTGCGAGGAATGACTATGCTGAAGTTCATTAGTCCCTCAAAGATTTTTATTTTGTTATAACTTGTATATGTGTTTAAAAAGTATATTCTATGTTATATATGTTTAAAAAGTTTTACATAAATAGTATTATATTATATATATCCTTTTGTACTTTTTGTATATTAAGGTAATAATTTACATAAAGCAAATTCACTCTTTTTAGGGTCTACTTCTGCGTGTTTTGACAAAGCATACAATGATGTACTTATGCTCACAAACAAGATATAGAACTTGCCCATCACCCCAAAAAGTGCCTGCTAGGACCTTGGTGTTGGGGATCCTAGGCTCTAGCAGATGGCCTAGCCTTGCTCCTTAATCTCAATGGTGTTGTCTCTGTCTTTCTGATGTTATTGCACACCAAAGCAATACATGCCTGAGAACTGAGGGGGACATGGCTGGGGACAGTTAGAAAATTTGGAAGCAGGAATCTGTGCTAATACTCCCACATCTAAGTCCTGCTGCCTAGCCAAAGATAGAGCCATGGGAAATATTGGTGACTCAAGTGAATTAAGAAATAAATGAATGAAGCAATGTAAGAGTGGGATGGATAGTGGGAGTTATTGCCTTCTCCATACTTTCTAGGTACCAGGGATCACCAAAGAGACTTCAAGCCTGAGCAGCTGTTGCTCTGTGTCTTCCTCCAGGCTTTGGCCCAGTCCTTCAGACTCTGAGCTGCTGGGGGAAATGGGGATTGACTTTGGCCCCACAGATAAGGTATCGTCTTACATTCCTATCTCCAACATTGCTCAGTGCAGTCTTGAAGGCTCTTCCTGGGATTTGCAAGTGCCTCTTGGGCCTATCCCTGCTCTTGCCTGGCATGAATCTCCCAATGAACCAGTAGCTCAGAGCTTTTCTCCCCACGAGAAAAAAAGAAAATGAATTCACTTGGACTCCTAATCATAAAGTGGCAGTGAAGGACCCTTTTAAACTTTGGTAACTGTAAAACTTAACCTTCCCAAGGAGCCTCGATGTCCACTGAAAGATGAATGGATAAAGAAGCTGTGGTCTATGTATACAATGGAATATTACTCAGCCGTTAGAAATGACAAATACCCACCATTTGCTTCGATGTGGATGGAACTGGAGGGTATTATGCTGAGTGAAATAAGTCAATCGGAAAAGGACAAACATTATATGGTCTCATTCATTTGGGGAATATAAATCAGTGGCAGAAAGCCTCTTACCCTTTGAGGGAGCCCAGTTGTTTAATGCTGCCCAGCAGCAAGCTGACCTAGAAGGTTCTGTCTGGGATGCGGCCATGACAGCAGCATTCTTTTTGTAGCTCGGTGGAGAAGATAAGAGAGAGCAAAGCAGTCAGCTTAGTATTACCCCAGACCCTCTGTAGCTGGAGGCAAATCAATACAGATGTCTGAACCAGGTCTTCACTTCTCACTGAAGGTCCTGGCAGCAAGTCCAACGGTGCATTCCTTATTTAGCATCTGATGGACATGTGCACTTGTCAGAGAGGGAATAAGCCACACAGGTCTCACCATCTCATTGCTTCCTCTCAAGAAAGAAAACAGGCAGACCGGCCTCAGGAATTCTAAGTTGCAATGGGAAAGAGAACAGTTCCAACTCCTATTCACTTCCCTGTTGCATGAACTGGCCCCACTGAGAGTTTGCTGACTTCTTGCTTCTGCTAACTGGTCACAATGAAAGATGAAGACCAACTCTCTGAGTTTTAAGAATTAGCTAAAATATACAAGGTAGAGTTCTTTCCCCTGTTCCACAGGAGTTGGCAGGTCAGTACTTGTGCTCAGGGGAAGCCAAGACTCTGAGCGAAGAGGTTCATCTTTCCCCTGCAGGGCTCTTGGGGATCCCTGGGGGAGGGGCAACCTTGGGGACCAAGAATCAAGGGAAAGCCCTGAGGGCCAAGCTCCAGTGATCTCCAATCCTCACTGCAGGTCAAAGCAGCCTCACTGTGTTCAGACCACATAAATATTCAATCAGATTGCTTGGAAAATCTGAGGTCCTTAAAGGAGTGGAGGAGGAGGAGGAAGAGATCAGTGCAGAAGCTGGCGTCAGGAAATGTTGACCCTTGCTAAGAGCTAATGCAAAGTCAGCCACGAAGGAGGGAGAATGGGTTTTAGCAGGTCGGGCTCCTGTTCTTGGCTTAGAATGTACATAGACATTACTTCTGAGATGTTAGTTGTGCAGGAATTTGGCTGTCTGGGTCAGAACAATCAGAAAGAAGAAAGCTTTCATCTCTCAGTTTGATTTCCTTAAAGTCTCTTCCTTTACCTGGAAGTCCAGCATGTCACTTTGAGGCTCCCTCTGAAGCACAGGAGAGCTCTCTGCCCCATCCCAAGACAGATGCTCTCAGGGGCCTCTCATGGGTAGGCCATTCTCTGAGGGATCCCAGTTGGTTTAGGAGTCATTTTTGCTAGGAAGCCTTCCAGACACCCCAAACCTGGGCCAGCCCCCCACCCTGCACTGCCTCTGACCACAGTGCTCACTTCCATCAGAGCACACATGACACTGGCTTGTGTATGTGTCCATCTCTCCCACTGGATTCCAGTGACCGGGGCAGGCTGGTGATTTACTGACTGCTACAGTTCATAGCAAAGTGCCTACGATACACGATAGGTGTCCACAAAACATGTATTGGATGAATACAAGAAAAGGAATGTCTGGGGGGGGCCTCAGCATGGGCTGTGCTGACCTGCTGCTCCTAGGGCAGCCCCTAGCCAGAAGGTGCCTCTAGGTTCTTCCTGCGACTTTTCCTGGCTTCCTGCTGGTGCCACCTGGGAGATTGGCTAGGGACGTTTCTCTTGAAAAGATGAACTTCTGGTTTTATCCTCTGATCCCTTCCTTTCCTAGTGGTACCCACGAATCACCCAGATTCACCGCCCTGGAACAGAGTATCTCCAGGAGACCAACCTGAAAGACATGAAACTCTCTTCCCACAGTGTGGTGAATCTGGGTACACAGTTGGGTGTGATTTCCACCGCATGGTTTAGGGTTGAAGCATTTCGTGAATCTCTTCCCAGGCATTCTCATTTCTCTCTCCATCTCTGGCTGCTGTAAATTCAGACTTTTAAAAATTTTTCCTTACTCTCCTTGCCAAGGACTGAGAGATCACCTCACTCTTTCACCTTTGTAGGTTCTTGGGACAGCAGGCACTAGGAGGTCAGTGTCCCTAGATTTCCAGTTGAATGAAATTGTTCTTCTTGTAACCCTCTGAGAGGTGCGATAGCCCCCACTTTGGGTCCCTGATATTCATACTCCATGTCTTTTCCAGTCCTCTGGTCCCTTTTGAAAGCACAGCCCCCTGAACAGATGTGCCCAGTCCTCATGCCCCATCAGGATTTGCCTCTTCTTGGACCACCCTCCATATCTCCTGTTTTACAGGAGCTTCCTCACTCAGCTGCACCCTCTCCTGGGCCTCACATTGCTCTGCCTCCCTCGGGGTCTCCCACTCACCCCTACTTCCTGACTTGTACTGCCTCATAGTCATTTGCCCAGCCTGGGTCTCTTCTCAATTCACCAGGATTTGGGAAAGAGTCCCACAGTTTCAAGATGTCACTCTTCTTTGTCCCCACTTGTTCTTACTAATGAGAAAGTGCCACAGGGCTTGAGAAGGTTAAAAGAAATTTACCAGGAGGATAAAGGGGAAATTTCATTCCAGGAAGAGGAAAAAGCCAATACAAAGGCCCCAAGGAAGAAAACCAAGTGAAAGATGGACAGCTATACACCTGGTGTGACCTGAGGTGGTGGGGTCAGGTGGCTGGGGGAGAGCATAGGGAGTGGGGATGGAGGGCTTTGCCTCGTCAAGAATTTTATAGGAAATCATCAAAACATCTTTGAGCAAGACAGTTATTGATTAGCTCTGTTTTTATATTCACTGTTCCTCATATTACAAAGGGCTAGTGTCCTTGATAAATAAAGAATTTGAGATTGATAAGAAAGTTGACTTTAAAAATTAATAAACTGACTTTTAAAAATAGCCAGTAACTCCCGAGAAGAATGTACAAGAGATATTGATTAGACAGTTCACAGAAAAGGAAATAGAAATGGCCCTTTAACATGTAAAAGATGCTTGACTTCACTCATAGTAAGAGAAATGCAAATTAATTCTCTACTGAGATCCCATTTTCATGCATTATGTAGGCAAAAATCCCAGGCTTTGATAATACACATTCTGTTAGCAATGTCAACCACCACTGGTAGAAGGGTAAATGAGCACAACTCGGTGGAGAGCAATTTGACAGTATCTACCCAAGTTGTAATTGCTTCTACCTTGACCTCCACTTATGGGATTTGACTATGAGATATACTGTACCCATGTGAAATAATGTGTATTCAGGGTTGTAAATTATGGCATTGTTGGAATGGTGAAATGTAGGAAGCAGCTAGCTGTCCTCAATAGGGTACCATTCACAGGTGGTGATGGTAGACTCTGTAAGTGGAATATGCAACAGTGAAAGAGAATGAAGTATGCTCATGACAGGGAAGGCCCCCAAGATATCCAAGACAGTTATGAGATAAATAAGAAAAAGGTAGACCAGTGCATATAATTGGTGCATTTTGTGTATAACACAGGGGAGGAGAAATGAGACTATTTATTTGCCTTCTCTTATAAAAGCATAAAGGAACTTGAGTGAGGTACAAAATGATTGCCCAAGTAGAGGTGCGAGAGGTTTGGGAACCAGGCAGATATGTGTAAGTGTGAGGAGACTTTCCCCTGGGAACCTTTCTATATTTTTTGAATTTTGAATCATGTGAGTATGTACTCTATTCAAAATACTAGGGGCAGTCCTGGGGGCTCAGTGGTTTAGCGCCACCTTCAGCCCAGAGTATGATCCTGGAGACCCAGGATCGAGTCCCACGTTGGGCTCCCTGCATGGAGCCTGCTTCTCCCTCTGCCTGTGTCTCTGCCTCTCTCTCTCTCTCTCTCTGTGTCTCTCATGAATAAATAAATAAAATCTTTTAAAAAATATATTACAAAACAGCTTCCTGTTTCCATAGTATTTCTTTCAGAATTCTTACGGTAGCCTGGCTGCCAGAAGAACCCAGCACCAGGTCTTATGATTCACACCAACTCCAGTGAGCACTCTGTTAAGAAATATACCCCCTAAACAAATTCATATATGTTTTTAGAGGGCGGCTGTACTGCTTCACCCAGCTGAGGTTGAAAATACTCCCCCTCATCCTTCTGGGGGCTCTGCTTCAGGTTTTTACATTTTCCCAGGTGCTTCTTTCTCACTCAACTGGTCATTTTCAGATAGTATTTCTACTTAATAAAGCAGTGTCTGCCCTTTATTTCTGATGTTTCTCTTCCTTGGGCATTCCCTTCCAAAGATGACCTTGCTGAGAAGTTCTTGAGAACTGATCACTTCCGGTGCTTTGTGATTACTTGTCCAGACTCCATACTTTATGCATATCAAATGTGGTTGCCCAATTTGAACACCTTGTAAAAACATTTAAAAATCACTCAGTGAAAATCTTTCAAATAAGGAACAGCTGTGCTGGAGAAAGCCAGCTGGTTGCTCACCACTTTTTCAGAAGTGTGGTGGGAAGCACAGTGTTCAAGAATTCTGGGCAGTGAATGGCAAAATTAATCTACACTAGCCCTTTGCTTGGGAAATGACTGCCTGAGAAAATGGCCCTCTCTTTGACCAGAATGGCCCTCTTTAGAAGGCACAGTCAGAGGTTCTCCTGGGAGGCGTTTGGGTCTCAGCTTCCCTTTTCTTGGCTTCGTTGCTCTGTGACTATGACACCTGTCATTCAGGTCTAAGCTAACTCACTGCGCACACATCTGCTGCAGATGTTGATGAAGTATTGGTCAAGTCCAACCAGGTCGATTTACTACTCTGCTCTTCTTCCCCTAAAGCCTTTTGTAAGAGTTCTGTTTACTCCTGGGTAGCTTGTTTCATTTCCCAGATGGAAAAGGTCTATAGCTTTGATTACACATATGTACTCCCAACCAGTTACAAACTCCTGGGGTGTAGGGACCACCTGTTTTTCATCTTTGTTCCCCCGACAGTTGCTAACACATGGCTGACCCTCCATAAATATCGTTGAATAAACAATGAATGGGTGGTTAAGTGGGCTTCTCACACTTGCTATGTATTTAGATCAGCTCTGTCCAATAGAAATTCTGTGATGATGGTGTATATAGTCGTGCTGTCCATTATTGTACTCGCATGTAGCTACTGAGCCCTTGAAATGTGACTAGGGTAACTGGGAGACTGAATTCTAAATTTTAACTAATTTTATTTAACTTGTCATGTGTAGTCAGTAGCTGCCATATTGAATGTGATTTAGATGACTGACTATATTATTTGATCACCTACACTGATAAACTATGTCGCCTTCTCAAGTTGAGTTATTTTGCTTGACATGGCCCAGAAGCAGTGAAAATGCATATTAGCACATCCCATGGCACTTGCCATCACCTTCTGGGCGAACAGATGCCCGAAGGAGAGAGAGTGAATAGAAATTAGTTCTGCCTGCCTTTTCCTGAGTAAATCTTGGGTTCCCCCAGGAGTATAAATGGTCAGCTTTCTTGGTTTATGACTCACCCAAGAGCCACCCTCTATGACTGTTCCGAGGCCCCGCCAGCAGGCTAGGCACGGAGTCTGGGCTGAGTTCGAGGGAAGAGTGCCATGTGGTGAGTCATCTGTACCATTTCTCAGAACAGGTGTTCTTTGAGGAGTCTCCTCCAAGGGTACCCCACCCAACCTGCCTTTCCTTGCAGGGTGACTGTAGCTCCAGGACAGGCATGAAGTTCATTCCTGTTCAGGAACATCTGGGGTGATATGGAGTTACCAGACTTGTGCCCAGAGACCCCACAGGGATTTAGATCTAGGGGTGTGTTTTGTGCTCCGACTGTTCCAACAGAGGCTGAAGTACCGGCCTATGGGAGTACCAGCCGCAAATTCAGCAGCTTTAATGCCAAACCAGGACCCTTTCTTCAGTACTTGGTCCACCTGGTTCTAGCCAGTGTTGCCCGTGGCAGGAGGCAGAGCGGGGTTTCCCCAGTGTGCCAGAAAGCCTGGGGCTCTTCAGCCACAGCAGGAGGCAGGGCTGCAGAGTAGGCACGCGTGTGTGTCCATGTGTGTGCCTACGTGTATGTGTGTGACCCTAGTGGCCCCCTGTCCTCTAATGGGTGGAACAGGACGGAATCGCTACGTCCCCGGCGAGAACTGCCCATTTCTCCTGTTGAAAGGAGGTAGTTCCCTTTGCTTCCTGGGTTAGGAAATGCCCACAGAGCAAGTCAGGCAAGTGCCCGTGATGCCAGGTCACTGAGCCAGAGCTCCCAGAACTGCCAGCATCTTCTACTCTCATCCTCAGGGATGCAGGCAAAAGGTACATGGCATCTAGCGCTCTCCAGGCTCATGTCACAGCATCCCTTCTTGGGCTGCCTGTCACCTCTCATTTGAAAGACAAAAAAAAAAAAAAAAGAAAAGAACTGCAGCACTGGGTCGCTGACACAGCAGAACTCCCTAAATGCCTTAGGCCAGGGCAGTGTCTGGGTACAGTATTCCGTTGGTGGTGAGCCATCTTCTGGAGCCCAAGGTTGTTTCAACATATCTGACACACCCTGCAGGCCCAGCAGGCAGGGTGGGGAAAACCCATACTGTACATGACACATGAGAGAAGCTCTGGTTACCGGTTGCACAAACAACACCTCATTCAGGGCTCATGTAAGTGTCGAGGCAACTTGTCACTCCGCATTAATGTATCTCACCCTCCTCTGGCTCTGCTTCTCCTCCTAGCCTCATCTTTAAAATCTTTGGGGGCTGGGGGCAAGCCTAGGTTTGGAGAACAACTGGTGTCTAGAGACTCGATCACTGCAAAAATCATGTGCTACTGGCATGGCAGTCTACCGTCAGCTTGTCATTCAGGCCTTTGCTTCTTGAAATTCCAACCAGCTGTATCTAAAAGTCCCATGGTTTCTGTCATTGCCCTACTTTTTTAGAGCTACTCATCCCTGCAGATGGTGTAGTTCTTTCTGGGTCAAGTGTGACTGCAAAGGCTGGTGTGAGTGGAGCACCCTGAGCATTCTGGAAAATTCTTTGGGTTTCCTGGGAAAGTATTCTGTTCCAGACTCCTGCTTGTGGCATGGTGCATTTCTTGGGATGCTAAAGATTAATACCTACAGAAATCATTCCCTAAATAAAGAGTGCTTCTTTGATGGCAAGACTATCTTTGTGCAGTATAGCCACAGAATTTTAGATTTTAAAAACTAGTAGGAAAAAAAAAAACTAGTAGGGAACCTAGAGATCAAAGCTTCATTTTCCGGGTAAGAAAACAATATTAGAGAGGTCAAGCAATATGGCCCAAACCACTGCAGTTTATGGATAGAACTACTAGAACTTTGAATAAACAAGATGATACATAAATCCATGAGTTGGGATTGACTTCAGATGAAACAGGTGACTTACTCAGGACTCCTCACTTAGAAGAAGGAATAAGGAGCCAAAATTATTTTGAATAATTTCCCCCTTTTTTTCCAGCATTGATACTCTAAGTGTTAACATATGTTAAGCGGGGGATCGCTGGGTGGCGCAGCGGTTTGGCGCCTGCCTTTGGCCCAGGGCGCGATCCTGGAGACCCAGGATCGAATCCCACATCGGGCTCCCGGTGCATGGAGCCTGCTTCTCCCTCTGCCTGTGTCTCTGCCTCTCTCTCTCTCTGTGACTATCATAAATAAATAAATAAATAATTAATTAAAAAAAAAAAAAAAACATATGTTAAGCGGAATGATGACTGTGTTCTCTTTTTTACCACTAAGTGTTTTGCTTCTTCTTTCTCCTCTAAATTGTACCAGTTGGATTTGTATAATTTAGGGTTCACCTGATTGAATGAGTCTGGTTGTAGAGGAAGACCCAATGGAAACTCTTGCTGCCAAAAGGGCAAGTAAAGTGATCACAGAACCATCTTTACATCCCCAGGGCTCTGGCTGTTGTCATGTGTCTAAAGATGCTGAGATCTTTCTTTTTTCTTTTTCTTTTTTTTTTTTTGATGCTGAGATCTTAGAGGAGGATGACCTCCATGAGAGAACTGGGGACAAAACTTGCTCTTCCCTTTCTCCCTGATAATGTGCCAGTCAACTATCAGACATGGACTGGTATGGTATTGGGGTGAGAATGTGGGGAGCTGATACCTTCTTATGACTTAAACAAGCTCTGGTCAAATGAACCCCTTTGACCCCTTTGATTTAGGTGAGAGACATTCAAAGCCTTAGGGCCATGGAACAGGATGCACACAAGATGAGTGAAGCCTCTGTTTTTACTGTGAGCTGCAAGGGACTCTCTCCATCTTATCATGGAAATTCAGGGGTCAGGGCTTTTCAAAATAGGATCTGGTAAAAGGATCAGTTCATGTTTTCCACAGGGTTCTTCATAGAAGGTTTTTCACTTGTCCTTCTAGAGGTCATTCTAGTTTGGTTTATGCAATAGTTGCTAGTTAAGAACCTGGCTGTCATCCATCCTCTATGTTAGGCCAGGGTTGTGGTGGGAATCCTGTTTTCCTGGAGATGTCAGGGTTATAAACTAGTTCTTGGGCTGATGGTCCATGTCTGCTACTGCCCATATACCCTAGCACTTTACTCACACCATTTTGTATTATTCCCTTGACCCGATTTTATATTCCTTGAGCCTAAAGAACAGAGCTTATACTTTCTTTAATTCCTTTTCTAGTCCATAGCCTGAACACATTATACATGCTGATAAGCAATTGACTTGATATGAGTTTTTAAAGGTTTAAATTAGGAACATACATTTATAGCAAAATATAGATGTGTTGTATACAGAGTAAAAATTTAAAGTGAAAAATATGGTATTACTTATTCAAGTTGGCAATGAGAAACAGAAAATTTTTTTTATAAAAGATTATCTTGGTAAAAGACCTCCAAAGTTCAAAGGTTTTCAACAATGTCCCTCAAGAAATGTGATAGAAATGTTGCAGAGGGTGGTAAGTCAGCTTGGAAGGTGCAAAAGTTGCATTCAAATATGTGAGGAAGTCAAACCACACCTCTGAAAACTTAGAACTAAAGAGGTTGAGAAATGCAACAGATATTGGACATGTCCCCAAGAGTAGATGGTTTATCACCCTAGTGTGTGTCGTAAGGACCAGTTGGGCACAAGTGTCAGGTATCTGGACAGTGAAGGGGGAAGCACATTTTGAGGCTGCCCTCCCAGAGCTGGAGAGCCATGGCTCAGATGTGACCAAGAGCCACCATGTGGCATCATTTCAAGGGATTTTCATATACTTGAGGCCTGACGCCTGGGGAAGCTTATTCCCCCAGAGGTGCTTGCAGCCTGAGTGCCCCTGGAAGTTAAAGAAAGCAGTGGGCTCCTAATTTTGAGGTGACTCAAGAGGCAGAGTGGTCCCTGGCTACTTAATTTTAGATTTTAACAGGAGGGGCTTATGCAGTCCCTGCTACATCAATGTGATCCATGTGATCCACAGCTGTTAGGGCAGAAGGTGGGAGATGGGACTCGGGCTCTTGTAGCACTTTACTGGGAGATAATAAGGAAGAATAGCTTGCATTTTAAAGTTCAAATTGCTTAGCTCTGGAAGGTTCTGTGAGGGGAGGAGCCTGAGGAAGTTTGAAAGGAGGGATTGTTCTGCTGTCTTGGGTGCTGGTAGCAGATTAAATATCAGCACTGACACGTGCACTTGAATCGTTCTCTTGGGTTGGAGGAGTTTTAGCCCAAGGTCACTTCTTTCCAGTTCTAAATAAAATTATCTAAGTTGTTGCCTAAAAATTTTCAAATGCATTTTTTAGTTGGATTTTAGCCAAGCTGTCAGGCAAGCATTTAGGGAAATGTTAGCTTTGGAAATTGTTCCTTCTGCAAGGACCCTCGTGGCCTGGAGCAATGAACCTGTCTCCCCCAGGTTCCTCTTTGGGCCCAGAGACCTCTGCGCCCCGCTGACTTGTTTTGTCCTGGTTTCTAGTTGAAGGCCACAGAAGTCCCCCACCTTTGCTTTTCTGGAGGACTCTCCCAAGTCTGGCAAAAACAACAAACAAAACTCAACCAAATGAACACACAGACAGTGTAGACTCTGTTTTTGGATGTTGCTTTGAGGACAGTAATGTCTGTTCCTTCAAAATGGGTGACTGACTTCTGTTTTCAGTGATCACAGCCAAATACGACACAAGATCTGATCTTAGAAACAAAGGCTGTGACTACCTCAGCCCAAGAGTGATGAGGACAAGCCAGAGGAAGGCATGCTTGTGGCCATGACACCGTGGTTCCCCATCCATCTCATAGGAAGAGACTTCCTTCTTCCTTTCTCTGTGGGATACTCCATAAGCAAGTTAGGACTGATGACTCTTGAGGGCCCCGGAAGCTCTTCCTCCCTTTCCTGGGTGAGACAGGCCTGGCTGCAAGGATTGCTTCATTGCCAAATCAGGCAGCGTGCCCTCACTGTGAGTCTCAAGCTGAGCTGAGCTGGGTAAGATCAAAAGCAGAAGGAACTTTGTTCTTGCCCCTGATGCAGGTCTGAGGAAGGCCCAACCAAGTATCTGTGCCTCTCTGGCAGCATCTCTTACCAGGTTCAGACAGCTGGTGGATACTAGACAAGTACTCACTCCGGGAGTGATACTGAGAATGTCCTTATCGGGCCTAGAGAAGAAATGAATGTCCAAGATGTATGTGTCTAATGTCTAACAATAGGTGGGAGGAAGCCCTGATTTTGTATATTTGCCAATTTCTCTGGTGTAAATACTCCCAAGCTAACAACATGATGTTAGCTGGGTTGCAAAATTCCTGAATGTTAATGATGGTTTCTCCCAAGTAAAAGCCAGCTCCAGCTCAGCCCAGCAGGCTGTTACTGAAACTGTCCTGAAGATCCAGAGCCCTGGCTTCAGAACCAGACAGACACAGAGGGGTGGAGGAGGTTCCCTGGTCCTCGCACTGGGGTAGTGTGTGGCTTAGGCATGTTACCTAACCTTTCTGAGCCTTCGTATACTTATCCAGAAAACCGGGGTGAACAGTCTCTGGCCAGATGGATGGAGGACCATGACTGGCGGCTCTTGCCCTATCTTGTGGTCTACATTAGTCTAAACTAACATTGCCGGGAGGAAGAGGATGCCATTCTGAGCAGGCGCTACCCCCAACGGCCACCTCAGAGCTCACGTGCTCTGAGATCACTTGAGGGTTTGCTGTGAGTCTGGAATAAGATACTGAATGGGAAGGGCTGCCCTCCAGTAGGGATTTGGTGTTAGTTCCTGATTCATCGCACCCTTCCTTATTCCTCCTGTTTCCTCCCTCTGAAGTCCCAGTGAAACGCTGCCAGACAGGCCACAGCCTCTGACTGGGATCAGGCTCATGCACCCACCTGTTAGAAACGGGCCTGCACGTACACCTCCTGTCCCTGCAGGACCAACCAGATTGGACCATGCCCAATCAGGAGGCATGAACAGTTGGCATTAGTGTGTACCCGCCACATTTTTCAGTATCTTTTTTCTTCAGTTTCTTTAGCCACTGATTTATATCCTGGGTCCTGTTCTCAATGGCTTTTCTCTCAGTCATTAAAAGCCATAGCCCCTCATCGGTGGATTATAGTCACGTCTCCTAGAGGGAAGAAGGTGTAGAACACGGAGCCAGTGCCCCACTGCTTCTCTTGGCTCTTAGCAGTCGATGTACACCACTCCGGCTTCCATCTGCCAGCACTGGTGTCTTGCTGCCTAGGGGCTTCCCCTCACCAGTGAAGCACCATCTGCTGACTGATGGCAGGTTGAGAGTGGCCCTGGAGCATCTTGCAACCAATGACAGATGAGCACTGGCAAAGAATACCTGGCCCCTGCCCCCTTCAGGTGAGCTACCTTTGAACACTGCGTTTGACTCAGAGCCCCAGAGTTTCCTGATGGGATGAGGCTCTGTCACCCACATTGGTAGCTGGCTAGGTCACAGACCCTTTATTAGCTCCTTTCCCCTTCTCGCTTCTCTCCCCATTTCCTCTGGTTTTCTCGGCACCTCCCAAATACACTGTTTGAGATTGAATTCTTGTCTCAGTGTTCCCGCTTTAGGAGGAACCCGGACGATCACAGGGGATTTATGAAGAGCCAAAAGAATGATTCTGGGAGAGTGGAATTCCAAACTCTGCTTTCTAGACCGGAAATAGCACAGTCTGATACATACACATGAATGGATAGGAACAATGGGACAGACATTTAAAATGGAAATTATCCAGCAAAATTAGGGAGGTTTAGCTGCCACTCTGATAAGACTTAATGGGAGGAGAGATGCTGCTCCAGGTATCATGGGCCAAAGGAAGCCTGTGGCTTCCTGTCATTAAGCCAAGGTCATACAGAGGAGGACAACCCTGTAAGACTCAGGCTTAGGCCCTTACATGTTGTTGCTACTGGTTCTGACAGGGTCCTTGGAGCACATGCTGACTCTCCTCTCTGTGTCTCAGCAGATCCTTGAATAAAACCCATCTATACATGGGGGCCATTTGCCTGGAGGCCAGACTCCCTTTGCTGGGGGTATGTGGCTATTTCTTGGGCTGGTGGAAGGGAAAGCCGAAGAAGGGAAATCCACTGCAGGTGGCCTTGTTACGCTCCTGAGTATCAGAGTCTCATGTGAGCCATGGGAGACCTCATGGAGCTCCCAGTCTGAGTGCAGAGACAGGCAAGACACCCACTAACTGCATAACAGAGCCACGTGAAAATTGTCCTAGAATACTCGGTCTAATGAAGAGCCGACCGATTGACCAATTCCAATTCATGGGGCTGAAAACAGCATTCTGTTTGATGAGTGGAAGTAAACCTGCCGGCAGAAGGTCAGATGCATAGCAGGAGCTCCACAGACCTTGATTCACACCTAGGGCCCTTTCCACACTGAGAACTCTGTGTCTATGCACCAGTGCAGAGATTATCTTTTGGATTTTTTATCATTTATAGCTACAATTACCTGCAAAATGAAAGGCAAAAAGCCAAGGGTCTATTTGTAGCTCAATTACCAAACAGATAGGCAGGATCAGGGGACAAACAGATGGGGAGAGTCTGCCTGGTGTTATCTGGATTGGCTGTCCTTGCTGCTGGAGATGGTGCAGGGTTTCCTACAGCCGCCCCGTGGGGCATCCCACTTGCAGATACTGGGTGACGGGGCGGGGGCGTAGAGGAGGGTCCCTATCTAGAAAGCAGGCAGGACACAGTGGCAGGTTCGTACCAGCCGCTGCAGTCTTTGCTGCTGAGCTCGCCTACTCCAGGGGCCTCCGGAGGGAGCTGTGTTGGAGGGTGGGCTCCTTCAGGGGAGACGTCAGGCATCTGACATCTTGGCTAGGGCCCCTCTCCCACCCCGGGGTGCCCGGTGGGTGGGAGTCCTAGGGTCTGCGGCGGGGCTGCAAAGATGCCGGGTGCTGGGGGCCCGGGTCCAGGCCCGTGGCGGAAGCTGTGCAAGGCTGCATGAGCCCTCCTCAGGGGAGACTCAGGGGAGCGCTTGCAGCCCGCAGCCTGGGGCTCCCCTCCAGGCCTCCCACACAGCAGCCGCCCTGTGTCTAGCTGAGCAGCGCTGCCAGACCCGGAGCCCGGGGTGGGGGGGCGAGCTAAAGCCAAGGGGTCACCCTTGGCTCCTTTAGCGAGCTGGCTTGCCCTGAGGAGACTGGGAGGACATGAGGTGTAAACCCTGGGATGTGCGTGTGTGTGTGCGCGTGCATGTGTGCGTGTGTGTGAGAGACAGACAGAGAGGAAGGGAAGGAGTCATGACAAAGTAACTTAGGAAAATAGACAACACTTAGCTTTGGTAACTTTCCTACTGATCAAAAGTAATTTAATTCATTTCACAAATGTGAAGTGTGATCTACTCACAAATTAGATGGTTGGGAGGTTTTGTTGGTTGGTTCAGAAGATGGGAGGGAATGAAAACCTTGGCTGGGACAGTCCAGGCTTCTCCGCTATTCCTCACCAAAGAGAAAAAAAATCCTTAGAGAAAAATGTTTTCTCCTTCTACTTGTCCCACTGCTAGTCACGGCGCTTTCTCTCCTGCCCGTTTCTCCTGCTTGCTGCCAATTTACTCCTCTTACTCATTTATTCAGTCGGCCAGCCAGTCAGCTGGTCAGTCAGCATACATACACGCCAGGCATTAGTGTCTGTGGGTGGAAGCTATCAAATAAGATTATAGTTTTCATTTAGTCCAAGGAAGAGTTTTCTAACAGTGAATTCACCCCTAAGAGGAGGTCGCCCTCCATCAGGGAGAATGTCTGACTGAGCCAGCAGTAGCCAGCTGGGGTGCTTCTGGAGGATTCTCGCATCATGTGGGGCTTGGCTAAAATAATACCTAAGGTACCTCCCAGTGCTGAGATTCCATGATTTTGCTGTTCTCGTCTTTAATAGAATGGAATTGATACCCAAGAAAGACCCTGGTCCCTAAATTGGGTTTTCCCCCATTCAACTCCAAAGAAAACAATACCAACAAAGTAAATGTTCACACTGATCTCTGCCTTCTTTCCAGCATCTGATGATTTGAAAGCTGTCTAGACAGAGCTGAAGAGCTGAGAAAAAGGGCCACGGATGTCCTCCAGGGTAGAGGCCCCGAGGAGAGGAGTCAGAGCCTGTGATTATGCTCCTCATGCTATGTCCAGGCCAAGGCTCCATTCAAGCCCCTCCTCCTCCCAAAAAGGCACACATCCTCCTCACTCAGAACTCAAGGTAATGACTGAAAGTGAAAGGCCAGATGAAAAGGCAGAAATCTAAAAAAAGAAAGAAAGAAAGAAAAAGAAAGAAAGAAAGAAAGAAAGAAAGAAAGAAAGAAGAAAGAAAGAGAAAAGAAAGAAAAGAAAAGAAGAAAAGAAAAGAAAAGAAAAGAAAAGAAAAGAAAAGAAAAGAAAAGAAAAGAAAAGGCAGAAATCTGGCAGCCTCTCCAAATCACTCTAGGCAGAGTGAAGCAGGCCTTCCCTTCAGGTCAACTCGATTCGCTCTACCAGGCATGTCTGGTGCATGCCCCACTACATGAGTCTGCACTTTGGGGATAGGGAGAGTGAGCACCAGGCCTCCTGCCTGCCTGCCCTGAGTCTCCCAGCCGCTGCAGGAGGGCCCATGGTGGCCCACTGGCTGGGAGGCTGTCTTCCTGGAGCCTTAGATGCCTTCCCTGTGCTTGATTACCATTCTCATCCCAAAAGGATTCTCGCCTTAAATCTCGATGATTAACATGGGGATTAATAAGCTCTGACTCTAAATAATCGTTCCGAAGATGAAGAAATGCTCAGCAGAACCTATCTTCCTCCTCTCGACTCTGTTCACGAATCAAGTATAAATCTGCATCTCTTCCTTTTTTCCTCCCTGTCAGAGGGCTGTTCTCAAAAACTGCTGTTCATCAGGGCGAATTGGCAATGGGAGTGTCTGTCAGAAAGGCTGTTCTCACAACTGGAACCTGTCTGTTGTAGGAGATGAGGTAATTTCTTAAGCTTCTGGTATCCAAGGAGGAAAAAAGAACAACCCAATAAGGTCTGTTAACAAAGGTGTGAGAGTCTGGGTATTTTCTGGTACTAAAGAGATCTCAGGGAATGTTTCTTCTGGGCTGAAAGCAAACCTTTGTCAAGGATTTCATTTTAGAAGGTTCAAAGACACCAGAGAGAGAGAGAACAAGAGGCAGGAAGAGCGGAAGAGATGAAGAGAGGGAGAAGGCAGGAGCCAGGCCTTGCTGAGATGTCACAGGAGAGAGTCACAGATACAGGCTCTAGCAGTTTGATCACTGGAAAAATGTCTGTTAAGAGTTACTGCAATGGAAGAGAGAAATTTCTGGATTTTTTTTTTTTTTAAAGATGTGCCTTTGCTCCTGCTGCTTTGTTCACCTGGAATGACCTTATTCCTTCCTGTCCATCTTGAGCCCTCTATTCTAAAGGGAGCTCAGTTCAAATGCCCCCTCTTCCATGAAGACTTCTTTGGTATCTCCAGTTACATAGATAATTGCTTTGTCTGCTGAAGTCACTAGCAGTTTTTTTCCATTAAAATTTTTTTTATATTTAGTCACGGCAAAATACAAGTAAATTTTATCACATTAAACATTTTTTAAGTGTACAGTTCAATCGTGTTAAGTGTATTCACATTGTCGTGCAGCCAATCTCTAGAACTCTTTTCTTTCATTTTTTTTCAGAACTTTTTCATCTTGCAAAACTGAAACTCTGTACCCAGTAAACAATAACTCCCCATACTATTGGCAACCACCATTCTACTTTATGTCTCAGTGGATTTGACTCCTTTAGGTACCTCATGTAAGTGAAATCATGCAGTACTTATCTTTTTGTAATTGGCTTACTTCACTCAGGATATTAGTGAAGTATTACATCTATTAGAATTTTATTCTTCTTCTTCCTTTTTCCTTTTTTTTTTTTTTTAAATGGTCTCCACACCCAGCATGGAGCCCAACTCAGGGCTTGAATTCACGATCCTGGGATCAAGACCTGAGCTGAAATCAAGAATTGGACACCCAACTGACTAAGCCACCAGGCATTCTAGAATCTTCTTCCTTTTGAAGGAATACTAATTTGATTATTTTTTTCTAATGGTATTTATAACATGCAGTCTTATTTTTAAGTGACATAGGCACATTCTATCTTTTCTATAGAATTCTACATCTTTTGAGGACAAGGTCTGAGTATCCACACAGTTGAGTCCCACTCTACCTATTAGCTCAGTGCTTGGCAGAGAATTTGTGCTGAGTATTTGTCAAAAAGATCAAAGGACAAATGCTGCCATAGTGTCTTAAGTGGGATCTTCTAGACCTCCCAGATTCTCTATAAATATGCCCCCAAAAAGACTCAATGTGGAATCAATTCACCTCATCAAGTTGAAGTGAGCAGAAATGGAATGGCATCAACCATTTTGTGCTGATCTTACCCCACAGCCTTGAATCAGTCCTGTGTCTTCTCCTGGCTTGAGCCTTCTACTTCCTTCTGGGAGACATCTCCTTTGGGGCAGGAAATTGGGCCCAATCTTAAAAGAACAGAAAGATGGAGTAAGAAAAAGTAAGGAGAGAGGGGGATGGTTCACATAAAAACAGAAGCTGATAATTAGATTTAGATTTTCCATCTTGTTAACTCTCTGGTTGTGTCATCACTTTAAATATGTATCTTCTGATAAATAGGGGGCAGGAGACTGTGGAAGTCTTATTATTAATCATACAAAACATCCTTTCTCACCCTCTTCCCCAGGTTGTTACTATGGAAGACTGCTTTTTTTGCAACTCAGGAGCAATAAGAGAAGCCTTGCTATGATTTGATCTGGGAACTTGGAGAACTGAATGACACTTCATGTTTGGTCTGTAATAGCTATTTCTGGAGTCACTTTAGTAAGCTCCTCTTAAAGCCCCGCCTTTCCCTTTGTCTTTCCACATCATTTGTAAGAGGGAATCCTGGAACAAACACAGGCATTAAGCCTAGTAGCCCTGTGTTCCACTGGTGGTAGAACCTGGGTCAGGCCAGTTCACCTCACTGAATCTCAGTTTTCTTATCTGTAAAATGAGAAAATTACCCCCTTAGCTCCGCAGGCTTTCCTGATGATTCAATAAGGCCATAACTATTACCTGCTCAGTCTCATACACAGCAGTTGGATAATACATGTAAATTTCCTTCCCGTGACCTGAACTGACCTAATATCCCTCTACTCAAGCTGAATTGGCTCCATTTGGATCCTTGACTCCACATAAGCCACATTTGCTGCTGGCTTTGTCTCTTCCTTAGCAGCCCATGACCCCCCATAGAAACCCCATGGCAGTTCATCCTTTTGAGATTCCTGGACTCATTAGAGAAGAGCATTTTGATGTGGGATAAGGCTCTGCTCAGGCCTAACAGAATCTTGTTGGGAGATGGAATTTTCAAAATAACAAGAGAAATCATAGAAGAACAAACCAGCACAGTTCAATTTATTTCCCAAATGATTTATCTCCATGTTAGGCAGAAAACTCTGTGTCTGCACATTGCTATTGGAGCAATTGTTGCCTACCTACAGAAGAGCCTTTATTTTTTTGACCCACATTACCTTTATTAGCAAAGCTTCATCCTAAAGGCCAGCAAATGGGTACGTGCTCTGCCAGCCCAGAACAAGCAGACGTATGAAAGCAATTTCTGCAATCGTCTAACAGAGCTGGTGCCCTCATTGATCCAGAATGCCAAAACCAATAGCCTATTTTTGAGAAAAAAAAGTACATGGAATGTATTTGAGTTACTTTATTCCTTCTCATTTAAGTGTCATTGCGTTTATCTTGAGCACAAAATAGCTGTCCTTTGTCACTTTCCTCCATCAAACTCTTCCCTCTTGGACTTCAGAGAAGAAAACCACTACTTCCTACAAGGTGGCAGTTGACCAAGGCTTCATGGTGGTACCATTTTAATCTGGCCCTGCAAGTTGGGTAGGATTGGAAAATGTAAATATTTGAAAGCAAGCATTTGTAGCAGAAAGAATGGCAGCAACAAAACATAGAAGCAAAAACTTGTAGCAGTGGTATCACTGGAGAATAAGATATACAGAAGGAATAATAAAAATAGGTAATATTAAACACTGTGGTAGGCATTCTCTAAAATAGCTTTCAGTGATCTCTGCCTCCTGATCTTCATGCTCTATGAAACTCCTCCTCTTGAGGATGGATTGGATCTATTGACCTAATGAATAGAATCCACATTCAGGATACATCTGAAATAATGGGGTACCCTTGTGAGATTAGATTATTCAAAGACTGTGGCTTCTTTCTTGAGCATTTTCTCTCTTGCTGTTGTTCTCTCTTGGATCGTGTGCTCTGAAGAAAGCCAGCTGCCATGTCATGAGGCAGCCCTGTATAGAGGACCACATGGTAAGGGAGTAAGGCATGTGAACCCTCATGTTAGTGAGCTTGGATGCATCCCTTCCCCACAACAGCTGAGCCTGCAGATGAGACCTCTTTGCCAATCGCTTGGCTATGATCTCTTGAGAGGTGCTGAGGCAGAAGTGTTCAGCTAAGCTATGCTCAGATTCCTGACCCACAGAAGCTGTGGATAGTAAATGTTTGTTGTTTTGAGTCACTAAGTCTGGGGATAATTTGTTATGCAGCAACAGATAACCAATACAAGCGCTTACTCTAACATACTAGACACTGTGATAAGATATGTGACTTCATATATCTGATGTTATTTAATCAACATTAGATGGGTATTCTCGTCCCAACTTTTCATTTGAGAGAACCAAGGTTTAGACATCAGCCCAATACCTTTACATAACTAGTAAGTGCAGGAGCTGGGATTCAAACCCAGGCTGTCATCTTCCTGGGCATGTGCTCTTAACTTGGACACTATATGTTCTACAGTTGGGTTCATTCCTACTGCACCCCCCCTTCTTTGCTCCATATCCCCCCAAGGTCTGTTGGCAACCTTGTCTTCTTGTCCTAGCAGAGCCTGAAAGAAAACTTGGGAATTTCTCTTAAGTTTTTTAAACAGAATCTTATTCTCTATGCACCATTGCCTCTGTCAGGTTGTGCCATCTTCTCGCAGCTCCATGTTTTCTGATAGCAGTGGCCCCCAGCCCTGAGGACCCCAAATTCTTCTTATCTTCTTGCCACTTCTTGTCCTGGGCACCACCTGTGGTTTTGGGAGCTAAGGTTTTTGGGGCTACCCTTGGGTGGGGCAGTGACTCCCTTTCTCTTGCCCTGGGGTAGAAGTTGTTTCCTGGGAGACCACATCATATTCCTCAGGACCCAACAAATACAACTTTTCCACTTACTTCTCTCACATGGCTAAGAGGACCCAGAGAGTCCTGCTCCCACTCTAGGAGATGGAGAACACTAACCTGCAGGTCCTTTCCTAGTCTCTGATTAAAAAAAAAAAAAAAAAAAAAAAAAAAAGGAAACTCTTCCCAGCCTTACTCTGCTGCCTTCACAGTTTCCTGGGACACTGGTTTATTTCAGGGTATTCCTACAAGATTTATACTTGACACTGCTCATCAGTCACATGTGATAATCTCTCCCTGGGCCTTTGCAGGGAGGCAGGGGTGCAGATGTGTGGGCTGCCACACAAAGTCCTCAGGGACTATGGTATTCCATCTCATCACAGTATCTCTTGCCACTTCAGTGAGATCTTTGACACGTTGGCTGAGTCTCAAGAGGTCTAGAGATGAAGGATTATCCTTGGCTAATATTAAAAACAAACTAATCATACGAAACTTAAGAGTTAGAAATGACCTTTCATGATTGATAAGACAGTCTTCACTGTTGACCTAATGCTACATTTTGCTGTACTGTGTGTAAGCTCATAAGCTTGAAGGAAGTCACTGCTCAGGAAATTAGCTCCAACCCCCTGAACTTTATACCTCAGTGCCCTGTTAATCCTTGAAGGAAATGAGTGGGGCCCTATGCTTCAAAAGAACTTACAATGGGTAACTAAGGTCCAAAGGCAACCTCTCCCTGGTAGTGGGAGAACTGGGCTCTTGTTCCAGCTCTACCACCTGCTATCTGGATGATCCTACGTGGTTCACCTCACCTTTGTGGATATATTTCCTTGTATGTTACCCCAGGGGGGTGGGGCAAGCCACCCCTAAGAACTCTTTGAGTCTTGACTTTGGTTTTATGGGCTTTGTAATTATTTCTAGAGCTGGCCTGTGAACAGGGCATCCCGCTCCCTCTGTGCTTCCCTTACCTCTGCTCCTATGGGCTACTCAGTCATGTTGGCTCTTGTCATAGTACTGGTTTGTCTGCCACAGGGTTTCACATAAAAGTGTTTTGTGGGTTCAAGACTGAAGGCCTCTGGGCCTAGCACCTGCTGAGACAAGGAACAGTCTTTTGGCTTCCTGGATCATTCTTTTTTTTTTTTATTTTATTTATTTATGATAGTCATACAGAGAGAAAGAGAGAGAGGCAGAGACACAGGCAGAGGGAGAAGCAGGCTCCATGCGCCGGGAGCCTGATGTGGGATTCGATCCCGGGTCTCCAGGATCGCGCCCTGGGCCAAAGACAGGCGCCAAACCGCTGCGCCACCCAGGGATCCCTTCCTGGATCATTCTTAACAAGCCACGAGTTTCCATTCAGAAACATAGTGTACGGTCTCCAACCACCAGCAGCAGCCCATTCCACACTCAGTGGAAGGTGGGGAAAGAGGGGGAAGAGTGACTAACGAATCGCCAGCTCCTTCCTTCCAGGAACAGGGCACTGGGCTGGAGACCCATACAGCCTTGTGATTCAGCTCCATTTTACAGAGTGGAAAAATCAATGAATTCTAGAATTGAGATTCAAATGTAAGTACATTAATGAATCCATAAATATTTATTAGAGTGAAAGAGTCTTCAACAGATTATCCAAGTTGGCTTTGAAGCAGTTTATCAAGCAGAGAAATAAGGTGATTTACTCAAAATCAGGTAGAGAATGTATTTATTCACTGTGTATATTCAGATGCCTTTCTTTTGTAGGACTGACTCAGAGCTCTTTCTTTTTTTTTTTTTTAAATTTTATTTTTATTTATTCATGAGAGGGACACAGACAGAGGGGGGTGGGGCAGAGACAGAAGCAGGCTCTATGCAGGGAGCCTGACAAGGGACTGGATCCCAGGTATCCAGGATCAGGCCCTGGGCTGAAGGCGGGGCTAAACCCCTGAGCCACCCGGGCTGCCCTCAGAGCCCTATTTTTTTCTTTCTTTTTAAGAGCCCTTTTAAAATAAGTTCAAGGACATGTCAGTTGGAGGCAGTCAGTTACTCTGCCTTCCCTCTTGTTTCTAGCAGGACTTCCTCCACTTTCCAAAGGATGTTCTTTGGCCTCCACACCAAACAGACCCACCCAATATGGAAGGCCCATGTGTAAACACCCTTCCTTCTATCTTATCAAAATCCCTCCTGCCTTGGTTTATCAGAGATGACTCACTCCTTGAAGCCCTTTGCAAGGACCTGGGCTGGGGTTGCAGGCCTGAGAGGTACCAGCTTCTCTACCCACTTGAGAGAAGGGCCTCTTAAACTTCCAGTCTTTTCTATCTCCCCTAGCTGGAAGCCCCCACCACCATCATTTAGGGGATCTTGGCCCCAGAAGTCACTCCCAGCCTTTCCCACAAGACCCTTGCATGTTGGTGGTCTTTAGGGCCACCTTATCCTGAAGAAATTAGACAGCTGAGTGACAGGAATCTGGCCTGGTGGTTTCAGGAAAGAAAGCAAACGCTCTGAAATGTGAGCCAAATGGCAGGGTTCTCAAGGAAGGCTTCCTTTCATGCTGGAAGTGTTAGCAGCTCCCACCTTCAAGAAATACATTTTTGAGAGTAAGACAAATGATCATTTGGTTTAAGGAGTCCAAGTCCCAAATGGTAATATTTTCACCATCATAGCCTGTGGTCCAATGGGGGAACAAGAGGTCAGGAGAAATGTCACACTGGTTTCTGCCTCCCAGTGTGGGGCAGGTGCAGGGCAGTGAGCTGCATCAGCTGTTTACCCAAGCAGGGCAAATGGATATGCAGCTCCCTCCCTCTCTATTGACAATCACCTGCCAGACGCTGTGCCAGGTGCAGGGAATCCAGTGGGAGCAGAGACAAAGGCCTGGCCCTCTGCTCCTGACACTTCTAATCCAGTGGGAAGTAGAGACATCATATTAAGACATGGCAGCTATGAGGAATGCTGTAAAGAAGAGGTTCATGGGGGCCTGAAGGGTGAAGTGACAGAGCCATGAGGCCAATCCAGGTTTTCCTGATGAAGTACTGTTTGGGTGGATATCTGAAGGGGACTTAGCAGGGAGGGAGGGCAGGGCCCTATCAGAAAACTGCAGGGAATGGAAGGTGGCCAGTGTGTGTGTTGGGGTGGGGTTTAGAGGGTGGAGGGGACCAAGGTAGGAGTCAGGACTGGAGAGGAAGCTATGTCAGTCACTTGCAGAGTTGTGTCCTCATGCTGGGGGCAATGGGAAGCCGGTAGAGGGACTGCAGAAAGGTGCGACATTCAGGGGATACTGGATCTATATTTGGGCACCCAGCCCAGTGAAAGCCGGGGCCCAGAGGCCTCTTCACCCTCTCTGTCAAACAGTGCTCACGGCTATGGGGTCCCTAGGCCCACAGACCAGGAAATGGTGGAGATGGAGGCAGGTCAGGGACAGATGCCAGGAGAGGGGTCCCCAGGGCCACCTTCCCACCGCTGGCCCAGTGAAGGTCAGATCCCTCGGGTCTGCCTTCTCCAAACGCCACTCACCCCCTCCCCGCTTGGAGCCCACTGAGCACCGCCCCGCCGCCCCGTGAGTCACCCACCTGCTCGGTGAGTCAGGGAGAGGTGAGAGCCGGCAAGGCAGGTGGGCGCCCGGCCTCGGCCTGGGGGAGCAGCCCGCCCCGCGGCCTCCCCGCGGGGCTCCAAGCCCCAAGGCACCCCTGGGCCCATCCCCCGCAGGAGCTGCCCCTCGTTCCCTCCCGCCCCTCCCCCACGTCCCCGGCGGCCGCCGCGCCATCACCATGGTTACGCGGGCTCGGCTGCCTCGGCTGGGGGTGGGGATGGCTCGGGGCAGGGCGGGCGGCCGGGCTCATTAGTCTTCCTAAGGAACTGGGTTCTTTTAAAATCCGCTCAAGGCTGCACACTGCAGATTCAAGGCCTGCTTACCTGAGGGCTTCGCTCAAAGACACACTAGGTGAGAACAACCGAATAGAAAGTGTACCCCGCAGGGACGGATTTGCACCGTGAAAGGGGGCAACGGCGTCCCTTGAAGCACGGATACATAGTGCGTTGGTTAGGACTGATCCCCAAGATTTAAGGGCCTCTCACTGGGTGACTTGAGGTAGACTTGTAAGGCTTCAGTTGTTAGAGGCCAATTTGGGGCCAGACGGACCTGGAATCAAATCCTGACCCTGCCACTTATCAAAGGCATGAACTATTGAAACTGGTTGGGCTTCAGTGTCCTCTTCTGTATATTGGGGATAATCACACTCACCTTGTAGGTGGTAGGATTAAAAATGTTGGGCACATAGTAGGCACTAAAAAAGACCATTGCTGTTGCTGCTGTTATTAGTATTAGAGTTCTAAGCTCTTATAGATGCAAAGCATGAGTTTGTTGATTCAAGGGTTACACAAAAGGCAGGTTTTCCCAACAGTGACTCGTTGGCGGCCAGCACCATCAGTTTCAAGCCAGTGAGTAGAACAATTTCCAACCCCTCCTCAAAAGTCTCTCACATATTGGCAGACATAATATAACCCTGAATCACAGTGTATAGAGATAGCAGAATGATGAAGGAATTAGCAGGAAGGAGGGAAGTAGGAACTGAGTGCCCTGGGGAGAGGGGTGGTGGTGGAGGGGGAGATGGTCGGGGCAGAATAGCAAATAACAAAGAGGTTGCTAATGGCCTATAGAACCTTGGCAATCCTGCAGCAGGGGATGATGTGAGGCCTGAAAAAAGACAGATTATTTGGAAGTATTTATAAGAGGCAGATAGACTTGCAGGTCCCAACCACCTACTCCCCCTCCTGCAGGGGACAGGAGAGTTAGTTTCTAGAAAAACCGAATCAGAGAGACTTAGTGCTACTGACTGTCAGATACAGAGGGAGGCTGGGGTCAGGTGAAAGTTTGCACACTAACTGAACAATTCTCCCTTGCTCCTTCTTCCTCCTAGCCTATGAACGACAGGGGCAGGAGATTGAAAAACTCTTTTGTGTAGAAACTGACCCAATCCAGGAAAAAGACCTATACATATTGATCACCCCCTAGAATAAATCCCATCCAGGTACACAGAACTTGAGTCAGTCTTTAGGGCCTCAGCCTTAAATCTGAGTGGCAGTCAACAATCACCAGAGAGGAAACCATCCAACAGGACAGAGAATAAAATAATCAAACAGGAGAGCAAAAGGATCTATGAAGGAAGCAGAAATGGAAAACAAAGTATATTTGATACCTTTAGAGGAATAAGAAAATACACTGCATCCATAGGATCTGATGAAAAAGGGAGAAGCAAAGAAGAGTTTTTGGAGGGGCACCTGGGTGGCTCAGTGGTTGGGCATCTGCCTTTGGCTCGGGGCGTGATCCTGGGGACCCGGGATCGAGTCCCATGTCGGGCTCCCTGCATGGAGCCTGCTTCTTCCTCTGCCTGTGTCTCTTGTGTCTCTGCCTCTCTCTCCCTCTGTGTCTCTCATGAATAAATAAATAAAATCTAAAAAAAAAAAAAATAGTTTTTGGAAATAAAAAATATGAAGTGAAAACTTCAAAAATTCTGTGCCAGTGTTTTAAGATAGTTGCAGAAATTTCTTGAAAGCAAACAAAGAGAAGAATAATCGGAGTAAAAAAGAAAATTAGAGGAGTAATTCAGGAGGCTCAACATCCAATAAGGACTTTCAGAAAGAGAACATCTAGAACTGAAGGACACAAATCTTGGCTAACATGCCCAGCACAGTAGTTGGAAATGGACCTAGACCAAGATACCCCATTGTGACACTAGAACTCTAGGGGTAAAGAGAAAGTCTTATGAGTTTTCAAAGAGAAAACTAAAAAGTTACATATAAAAGATCAAGAATCAAAATGGCATTGGACTTCTTAATAGCAGCACTGGAAGTTAGAAGACTTTGGAAAAATGCTTTCATTATCTCAAGGGAAAATTATCTTCAGCCTAGATTTCTATTCCTGGCCACACTATTGAATAAGTAGGAGGACAAAATAAAGACAAGCAAAATACAAAAAAGCTTACATTTGATGTACCCTTTCTTAGGAAGCCACTGGAGGATGCTCCATGATGAGGGAATAACCAAGAAAGAGGAAGAAGGCTTGTGATCCAACAATGCAGAGGGGCAAAGGGAATTTCCAAGATGGGGGTGAAGGAAAGTCCCAGAATTACAGCTATGGGGCAGGCCTAAGAACCAACCATTTGGGTTGAGCATTGAGGACTCCAAGAAGAATTTCTCTAGGAAATTCTGATTTATTGAATTAGTTTGCAGGGCTGTTGGAAATATGGAAAGATGTAGATATTAGGGAAAACAAAGCAAATGTAAACTATAAAGGAACTATTAACCCCAGAAAGAAGAAGGCGTTGAGAATTAAAAAAAAAATCTCAGTTCACTACTTGGCTAGGTAGTGAAAAATGTTTATTTTACATGATCATCATAATGAAAACACTGTGTGCAGATTGAACCAAAACCTGCTAAACAACTACGTTGGAAGGATAGAAAGCACAGGAAGGGGAGGGGTGAACGATTTAAAATATTTGCCTACTATAGTGGAAAATATTTAAAAGAAGTTACTTGAGAGTGAGCTGTATATGCCTATTATCTAAAAATATAAATACCAAAAAAGAAAGGCTATGAATGTTGCAAGTGGTTGCCTCTGGGGAGCAAAAGGAAGATGAGGCAGGAAGGAGGTCAAGGGACTTTCACAGATGGTATAATTCAATACAGTATAAGTAAGAATCAATTCAAGATACAATAAAGGAAAGAAGGCTGGACCTGTGTTGGCCAAACAATGGCTTTACAAACACACACCTAGGGTGCTTTTCAAATCCCTCAATGATAAAGTCAGCAAAGACAAAGTGGCAGCTACATGCATAGCATTAGGAGAATTTCTGGAATTGGGGCTGTTATTCCTATTAACACAAAAACACTAATAGTAACAACTTGAAATAGTTTCCACAGGCTTTCGAGACACCCTAGTGCGTTTGCCACCATGTTATCCCATGCTTTCAAGGAAAACACCAGAACTCAGGATTTAATAGGAATCTTTGATGTAGTAAGTGGTAGAGGCAGGACCTAAAACCAAGTTCTCTGTAGTAGATTATATTTTCAAATATGGACTAATCCCTCATGCTCTTCTTTCATTCTTCCATCAAAAGATGGAGTCTATTTCTCTACCCCCTTGAGTCTGGGCAGGTCTTGTGTGAGCTTTGACCAATATAATACTGTGTGGGTGATTTTTGGTGACTTCTAAGACAAGGTCATCAGAAGCCTTGCAGCTTTTGCTTCGGTCTTATGGGATATTCCCTCTGGTGCACTCTCCCTTGGGAAGCAGCATCATTCTGGAAGAAGCCTAAGCCACATGTAGAAGCACTTTAGTTAACATCCCAGCTTAACTAGCATCAGCTGCCAACGATGTGAGTGAGTCGCCATCTTGGATACTAGCCCAGGTGAACCTTCGGCTGACTCCAGTCCCATTCACTATCTGACTACAACCACATGAGAGATGCCAAGTGAAACCACTCAGCTGATATGTCAACCCACAGAACTCCGAGAGAGAATAATAAGATTATTATTTGAAGTCATTGAGTTTTAGGGTGATTTGTTATGTGGTAGGTAATTGAAACATTGCCTGATACCAAGGTCCATATTCTTTCCTTGGCACCACTCAATGAGTGTTTATCAACAGAGACGTTATTGAAATTTGGGTGGGAGAATTTTTTATTTTGTAGGTTTTCCCTGCACACTGTAGGATCTTTAGCACCCTGGCCTTTGCCCTTGAAGCTGATGCCCCTCCCCCAATACCATGGTGCTACCTAAGAATGCCTTCACAGTTTCCCAAATGACTCCTAAGAGTAACATTCCCAGGTGAGATCTCCAGGGAAATGAAGCCATTTTGAGATGGTTTAAAACTGAATTCCACACAAATGGAAAAGAGGGCAGTTCTGTTAGTGGGAAAGGTGAGAAAGGAGAGCTTGCAGGATATAGTTACCTAGTCCAACTGCAAAGGATCTCCACAGCCCTACCTCTGACATCTAAGGTAGCTAGGTTTCTGGCCTTGAGCTCCCTAATCTTTGCAAACTGTTTGGTGGTAACCATGCCTATGGGGGAAAGGGTGTGGGAGCTACAGAATCATCAAGCATTGATCTGGGAGGGATCAGAGAGATCATTTACACAACCCACTCACTTTGCTATCTACTGAAGCCAAAATGAGGAATGTGCACCAGGACTACACCCCGGGATCTCCCACCCAAGCCACATGCTCTTTCTACCACTCAAGCAAGAAAACACTTGTGATTGAGGTTATTTAGATGGAAAAATGGAGAAATTTACTTTGGGCATGTAAAATAGAGGTGTCCAAGTTAGCCTAACATGATTGTATTAGTTTGCCAAGGCTGCTGTAACAAAGTACCACAAACTAAGTGGCTTAGGAGAAATGGATCATTTCACTGTCTGGAGCTAGAAATTCACGATCAAGGTGTCAGCAGAGTTGGTTCTTTCTGAGGGATGCAAAAGAAAATCCATGTCATGTTCTCTAGCTTCCGGGGGCTTGGTGGCCATCTTTTTGCATTCCTCTGTCTCCATCTTCACATGGTACTCTACCTGTGTGCATTTGGGTCCAAATTTCCCCTTTTTTAAGGACACCAGTCTTATTGGATTAGAACCCACCCTGCATCAGTATAACTTCAACTTACTTCTGAAAGAACTCTATTTCCAAGTATAGTCGCATTCTGGGGTTAGGTCTTCAAAATACGGATTTTGGGGTGGTACAACTCAACCTATGTGAAACCTGTTCCATGAACTCACATGCTTTCTGTCTCCCATGTGAAGTGTTACTATGGATCTCCTAAGTTTGCATCCCAATGCAGAGGATTGACTTGAAAAATCATATTAACCGAGATGAGCCCGGAGATCTCTCTTTTCCTAAGACAGCATGTTGCAGACTGGAATCTGTTTTGGCAACTACAGAAAGTCTTTGATGGAGCCTCTAATCGGCTTCTATGGACACACCTGTGACAGCTGTGACCTAGGTGTGAGTCACATTTTGCCTTCAGAAGGATCCTGACGAATAATATTAGCTGGCTGAAGACACCTGGGAAATGCAGCCTCCTGGGGGATGGGTGGCTTTAGAAGCACATCTTGAAGACACACAATGGGATGAGAGAGAATATGGGAAAGGCCCGACGTCATTGGAAGTCCAGGGAGAAGTGTTCATTCGTTTATTTATTCAGACATTCTTTCAACATGTTCTCAGTGAGTGGGCACCCAGTATGAGCCAGGCACTGTAAAATTTGCAATCTAATGGGGAAGAAAAGTAAACATACAAATAATTTCTGATTGTGATGAATGATATTAGGAAACGGTGTGCAATAGTAAGGAACAGCAAGGATATTGACTTTTAAAGGTGGTCAAAGAGCCCCCTTGAGGAAGTAACAATTGAGACCTAGAAGATTCAGGCAAGGGTGCTCCAGGTGGCAGGAACAGTTTGTGCAAAGGCCCTGAGTTGCTGGTGGCCTTGGTGTGTTTTAGGAACTGAAAAGAAGCAGATGTGCAGTGGCAGAGGCAAGAGATGAGGCTGGAGAGGTGGATGTGGGCCAGGACAGAGAGGTCAGATCTCACACAGACACTATGCAAAGCCACTGAGGAGCTTAAAGCAAGACAGTGATATGATTTGATTTCTGTGTGTGTGTGTGTTTTAATCATTCTCCTTGTCCCAGATTGGCAAGGATTAAAGTTTGAAAACACATGGTGTTGGCAAAGGTGTGGGAAACAGACAATCTCATAGCTTTCTGGTATAGTTATAAATTTGTAGAAACCCTAAAGGGAGCAATTTGGCAATATTTATCAGAATCAGAAATGCACTACTTTGACTCAGCAACTTTGTTTCCACGGATGTATCCTGTACATATATACTTCAAAATCACTAAACTAGATCATTCATCCTGGCACTGTATGATTGCAAAAGATTGAAAAAGGCCCTAAATATCAGTAAATGACTAAACCCAATAATATCCACAAGTAAGGGCTTAGATGAGTAAATGTCGGTCATCCAACAATATACTGCTGGGCAACCATTGGGATAAGGGAGCTTTTTATGTACCGATGGGGATCAGTCTCTGAGATGTACATATAGTCAATTTTCAAAAGCAAGGTTCATGCACCTGAAACTAATATAACATTGTATGTCAACTCTACATCAGTAATTTTAAAAAAGAACAAGTTTCAGAGCCATGGGTGTAGGGTGTATACCGTTTAAGAACAGGGGTGGTGGGGCCATTTCCTGAAAGCAATGTGGGAGGAGGAAGAGGGAGGTGATCCTTAATTAACCTGAGCTTGACTTGGTTCCCTTAGGTCCGGTGTGGTGAGAAGACTTCTCTCCCCGTCTGTCTCGCCACACCACACAACAGCTGTGTCCTGGAAGCATCAGGAGGTTCTTATTCTATCCCCACCAACTTTGACTCTTTCTTCCCATGGCTCCCACAACAGATCCATCATCAAAACCTAAAAATCCCACCATCAAACGATCTCACTTCTGTCTTCACCTCTCTGTTCTCACTGGGGCCTAAAGTGGCTAGAGATGGCCAGGGCCTCTCTGGAGCTCTGGAGGCCTGTCACTGGCTTGCAGGAGGCGTCTTGCTGCAGTTGAGGATGCTGTGCAGAAGATGGTTCTAGAGCAAACCACAGGTCAAATTGATAACCATTATTGAGAACTTTCCCCAGAATAACATGGTGACAAGCTGCCTTCTTATTGTTGATGCTGGCTAAATCCAAGGTTAGATGTGAGTAGGATCTCCTCTGAAGCTTTGGAACTGAGGAAGTCCTTTGACAAGTGGCTGACCACTGTGCATGTAGCTGCCCACTCCAGCAAGAGCCTGACTACCACACACAGAATGTACAACATGATGAGGCCTTGGCTCTGGAGGGCCTGCCACCCTCTCTGCACCCGACTGCACTGTACCTTAGCCCCTGGCCTAAAGTTAGAGATTGTGTGAGGTCTGCACCAAGTTGACCAGGTACCTAATGTCAAGAGGCCGGCTAGGAGAAGCAAGGGGTGTGTGTGTGTGCATGCACACACGCACACTGGTGGACTGTGTGGTCCAGTGGTGATAGTTTAGGAGGGGGAGAGAGCACTTGTTTAGGAGCTGGGAGTCAGTTGGACCCAGTTCCAGTCATGGCCAGGCCACTCACAAGTTGGGTAGCTATGAGAAGGCCATGCTACTTCTCCAAGTGCCACATTCCTGGGGTGTCAAATGACAAATGCGACCAGATGCTTCAGATGCTTTCTAGTAAGACAAAATTAGAAGAACCAAATTCAATAGTCTCCATGATCCAAGGCTCTGCTCAGACCACTACACATTTCTGGGGTATCCTTGGCTGCATGAGCGGAGTGTCTCTACTGTCCCGGGAATGGAGGTTGTGTTTTGGTGACCTGGGGCTTGAGAGGGAATCTCTTCCCTTCCAGCTCACTCTATCTGGATCCACTTACCTTCCTCATTAGGGTTTTAAAGGAAAAGGTGTGAGTGTGTGTCCCGTGTATGGTGGCAGACCCGGCAGGATGGCGGGAAGGCTCCCTGCCGAAGCCTCTGGATGGCAGAAAATGTGCAGCAAAGAGGATGTCAAGTGGGCCTGGCACGGGGAGATGGCCTGAGGCTTTTCTCACTCAAATGTACTACTTCTGCGTCCTGGCCGCGTGTGGAAGCGGAACTGGCAGCCTACATTGTTTCCTGAATGCCGGCGAGGGGGTCTGGAAGGTGCCGGGCGGAGTGGGGGGGGTTGCCTCCTCATCCGGGTGACTCATGCTGGGGGCACGCTCACGGCTCTTTGTCTTTCAGTCATATGAAGTCTGTTGGATGTTGCAGTGGAAAGCTCGGTGTCCGCCCATAATCAGAAGCCTGCGGTGGGAGGAAGTTCAGTCACGTGTATAGTCCTGAAAGCCAGAATGTATAGTGTCAGGCACAAAATGTAAATAGATTTCTCTTATTAGACGGCTCGAATGCAGTGTGTGTGCGTGTGTATGTGTGAGCGGCGGGGGCAGGATGGGGGCCCCGGAGGCCTGCTCACCGGTGGTGCCAGGGAGCCGGGGAGCCTTCTGTCGCCGGGGCCGCAGGGCAGGGTCGCCTGCCAGACCTGCAGGCCCTGGACACCCAGGAGCGGCCCTCCACCCGGCCCAGGCTCAGCACCTGCCTGTCACCTGGTCAGCTTCCCCAACAGCCATTCTTGATCTCAGTGGCCACAGACGTGGTTCTTCTAACTGCCCACTCCTGTTCCTTGGTTTCTTCTTGCTCATGGACCCGAACCTTCCCATCTTTAAGAATTGCAGAGGGGCACCTGGGTGAGCATCTGCCTTGGGCTCAGGGCATGATCCCAGGATCCTGAGATCCAGTCCCGCATTGGGCTCCTGCGAGGGGCCTGCTTCTCCCTCTGCCTGTGTCTCTGCCTCTCTCTGTGTCTCTAATGAATAAATAAATAAAATCTTAAAAAAAAAGAAAAAAAGAACTGCAGAGCCTCCCTGACCTCTTCTTCCACCTCCTCCTCACCTCCCAGCTCTGTTCATTTCTTCCAGAACCCCAATGCCCGCCCCTCGTCAACTGAACCAGGACCTCAAGTCACTGGTCTTACCACAAGTATCTTCTCCAGTTCCCCCTTAGCCAGCTTCAAGGCTACTGCCAGTCTTAACTCTGTGCACGTCAATCCCCTCACCCTTCTCTTGCCGTGGCTCTCACACAACTGCAGCCCTGGTGGGAATTTGGCCTTCTGGCACCCCTACTCCCACCTCATACGCTGCCCCTCAACATTGAACATGAACAGCGAAAATGGTTGTAAGGAGACTGATTGGTGTTACTCTATGTATGTATGTATATTTTATTTATTTGAGAGAGACCATGAGCAGTGGGAAGGGGCCGAGGGAGAGGGAGAAGCAGACTCCCCATTGAGCCAGGAGCCTGACTCAAGGCTTGATCCCAGGAGATCATGACCTGAGCCAAAGGCAGGTGCTCAACCAACTGAGGCACCCATGTGCCCCTGATTGGTGTTACTTTAAACGTAAGGGAGCCCTTAGCGCTCCCTGAAAACCCAGCCATGTCCCCGCGCCCATGTGTCCCCTCACTGTTCAGGGCCCCAGCATCTACATCTCAGTTGGTGACATTGCTTGTGATGTCACTTGGAAAATAGTGAAATTAGAAGAAAATTTTAAGAGATTCTTATCATCTCTCTGTTAGTTTGCCATAACCAGAGACCACAGACCAAGTGGCTTCACAACAGAAATTTATTTTCCCACTGTTCTAGAGGCTGAAAGTCCAAGATCAGGGTATCGGCAGGCTTGGTTTCCCCTGAAGGCTTCTCTTCGGCTTGCAGATGGCCTCCTTCTCGCTGTGTCCTCACATGGCTCTCCCCAATGTGCCCTCATTCTTGGTGTGTCTCCCTCTTCCTGTAAGGACACGACACGAGCCCTACTAGACTAGGGCCCGCTCATATGGGGCAGAACCCACCCCATTCCTGGCACCCAGGCTTAGCAGCTATAGCTCCTCCCAGGATGCCTGAGCTCTTCAGGAAAGGTTTGAAGGCCCGGCTGAACCCTCTCTCACCTCCTGCAATCGAGCTTTTACTTGAAAACAGATTTGGTGTTTCTGTTGCTTCCCTCAATGCCAGCAAAGCACAAAGAAACAATGGGAGGCCAGAAAGGTCAAATGGTTCGTGGTCAAATATCTCCTTTGTGCTTGGTAGTGGACGTGCTGTGGCCATCCTCTCTCCTAGGTTCCTCCTGAGGCAGGCCTGGGCAGGGGCTGCTGCACACTTTCCCTCTCTCCTGAACAACTCCATCTCTGCTTTTCTATCAGATGCCCCGTGGCTTCTGTTCTTCAGAAGGCCCAGGAGCGGCCCTGGCCAGGAAGGCTACACTCCAACGTCTAGGCCCAAACAGGAGAAGAGAACCGCAAAGGTTTATCGATAATTGTTTTAGGCACATAAGTCAAACTGAGTCCAAGTAACACAGAGCTCTTAAACTGGGAGAGCAATGGGTTTGAGGAAGAAAACGACTTCCATGGGCTCTTTTATATTTTTCTAGATTTCCCCTAGTTTTCTACTTCTTGCTGGTGTTTGGAGAGAGTAGGGGGAAGGGGATGTGGGGTGGTGGGGTGGGGAAAGAGGATTTTATTTCTTTTTTTAAAAAGATTTTATTTATTTATTTGACAGAGAGACAGAGAGCACAGGTAGGCAGAGCAGCTGGCAGAGGCAGAGGGAGAAGCAGATGCCCCACTGAGCAGGGAGCCCGACGCAGGACTCGATCCCAGAACCCTGAGATCATGACCTGAGCCTATAGCAGACACTAAACCGACTGAGCCACCCAGGGGCCCCGAGAGGATCCTATTTCATAAAGATTTTATTTCCCATAATCTTAAGGAGGGAAGAAATCTCCAGTATTTGTTTCTCAGACCTAGAAACTCGCCCTGCTCCTGACTCAAATCACCCTGAGGCCCTCTCCCAGAAGAGTGATGATCAATTAAAATGTGGAGAAACAGCAGCAGTGACTGGCATGTATTAAAATCAAGGGGACACAGATTGTAAAAGATCATTTTCTCTCAGGCCTGAGGCTGCTTCTCTTCCTTCAGGAAGGCTCAAAGAATCAATCACTTCTGTTTTTCTGAAGAGACAGGAATTCCAGATTTTCCTTATTAACTCATTTCTCATTATGATAAAGGTATGTCTCTTCACCCAGAAAATCTTTCCAGCTGCAGCTTCAGCATCAATAAAAATTTGCTTTATATGGTTTTCTGTCTCCTGGGTTAGCCTTTCTTAGTTAGATTTTGATTATTTTCCCTTAGTTTTCTCTACTTTTGTCATCATAATGCTTTCCTCACATCATTTCTCTTAGTCCTCCCTCCTTTCTCCTTCTCTGTTTTAATCTTCTGACTTCATAGTCGTAACACCAAATGCATAGTGGATATTAAATAAATGTTTCATTTTAATACATGTTGCATCACTAGATGTGCACTAACAGCTAATAGTTACTGAGCATTTACCAGAGGCCAGGTCTGGGCCAAGCTCCCACAATGCATATCCTGCTGAATCCTCAAAGTTCCCCTAAGGTTTTGAGGTCACTAGGAGGGCTGGGACAAGGGGGTGGGAAGCGAGACCCTAAGGCACAAGACTTAAGGAGGCGCTCACTCTTGGAGTCCTGAAAGGACAGGTCAGCCCCGAGAATGCCTCACACTGCCCCAGCCTGAGCACTACACTGATTTCCCTCTCTAACATAGAAGAAAACGGGGCGGATAGAAGGTAGGGCAGTTGCCCAAGATCACAGAGCTAAAAAGAAAAAAAAATAGAGAATTTGAACACAGGCCTAGCTAAATCCAGAGCTCCAGCTCTTTAAGAATTATAATTAATATGTACCCAGAGCATTCAAGTAGCTTTAAATGTCACCATTCTTAGTGTGTGTTTTTAATTAAAAAATGTTACTTTTCAGTTTAAAATAATTTATACTTCCTAAATGTCACCATTCTTTAATATGAAGAGAAAGCCAAGCATCATCAGGCTTTTGAGAAAAGCCTCTAACCCAAATGCCAGAGATCTAATGAAGCAAACAGATAAACAAATGCAGAAAATCTTAAAGCTGAAATAATGCAGAAGGCAGAAGACAGCTTCATACTGAAGTTTGTAAACTTGAAGAGTTAGAAGATGTTGCATCCATGAATCAAGAAGAGGATAAAAAAAGAAGAGAATAGAAAAACTCTTATAGAAATTAAGATGTTTATAGCAGAAATGAGTATTTCAATAGAAGAGCTGAATGGTAAGGTTGAAGAAGTCTCCCAGGAAATAGAACAAGACAAAGAGATGAAGAATAGGAGAGAAGAGATAAAACCAGAGGATCAATGCAAGAAGTCCAACACCAAATTTATAGGCATTCTTATAGGCATTCCAGGAAGAAAGGAGAACAAAAAATGGAGAGGAAGAAATTATTTAAAAAGACACAAGAAAATGTGGGCCAAGTGCCCAGAGCACTGAATAAAAAATAGATAAATTGTGGTGAAATCTGACAACACCAGGGATAAAAAGATGATCATTAAAACTTCCAGAGGAAAACAGAAAAAATTAGGAATCAGAATGGCATTCCGATTTCTCACCAATAGAGTTGGAAACCAGAAGTCCACAGAGCAAAGCCTTTACAAAGCTGAAGGAAAATGACTTCCAAGGTGTCAGTTGAATATAAGGATAAACTAAAGACATTTTTTCAGTTAGGCAAAATCTCAACAAATTCACTTTCCATGGATCATTTTTTAAAAGCTACCAAAGGATGTACTTCAACAAAACAAGGGAGTAAGCCAACAAAAAGTGACTTGGGGAAACATGTAGTCCATGCAATCATGTCCAGGACAACCTGGTTCAGTAGGTCTGGAGAGCTCTCAGCTCAGAGGAGAGGCACAGGATGGAGGACACTGGACACCAGCATTCATGCCATAACAAGGACAAATTATCTGATAGCCTTTTCATGTGCTTGCCTATATTAAGAAGAGTTTAACAAGAATTTGGAGGACTCAGTGAGAGGCCCCTGAAAATCTAAGCAACTGTACCAAGATGATTAACTCCAAGGAAAACAAAACATTGTACATGAGAGGAAATGTTAGAGCAGACTCTGAGGCTTAGCTGGAAACAGTATTTAACAATATTTACTGGGCAGCCTGAGTGGCTCAGGGGTTTAGCACTGCCTTCGGCCCAGGGTGTGATCCTGGAGTCCCGGGACCGAGTCCCACATCAGGCTCCCTGAATAGAACATGCTTCTCCCTCTGCCTGTGTCTGTGCCTCTCTCTCTCTCTGTATCTCTCATGAATAAATAAAATCTTAAAAAAAAACAACAACAACAACAATATTTACTGTGGCATAGCAACATAAATTCTGAGTAGTAATGAATCCAAAAGATGTGAAATACCATGTTGGAGGATGGTTGTGAAGGTGTACAAGTGTGTATAAAATGTAAAGATTAAATTCCCCTCTGCTCTTGTAGAAGTTAATATATGTCTAAAATGGGGGTGGGGTGGGGATAAAGAAATATATTACTTAAAACTATGGATGACAATACCAGAAAATGTCAAAAAGAGTTGAAAATGCCTGTCTCTGCAAAGTGGGACCTGGGGTCAGCAACAGGATGGGGTCAGGGAGTCTCTGCTTCTTATTATAAGCCTCGTGATGCCTTTTGATGCTTAAATAAGGTATGTTTATTACCTTGATCAAAATTAACATAAAAAGGTAATTTCGGCCTTGGCTTTTTTTTCTTTTTTTTTTGGCCTTGGCTTATTTACTTGCCTTTTCTTCTTCCTCTTAAAACTAGAAACTGAAGTGAGGAAAAAAATCACCTCTTTGGGCCTTTTGGCTCTTTGAGCAGAACATACTGTCTTCCTCCTTCCTCTTCTCTATTATTATGAAACAGATCAGCAGTTTTTTTTATAATAAATTTATTTTTTATTGGTGTTCAATTTACCAACATACAGAATAACACCCAGTGCTCATCCTGTCAAATGCCCCCCTCAGTGCCTGTCACCCATTCACCCCCACCCCCCTCCCTCCTCCCCTTCCACCACCCCTAGTTCGTTTCCCAGAGTTAGGAGTCTTTATGTTCTGTCTCCCTTTCTGATATTTCCCAACATTTCTTCTCCCTTCCCTTCTATTCCCTTTCACTATTATTTATATTCCCCAAATGAATGAGAACATACACTGTTTGTCCTTCTCCGATTGACTTACTTCACTCAGCATAATACCCTCCAGTTCCATCCACGTTGAAGCAAATGGTGGGTATTCGTCATTTCTAATTGCTGAGTAATATTCCATTGTATACATAAACCACATCTTCTTTATCCATTATCTTTCGATGGACACCGAGGCTCCTTCCACAGTTTGGCTATTGTGGACATTGCTGCTAGAAACATCGGGGTGCAGGTGTCCCGGTGTTTCACTGCATCTGTATCTTTGGGGTAAATCCCCAGCAGTGCAATTGCTGGGTCGTAGGGCAGGTCTATTTTTAATTCTTTGAGGAACCTCCACACAGTTTTCCAGAGTGGCTGCACCAGGTCACATTCCCACCAGCAGTGTAAGAGGCTTCCCTTTTCTCCGCATCCTCTCCAACATTTGTGGTTTCCTGCCTTGTTAATTTTCCCCATTCTCACTGGTGTGAGGTGGTATCTCATTGTGGTTTTGATTTGTATTTCCCTGATGGCAAGTGATGCAGAGCATTTTCTCATGTGCTTGTTGGCCATGTCTATGTCTTCCTCTGTGAGATTTCTGTTCATGTCTTTTGCCCATTTCATGATTGGATTGTTTGTTTCTTTGGTGTTGAGTTTAATAAGTTCTTTACAGATCTGGGAAACTAGCCCTTTATCTGATAGGTCATTTGCAAATATCTTCTCCCATTCTGTAGGTTGTCTTTGAGTTTTGTTGACTGTATCCTTTGCTGTGCAAAAGCTTCTTATCTTGATGAAGTCCCAATAGTTCATTTTTGCTTTTGTTTCTTTTGCCTTCGTGGATGTATCTTGTCAGATATTATTGTGGCCGAGTTCAAAAAGGGTGTTGCCTGTGTTCTCCTCTAGGATTTTGATGGAATCTTGTCTCACACTTAGATCTTTCATCCATTTTGAGATTATCTTTGTGTCTGGTGCAAGAGAGTGGTCTAGTTTCATTCTTCTGCATGTGGATGTCCAATTTTCCCAGCACCATTTATTGAAGAGACTGTCTTTCTTCCAATGGATAAGCAGTTTTAATCACCTCGAAGAGCACATAATCCTCAACCCAATACTTGACTTTGAAATTAATTTCACAGTTATGTTTGACTACACGTAGGTCATAAATTACATTATGGACAGCCAGCTTGTGAGAAATTTAAAAGCTGTCCACCTTTCCCACCTGCCCTTCCTCTGGGGCAGAGGTCTGCTCCACAGGTTCTCTGATAGAAGTCCCCATCCAGCACCCCAGGCCCGCTGGCTCACTGTGCCCTCATTTGCATTCCCACTCCTTGCCTGGAACTGGTTGTCAAAGCCCAAGATCCAAGCTTTCCAGTGGGCATTAGGTCACTAGCTCAATCAGTGTTTCTTAGTATTCCAAGATGCTTCACGCTGTCTCAGCCCCCTGGAGGAGAGGAAATGCCAGAAGTGGTCCCTACCCAAGGAACTTAAAATCCAGTTGAGAGAGGGGGCTCTAGACAAAGGAAAAAAATCATCGTGAACAAAGCAGAGTTAAGAGAATACCTGTGAGACACAAGAAAACGTGCTGTTTGTGTCCCCAGAAGGGAGGATCGGGGATGGTGGGGATGGCCAGATCCAGCTCCAGGGAGGGGGGAGAACGTGGCCTGTGTGCCCAGAGGTCATGCCTTGCTCAAAGCCATCTTCCTGGACTCCCCTGACTTGGCACCTCTCCCCCTAGAAGTTCATCACGTCTTCCTCTGGGCTGACGCTGGATCGTGGATGTGCTTCTGGTACTGCCGTCATCCCAAGGCTCGACAACTTGTGAGTGTTTATCCCACAAAACCGTGACTTCCCCTGGCTCAGGGCTGTGGATTTGGCAGCACCGCCCACAACTTAGCTCAGAGGCTCAAGAATGTGAACTGAATAAGGAGTGACTATTCTTCACTGCAGGAAGGAAAATGATGGCTAAGGAACAATGTGTGGTGCTGCAAGTCTTCTCCCCAGCCCCGCACTGGCCTCCTTTCCCACCCTGTCTGCACGTGGGGACGTAGGGAGGCCAACGGGAGAGCGGGTCAGAGAGCCAGATGGGACAGGGAGTTCTCCGTAAAGGTCATCTGGGGGGACAGTCGGAGCTCCATTTGCATCTGGCACATGGAGGACTCCCAGCGGATTCACATGCCATCCCTCCCAGGTCCTGGGACTTCATAGCCACCCCGTGAGGGCCCGGGAGGTTGAATGTTCTCTCCTGATTTCTCAAGAACACAGAGAAAACCAGCAGTTAAGATGGCCTTGGTGGCAAGCGGCTCTGTGGGTGGCCAGTGTTGATGGGTGGCCTCAGAGCTGCAGGTCTGGGATCACCTGAGCCCACATTATGAGCCTGCAGAGAGCAGGGAGAAAGGACAAAAGAGGTAAGTGGGGCAGGGGTCCTGGCAGCCCTGGGACCACCTGGGAGACAACACCAAACAGAACCACTTGGACCGGCCCAGGGGAAGTGGTGCCAGGCTGCCTTATACTCTTGTGCTACCGAAGGGCCCTCGTCATGCCTCCCTCACGGGATGTTCCCCAGGCCAGGCTGAGATCATGCACAAACGTGGCCAGCACAGTGCCTGGCACATGGACTGCACACTGTTCTCGCACTCCTCACCGGAGTACCAGCTCTCCCATGTGGGAGATGCAGAGCACAGCAGCATCCTGGAAAATGACTAGAGTTCTAACCATGACTTGCATTTTTTATAATTCTGTTTTTCTCTTGACCCAATTAAAAAAAAAAAAAAAAGGCTTTTTGCTCCCTTTCCTCATGGGTCCAGGGGTTGTGCTAGTTAGCCCAGCTGCACAGTCAGAGAGAGTGCAGGAGGGATCCTCTGAGCAGTCCTAGGGGGCGGTACTATGCCAAGGTCAGGGTGAAAGTCGGACTTCCTGGCCTGTGCTCAGCCCCTCAGAATGTGGCTGGTACAGAGAGGGAGGGATGGAGCCAATCCCCATGGACAGCTCTTCTCCCTCGTTTGCTTTCAGTGCCCTTCCTGACCAACCTTGGCCATCCTGAATCCACCTGAGATGCATTTAGAAAATGTCCATGACCAGACCCCCAGGATTCTGACTCTGCTGGTGTAAGATGGGGCTCAGCCACTGGTATTGTTACACAGCTTCCCTCCTGATGGTCCAGCACAGCCAGGGTTGACATGCTCCGGCCTAATGGGACTTGGCTGTTGAGTGAACCCCTTCTTGAAAAGTCATCCTTGGACAAGTCACTCTGCACACAGGAGGAACATGTGCTCAGGAGTCAGATGACCCAGGTTTGCATCCTGGCTTTGCCACTCCTGGCTGTGTGTGACTTGGGCAGGTCATCTACCATCCCCAGACCTCGGTTTCTTCATCTCTACAATGGAGGAGTCAGTGATGGTCCCTCTCGCCTGTGTTACAGTGAGCGCTGAGAGGTCAGGCAGTAAAGTGGTCGGCACAATGCTTGACCAGTCAGTACTGGTCATTACAATTAATACTTATTATTATTTCTTGGAGAAAAGACTCTTATTTTCTGCCCAATCTTGCGAGTCAAGAAAGCCTTGGGATTATTCGAGGCACTCATCTAATGGATCCTGCATATGATCACGTGAGCACTGATGCCCAGACCATCTCCCTCGCCCCCATTCTACCCCTAAGTGCCAGGGCAATCTCCCCAGCTCTTTTGTCAATGACAGTGGGAACACAGTTCCCTAATACATTGTTTCCAAAGCAGTGTTCAGGTGCTACCTCATTTAACTCCACCCTGCCCCCGCAACATTTCCACAGCTCTTGCACAGCCCGGGTAACAACTGGAGCCATGTTGCCAGGGGCAGGGTGCACACACAGGCCACAATGGCAGACAATTCAGGTACCAGTTCTGGCCTTGCAAGGCATAAATCTCAGACGTGTATGCGTGCACTGTCCAATCTCTCCTGCTGACCCTGAGCACCTGTGCAGTGAATGGCCTTGATAAAGCAGCTCTTATTTCCTTTCCAGGGAAGGGTACTGTGTCCCACTGCCACCTGCCCTCCCCCTCCAGCAGGTGGTAACAGGGAGCACTGAGGAGCTAGGTGTAGGTGCTCAGAAGCAAGGAACCCCAGACTTTGACCCTTTTGAAGGCTTCTCATCTTCCCAGGGGCTGCTTTGCCATAGTGTCTCCACCCAGTGAGCAGATTGATCCTAATGGCAGGACTGACTGGAAGGCTCCCTGCTGGGGGCTGCTCTCTCTGGCCTTGGGAGGCATATGAAAGGGGAACAGGCATCTGGAACCAGGAGAGGTCAGAGGTCATTTGCTCAAAGCATTGACGTGAGGCCCCATGGCTGGCATGAGTGAGCAAGGGTGAGAGTGGGGGCCCGGGAGGTGAGCCTGTGTCCCTGCTTGCAGGCAGTGCACGAGGCATGTCCTTACTCCCACGACAAAGGGAAGCCACTGAGGGCACTGCAGTGGGGAAGCCATGACAAGATTTATGTTTTGTGCTGGCTTCAGTTCTACTTGTAATCCTTTTATTCTTTCCAAGAAAAGCTCCACCAAGCACCAAAGGCCAATATTTACTTACTCTGTGCCAGGCTGTGCACTAAGTCCTCTACATGAATCAGCTCCCTCTTCCACGGGGCACCACGGCATATCCAGGAGGATGCCAGGGCCCGATTTTGTCCCTGGCCCATTCCAGGTCCCCTCCTGCTCCTCTGCAGCAGAGTGAGCAGGTATTATTATCAGCCTGCTAGGTATCAGAGCGAGTGAGACAGATCCTTCCCCTTCTGATGTCACATGTAACACACTGAGCTTCAAAGTTGCTCAGAACCAGAACACCTGACATTTGCCTTGTACACATGCTCACCCGTCACTTGAACTTGCCCCTCAAAAGTCATTACTAGGTGTCAAGAGGCCAATAGGAAACGTTTCTCTGGAATGTGCTTACATGTAGCAGCCACATGAGGTTCCCTAATCCTTCCCGCCCCAAGTGAACTGCTCCCCAAATGGCAGCCCTTGCTCTCCTTATGGAGGCTGAGGCTGCCTGGACAGCTGACCTCAAGCGTGTCTAAGATTAGGGCCCCTGAGGGGCTGTGCCAAGGATGCATGAACTCATCCACTAGTCAAGTCACCACCTTCACCTTACAGAGCAGGAGGAGAGGCTGAATTTATTCACAAATAAAACCCAGAAGCACCGACCTCTAAGCTCAGGTAGGAATGAGGAAGGGCTGCTGTCTGGTGCCCCCTAAAAAACACCATCTGTTGAAAAACTGCCAAGCACTTGGCATGAGATAGACACTGTCCTCATCCTAGTGACAGTCATTTCATAGATAAGGAAACAGAGGCTCAGAGTGGTTATCCAGCCCAGTCACATGCTTCTTAAGCGGCTAAGCTGGGGTTTGAACCTGGAGTGGTCCATGCCATGTCACCCACTTCCACAGGTGTGGATGGCCTGAGCCAATCAGTAAGCAGGAGTCTGAAACAAGCATGGTTTCTATTGTTCCTATTAATCTGGTCCTATAGTCTAGCCATTCAGCCCCAACTGGCTAAACATGTTCCAGTGGCTGAATGCTGAGGCAGCACTGTGGGATGATGTAATGAGTGTGCAGAGGCATTCCCTTTTCTGCTTATACCCAAGTACAAATTGTAGTAGAAAACCCAAGTCCCCCAGAGTCAGGTAAGACAATCCTCGCTATACCAAGTTACAGGTAACACAGGCCCCTGCGTTGCATGTGGTCACAAAAATGACTGAAATTCTTTTTGATTTTCAAAATATGACCCCAAAATGGATCATATAAAGTAGTGAGCTGCATGTTATTCAAAAGTTCCAATAGATGCTGGATATTACCAGGGATATGGTAGTGGTGTGTCCTGTATATCCAGGTAGGGCAGATTGGATGGCATCTATCATCTGAACAAAAGTAACAGGAATTGTGTGGACTTGTGTGTGCATGTGTGCATGCATACATATGCATACACACATGTGTACGTGCATATGCATGTGTGCATGTGTGTATGTACTGTGTATGTGTATATATACATGCATGTGCATGCGTGCACAAATGCTCATTTGTGCACATGTGTATGCACACATATATGTGCATGTGTGCGTACAGACACATGCAAATGTGAGTGCATGCATGTGTTTGCGCTGGAAGAAGGGATGGGGAGGTGGAGTCTCCATGAAGGTCTCCGGATGTCCTTCCCGAACTTCAACTGTTACTCTTCTGCTTTAATTAATTGTATATTGGAGGACTTATGCTGAAAATTGTTGGAAAATCACTGCTAGAAGGGAATGGTTAGTTAATGAAGAATTTTGACCCAAAAGATGACACAGTAAGATTTGCATTTTAGAAACATCATTTTGCTGGTAGGCAGGGGGATAGACTGCAGGGAAGTGGGAGCAGAGGTGCTTGGTCAATGCAGAGATGACTATGTACTAGCTGCAGCCAGAACTAGGCAGTGTGGGTCAGAAGGGGAGGAGTACAGGGATATTTCGGAGGTAAAATCCGAGAGACTTGGCAGTTCTTGGAACACACAATGAGAAAAAGGAGGCATCCTGCCTAGTTCGCTGGTTCTGGTCTGGGAGGATGGAGGTGGGTGCTGCTGATTTGGAGCACACCAGAGAGGAGCAGCTTCTAAGGAGGGAGGATGAACAGAATACTGGGCAGGTGGGTAGGACAGCTCTGTGGGATGTTCTGAACACAGGCGGTCAACTGGCAGCTGCGTTTTCAAATCCAGACCTCACTGGAGCCCTCCACATCCAGGCAAAATCTTGGGTTTTCAACATAGAAATGTCATCTCCCCCTATATCAGGTAACCCTGGGGGGTGGCAGGCAGGTATAGCAGGTATAGCTGGAAAAGGGGAAAGGACCCAGGAATGAGCCCTGGGACATCCCAACATCGAGAGGGGGCAGAGAAATGAGAGCTGGCACGAGAAACAACAAAGTGACAATGTGTTAGTGGGCAGCTGGATTTAAGTGTCCGATGCTCAAAAGCACCAGGTTCAGATGTGTAAGTCACGAGCACCTAGGGTGTCATCAACAGGACAGAGAGGATGGAGTGAGGACGGGTGGCCTAGAAACATCAACATGTCAGGGAGAGGGAGGAGGAGGAGTTGTTAGAGGAGGTGGTAAAGGATCCACCAGAAAAGCATGAGAATGGGGACTGAGCAGAGTCTCAGAAGCTGGATCTGTCAGGGTACTTCTGGCTGCAAGTCATAGAATAGCTTACTAAGTAGAAAAATCTGACTGATTAGGTAATAGAAACATTGATTCTCTTACAAGGCATTCATAGGAGGCAATTCCAAGGTTGGTTCAACCACTAAGTCCCTCTTTGGGCTTCTCCTTATGTTTGAGAGATGGCTGCAGCAACTTCCAACATCATTCTTTTCACCAACAGTATGGCTTTCTCTTTGTGTCCCTCCTGCCCCTTCATCAGAAAGTAAATGTTTGTATGTAGCCCTCCCAGGTGGATGCTCCCTCAGATCCCATGAACCAGTCCCAGCTGAGGTTGGCATTTCAGTCTCGTGGCAGGAACTGAGCTCTCACTGCCAGAAGGCAGGAGAAAGGCCGGCCATTGGGAGAGTGGCTCACAGTGGCTTCTCTGGAGCCCCTAGAGCAGAAGCTCTCAGAAGCAGTGAGTGCTGGTTTCCACCAGAGCAGAGTAGCCCAGTGCTACAAACACAGGTGATGCAACAATATGGGGTGCAGGGAGTGTTTGCTAAAGCCGTTTCAGTAGGCCAGGGGAGAAATAGAATCGCAAGCGAATTGAGAAATGAATGGGGATAAGAAAGTAGAAGAGATAGTGTAGACCAGTGGTTCACAGAGGGAGCAGATTTTGTCCTCTAGGGGATGTCTGGTAAGATCTGGAGGCACTTTGGGTTGTCACAACTGGTGGAGGCTGTCATGACGGTCACTACTGGGAGCTAGGGTTCTCTGGCATCTTCCCAAATGGACAGGGTAGAGGCAGGCATGTGGCTAAGCACCCTACAGTGCTGTTATAGACTGAATGTCTGCGGCCCCCTCAAATTCTCATGTTGAAGCTCTACCCTCCAACATGATAGGATGTGGAGAGGAGGCAGTTAGGTTTCAATGAGGTCAGGACGGTTGGGTCCTCATGATGGGATTAGAGTCTTTAGAAGAGTCACCTGAGAGCTGGTGGCCGCTCTCCGAGGAACGAATATGGGAGGATGCAGTGAGGGGTGGCCATCTGTAGGCCGGGAAGAGAACCCTCACTAGAAACAACTCTGCCAGACCTCGATCTCCGCCTTCCTGCCTCCAGAACCAGGTGAAGTAGGTCTCTAGCTTGAGCCACCCATCCACAGTATTTGGTTGTGGAAGTCCAAGCAAACTAAGGCAAACGCACAGACCGTCCCCACAACCGTGTCAGTAGTGCCTAGGCTCACAAAGGCCAGTGTGACTACCCTTTCACGAAGCTAGTTTGGATGGGGAAGTGGAGCAAAAAATGCAGGGGTGAGGAAGGGGGGAGAGATGGTAGCATATTCTTGGGCCAGGGATGTGGGTACAGGGGAAGGGGATGGAAATTCAGAAGACAAGTTCAGTTGCTGACGGAGGAGGATGCCACAGAGCCAGGAGGATGGTCAAGAGTCGATCCGGGGGAGGGGGGGGCTTCAAGCAGGAATAAGAGTGCCCACAGCCCCAGCACAGAGGGGGGAATCAGAGGGGGTGGGGACAGGCAGGGGCTGGAACTCAGGGTTGTCCCTGCCCAGGGACCATGACCTTTTGGAGTAACAGGAGATGAGGTCATCCCCTGAGTATGACGGGACAGGAAGGAGGGAAGGGACAATCTGGAAGTGTTTTTGAGGAGCACATGAAGAGGGCAGGCCACGCACGGGAGAGGAGCATGCTGAGAGCCTGGCTGAGGTTGGAGGTTGGGCCCATCTTGGGCACAGTCCCCACGGCTGCGTGACTTCCTCCAAAATTCTCAGGACCCCAGGGCCAGCCAAGGCTAAGGGGGGGGGGGGGGGGGCAGGGGCATCAGTGGCTGAGGGTGGAAAAGGGCGAGTAGCTCAGAGAAGTGATAGGGAGTGCTTCAGGCGATCAGCCCTGGGGCCCAGGCCCTGGGCCAGTTATTTAAATCCTCAAGACTTCAGTTTCCTCATCTATGAAACAGGGTTCACTCATTACCTCATGGGGGTCCAGTGACAGAGCCGATGATAGAGGTTTTGTCAATCAGGATTCCTTCCCTAAATGCTCGTAATTATCCGAAGTCCTTGCAGAGTGATGGTTACCAGCACTTTTTCTTTTCTTTTTTATTTAAAAAAATATTTTATTTATTTATTCATGAGAGACACACAGAGAGAGGCAGAGACACAGGCAGAGGGAGGAGCAGGCTCCCTGTCGGGGGGTCTGATGCGGGGCTCGATCCCAGGACCCTGGGATCATGACCTGAGCCAAAGGCAGATGCTCAACCACTGAGCCCCCCAGGTGCCTGGTTCCCAGCACTTTCATGGGCATCTTCATTAAGTGCCTGTTACCTCCCCCACTCCTGTGTGGTCAGAACTGGGGACCTCTGTCCTGGCACGACAGACAGACGAATGCATGACCCCAGGACGTGCAGAAGCGTCCTGACGCCCCTCTGGTGTCAGGGATCCTCCTGCTGCCCCCTGACTCCACCCTCACCGCCCGGGGCCCCTGGATCCTGTGTCCGGGGTGTGTTGTACACAAGCTTTTGATGAGCGCTAGAACGAGAGGAGGCTTCACTGCCACGGCTCCATAATTGAGTTAGAGCTGAGCTGGAGCCAGAGGGAGCCAGCCAGGGAACGGGAAGAAAGGAAAACGTGAGAAAAAAGGAATAGGGAGGCGAAGAGCAGCTGGAGATCCAAGTTGGCCAAGAGTTGGAACTAGACAAATATGGGGAAACTGGGAAAGGTGGGCGTTCTGGGAGCTTCTTCCACCCCGGCCTGTGGCGTGCTCTGTCTCCTGGACTTGGAGAGTGGACAGGTGACAGGGAGTGGGAGCCCTGGCCGGGGCCCAGGTGGGAGGGAGAGGACACCCAGGAAGAAAGAGCGGGGGAAGGACAGCAGGGCTGGGGGGTGGAGGGAAGAGCCGTGACCCCAGCGCCTGGGAGACCACAAATAGTGTCGCCAGAGCAGAAGTCAGTTTGGGAAAGAACAGGTCAGTGATGGTTCCGGACTCACGTATTTAGCTATAACTTGTATAACGACAACGACGACGGCTGCCGTCGGTTGAGCATCCACTCCGTGCCGGGCACGTTACCTATACCACTGCTTTAGCCATAAACCCTGTGACAGGTATCAGCTTCCCCACCAACAGATGTGGGGACCAGGGCTGGCAGGGGCCGTGGACTTGGCCAGGGAGGAGGCGAAGCCGCTGGAACCCAGCCCCAGGAATTCCCAGCCCAGGGCGGCCTCTGCGCCAGCCCCCCACCACAGTCCTCCCACAGTGGATTTTACAGAAACCCCCATCTCCCTGCTCATCTGTCCTATACATTGGCTTCCCTCTCGCCAGGCCTTGGGCCTCACCTAGACTTCCCAGGGGCTACAGCGCCAGGCCAATAATCGCCATCACCCCAGTTTCTTAGGGCCAGGTTTTGAAGACAGTCACAGATGAAAATTCAAAAGTATATATTTCACTGGGAGATTCAGGTCCTGGAACAGTTGAGAGAGGAAATGATTTTTAACAGGGGGCTTTTTTGGTCATTCTCTCTGCAAGCCATTAACTGATTGCTTCATTCATTCATTCACTTATTTGTTCATCCATTATTTGTTCACTGAGAGTCACTAGAGTATAAGGGTTAGGAACATAGGCTCTGGCCTTAGGCTGCCTGGATTCAAATCCTGACTCCCTGTTCATGAGCTTTAGGAACCTAATCTTCCTATCAGTTTGTCCATCTGAAAAATGCGAATAACACCTCCTGGGGCTGAAGTGATGGTCAGTGGGCTCATACACCTAACGTACTCAGGGCAGTACTTGGCTCTGGTCCATGCTAACCTGTGCCAGGAGATGCCAAGTTCAATGGGCCTGGCTTCTGCCCTTGAGATGCTCAGGCTAGGGAGGGCATCAGGGCTGCTCTGTCCAACCCCCTACCGGCCAGGACAAGGACAGGTGGAGGCCAGACTACCCTCAGCCTTTCCGTGACTTCCTTCGGAGGCAGATGTGTAGCCTCAGGCCAGAGTCCAGAGGGGACACACGATGCTGCTTTTGAGCTCGGTAACGTGCACCAGCCCTGCCTGCCTGTTTGAGGCTGTGCAGCAGAGTACATACCTTTGAGGACTTTCTTCCCTGACCCCAGAAACATCTGCCTGGTGGGGGTAGGAGAGGCTTTTAGGACGCTAGGGGCTGGCTCTAACAATGGCTCATCTCCCTAGGGAGTCTAGCTGATGAAGATCAAGTCCCAAAGCCCAGAATGCTGACCCCAGGCACCTCACAGCAGAAGGCAGAGCCCAATAAGGGAAGTCACAGCCGTAAGTAGGGCAGTAGCCTGGGCTTTGTCGCCTGCTAAAGACATCCGCTGCCCCAGCACTTTGTACATATGCCGGCGGCTGTTCCATCAAGGCGACCACTTCTGATCTCTTCCTTTTGCTGGCATTCAGGCTGAACAAGGCTCGAGTCTCATTTGTCTGTCTGAGGAGGAGGCTTTCAGAGCCAGGCAGCTTGGAAAAATGAGGTGACAAAAGAAGCTGGCCAGCAATTAGGTAATGCCAGCCTGCCTGCTGAGCAGCCCTGCACAGCCTGTCCCAGAGTTCACTGGGAGCCCAGATACGTGGATTCTGGGGTTGCATTAGAGGAATGGCCAGGACAGAGGGACCCTGGGAAGTAGCCAGTGACCTGATGTCTCTGAGCCTCACCTGTTTAATGGGGTACTGAATGCCTCTCTCCCTGAGTGGTATGAGGTCCTAACCTAATGGCATTGTGATCTCAGGTGACATGACAGGTGGTCAGGCTGGTTTCCTTCCTTCCTAGTGTGACCTTGGGGCACCAGTTTGCACACAGGTGAGTGAAGGTCAGACGAGCAGCACCCCTCCAAATATTTGAGTCTCTTCCTCTACAAGCAGGTACTTATCGGGGTGCATGTTTTTGTTTTTAAAGTATATGTGGACTGGTGCTTTCATAAGGGGAATGAGAAAAGCCCAGAAATTCTTTGGTCCTGGGTTCAACTTTTGGCTTCCCTATTTACTAGCTGTGTGACCATGGGCAAATCGCTTAACCTCTCTGAACCTCAATTCCCTCAACAAATAATAATTTATATTATTGGATCAGCGGTTCTTCAGAACAGCCTCACAAAAAAAGGAATTATTAGAAAGTCCTATTATGCAAATGAAGAAACAAAAGCTTTGAGAAGCTCTCTTAATTGTGTCCCTGGACACATAGCTAGTGACAGAACCTTGACTTGAGTTTGGATTCCCTACCTCTGGAACAGAATCAGGGGGGTAAGGATCTCTTTCCAGTTTGCTTCTCACAGTTGTTGTGAAGGGCAAAGGACATCATCCATTCATCTACTTAACAGACTTTTGTGAATGGCCGCAGTGTGCCAGCCTCGGGCTCATGGAGCAAAGGGATCCATAAGCTGTAAGATGCTGGGCAGGTACAAGGAGCGTAGGGCACCATTCACCTTGGGGAGGACACCCTGCCCCCACCCCTGGCCAGTGGCGTAACACCTGGCACAGGGTAGGGGCTCCCATAGTCCTGGGCAAGGAATCTCTTCCCTCTCCAAGCCTCTGTGCCTGGGCCTCGCAGTTCAGCCTCACAGCACCCACAGCACCTCACAGTTTGGGAGGTATCCCCGAGGACAGTGGAGGTCAGTCCTAGCTGCATGTTAGAATCACTGGAGATCTTTAAGACCCAGGCTGACCCCAGACCACGAAGTGAGGACTTCAGGGCTGTGCCCAAGCATCAGTATTTTTCCTACAGCTGCCAGCCCATTGAAGTGCAGCAGGGAGGAGAGCGCCGACTGGCCAGGCACCCTCAGGGGATGCTGGTGGTCCAGAGGTTGTCCGGGTCCTTGCTCCTCTTGCTTGAAGGCAGTGAGGCATAGAGGCCAGAGGGTTCATTTGGGATGGATTAGGGCTCCCCTCCCACCCGCCTCTGCTCCTTTCTAGCTGGGTGATCCTAGGCAAGTAGCTTCATCCCTCCCTGTCTGTTTGCCCAAGGTGTTGTGGAGGTCACTGCGGCCTCAGGGTGAAACAACAACTGGCACCTGTCAGAGCCTTCGTGAATATTGGTTATCTCCCTTCTCTTCCCTCAGCTGCTGCGCAAGTTTTGGTCATTATTCTGCTTATTTACAAGAAGTAAAGTTCAGATCAGTTCTCCCTCTTATTGGCAGCACTGTCCAGAAGCTGGATGGACTTTGGGACTTTGGGAATGGGCAGGGAGGAGCTCTGAGTGGTGAACTGGAGTCTGGGACTGGCAGCTCTTCCTCATGCTGGAGAGTTCTGACCACAGCAAGCCAACCAGAGGCAGACAGTCTGTTCTGGGCCGCATGTGCTCTCCTAGCTTGCTGGGCACTGGAGCATCCTTAATGGGGTGTCCTTGGAGGGAGGTTTGAGAAGCAAGGATTAAGAGCCATCTAGAGAGCTCCTTGGCCATCAGCTGGCCAGGAAGAACATCTGCTTTGCAGATGGCAATCTTGTGTCCTCACACGGCAGCGAGAGTGAGAGTGAGTAGGCTCTCTGGTCTCTCTGCATGAGGACACTAATCTCCCCTAGCCCTAACTGTCCCCTGAAGGCCTCACCTCCAAATACAAGATCACAGAGGCGTTCAGGCTTCAACACAGGAGCTTGGGGTGGGGGAGGGGTATAGCTCAGTCCACAGCATTTGTGTCCTTCTCATGTGCAAAACACCTCCATTCTTCCCAGCAACTCACCAGTCAAGACTCATTCCAGCAGCAACTCTAGAGCTCAAAGTCTCAACAAGTCATCTAAAGCAATGAGTTACCCAAATCCAGATATGAGTCACTGTGAGGCAATATTTCCCTTCAGCTGTGAACCTCTGAAACCATACCAGTTATATATTCCAAAATACATCAGTAGGACAGACACAGGGTAGGCATTCACGTTCCAAAAGGGAAAAGGAGGGACGCCCGGGTGGCTCAGCTGAGCGTCTGCCTTCGGCCCAGGGCATGATCCCAGAGTCCCAGGATCGAGTCCCACATCAGGCTCCCTGCATGGATTCTGCTTCTCCTCCCTCTACCTATGTCTCTGTCTCTCTCTGTGTGTATCTTGTGAATAAATAAATAAAATCTTAAAAAAAAAAAAAAAAAAAAAAGGAAAAGGAGGAAAGAAGAAGGGGTAATGGATCCCAAGCAAGCCCCAACAAGGCAAATTCTGCTCGATTTTAAAGCTCAAGAATAATCCTCTTTGGTTCAGTGCTCTGCCTTCCTGACCCACTGGGGCAGGGGTCTCATCTCCAAAGCTCTACCAAAGCTTTCTGGCCTGCAAGGTGATGGCTTACCAATCTCTGAACTGCCTGTAGGGTCCTTCTTCCTTTTCCTTGAAGAAGAGTGCACATTTCAGCCAAATAGCTCTGTGCTGTGGGCCTGTAGCACACAAGAAGTTGAAAGACTTTCCTGCATTCTGTCCTGCTTTCTCTTGTTCCTTCAATTCAAATGGGCAGCGTCTGCTGGTATAACCCCATCCCTTGCCTGGCTTCCACTGGGCTGGCTGATTAGATCTGTGCTCATTCTCATGTTATCAAATGGTTGTTCAGCCACACGCTTAGTGTTCTATTCAAAGCAAGCTTTCTAACTTTTTTTTCTCTTGCAATTATGGCAGACTGAAAATTTTCTAAAACTCTAAGCCCTGGTTCCATTTTGCTTAACAATACCTTCTTTAATTCATGTCTCTCCTTTTACATTTTACTATAAGGATTCAGGAGATACCAAGCGGCTGGCTCCCTCAACACTTTGCTTTGAGATTTCCTCAGCTAAATACTCAATTTCACAGCTCACAATTTTCACCTTCCACAAAACACTAGAACACAATTCAGCCAAACTCTTTGCCAATTTATAACAGGGATCACCTTTTCTCCAGTTCCCAATAACATGTTCCTTGTTTACATCTGAGACCTTATCAGAATTGTCCATAATACCCATAATTCTAGCATGCACCTCAAAATTCATGCTAGAAGAGCGACCACACATGAGACGATCAGAGCCAGGCTGTCATGCAGGAGACCAGTCGACAAGTAGAGGCTAAGCCTGCAAGCCATTTTCCTACATTGGGCAGCACTGCCAGCCCCTGGGCAAGGAGCCACATCAGTGTCCATCCCTTGCTGTAGATGGGCCTCTGTTGAAGCCTGCCTGAAGGTCACCAGGAGATTCAATGCTGGCTTGTACTGAAGTCTTTTCCAAAGCACCTCTCAGCTTTCCTATATAAATACCAATTTTAAAAGGCCCAGTAGAGTTGCAAGCTTTCTGGCAGAAGGAAACTTTGCACCCAGAAGCAGGGTGCTAATGGGAAGGAAAAACCTCAGCATTGCTGCATTGGTGGGTAGCCCCCTCCCATCTTATGTAACTGGCAGTGCAGCGCAGCGTTTGGTACCCAGGCCTGGAAGCCAGAGCGCCACACATAAGTTCCAGCTTTACCCCTTGCTGGCACTATGATCTAAATATCTAGCCTTTCTGTGCCTCAGTTTCCTCATTTGTAAAATGGGAATTACAGAAGATCACACTTGCAAATCTCTTATGTAGAAGTAGTAAGTATAAAATAAATATTTGCAACTACATTTTTCAGATAAGGAAACGGAGGCAGGAAGAAGTTAGAAACTTGCCCAAGGTTACCAGCTAATAAGTGGGAAGGCTGAGATTTGAGCCAAGGTCATCTGCCTTCATTGTAGAAAATAGAATTTGTTCTTCTTTTTTTCCCCCCCATTATGGGCTGTTAACAGGATAACGTTTGACCAAACTGGAAGGATATCCTGTTAAAACTAAGAGGTGTCAAAGTGCCAGCTGACACTTTATTTCAGGTGGTATTCAATACCACAAAAGCAGAAAGGAGGGGTGGAGAAGCTCCCTGGGAATCCCTGAGGGTAAATTTGACCTGGTCTTATAGAGACAAGATTGGGGCCTGGTGCCCCTGGCTTGATTTTCACTTCAGCCAACGCCTGCCAGTGGCATCTCCCTCCCCAGGCGCCTCAACTTGGTTATTCAGCAACACCCATGTGTGGTTAACACATCGACGTTCAGGGGAACGTCTACAAAATCGGCGATTCTCCAGTTAGGGCCAGCAACCACATGCTTAAAAAACAACATCATTGAGGGTACTTATTAAAATGCAGATTCCATGGTCTTCCCCAGCTGTACTCAGCTCATCCTGTGCCAACAAGGCTGGAGAGTGTGCATTTCCGGAGGGCCCAGGGCGGAGGGCCCCCACCTCCAGGCGGGTGCGGGGCCGTGCAGAGGAACCTTCCTGCACCGTGACGCTCCCGACCTGTGGAGCAGCTCTGCCGGAGCCTCCCAGTCACGGTCCCCCGAGTCCCGGCTGTGCGGGCGCGGGGGGAGGCCTGGGCTCGAGCTTGCCCGGGGCGTGGGGGGCTGCGGGAGAGCGACCGCGTCCCCGGCTCCCGTCCCCCCCCGCCCCCCCGCTGGACGCGCGGGCTTCGGCAAGGAAGGCGCCCTCGGGGACCGCGACTCGGCGGCGGGGCGGCCCGGGCCTGGCGCTGCGCCCCGACGCCCGCCGACGAGCGGCTCGCGGGGGCCCTGCCGGCCCGCACCCCCCCCCCCCCCCCGAGCGGCCCGGGTCTTCCGCGGGGCCGCCCCCGCCCCGCCCGAGGCCAGCCCAGCCCCCGCCCCCGCCCCCGCCCCGCCCCCGCCCCGCGCCTCGCGGCTCTGCGCCTGCGCGCTGGTGGCTGCGCCCCGCGGCCCCGCGCCGAGCTCCGGGCGCCCCCGCGGCCCCGAGGACTCACCCCGGGCGCTTTCCGCGCGGCCCGACCGGCGGGCTCCTGGCGCGCCCTGCCCCGCGTCCCTCGGCAGCGGGTGTCCGGCCGGCGGCTCGCGCGGGCGGGGGAGGGAGCGCGGACCGTCAGCGCCCTGGGGTCTCCCCGGGCCTCCCGCTGCCGCCGCCGGCTCCCCTGCGCCTGCCAGTGCTCCTCCAAGCTTGCAGCGCCTCAGAGCCGCCTGGGGAGCTGAAGACCAACGGACCCCTGATGCCCGGGCGAAGTCCGGACCGCGGGGTTTGCTGAGCGCCCCAGGTGGCTCCGCGCTGGGCCGCGGCTGCGGCAGGCGGACTCGGCCCAGACCCGGGCTTCTCAAACTTTGGCAGGCACTGAAATCCCCCGGGACCTCGGGAAAATGCACGTTTCGATTCCAGAGGTCTGGGGCGGGGCCCGAGAACCTGCATCTTTTCTAACAACTCCCGGGGATGCCGAGGCCGCTGGCCTGGGGGTACATGTGGGGCTGCCAGACACTCCTGTAAACGCTCCTTGTTTCTTTGCCTTTCTCTTGTAATAGGGACGACGCGGGCTGTGGAGCAGATGGACAGGGGTCAAATCCCACCTCTGCCTCTAGCTTGCTGAAGTAGGGCCCGCCCGGTTCTTCATGGGCGGAATGGGGGTGTGATCGCTAGCTCGCCAGTCTCTGCAAGCTGGAGGCGAGATGACGTCTGGAAGGCAGCGGCGCTCGGCGAGCTCCCCTAGCTCTGAGGATGGCCCGAGAGCTCTCCACCGACCTCATGGCCGAATCAGCCAGGAAATGACAGTAGAGGAAGGAGCTTTCCAGGCTCCCTTTCCCCTGCTCTCTGCCCCCCTCATAGGAGGACTGCTGGGCTGAAGCCAGAACTCAAACAGTCTGGGGGGCGGAGTGGGGGTGGGGAGAAAAAGGAGGGAGACTGGGTTGGACGGATGGAGTACATGGAAGGGTCCACATGAGAGCCTGGGGGGCAGGGGGCGGTGCTGGCATTGGGTCCCTGGGTGGCCTGAGTCCCTGGGAGAACAGTCCTGCTGGGGGCAGGCGCTGACGGTGGCAGGAAGAATGATCAGAGCAGGTGGTGAGAGTCACAGAAAGCTAGAGAGCAGGAGCCATCAAGGGTCAGGATCCCAGGGAACAGAGAGACACCGGGAAGGGTGGGATCCAGGGGAGAAGATGACTATACCTGGGGAACTTCGCTCTGTGTCATTGCCCCTTGGAAAGGGTGTGGCAGAGGTTAGTGTGCAGGCTTTCCCCAGAGGCTGCCCCCAAACTGTAGCCTATTGCTCATCCTGTGACTGTGGGCAGGGTGACTTAAGGTCTCAGCCTCAGTTTCTTCATCTGTAAGATGGAGTTATGATTGTTAACTCAAAGAACGGTCATGAGAACTAAGCAAGGCACTCCTGTATATCCCTCTGATGGGTGGCGGACTCACGTCAAGCCTTCTGAGGGGGTTCTGGATTGTGAGTTTCTCCCCCCAGACAGATGAGCAACCTGAGGCTTGCAGAGTAAAGTCACACCCAGGTCTGTGCTCCCCTCTCTCCATCACATAGGTAGGAAAAAAAAAATCACACAGGTTTTTTTTTAAGCTCCCCAGATGATTGGAAGGGGCAGCAACCTTTGAGGACCACTGGTAGAAGCTGAAGGTTGTGGAAAGTAGAAGCCACCAGTGGATTGCCATACTCTCCCAAACCTCTTAAGCTCCCTTTAGATCCAACACCCTTTATAAACCAACTTTATGAGTTGGTAAAGGACCCCACATGGGTGCTTGTGGTGACCTCCAGCCAGAAAATGTCTCCTGTGGTAGCCCAGCAAAGGGGTTGGAAGTCAGAGGTTCTGGATTAAAGCTCCCGCCTCCCTTGGGACTGGTGGTGGTGATCACATGCAGCAACATTGTCCTTGTCCTGAGATGTGTGAATGCTCTCTTAGGACCTGCCCAAATACAAGGCACATTCAGGATGTTCTCTTCTTAATGCACATGAGATTGAAAGACTACACTCTCTTTTAAAGCACAGGGCTCTGATGTAGCTCCAATGGGTAGCTCAGTTGGCAGGATTTTTGAAACCAAGCTTTCTTCTACACTCAGCCCATGGACTTCAAGCAAGCAAGGAGCCCGGAGCTGAGATGTGGGGCACCCTTGGTCCACTCTGAGCGTGGCTGGCACAGCATTCCCTGCCTTGCTCTGTGATCCTGCTTTTCACAAACTTCTCCTCCCCTTGATAGTCAGCATTGTGAAGGCAAGGACGGTGTCCTACTCCACCTCGAGTTTCCATCACCCAGCAAAACGCCTGCCACCTAATCAGTGGTTACTAAGTGGTCATTACGAAGGTAAGAATAACTGAGCTGTGGGAGCTGGGGCAGGCACCTCACCTCTGTCTTCTCCTGGGCCTCAGTTGTTTCACACATAAAATGGGGTTTAGACTAAATTTGATCTCTTAGGCTCCCTCTTGCTCAAACAGTTGCTAAGTTTGAATTATTCTTCACCTGGTCATAGTCCACTTTATTTTTCTTTCCCAGGTACATATTCCTACACTGGACCTTGAGTGTATGTTTTCTCCTTACTCAAGTCGGTGGATGAGCTTTTTAAAATGATTGCAAACGGCCTGCTAGTTAAGGCCTGAAATTCCTTTCTTTTCTCACTGAATTTTTCTTGGCGAGGCCTTCCATCTGTTTTTGTTAGAGGCACATGGGGCTGATCATTCTGGGTGGGTGGAGGTTTTCTCTTCCTCAGTCATCTTGGTAGCTTCTACATCATCTCTGGCCTCATCACCTCTGTGGCATTGGTAGGGCAAACACCTCCGGTCCCCTTTCCTTTGCCTGGGATTCACTCTTGGCAAAGGGAACATGCAGGCTGGCCCAGATCAGAGGAGGTGCCACTGAGTGTGATGTGGGACAGACACAGTCAGTCACATGGGCTCATAGATTAGAGGATTAGATGAGTGGCATCACCCCATTCCCTATAAAACACCTTCCACATTTACCTGTTCGGACTGAAAGAGTTGAAAATAGAACACAGATTCTAAGGGGAATCTTTTGCCTTCCAGGAAGGCTGCCGCGGTAAGATTTTCTATGATGTTGGCCTAACCCTTGGCTATCTGCGACCGATAAGTCACCGTGTGTGGTGCTGTCTGTAAAGATGACCATGTGTGCATGCGCTGCTCCTGTCCTCAAGAGGTAGAGTCAATTCCCTTTCCCCTTGAATCTGTGCTGGCACTGGGAATGACTTTGCCCAATGGAAGGAGACAGAAGGGATGCTGTTCCGGTTCTGGCCCGAGGCCTCAAGTTCTCTGAGCCTGAGCCACCATGTAGAGTCCAGGCTATCTTGCTGGGCTGAGAGCCAGAAGAAGAGAGGACTCAGGGCCTCGAAGCTACCTGGCCAACCTGGTTGATACCAGACAGCCCCGCTGAGCTCTTCTGCCTGAAGACCTGGCCCACTGAATTGGGAGCAATAAAATAGTTTTGTGATTTAAGCTGCTTAGCATTAGGGTGGTTTGTTACACAGTGATAGGTACCTGAAACACCGTTCATACCCTAACATCTTCATTTGCAAAATGGTGGGTCTGCTTTCCATCTTTGAAGCTAAGCCAATGACTCTGTAACTAGTATCAGATTCTCTCACCATAAATAAACCTTTTGATATCTGGCCTCCAAACAAGGGTTTGGAATCAGGAAAAGTGCCCCTGAGTCCTAGAGACCAGCAGCACTAATGCAACTGAAATTCACCAAGGAAATCAGAGGAATGTACTGTCTGAAAGCATTGGCTTGGGAGCAGAACTCCCTAGCTTTCAATTCCTGGCCATTCTATGTTGGACATGTTTCTTTCTCCTGGTCTCAGTTTCCTCATCTGTAAACTGGGGATGGGGACAGTGCCTACTTAGGACTAATGTGAAGATTAGCTAAAATATTGTCCATATATTGCTTAGCATGATGCCTGGAGTGTTGAAGGTATTCAGTAAATGGTGGTATTCCTTTTGTTGGCTCCTTTTTGGTTCTTATATCTGTCCACGAGGGAGTGTAAACTTACCAAAACATGATAACCTAGCCTTGCCCCAGTCGATAAGAAAATGAAATTACACATTACCAGGGGCACTCAGAGCATTGGCGTATATTCTCTTTGTAGGTTCAAAGAGAATTCAAATGATTTCTTCTGTGTAAAAAAATACAGACTGCAGGGGAGGGGCAGAGGAAAGAAGCTGCATAATGAATCGCTTTCATTTCTAAAAAGATATTTACGATTAGAGGAAAGATGGATGAAAAGGATTAAAAAATTAATTTGTGGCTTTATCAAAATTAAGCACAAGAAAGCAGCACATTGGTTAGCACATTTTTAGAGAAAAACAACAGTGGAACAAGAGGAATCAAAACCTAACCTTCTACCATCTGCCACAGATGATTTTGTAGCTCTCTACCAGAATCTCATTAGCATCTTCTAAGAGGCTGATTGTGCCACCAGTAAAACAGTGGTGGAAAAAGGAGCACTCACCCCCGGGGCACACACTCCACCTTGAGCCCGCTGGGGCAGGGAGGTGGCCAGGCAGGAACCCGAACCTCTCTCCTGATTCCCTCCTTCACGCTCAGGAATTCCCTAGGCAGACAAAAGCTCCCTTTCAGCAGGGAGAGAGTTACCCTTTAAAAACTCGGCTCCAGGCAGCAAGAACAGGGAGGAGGAGTGATTGGCCTAGCGAAGACAAGAATAACACCGAAAACCCACATTTGCTTCTGGGCCTCCTGGGTCTACTCTCTGCTGGCTACATTTTCAAGTGCTGCATTTTCTGGAGCTTTTCAAACCTGGGCCTGCCAGGTTGGAGGCGCAGGGGATATGGACACCCCCATCCCCCAACCTTCCGACTCCTCAATCTTCCCTCCTTGCTTCCCAATTCTCAAGGGGCTTTCACCTACTCAAGAGCTGTGAAAAGAATTTAGAACTTTGAGATGAAAATCTCGCAGGAGGAATAGGGGCCAAGTTCACATGATTCCCCAGGAGGTTTTAAGGAATTCTGATTTTTTTTTTCCCCACCATTTCTTTAAATCTTCCTTTCTGGAGAAATGTGTGAGCTAGAGCCTGTTTGCGCGCGCGCTGCGCGCTGCGCAGCGCGCGCGCGTGTGTGTGTGTGTGTATGTACACACACACACACACACATATGTATGAATGAAGCAAATACCACCCAGTGATCTACTCCCTCTTGGAAGACTAGAATCCGTAAGATTCTGGAAATCTGCTAAATCTTTCAGGGACTCATAATTCAACTGGACCTTTTACTGGACCCAGAACTGTAGAAATCCAAGTCCAAAGGGTTGCTTTGATTCCATCCAGTAGGATCTCAATCCCAACTCACTTGATTCCTTTGCCTTAGTCTCCTTGTCTTGAGATGTCCTAGGTCCTTAAGCAAAGTATTGTCTGTTTGGTGTCCTCTTGTCTCCAAAAACTCTGACCACATGAGCTGAGGGCTCCTTTTTTTATGGGGATCCCCCGAGGACTTCAGAGTTCTAAGTCACAAGTCAGTTTGTTTAATGCCATAAGACTGAGGGGCACTGGGGTGGCTCAGTGGTTGAGTATCTGCCTTTAGTTTGGGTTGTGATCCCGGAGTCCTGGGATGGGGTCGCATCAGGTTCCCCGCAAGGAGCCTGATTCTCCTTCTGCCTATGTCTCTGCCTCTCTCTGTGTCTTTCATGAATAAATAAATAAAATCCTTTAAAAAAAAAAAAAGAGAGACCTTGGCTGGAACTTTCAAACTTCAAAGTTCATCATTCATGAAACTGAATGACAACACTGAATTACTTTCAGGAGAGTCTCAACTAAGGCTGTGAAAATTAGCACTAGTGGAACTTAACATGAATTAGTCTTTAGGATTGTGAGGCATCCCAACTAGCTTAAGCAAACCGAAGGAATGTTCTGACTCCCATCACTGAGCCAGGGCTGGGTTAAAGCTGCAAAAGCCCTCTGTCTCTCTATTGGTTTTGTTCTCTCCTAATGGCTGATGGACAAAGGGAGGTATGGAGGCAGACCGTTCCATTCTTGCGTCATCACAGCTCAGCATCCCCTGAGGAAAGAAAGATTATTCTCCCAATATCTGTAGAGCCAAAGGACACTTTTCTGGTTGGTATGGCTGGGATCATGCATCCACCCTTCAGACAACCATTGAGGCTGGGGCATGGGATCTATGATTGACACTGGGTGGGGGGTGGGGTGGTAACTCCAAGGAAGGGAGGGCTGCCATTACCAAGAGCAGAGGGCGGGGGACACTGTGCTCACACACATACAAAACAGGTGTTTGTCCCACGTGCATAAAATACATTTGATAGTCACAAGGTCTTTCTCTTCTCTTGCCTTCACATCGGCTTTTACAGCCGAGGTGCTAATTGGAAGAATCCTGAGTCATGGCTCTGATGCGTGTTTTCCAACACTACCAAGCAATCCTCCAATTCTCAGTGGACACTGAGTGGGTGCCTACAACTCAGCTCAATTCTGACACTACCCGGAGATAGCATCAGATCCCCCCAGTGAAGGGCTTACTCCCACAAGACTACTCCCACTTCAGATGTCACTTGCTAGTCCACGTTGTCACCTGTGCTGTAAACTGGGTGTTCCCACAAAGCTCTCTTCAGGTTTGACTAACTAGCCAGAGTGGCTTCCAGGACTTAGAGAAACATTCATTTACCTTTACTAGTTTATTATAAAGGATATAAATGATGAGAGGTCCATAGGGTGAGGTCTGGAAGGGTCTGGAGCACAGGAGCTTTTGTCCCCATGGAACTGGGGTATGCCACCCACCTGCCTCATGGATGTGTTTCCCAACCAGAAGCTCATCAAATCTTGTTATTCAAGAGTTTGTAGAGAGTTAAATCTGCAGTCACCCCCTCCTTCTCTTTCCCACATGTCATGGGTGGGGCTGAAAGGTCAGCCCCTTAGAGGAAATCTAGCAGCCCCAGGCTAAGCCACCTCATTAGCCTAAACTCGAAAGGGGTCTGCTGAATGACAAAAGATATGCCAGTCACTGAGGAAATTCCGAGAGTTTTAAGATTTTTGTGCTAGGAGCTGAGGACAAAGACCAAATATATTTATTGCACCAAACGTGGTTAGACATCCAATGTCAGCCAGAGCAGAATAGAAGGCATTAAGCAGGGCTCCTGCACACACCTTTGTGCATTTTTGGAGCTGAGGAGTCACGGTCACCTCTGCCTGGCAGCCCTGCCCTCGCCCTGTTACTGACCTGATCCCAAAGAAACATAGCTCCCCTGGTTTATCCATGCCCTGGGACCTCTTGTTGGAACAAGTATAAAGGAGTTCAGCCTGAAGTGGACCTTCCTGGCCCTGGCATCCGGAGCCAGCAACCCTGGCCATGCAGATTCGGGACCTCATTCCTGCTCTCGCCTCTGAGGCCTGCATGTGCTTAGCCTGTGGCTTATGTAATGATCCGAGCCAACCTCACCGTGTGCCAGCCATTGTTCTAAGCCCTTTCATTATATGAATTTATCTGATATTCACACTGCCCTATGTGCTATGCAGAATTATGGTTACCCTGCCCTTAGAGATGAGGTAACAGGGTAAGGGCACTGAGAGGCTACATCATTCCCTTCGGGTCACATGGCATCTAAGTAGCAGAACTGAGAAACCACAGCTTTAAAGATGCGTGGGTAGTATGCAGACTCTGAAGTAAGACTGGCTTTGTCACACACCATGTGACCCTGGGCAATTTGTTTCACGCCTCTGAGCCTCAGTTTCTTCATTGTAAACTGGAACATGAAAGTCTCAGTATATTCTAAGACTCTTCCTTGGCACCTTCTTGGCCCATATGCTCCTCCTAGGTACTCCCGTTCAGCCTTGCACCTTTATTTATTTACTTTTTAAAGATTTTATTTATTTATCCATGAGACACACACACACACACACACACACACACAAACACACAGACAGACATAGGCAGAGGGAGAAGCAGGCTCCACGCAGGGAGCCTGATATGGGACTCGATCCTGGGACTCTGGGATCATGACCTGAGCCAAAGGCAGCTGCACTCAACCGCTGAGCTACCCAGGGATACCTTAACTCCTGCCTCTTGAACATTTCCCCTTTAATGCTCATTTGCATCTTCCACTTAGCAAAACGGGGGACTCTTGCTTTTCCTAGCCAAATTCTTACCCCCTCCTCAGTCCTCCTGGTGTCCATGCATGGTGTCACCACCTACCCAGCTGCTCGGGCTAAGAACCTAGAATCTAAATTGTATTCCTCTTTTTACTCACCCTGTAACCAATCTTTCATTAAGTCCTATTAGCTCAAAATACCCTGAAGCTCAAAAAAAAATTCCCTGAAGTCTGGTCATTTTCACAGTTTCCACGGTCACAGAGTTTCAGCCCAGAGTCTCTGCCTGGATCACAGGGCCTTCTAATGACTCCTTTACTCCATCCTTATAAGTTAGATTATTTTCCTGGCTCTGATTACAACCCTTCCATGACTTGCCACTGCTCCAGGATAAAAATCTAGACTCATTTCTATGATCTATCTGGTCCTACTTAACGTGGCCTCTCTTTCTTCCTCCAAACCCTCCTACCCGCTCTTTCCTTCTAATTCTGTGACAGCAGGTTGTTCATCTATTTTGGTCACTTGCTACATTTCCAGGGCCTCGAAAAGTGCCTGCAACATAACAGAAGCTTACTATATATTTACTTGTTGGATGAATGAATGACTGCCGGCCGGCCTCATAGACCTTCTCTCCCTCAAACCCACCACACTTTTTCCTGTCTGAGGGCAGTTGTATATGCTATTCCTTCTGCTTCTAGCACTGTTCCCCCAGCTCTGTGTGGCCACACCGCTCCACCTTTCGGGTATTGACTCAGACTCAGCTCCTCAAAGAGACTTTTCCTGAGACAGTGGCAGAAGTGGCTCCTATTCCCTAGTGCTCCATTTCATTACCCTATTTTCAAGCACCTGAAGTTACCTTCTTTATTTTGGTCATGTGGCCTGACCCCAAACCCTGAGAATGAGCCTCAATGACAGGAACCCTGTCTGTCTACTCATTGTTATATCCCAGCATCTAGAACAGTGCTTGGCACATAGTGGGTGCTCAGTAAGTGATGGTGAACTGATTCATGAACATTTAAGGCTGTTGCGATGAGGAAACATATTAAAACCTTTGGAAAGCTGGCAGTCTCTAGTAAGGCGAAGCACACACTTAGAAGGACCAACAATTCTACCCCTAGGTATACATACAAGAGATGTGAGTACATACAACCAGAAATTGCCTTGAACAAAAAATGTCCGTAGCAGCCTTATTCATCACAGTCAAAACCCGGAAATAACCCCAATGTCCATCCATAAGGGAAGTGACAAACTGTGGTCTATTTATATAATGGAATAAGAAGGGCTTACATGCCTGAATCTCACAGACGACGTGTTGATCAAAAGAAGCCACACACGAAAAGGACATACTGTGTGATTCTATTTATATAAAATTCAAGAATAGAGAAAACTAATCCTGGCTGTGCCTGGTGACCCCTTTCCCCTTTCTACTCGTGGGCTGAGTGGGGTGCACTAGCCTTTGTGCTAGGCGGAAGTGAGACAACCCGGTTAGAAGGGGAAGGATTTGCATCAACAAATGGTAGAGGGGTCAGTGCGGATACTGTGGGTGGAAAGAATGTTGATGGCCTGGGTAATTTTGGAAAGCTATGTGCAAGGCTGCCCTGGCCAATAGAGGTTTGTGGAACAGCTGGAAAAACACAGAACTTTCAAAGAACAGCAAAGAGGATGCTGTGGCTTCACGCAGGAATCAGATCTCAAAATGTAAAGCACACGTTGAGTGCGACTCCACTGGTGGCCGTTGCTGCCGAGGCAGGTGGCTTCCTGCCCAGTGCAGGAGGGGACTGGGGGGGAGGAGGGGAGCAGCAGATCTTTTTCCTGTTCCCTGGGCCCTTGCCTCCAGCGCTCTGGGGGTGATGATGTTCTTCCATCTAGTGGTGGAGCAAAGCCCCTTTGGGGGCCCCTTTCATTTCATCTGAAACTATGCAAAGCCCGAACAGAACAGGAAGAGAATGGTTTTGTAATACATGTCTACTTAATACATAGTGAGGTATCTACTTAAATAACCAAGAAATCAAGCTTTCCTTTATAAGAACAGCCCCCCAGGCAGCGCGCGCACAACCACAGAGGCCTTCCGTCCGCCCTCCCCCAACTGCGTCCACCTTGCGGCCACTTGCCCGTCATCCATCTGTCATGTTGCAGCAATGCCTTTAGCTGGTTGGGAAACACAGCCATCAAAACGAACAGCTCAGTGTGTCACCAGAACCTTGTGAAACCTGCAGGAGAGCTGAGCTGAATTCAGAAAATGTGACAGGCAGGGCCACAGAGATAAACCACAGCTGCCAGAACCCTTGGGGATGCAGACATGTTTGCTTAATGTTGGTAATTATGTTAATTATACGCAGGCATTTATTGTGGTTTCTCTCCCCAGATACTCTTTGCCCAAACTGATTTTAAAAAGTTCCCACTGGGATCCCTGGGTGGCACAGAGGTTTAGCGCCTGCCTTTGGCCCAGGGCTTGATCCTGGAGACCTGGGATCGAATCCCACGTCAGGCTCCCGGTGCATGGAGCCTGCTTCTCCCTCTGCCTCTCTCTCTCTCTCCCTGTGTGTGACTATCATAAATAAATAAAAAATTTAAAAAATAAAAAGTTCCCACTTTCTGGAAGGTTGGGAATGTTTTCTTCTTGTTCTCAATGATGTCCAGTTTAAAAAAGGGAATTTGGTGAGTGCTCCTCAGAACAAGTGGATAAACACAAGTGGGGTCTGCATCTGTCCTTCCAATCATCTGTCGGTTAAAAGAGGGTGCCTCCCACGAGAGCTCCTCCACCCGAAGACAAGCCAGTAAAAGAGATGAGAGGTCCAAAGTTGGAGGAAATGGAAACTTGGATTTCAGTTTGAGTCGAAATGCCGCACCTATGGGTGACAGCATTGTTAGGAGATCATCCTGCAGGGAGTTCAGGAGTGTACGTAACCCATGAGCTCAGTTGAGCTCAGTCATCCGTGGGCGTGACAAGGAGTGGTGAATAAGCAGATCCTGGGAATGAACAACCTGCCATCGACAGGCCAGGCATCATCCCAGCGAAGCAATAACCTGTCACTTGAGGTGGCTAAGAGACCTAAAGGAAAGAGCCCATCAAGCCCAAGTCTTATCCATTAGGGAAAATGGCTGAAGCAAAACTCGCTAACAATTAATTGTATCAACCAAGATGAAGCATAATTAGTTTCATTTAATTAGATGATATGGGGATCCTTGGGTGGCGCAGTGGTTTGGCGCCTGCCTTTGGCCCAGGGCGCGATCCTGGAGACCTGGGATCGAATCCCACGTCGGGCTCCCGGTGCATGGAGCCTGCTTCTCCCTCTGCCTGTGTCTCTGTCTCTGTCTCTCTCTCTCTCTCTCTCTCTCTCTCTCTCTCTGTGTGACTATCATAAATAAAAAAAAAAAAATTAGATGATATGTACAGATTTTCCCTGTTCTGACTTTCTAGTCCTTTGAGGGAATTGCTCTGTCTCATCCCAGGTGTTTTTGGTGTGTTGTCAATCCAGATTCCTGGTTGCTGGGGTGGCTTGGTATCCCAACCCTCGGCAAGGGTGATTAGAATAAGGAGGGTGAGCAGGAGACAGACTCTGAGCAGGACAAATCCATTGACATGCAGATGCTGAAAGAAAGAAGCTTCGTTAATTACTTGTTTTCTCAAATGAGATTATGATAGGAGGGTGGAAGAGCTTTCTACAGAGTGGAACCCGGCGAGAGAAGCAAAGAGAGTCTGATGGAGAGAGGTCTACGCAGTGCGTTGGAATCACCTGGGGAGGTTTACAACTGCTGAGGTCCGGGCCCAGCCCCAGAAATTTGTATTTCATTGGTCTGGGTGTAGCCTGGGCCTCAAGACTTCTAAAAACCCTCTGGTGATTCTTATGGGCAACCAAAGGCTGTGAACTGCTTATCGGGAACCACCACATCTCATCCTTGAGAACTTGATTCAGCAGCTCTCCCTGATTCTGTAACCCATCTCAGTGCCCTCAGCTGTCCACAACTTCTCTCTCTCTCTCTCTCTTTTTTTTTTTTTTTTTTTTGCTTAATTAGTTGGAATTGAATTTCCATCGTTAGTGGCCAAAAGAGAGCTAAGCAAAAAACTAAAAAGACATTCAGCATCAGTGACCGAGCTAGGCAGTTTGAAATGCTTTTCTTATGTTAACTCACTTAATTGAATCCCGACATCCCCAAAGTTAGAAAAACCATGATTGTGATTGTTCCTATTTTATGGAGGAGGAAAGGAGACTTCACGCGATGAGGTGACTTGCCTAAACTTTCCCAGCCTGTAAAAGCAGACCTGGAATGTGAACCCAGAAACTTCTTAATCACCACACTTCATGGTAGAGCCAAAAAAAGGAGGCATATTCTCTGCATAAAGCCCAGAAAGGGGGGCTCCAAACAATTGGAATATGAATACTTTTATCAGGAAGAAGCTCTTGGCTGTCATAACAGAAAACCCCAACTACACCAGCTTGCACAATTACTTACCATATCAAAGGAATGGAGCCGGAACAGTGCTGGGCTTGGCATTCAGTAGCTCATTTAAAGTCACTGAGTACCGCTCCTCACTCCACCTTTCTGCTCTGCTCGGTTCTGTGCCCTGGCCTTGGCCTCAGACCGGCTCTCCTCCAACCAGCCTGTGGTTGCAGCTCTCCCCGCAGCCCCCTCCCCCCATCGCCTATCTTCACAGGGTAACCACAGCCAGAGAGAACTACTGTTTATGCAGAGGTGTCTCTCTTTTCTTTTTCCTTTTTTAAAGATTTTATTTATTTATTCATGAAAGACACACACAGAGAGACAGAGACATAGACAGAGACGGAAGCAGGCTCCTCGCAGGGAGCCTGATGTGAGACTCGATGCCTGGACCCCGGGATCACGCCCTAAGCCGAAGGCAGACGCTTAACTGCTGAGCCACCCAGGTGTCCCTTTTTATTGAGTAGACACACCTTGGGCCAAAGGCCCCCGGTAGGATTCCTCTTGTGCTTCATCACAAGCAAGGGGGATGGGAGCATCAGGATTTGCATGGATCTGCGGTTCTCATCTAGGGTGTTGAAGCAGTGTGGGGGAGCGCGTGGTCAACAGCAGGGGCAATTCAGAGAGGGCTCGGGCCATTAGCACGTACAGGGGTAAAGGCCAGAGATAGTGAACGACCTGCAGTGCACAGGACAGTCCCTTTCATGAGAGCTGCATGGTTTCTGAACCTCTCACTGACCGTTCCCACAGGTGAAGACAGTGTTCCAAATTTTCTGAGCTAAAGCCTACTTCTTGTTTATCTGTAAACCTAAAGCATTTTAAAAAGACATTGTATTTTCCAGGAAAGCAACTACTGAATTCATCAAGGGATACCTGGGGCACCTGGGTGGCTCAATCAGTGAGGTGTCTGCCTTTGGCTCAGGTCATGATCCTGGAGTCCTGGGATCAAGCCCCACATTGAACCCCACGTAGAGCCCCACATCTAGCTCTCTGTTCAGCGGGGAGTCTCCTCCCTCTCCCTCTGCATTCTCTCTCTCTCAAATAAGTAGATAAATCTTTGGGGGGGGGGGTAAGGAATACCCTACTTTGGAACCTTTGGAAAAGTCGTTCACTGTCGTAGAATGCCATTGAGCAATGCCAACACCACTCATGGAATCTGAGTCTCTGCCACAACAAACCTGTCCGGGCTTGCTCTGGCTGCTGCCAGAATCACAAGGATTCCGGGTATGGACGTTCGCACCTGGAACATTCTGATTTATTTCTCCTACTGTGGTCCTGCAGAGTACTTTCATGTTGAAATACACCCTATTTTATTGTTAATTATTTTCCATTTAAATTCTACTTTGCATCATTGTCAGTTCCTTGCTTATCTGGGAAAGAAACTGATTTCTCTGAGCTCTGGAGGCTAGAAATCCAAGATCAGGTAGCAACTTGACCAGGTTCTGATGAAGACAGATGATCATTTTTTTTTCTTTGTATCCTTACATGGCAGCAAGAGTGAGCTCTCTGGGGTGTCTTCTATGGGGGGCACTAATCCCATCCTCTGGGGTCCACCTTCATGACCTAATCACCTCCCAAAGGCCTCACCTCCTAACACCATCACACTGGGGGGGGCGGGGGTTACGATTTCAACATCTGAATTTGTGGGGGGACACATTTAGTCCGTAACACTTTATAACATTGGTTATTGAAGTTTTGAAATTATATGTATAGATAGACTATATTATCTATAAACTTCCTTTCAGTGTGGGCAGCCCGGGTGGCTCAGTGGTTTAGCGCTGCCTTCAGCCCAGGGCCTGATCCTGGAGACCTGGGATTGAGTCCCATGTTGGGCTCCCTACATGGAGCCTGCTTCTCCCTCTGCCTGTGTCTCTGTCTCTGTCTCTGTCTCTCATGAATAAATAAATAAAATCTTTAAGAAAAAAAACAAAACTTCCTTTCAGTGTAGTAAAGGCGAAGTTGTAAAAATGTTTGCCCTAAGAGAGGGCATTGGATCTAATGGAATGAGAGCCACTTTTCAGAGCCGTGGAGATTCATCTGTGGGGTAGAGAATGGGACTCACCACCACCAGCAGAGGATGGTGATGCCAGAACAAAGTCCGGTCCCTTCAGGAAGGAGGACGTGGGACTTGGCCACAGGGTGAGAAGGAAGAGCGCTGTTTGTACCAGGCAGCTGCTGGTTGGCACCAGGCAGGAGAGGAAGCACTGGGCCGGCAGCTGCAGCATTCCAGGCAGGGGAGAGAGGACTTTGTCTTGGAGGAGAGCCCAGTCCTCAGCTCCACCTGGCCCAGGTCAGACACTGCTGACCAAAGCCCCACTTGCCCTGCCAGCAACCTTTTGATGACAAACGTGGCCAACTGGCTTCCATACTGGGAAGAACAGACCGGGTTGGGGTGAGGTGGGTGTGCAGTGGGGCTGATCCCCATGCTGGCAACTAGGGTTCTGGTCCCTGAAAAGGAGCCCCCTCAATGGCAACAGATACACTGATATTCTGTTCAATGCATCATTTCCCATGAATTTGGTTAAATCAATACAGGGCCTCAGAACTGACAGATTCTGGGTGTCTGGACTGGTAAAACTGGCGGGGTAGGGTGGGGGCCTACAGTAGGCGCGGGCACCTGATGTACCCTTTCTGGGTAGCCGGTGGCTTCCTAGCTTCTGCTGGCTAGCTGTGCACCCTGTGGGGCTAATGAAATGTCATACAGGGCCCATGGGCAGAGCCAACTAAAGGGGAGCTGCTCTGTTTGGTGGCTGGGAATGCATATCCCAGGGATTGCTCCCCACCTTTCCACAAGTCCCTCTCTGAGTCTCAGGGTGCAGTCTCTGCCTCAGGTACCCCCCAGCTCCTCCCTGGGGGTAGGAGAGGGAACCAGCTCTGGAGAAGCCCCTACTCAGAGACTGGGTCCCCTTGCCCTACCCCCAGGGGTGCACTCAGGGAAGACCTGCATATTCACTGAAGAGCTAAGAAGGCCGAAGAGTTTGTGTCCTGCTGTGGGCTCAACTTCCAGCTTAGGTTCCTTCCAAATCATTCTGCTTTTGCATCTTCAAATTGAGGCAGAGCAACCCTCAGGTGAAGCCACAGTTCAATGAGCAGTGGGAGAGCATTTAAAACAGCAAGTATCAAAATATGAAAACCAATCAAAATATCAAAAGCATTAAAAATTTCATAAAGCCAAGTCATAGGTAGGTAAGGCCACCAGCAATCCACCTTTATGACAAAAGACAGGGATGGTTTCTTTCCATTCTTAAAGGGCACAGGGTTCAGATTCACTGCATGGAGGACTCCAGAAAACCAGGACTCTTATGTTCAGAGATGGTTTATGTGTCCATACACCCAAGAGCCTCGGACCACTCCAGCTATAGAAGATACATGGTAGCCACAAGCCCAGGAGTGATGGCAGCACCAAAAATAGAGATGAGGTACTATCTCCCAGGAGCTACAACACCCATGACTGGAAGCCCTGGAGGCATGGCTGAGGGGGGTTTCAAGGGACCAGGGCGTTGCCTTCCCTCCGCCAGGTAAGCAGCTAAGACAAGGAGACCATGGTACTTGCACCAGGACCATCCATCTTACAAATATTTATTATTGAGTGTCTATTCTATGGCAAGCATAGAATAGACACTGACCTCAGCTGAGGTACTGACCTCAGCTAGTACCTCTTACGGATACAATATTTTTTTCTTTATGCTTTTCTATATACAGAAGGGGCTTTTGTTGCTTTTAAAATTAGAGGAAAGACTATTAAAATAAGTTATTAGAAATTGTTTTTGAGGACAGCCCGGGTGGCTCAGCAGTTTAGTGCTGCTGCCTTCAGTCCAGGGCATGATCCTGGGGTCCCGGGATCAAGTCCCACGTCGGGCTCCCTGCATGGAGCCTGCTTCTCCCTCTGCCTGGGTCTCTACCTCTCTTTCTCTCCCTCTCTCTCTCTCTCTGTCTCTCAGGAGTAAATAAATAAAATCTTTAATAAAAAAAAAAGAATGTGTTAAAAAAATTGTTTTTGAATAAATGTCCATGAAGAAAATAAAAATAAAAACGTGGAAAGGAAACACCAGGTAATTTCATGTCTGCAATAACAGTGGATTTTGGACTCCGAGGAGGCCTCAGGAGCTGTCGTCAGAAAATCAACACCAGATGGTTCCAGAGGAGTTCATTCTGAGCTGGTATTGTCAAAGAAATCCAAGGAGAACTTTTGCGGTTGGTCAGTCTGGTCATATTTCATTTATTCACTTGATTATTCATTCAAAAAACATTTTTCATACTAGATTCTGGGCATACAGAGATGAATGGGTCATCTTCCTGTCCTTGAGAATGCCACCTTCCTGTTGCAGGGCAGCTATGCCGGCAGTTATGTTAAATGCTAAAGGTGCCAAAGGAGAATCAGGCAAAAGGTGCAGAAGGGACCACAGAGAAAGGCAGGCACTGTGTCCATTTGGCCACCATCTTATCTTGGCCTATTGCACACAGCCAGCTGCTTAGTAGGCACTCAACACATTACTGAACAAATAGTTGTTGGGCAAAGCTTCATGGATATGGTGACCCGGTCACCTGTGCCTTAAGAGATGCTTTGCTTATGGCTTTCCTTTCTCCTATGGCAACATCATTAACTTTTAGGTGCCCTCTGACCCACTCCTAACTGCTTTAATCACATTCGCCAGGTGTCATTGCATTTTCATTTTTCCCACAATGGTCCTTGATTGAATTTTGTCCTCATTTCAATTGTATCTGCTCTTCCCTCATCCCTTTCATCCTCTCTCCATATCTTGTTGTGTCCTCACAAAGACTCAAAGCAATTTTCTAAAATTCTCTTCTGGTTCCTGCAATACTTTGTTTTCAAATATGTTCATCTGCTAGATTTCAGGATGGCAGTGCATGTACTTTACCTGAAGTATTCTAGAACTTATCCTATAATGAAGGGAGGTCTGTCCAGATATACTGGTTACTAGAAGATAGAATGTGGCTTTCTCTTGATATACCTCACTGTTCATTTGGATATTGGTGGAATCCTTTTTTCAGGTCTTCAACTGGAAGAGAGTATAATGTGCACAGCTTGGTGCAATTTCTAACATCCAGAATGCATTTACTCCCTTAATTTAGCTTCATAGGACTAAATCATAATGTTCTCTTACATCTAGCATCTGGTTTGTTGACATTCTGAATAGATGAAATGTGCACACATACCCACATATACACACTCACAACTATATTACCCAGAATATACTGTTATCAGAACTTTTCCTATATCTGTCATCCCCAAAGGTATCCTATGTGCTGCAGCTATACTTCCCCCAGTACACAACTACCATCAGAAATATGCCTAAACACCCTCTGCCATCATGCACACATGTACACAACTTCCTGTCTATTGTCTTTTGGGAATTTATTTATTAAACTAGGACTTGCAATTTCTAAATAAATGCAGAAAGCAGGAGCTTACTGTTAGTAAGTTCGAGAAGAATGAAGTTCTGCCTTTATTTATTTAAAAAAGATTTTATTTATTTATTCATAAGATATATATATATAGAGAGAGAGAGAGAGGCAGAGACACAGGCAGAGGGAGGAGCAGGCTCCATGCAGGGAGCCTGATGTGGGACTTGATCCCGGGTCTCCAGGATCACACCCTGGGCTGAAGGCGGCGCTAAACTGCTAAGCCACCCGGGCTGCCCTGCCTTTATTTTTTAATGATTTATTTATTCATTCATTAGAGGCAGAGAAAGCAGGCTGCCCACAGGGAGCCCAATGCTGGACTCGATCTCGGGATCCCAGGATTATGCCCTGAGCCGAAGGCAGACGTTCAACTGCTGAGCCACCCAGGCATCCCTGAAGTTCTACCTTGCAACAAAAACCTGAGCGGTGGAAGAATGGATTACCGACATTTGGACAATCCAGATCTTAGGCCTCTAAGCCACAGGACAAAAATCTAGAGAGAAATAAAACGTCTAGCTTCCTTCTTTGACATTATAGACCTGCTTCATTTGAGATCATGAAGGACGTACTATACCTGACTTGGAGTCTCAAGTTGGTCATGTAAGACTTAGAATTACCCTCAGCTTCCTCCAAACTCAGGCAGTAAATTTTAAAATTGTTTTCACTTATGGTGAGATTACAAATCCTTACTGTTTTGTGCATCCTGAATAGGTGTTTTAGTAGAGTTGAAATGTAATATTATGTAATGATAAACAAATTCCATTTAAAAGCAGAAACCTTGAGGTATTACATCTGCATTTATTCATTGACTCCCTCAGTTTGACATTGTTTATATACAAATCATGTGTCTGGTACCATGGTAGACACTGATAGCGAAAACCCAACCCCTGCCCCCCTTAAGTCTAGAAGGTGCTTCAGACTCCAAGGGATTATAATAAATATGATAAATTCTTCATGATGAAATACAAGTATCTCTTCTCTAACCTTCACGCTGGTCCATGAAACAGACACAGTGGGAGAAAACACTGAAATGAGAGGTTGGATCTCAGCATTGAACGGTCTTGTATATTGTGTTCATAAGTTTAGACTTTGACGGGGAGCCACTGAGGAATATGGTGCAAGGGAGTGAGGGGCCTGTTCAAGCAGGAAAGCCAGGAGCACAAGCAGGACTGGGAGGAGACAGACAGTGTGGCTTTGGACTTGAGAGGAATAGCACTGTCCTGTCTACTCTCTCCTTCACACATTTATTCACCGTATAAACTCCATTCTGAGATTCTAACAAATGAGATTCTACAAAGAAAAGCCCAAATAGACCACTTGAAGAAGCTATTGAGGCAGAATCAATGTAATTATTCTAACTCATCACTTAATTTCACATGCCCTGAGGTCAAATGCAACCAAACTGGTGATTTTCAGCATCAAAATGTTTCCCCCCCACACACACACACCATGAAGCAATGAACTTTCTTTGTGCTCCCACAGGTTATGTATTTAGTTGTAATTTTCTGTGTGGAACCAGTTGCAGCAGAAATGTTGGGACCTTTGCCCAAAATCACGAAGGGTGTCAACTGTCAAGACAGAAACAATACTCCAGAAATCTGATGATTTTGACTTATAGTTTAAAAACCAGTCACTGAATTTGAAAGGAGAGGATAAGAATAAACTTAACTCTGCTTTAGATGTATCATAATCTGGTTATATTCTCCAGTATTTGGGTTCCCGGTAAAATTCCACTCTGATTTGCCCATCCCTTAGGTCTGCGGGTATAATAAATGAGAAGCCAGGAGGAGTTCTGATTAATTTCCATCATGAGAGTCAACTCTTGATTTTCAGGGAGAGAGTAGGGAAGGAATGGTAATTAAGATCCACAGATAGCACAAACATCCAATTTAACCAGCAGTTTCAAATCCTCCTCCACTGATTTTTTTTTTCATCAGAGGTGCCAAGTAGCAAAGCTCAGCCCACTTTCTGGGGCTGGATCTAATAAGACGTGAACTCATCAGAAGGCAAGTAGATGGGCTCAAGAAGAACAATAAATTGGGAATTATTGGCCTTTCTGAATTAGAAAATTGGCTGCTCTTTCTTGCTTCTATTGTTGTTTTTTTTTTAAAGATTTTATTCATTTATTCATGAGAGACACAGAGAGAGAGAGAGGCAGAGACACAGGCAGAGGGAGAAGCAAGCTCCATGCAGGGAGCCTGATGTGGGACTCCTAGGGCCCCCCACCCCATCATTCTCTGAGCCGAAGGCAGACGCTCAACCTCCAGGCCCCCCAGGCGTCCCATGCTCTGTTGGTTTTATTTAGAAGAATCACAATATTGGCACTGTTGGTTTCAACTGGGGGCTACCAGCTTAGAAAGGCCAGCTTACTGTTCACCACTAAAACCAGCTCACAGATAGAGCACGTAAAATGGGTCTTTAGTGGGACACCTGAGTGGCTCAGTGGTTGAGCGTCTGCCTTTGGCTCAGGCCCTGAGGTCTTGGGATCGATTCCCGATTCCCGCATTGAGCTCCCTGCAGGGAACCTGCTTCTCCCTCTGCCTGTATCTCTGCCTCTCTTTCTCTGTGTCTCTCATGAATAAATAAATAAATAATTAAAAAATAAAAAAGGGTCTTTAGTGACTATGGGCCGAATGAAGTGCCAGAGCAGGAGCTCACCTCCCAGAGGAGAGGCCCTTGACATTTGCCTCAAGCTATAAACTCTACCGTTTGAGCCTCTGCTAGGACACAGACCCAACCCAAGCTGCCAGCATTTTTAGACTTTCTTAGGCCCGGCTCTCGCTGCAGGCTTTCCTATGGCCTCTCATTTGCTTGCCACTCAAGGCTGCACATTATCTAACAAGAATCAGGCCTTCTCACTGCTCTCTAAATCATACGCATTCACCTCTGCCCACGTTTACACACAGGTGCTGGAATATGTCCGTACTTCTCACCATGAGCCTTTTCTCCTGTCACTCTTTAAACCCCAAATGTAGGTATTTTTCAAGGTCTAGCCCTTCCATGGAAGCTTCCCTGGTTCCCCAAACTCAACGTAATCAGCACTGTGTTCATATATCTTTTATGACACTTGTCACATTATGCGTTCATTATATCACAGTAGCTTATGCTCCCTATGACTTTAACGGTCTCAAAAATGCGGATCATGACCCACTAAGTGAGTTTCGAAATCACTTTAGTGGGTCATGACCTGAATTTTTAAAAATTAAATGGAAACAATAGAACATCTTAGAGTACATTACACACAAACATATTTCTCTTTTTGGTTTATGATCAAAAAGGTAGAAAGTCACTGCCTCACACAGTAATGATGTTTTCAGCTTCTATGTAACAGAAAGTCTTGATCCAATCAGCTTAAATAACAAAGGGTTTATTACCATCTATAATGAAAAGTCTAAAAGTGAAGGCAGATCTGGGTTGGTTTATCATCAATGTATCAACATCAAGGACCCTGATTTTTGCCATTTCTGTCATCCTTCTGGCCACCTTCCCTCATGTCTGCAAGATGCCTGTAGGAGTTCCTTGCATCATAACAACATCCAGAGTTCAAAAAAAGCGGCTACTTATTCTTTGGATCTCTTTTTATCGGGAAAGACATCTTTCCCTGAACTCCCCACCCCCACCAACTCCCAGCAGAATTCCTTTCATTTCTCATTGAAAGAAACTGAAATAAAATAAATGATATGCCCAGCCAGGAGTCGCAAGGAAAAGCAAAATTAGTTTCAATGGGGATAAGAGCATCTTCCCTGAGTACTGTCTGGTCAGAAAGAAGGGTGAGATTGATGGATCTGATGTCGGCAAGCAAAAATATGTGCCAGCTCCCACCGAGGATACTGGGGCCGGACCAGAGTCCCTTTCTCTTCCTATGCTCTGCAACGCGCACCACAGAGCCAGTCTAGACGGTCACCTCAATTTTCAGTGATAAAGTAAGTCAATCACTTTGCCTCAAAGTATAAATATTCATGGGATACATAGATCAAATATCCAATCAGACATACTGGAGGCATTCTGCAGACATGATTTGCTAATCTATAACTCACTGGAGGCTAGGATTTTTTTCTGTTTTAATTTTTTGTTGAATTTTTAAGCATGAAGGGCTAGATTAGCCACACTGTATATTATAATACCATTTCAATAATAAAATACATATTTGTCACAATGCAGATGGCAAGTGAAGATCCCACAGATGGAAATGTGGCTTCTAAGAGGAGATGGTAAATGTGTGGCGGTGGGCGTGGAGAGATGGCTGCTTTGGGCTGGAGAGACATTACGTCATCCCAGATAGGGGATTTTTTTTGGGAACCTGGCAGGATTACTGCTGAATCATTCAGCTAGGCAAATTATTGGCATGTTAGTTGGACAAAGGTCCCTGTAATTAAGCCCTTGTACCACCACATTCCTTGGCATCTTTCTGCTTATGTGGCCATTTAAGGCCAGACTTGAAAACATGTATGCATAAAATAACCATATCTGTAAGAGTCAGTGGCTTTACAGTATGGAGCCAGGACTATTTCTCCTGTCTTGTATGCACACGAATGTGCACGCATACACCAAACACACACACACACACACACACACACACACACACACACACACCTTAACAGAGAAACCACAGGTTCAAAAAAATTGAACTGCAGAAAACCTTTTGCCTCTGAGATTCCTAGAATCCTTCCCTTTGCTGCTGGTACAAATGCAAGATCCTCCCACTTGTCCAGTAAGGAAAGCTAGCCTGGCGAGTGTCTTGAAATTCCCTGAAAGTCGGCTTGGTTCTGGAGTCACAGGGCAAAACTCTTCTCACCTGCTAGACCACAGGATGCTGGACCACAGGGTGCTGCAGGGGAAGCCGGTTGTCCTTGTGGGGCGGACACCTGCCTCTTCTCTGGCCTCTGCTGCTAATTCATGACCTAGCTGCAAGGCTGTGCTGGGCCCCAGGGGCCTCAGGCTGCGGCCCGGCTCTGCCAGAGCTTGCCTGAAGGTCCACGTTCAGTTTCAGGAGCCTTATTTTATGAAGGTCCTTGGCAAACCGGGTGGTGTGCTGGCAGCCAGAACACGGGGTGTCCGGAGACTATGGGGAAATGATCAAGAAACAACACAGTAGTGGTCACCACCACAGTTAGCTTTACCTGCACTGCCACACTTGGTTTATTTTGCTATCAACCCAGGCCTTTACACACCTTTTAAAGAGATTCTAGAGACCACAGACCAGAGGGATTGACATCGGTGCCCAGGAACATTCATAAGTGGGTTATGTAGCAGGTGGCTTGGGAACTTGGAAAAGGAAGTGGCAGTTAGAGAGGGCCGCATGGGCTCCCCTCGTCTCCCTTCTGCAGCGTGACCCCAACTGGTGAGAGCTAAGCCCGGTGAGGCTTCCTCTGGCCGGGCGCCGGCCGCTCGGGAACCGTGGCCGCTCTCATTTTAATTTACCAGCCGGGAAGCTCAGTCTTGGAGACAGAAGTGGCTTTTTCAGGTTGGTGGCTGCTCCTCTTTCCCTCAAGAGGCTCTCTGCTCCCCTCCCTCGGCCGGGGCGCCCGGGTCGTCCTTCAAAGAACAGGGCAGAGACTTGCTGACTCGCTGACTTGCTGGTTTGCTTCGGTCTCTCCCTTCTCCCTCGGGTACAGCTTGCGAGGCCGAGCCCCGGCCTGGAGTGTGGTGGGCAGTCCGCGCCAACGTGCCTGGAGGGGCGCTGGCATGTGTGAATGGATGAGTCTGCTTGGTGGGGTTTGGACAGGAATCTGCTCAAGGCCGGAGAGCAGGTTTTCAGCTCCCTGCGCACTGGCCCTCGCAGGAAGCCTTCATCAGACTCATCAGACGGCCCACAGGGGCCGGGCACCCAGGTGGTGCCAGAGAGTCCAGTGAGTAAGACCCAGTCTCCGCCCTTGAAAATCTCACAGATAAAGGGTGGTGGTTTGGTAGTGGTTTGATAAAGGTTTATTAAACACGCACACACACACACACACAAATAAAAATATATTTTTTAAGGATTTTATTTATCCATTTGACAGAGAGAAAGAGAGAGAGTGAGTGAGAGCACAAGCAGAAGGAGCAGGAGGCAGAGGGAGAAAGCAGGCTCCCCACCGAGCAGAGAGCTCAATGCAGTGCAGGCTTGATCCCAGGACCCTGGGATCATGATGCCAGACAAAGGCAGATGCCCAACTGACTGAGCCACCCAAGAGCCCCTAAAAATAGAATTCGAGATCCCTGGGTGGCTCAGCGGTTTAGCGCCTGTCTTCGGCCCGGGGCGTGATCCTGAAGTCCCGGTATTGAGTCCTGCGTCGGACTTCCTGCATGGAGCCTGCACCTCCCTCTGCCTGTGTCTCTGCTTCTCTCTGTGTCTCTCATGAATAAATAAATGAAATCTTAAAAAAAATAGAATTTGATATGTCTTATAATAGGGTTAAGTACAAAATGACACAGCAAGAAAAAGAAGAGAAGCGCTTGAGTGCGAATGCGCCTGTCAAAGTTGGAAGACCTCTGCAGAGCAGGTGACTTTGAGCCTGACCTTGAAAGAGGGCTCCAGACTATGGCAGAGAAAAGACTGTGCAGAAGTAAGGAGGCAAAAACTCATGGGTATGTCTGGGGAGAGGCATGGAACTTGTCCCCTAACCTACACTTTTGAGTCCTATTTTAATCATGGTGCCCAGTTGTTATGAGAGTCACCACCAACTGACCCCTTAGTGAAGCCATCGAGGAGGGGAATCCTGCCTGGAGTAGGGGTGGGAGGGTGTGCATCTGAGTGGTCTCGAAGGTGTCCTCTGACTCTAAGAGCAACAGGACCTGGAGGACTGTTTCTCAGAGGAAGGCACCAGAAGGCAGAATCATAGACAGCCCCATTCCTGCCCCAAATAAGGGAATTTCCTAACAAGAGGGCTAACTATAACCACTGTGTATATACTGGCTTGTAGTGTTCAAAACCTCTCCTCAAACATTACTTCATTTGATCCTCCACTAGCCTGCTACATGTGTTCTGAAGCTCAGTGAGACCATTTGTTATTTATTGGATCAACATGTGTGGAGCACCAAGGCCCAGCCAGACCTGGGCAAAGCAAGAGGGAACAGCACAGCCTCTCGCTCCAGAGCACCCATGCGTGCATAGAGACAATGAGATCAGGTAAAGTATTACTCCAGTCATCTCAGAGGAAAAAGCGTTAGCCTCGGGGACACAAGCACAGAGAGTGCTGAAGTGATGACTAGCAGTTGGGCTCCCCTGTCGGGCTGTCTTGGGCTCAAGCCCTGGCCTTACACCCACTTGCTTCTATGACCTTGGGCAATTAAATGAGAGAGTTAAAAATAAATGAAATGAAAAAATGCATGTGTATCAGAGTATAGTCTGGCTGCTAAAATGATGACTCTTAAATAAACAATCCCTTAAACCAGATGGAAACTGATTTCTCTTTCACATACACATCCAGCCAGGACTGTGGCTCTACTCCAGGAAGTCACCCATCCCAGGCTCTTTCCACCTAGTTGCTCAGCTCGTTCTAGGAGACTGACCTCATCCATCTGGCCCCAGAAGGTGCCTCATCACACATCACTCTGTGTTTATTTTTATTTATTTATTTTTAAATATTTAATTTATTTATTCATGAGAGACACAGAGAAGCAGAGACACAGGCAGAGGGAGAAGCAGGCTCCATGCAGGAAACCCAATGTGGGACTCGATCCCAGGACCTCAGGATCATGCCCTGAGCCAAAGGCAGGTGCTCAACCGCTGGGCCACCCAGGTGTCCCTCACCCTGTGTTTAGATGCAGCTTGATATAGGAGTTAAAATGGTGTAACCAGGACCTGGTCCTCTCTTGGCATGGCTCCCCCTCCCATAGATGTGGGCTGCACCCTCCCATCTGGGTCGTAGGAGGGTTTGGGTGGCTCCAGACTTCATGTGCTGATAGCTTTATGTCCACCGTCACCGTTCTAAGAGTCAAATGGAAGTCCTGGACCCGACTTTCAGTAACCTGCACTAATCCTGGTGACCAAGAGAGCGGGAGAAATTGGTTCGCCAAGACTAATTTAGGGCTCTCTCACAATTGTATGGCTGAGAATAGGGGAGAGAAGAGCCCACACACAAAATTCTCCACACTGTTTTAAAAGATGGATGGATGTAAGGTGGTGGTGAAAAAAAAAAATCCCTCATTCCTTCCTTTGATCAATTTTAGGTACTTCTAGGGTACTATATAATCCATAGCAGTGGTCTTTGAACTCTACCTAAGAAGTCCCAACTTTGATTAGGCCCTAACAAGTCCATTTATCTTTTATAAGTATGCACATGTGCTGGTGGCTTTCCAGTGTCCATCCTTCCTTACTTCCTTAGTATAGCACTCCCTAACAGGCACATGGCATCCCGGAATAGACTACATTTCCTAGGATCCTCTGCAGCTAGATGAAGTCATATGACTAAGTGCTAGCTAAATGCTAAATGTGTACAGTGCAATTTCTAGGAAGTGTCCTCATGGGAGAGGCATGGCATTCTTCCTTTCTTTCTCCCTGCTGCCTAGAAGGTGAACAGGACATCCTGACCATGAGCAACAGCCTTGGATGACGAAGTGGAGGCTGCATGTTAAGAATGTTCCACTGACCAGAAAAGCCACCTTACCTGCTCTGGGTGGCTTATCTCCAGAGTCCATTTACATGAGAGAGAAATTAACTTCTCTCCTGATGAAGCTGCTAGTGTGTTGATTTTCTCTTCTTTCTTAGTCTCAGCCCAAACTGATTCTACTTGATACAGTTATATACATTATAAGACACATGCCAAGACAGATACGAAAAAGAAGAGATAAAATAACTCTAAACAGAAGTTCTGTATTTTGTACACCACTGGTAGAGTGTCACACACTCGGGCTGCATCCTGGCCCCCCTCATTGTAGAGGCCTCTGGTCTCCTTGGTCCTTGCCCATGAGTGCTCCCTGAACACACTTTGCTCTTTAAGGCAAGGGTCCTGAAGCGGGTCCTCAGAACCAGCCAAGTACACCTGGGGTAGGATCCCTCCCAGGCCCTGCCCTTTGCTGCCCTTTGACTCTTCCGGGTCTGAGTCTGTCACCTGGACTTCACTTTTGCAACAGGGAAAGCAAAGCAGACCAGGAAATTTGATGGAATCCACAAGATGAGATATAATCTGAACCCAAAGAAGTCGGCAACTGGGATTGTCAGGGAGAAAAGGACACACTTCCAGCCCCTGCCCCTGCTGCTAAGTTGGGCCCACCCACCCACCGCCTCTCAAGCACCGACTCCAACTCCGACCCCAACTCCCACCGCCTGGTCCTGCAGGAGGGGGGCAGCGGGGGGAGGAGAGGCAGAGGGCTCTGTGCTTTGAGAGCTTGCTCCAGGCCTCAGGCCTGCTCTCCCTGGAGAGCCACCCGGGGCGAGGACACTGTGCCACTCAGGGCCCGGCAGAGCACACCCACTTCCGCGAGTTCACGTCCGAGGGTCTGCAGACCCCCTGGAAGACTATGGCTGGAAGATCAGCCCCTGCTTGGTCCCTCCAGCATCTGGGAGAGTCTACGGTCCCTGCCTCCACCCCCTGAGGCATCAGTGTCCTGATTGTATCAAAGCTTCAAAATTCCCTGACTCATGCCATCCTCAGATTTTAAAAAAGAGCTTATTCAAGTGGTGTAGGCTGCATGCTCCACCCCTTCCCACTCAACCCAGCTATTTAATCACAGCAACTGCGTGAGGGTGTGAGTGGGGGGAGGGGGCCAGGGAAAGGCAGGGTTGGGGAGGGGCAGAGGGACTCCCGAACCAGAAGGAGAAGCCCTTGAGGAAGACTGGTGCTGATCTTGTTATGAAAGCAATGTCCTGGCGCTCAAAGAAAGCTGGCCCTTAACCCCAGAGGTGGGCAGGTCACATATAAGGACCTCTGGGACCCTGCAGGCCTGCTAAGGAAAAGCCACCAGGCAGGGGGAGGGATGCTTCCCCCACATCTGATCCCACTGTTCTCCCACACTGCTAGGTAGCCAGGCTGTCATGTGATTTGCTAGTAACCATGGCAACGAACCCGCTGCTCCGAGAAGTCACATGGAAAGATGATGGCAGGTGCAGGACAAGGGGCTGTACCCAAGGGCAACAGGACACCAACTCCACCGCGGCCAGGGTGATTGTCGCTGTCGTGGTTGTTGGGGAAATAGTGACTTGCTCTCCTCCAAGCTGGAGATGCTGGTTGTCGTTGGTTCTCCTTCTGAGACTTGTCTCCTTTATTTTGGAACACAGTTTCTGAAGATGGAAGACAAAAATAGCTCTCTCCAAAGGAGAGGACGCTAATGCTCGCTGAGCTTTCAGAGACGGGCTTCTCCTCGGCGATTGTGCACCTGCAGTAGGTGGAGCCTTGACACCACTTGCTGTCGCTCCCCCTGACCCCAGGGAAAGCCCATGCCCTGCGCGAGCCCGAGAGCCGGTCTGCGTCCCTGGAGCCTGGACCGCGGTGCGCTGGGCTCCCGCCAACCCGACCGTGGGCACCGGCCACTCCCCTGCCCCCGGGGCGTAGCTGAGGGAAGTGGCTCACATATTCTTTGTGGAGAACAAGGACCTAATTACAATTTGGGAAAACACAAATTGTTAAGTGATCCGGCAGATCGCAGCCAAAAGGCCGCCGTAGGGTAATGAGGGGGCGAGTGGCGGCCCCTCGGGGCTAAAGCGGGACCTGACAGTGGAGACCAGCTAACAGGTGCTGCCTCTGGGGGGGGGGGGGGGGAGTGCCCCGACTCAGCCGGTTGCTCCACGTGTGACCTTGAGCACGTCACTTGGTCTCTTTGGGTGTTGGTTTCTCCATCTTTAAAAGAAGCAGAATAATATTTGCACGGCCGTTCCCTCTGGGCTTTTGTGACAGTCCTGTTTGATCAGCCAAGGGAAAGTCCTTCCAAACTGTAGGTCCCTACCAGATGGCATTATCCTTTTTCTTAGTGTAGAAGTATCCATTCTTAAAGGGTTCTGAAAGTTGGATGAGTAAGCAATAAGGTCAAAATTTCTGGTAGTGCAAAGCTGTAGCAATCATCCTGATGATGTTGTTAGATAACATTTAATGGGGGCAAAGCTAATTACATGTTGCTTTTAATTCTAACAACACTCCTACTGATTGTGATAATGTCCATGTTTCAAATGGGACCCAATTCACATAGCTGGTGATAGAGTCAGGATTCAAGTCCTGGTCATTCTGATTCCCAAGCTAGGACCTTACCTGCCACAGGGACCTGTGTTAGGGCAGGTTCGTGGACGCGTTCTCCAAGCTGTTGGAGTTAAGATACTGGGAACTTTCCTGGGGGGTTCACAGAACAGCATGGGGCTTGTGTGTACATATACACATGCGGTGTGCTATTCGTACAGCAGCATGGGTGTGTGTTCACAGAGCAGCATGGGGGATGCATGTATGTGTCTGTATTTATAAAGGCTGGGCTCCCTTCCTTCCTTATCTGGGATTTCCCCATTTGTCCCATGCTGATGCAGCTGTCTCTTAGGGTCTTCATGGAAACTTCCAGGGCAGCCCAGAGTGCTGCAGTTGGCCCTGGTTTCAATGGTGAGACCGGCGGCATGGCTAGTGAGACCAGAGAAACGGAGTCACCTGCCCCGCTGTTGCAGAGGCAGAGGAGCAGAGTGGGTAGGTCGGAAGCTAGAGCGCCAGGGTTGCCTCACCTCGTGCTCTCTAACCTAGTTACACAGGTCACTCCTGACTCTTTTCTTTCTGCCCAGGGCCTGGAAAGCTCGCCCCTTGGACCACCTGGGTTGCCTGGAGACCTGCAGAAGGAAAGTGCGGCCAGGGTATTCTCGGCCCTAGCTCCCTCCCTCCTGGGTTGCTGTAGGTTGGCTGTTCTTCTTATCTCCTCAGGGGGAACAAAGACTCCCTGCTATTGCTAGCCCTGGGGCACTACCCTAACCCCTACTGACTCCCTTGAACCTGAGCACCCTTTTATTAAACTCTCCTTAGTTACCCAGCTGGAGTATGTTAATCTGTCCCCTCTGGGACCCTGCCTGGTAAGGCAGGAGGACAGTATCCTCCTCACAGGACTGTTAGGGGAAGTAAATGAGCCAGCATGTGTTCCAGACCAGGTAGCAGGTGCAGGAGTGGCAGTGCTCCTCCCCAGGGCATTTACAGTCTCCTCCCACTCCCCTCCCCCCCCCCACACACCCAGGGCTACAGCATGGCCAGCAAATGCCTGGACCGCCTGGCCGGGTGGCTGGTCCAGCAGCCCTGCCTCCATTCTTTCCCTAGCCTTGGCTGGTTTGTGACAGGGAAACAATGCATACTAAATAAATTGAAGCTGGTGATTTTTTTTAAATGGGAAAAGGAAACAAAACTATAAATTCATTGAAGGCACAAACACAGGGTCAGATAAGCGTATATAATGGTTACTCATTTATCCTAAAAATATTGACTAAGCACCTGCCATATGCACTAGATTTAGCAATGAATACTAAAGACCTGGCCTCATTTTCTCCAACAGCTCCCACTGCAGTAGAGGAAACACAGTGTTAAGCACGAGGCATTCTTTTCCCTTTTACTTAAAATTGTGGCAGGAGGATGAATGGTGGTGAAGGAAGTGACTTTTAATTGAGCACTTACTGTGTGCCAGGTACTGTGCAAGGCATTTCATTCATATTATCTCACTTAATCTCACAACATGGGATAGGCAGACCTATCTCGTTTTTGCAATGAGGAAGCTGAAACCCAGGGACATTATAGGACTTACCAAGGCCAATGACCATTCAGAAAACATTTATTGAACACCTACTATATGCCTTGTCCCTGTTTTTCAAGAATGTACAGATAGTAGGAGACATGGGTACATAAACAGATATTTCTCCAATAGTGGGTTTTGTGCAGTGACAGTGATATGTTCAAGGCATTTTAGGAGCCTCAACCCCATGTGAAACATCAGGAAAGACTTAGGGAGGGCAACCTGGAGGATGTGAGGTCTCAACTGATTTTTTTTTTTTTTCTCAACTGATTTTTACAGATAAATTGGTGCTGGCCTGGTTGGGGATAGGGTGGTAGGGAGAGAAGAAGGCCTGGCAGGCAGAGGGAGTGCCATAAGCAAAACCAACCAACCAAACAAAACATGCTACAGAGAAGTGAGTGTGGACTAGGGGTTGTGGGTAGAAGCCAGGTCCTGGCAGTATTCTATTTGGTCTCAAGAAATATAGGTTGCAAATCCCATAGCTTCCCTTCTAGGTAAAGAGCCCAAACAAGGGAGTAACATGGTTAGATCTGCTTTTAGGTAGATCACTCTGACTATTACATGGAGGACAAACTGGAGGTGGACAAGAGGGAGAGCATGGACTCTTTAGGAAGCCATCAGTGGTCATCAAGGTGAGAGATAATAAGGCTCCAGAGGTCCAAGTGATGGGGACAAGGCAACTGTTTGGAAAACTACTTTAAAAATATCATAATTTAATGACTTGTTGGTGTTGAGATACCTGAGTTGTGGAAAGAGGGAGAGAGGGGCAGAGTGACAATAAGAGAGAAAGAGAGAGGGGGGAGATGGGGAGAGAGAGAGAGAGAGAGAGAGAGAGAGAGAGAGAGAGAGACTCCCTTCTAGTCCAGAAGAAAACCAATTTGAGAGGCATGGTAGCTATTGTCTTGTCTGGGAACTTCCACAACTCTCATTCCACTTTATTCTGATTACAGATCCCAAGAAGTGGAGCCATCATCCAAGCTGGGTGTGTCAAATTTGCTCCTGGGAACTTGAATCTGTGTGCAGAGGCCTTGTTATTGTTACCAGACACTCAGGCTGTCCAGTGATTCTCTCGATTATTCTAGGACCTGTTTTGCGATCCTTACAATTAGTTTCTTCTGGCAAATCAGGGTCAGTCCTTGTTGCTTACAACCTAGGATCCCTAATGAAGAGATGAATTCAGTCCCAGACCTGGTGGTCTCGTGCCCATGTGGCATCCATGTGAGGATGGGCACTTCCAGCAAATATGAAGCAGAAGGAGAAAGGTCTGGACTGGAGTTATTGGCTCATAGATCATGTAAATCATGGTTGGAACCAAAAACGAATCAGTACTGAGAGGGCAGAGGGGAGAGAACACAAGTGAGCAGCGGGAGGCATCCAGGAGAAGGAGCAAAGGCTGCAAGGAGGAAGGAACAAGAACTTAAATGCTCAGAGAGAGTCCAGGACAATGGTTTCTATGAAACCAAGGGAGTAAGAGTTTGTTTATTTATTTATTTATTTTTTAATTTATGATAGTCACAGAGAGAGAGAGAGGCAGAGACACAGGCGGAGGAAGAAGCAGGCTCCATGCACCGGGAGCCTGATGTGGGATTCGATCCCGGGTCTCCAGGATCGCGCCCTGGGCCAAAGGCAGGCGCCAAACCGCTGCGCCGCCCAGGGATCCCAGGAGTAAGAGTTTGAAGAATAAACAATCGAAGATTTCATGTAAGCCAAGGGGCAAGGTAAGTGGGACACTGGCCTTTGGACTTGACAAGGGGATTGTTGATGATCCACAGGGTAGGATCCCTAGAGGGAGGGGCGGGAGTGGGAAGCCAGGCCGCCTGAGAAGTCAGGGAGGGGAGGCAGTGGCTCTGGGAGTTCTGTGGGAGATTAGATATGAGAAAGAAGAGTGGTGGGTGGGGCAAGGTCAAGGCAGGGTTTATGTCAGTGGCTCCAATGCTCCTTTCAGTCAAAAACTGCTCCTCTGTGCCTGAGAGAACTCGGTTGGTAGAAGTAATCCCAACGGAGCATTTGTGCAGCTGTGGTGGTTTCACCTCAGGTCCGTGCATCACAGGGGCAGAGGAGTGTTTGGGAAAATGATGAAGTACATAGCTGGTTGGTATCTTGTATGTACTTCCTGCCTGACTTTGTTCTAGGCAGGTCCAAAGCCAATACAACAGCTAAGGGAAGAAAAAGAGGCAAAACAGAGGAAAACCTCAATCTGCTCTTTTGTATTCAAACTAAATATCTTCCTGCCCACCACCTCAAAATTTAGGGAGTGGAGAGAATGCTCAAACCATGTCTCAGGTTAGAAGGGTAGGAGCTACCTTTGTGGTAGTTGGCTCCTGTGTTCTTACAAGGAAGGCATTGCTTGGTGGGTCCTTTGTGCTAAGGCTTCAGATATACTTTGTTTTTTTTTTTTTTTTTCAGATATACTTTGTTTTGGATATTTACTGGCGAAGGATGAATGGAATGGAATTGACAAGATTTTTTAAAAAATCATTTAAAAATTCCCTGAAATTATAAAATCTGTATATGTTCATCAAAGAAGGGTTGGAAAATCCAGAAAGACCTAAAATAGCCTGGAGTCCCACCATGGTAGTACCATCTTGGAATATTTCTTTCTAGTCTTTTATTTCTAGTAGCAGGTCCAATTTTGACGGCTGTTTTTATGTCTGATCCACTAACATCTGTGGCAAAGCAGATCTCAGGAGTGACTGTATGACAGCAGGATTCTCTCTCTGGTGCATGACGGGAAGGGGAACTGATGAAAAATGCAGGGGAGAAAATATCCATCTGCTGGTCTAGTTTAAACACCTATGGCATAAAATAGCAATAAGAGAAAGATTGAGTATGCCCCACCCTACTTCAAATTTCTATGTTGGGATATCACTCTTATTTTAGTTGCTGTGGCAAATTAATTATTGTTCCCTGGTCTGTTCCTCCCATTATGTGACCCTTCCAGTGCCATCTGGTAAAGCTGGCTGATATGCCCATGCCCCATTGTCTCTAGACTTAGCCACATGACCTGCTTCGCTTGATAGAAATGAGTGGAAGTGGGACGCTTGGGTGGTTCAGTGGTTGAGCATCTGCCTTTGGCTCAGGGTATGATCCCAGGATCAAGTCCCACATCAGGCTCCCTACATGGAACCTGCTTCTCCCTCTGCCAGTGTCTCTGCCTCTTTCTCTCTCTCTGTGTCTCTCATGAATAAATAAATAAAATCCTAAAAAAAAAAAAAAAAGGAAGAAAGAAATTAGTGGAAGTGATGTGAACAGGGGTCTTAAAAATGCTTTCATGGCTTGGTTGGTCTTTTGCATTTCTGTCACCTGCCGCAAGATGAATTTGCCCAGAGTGCCTCTGTTACCAGAATGAGGAGACATTTGGAACAGACCTGAACATAACTGGCAGCTTGGAGCCATGCTTACCTCATTCTAGCTACCCAAGAGAGTCAGAGTTGCCTGCATGCCCAGTAAATAAATGCCTGTTGTTGTAATGTATTGAGATTATGGGATCGTTTGTTACACAGCATTTTAGTAGCAGACATCTGACTATAATTGCTCAGATGTGAGGCTTAAGTCATCTTTGACATCCACACTTCCTTTAACCCCATAGCTATTCCTTGTCAAGTCCTCTTTAGCTCCTTTGAATTATCTTCTATATCTTTTCCCTGACTCCTGTTCTGCTGCTGAAATCCTTTAGTACTTTGTACTTGGATTCCTGCAATGGCTTCCTAATGAGCACTTCTCTCGTCTCCATCCAACCTCCTGCACAGCAGTGCTAGATTCGGGGGCTTTACAAAACTCCTGCACAACAGGAAACCTCTGCTCAGAAGGTGGAAAAGGCTTCTCTTTTTTCAGAGCCAAAGCAGCCAGGCAACTCAGAGCTAAATTTTGTGCAGTTTTAATAACCAGCCTCAGTCTAGTGTTCTGATACAATTCTGTCCTCTGCTTTCTTTCTTTCTTTTTAAGATTTTATTTTATTTATTTGACAGAGAGAGCACAAGCAGGGTGGGTGGCAGGCAGAAGGAGAGGGGGAAGCCGGCTCCTTGCTGCATGAGGCTCCATCCCAGGCCCTGGGGATCATGACCTGAGCCGAAGGCAGACACTTAACCAACTGAGTCACTCAGGCGCCCCTGTCTTCTGTTTTCCATAGCTCTTGTTTTTTACAGTTGACTCTTGAACAATGTGGGAGTTAGGTGTGCTGATCACCCTGTGCAGTTGAAAATCTGTATATGATTTTTGACTCCCTAATAAGTTAGCTACTAACAGCCTATTGCTGGTGGAAAGACTTGGCTATAACATAAATAGTAGATTAGCACTTATTTTGAATATATATTATCTACTGTATTCTCACATTAAAGTAACCTAGAGAAAAGATGTTATTAGGAAAATCATAAGGAAGAGAAAATACATGGACAGTTCTGTACGGTCTTTACTAAAAAAAAAAAAACACATTCAAGGGAAACTGTGTACCTCAAATCTGTGCAGTTCAAGGGTCAACTGTAATTTGGCCTCACCTCATACATGATTTAATGCAAAATAATAATTATAGGAAAAAGGAGTAGGAAAAACAGCCTCTGTTTCAGATGTATTCCCTCACCGAATCCTCATGGCCCTCCTATGAGATGGATGGTATTCTTACACTCATGTTACAGAGGGGAAAACTGAGGCATAGCAAAGGTAACTACCTGGGCCAAAGTCGCATAGCTAGGGTGAACTCAGGCGACCTGCCTCCAGAACCTGTGGTCTTGCCCCCGGTGCCACCCAGCTGCCATTGGAGTGAGTCTGGCACATCTGATTATGGATCCCCTCAGTTAAGCTCCCTCTGTGCCTTCCAGCTCCCTCCGAGGCCCAGCTTCAGGCTCTGTGTGCTCCTGCTCTTCCTAGCTCCTCCTGGGAATCCTGCCCCTGTGGCAGCACTGTCCCGACTTACCATGCCCAAGAGGCAGAGAAACAGTCTATGCAGCAGCAGAGTACACATGCTCCATCTCAGCAGTTCAACATAGGGATTAAGACCTCTGGCTCTGGACTTCCACAGAGTGAGGTTCAAATCCTGTGTGACCTTGCTCAAGTCACTTGACCTTTCTGATCTCTTTTCTGTGACATGGGAGTTAGAGAGAACTTGCCACATAGGACCACTATTGGGACAAATGAGATCATGCATGTAAGTCCTCAGGCCATCACTTGGCACATAGTAGGTGCTCAGTACAAGGAAGGAAGCTCCTGTGATTGTGCCAACATCAAGGACGTTCCTGCCTTCCCAACAGGAATGCCTCAGATACACAGGGGAGGAAGGATCCTCACTGGAGGCCCTTTCCAATTATATCTCTTCTCTCAGGGACCCGCAGGGGCTGCTTGAGCACATTCCTCTATGGTTCCGACCCTTTAGACCTGGCCCTGACCAACCGTCAGCAGCCACAAGCTTTGACTCCCTTGATTTAAAGTACACACTGGCCACCTAGGGAATCTGGTTAGTGGGGGAAATGCTACTATTTAACAGATGTGAAATAGCGTTCTTGGACAGAACACAAAGCAACAATGGTATCTGCCAAAGGGGATGATTTTTATTGTTACACGAAACATTAACTACTAGAGTACATATACATCCAGAAAACAACTGCCTTTTTGGAACAAACAGATTACATACCTTTGCTCACCGAGGAAGGGGTAGGGCAAACAGGCCACATTATTTTAAAATTCATTAATGCTTTTACTGAATTTAGACAGAAACAAAAATCAGGACCGAGGCAGGAGAGGGTGTGGGGAGAAAAAAGCGTTTGTTCATAAACAAAATACCTTCTCAGGAGCAGAGCCCATTGGGATGCTCATTGTTTTATCCAGAAAGAACTGGGTTCTATGTGCTGGGCTCGGGACGCTGCGGGGAAGCGCATGCCTGGCCACAGCCCTGGAGCTCGCCTTTCTGAATCTCCGTAGCTGCCAAGCTCAGTGCTCCCAGATCTGCCCCGCAGTCCCCAGCTCCCTGCTGAGAGGCACACAGGTGGATGGCCAGGCTGTGCTGTTCGTTCCTTCCAGCCCACTCTTTCTGCTCCCACCCTTGTCTCCTCACGTCAGGGCTAGTATTGTGGTTACCCGACAGTGTCTAGTCTGCCAGCCTCCTGGACCTCTTTTCTCTACTCCGCTTCCCATCACACAGCCACCAGCCGGAAAGGCTGACATGTTGTACATCTTCCCTCAGAGTGTAAATGCCTTTTATCATTTTTCTTGACTGTTTTCAGAGGTGAAGAATTCTAACTCTCAAGACAGCCCGTTGCTTCCTTTGAAGTTTTACATTTTTTCTACTAAATCCAAATCTGTAAAAGAAAACAAAAAAATAAAAAAATAAAAAAAATAAATCCAAATCTGTGTTCCCAGTAACTTTCACTCAACTGAGAATTTAATCAATCAGCTCTCTCTTTTACAGTTTTTCTCCTCACATGGAACATAAGACTTCTTTTTCTTCTTGTGGCAGACTGTTCATTGCCTTCCCAATATCTGTTTTCTCCTTCAAAATAATAGTTTTAGCTGGCCATGGTGCTACCCAGTGAAAGACTACATTTCCCAGATGCCTTTGCAATTGGGTGAGGTCATGTGACTAAGCACAGGCCAATGTGGTATGAATTCATATTCATTCGTCAATACATATTCACGATGTAAGCAACTTCCTGGTTATAGCCTTAAAACAAGGGAGTGGCTTGTCTTGGTCTCTATCTCCCTTCCTTCTGGCTGGTAATGGTGAGACCTGGAATAGTTACCCTGAACACACAAGTAGAAGCCTGTTAAGGACGGAGCAGCAAGGCTTGGATCTCCTCCCTACATTGACTGCTGAGACTGTGGTACAAGGCCTCTGCATTATAGAGTTTATGGTACAGTGGCTTAGCCTGTACCTTAATATCCTCATCTCTACATATGATAATCCTATTCATTCTGTAAGTCTTCATCCAGGCAGAAATGTGCCTTTCCATCCTTTGACTCTCAAAGCCCTTTGACCTACCTAAATTCTACATTGGACTCCATTGTTCTGTGTGGGAGTCCTGGTTGCTCTTTACAGCTCAAAGAAGACAGGGACCAAATCTTAATCATTGCTTTGTATTACATGAAGCCTTACACATTGCCTTGGTTCTTAAATGAGTTGGGTGAATGTATAGATTATTCTTCATTGTCTATATACACAATGAATCATAATAAAATGAGCAGGTAATCTTTTGTGGTTAAGTAACCATATCCCCAAACTGCTAGAGAAGAGGTCATTGTCAAGCCAAAGAATGAGGTGCCAAGCTCCTAGACTGTCTCCTGTTCAACATTACTGTGGGCAACTTCAGTGGCATGGTCAGTATACCCGTTGTACCGGTGGACAACATAATGAGAAACCAATGATGTAGATAAGAGAATCAAGAACCAAAAATATCTGTACAGATAAGAACAATGGATGAAAATTTAACAGATGAAATTCTGAATACTAGTTCAAAGATGGGGAAAAGGAAAGAATGGAGGAAAACTTAATTAAAGATTATATTTTTATTTTTTTAAAAAAGATTTTATTTATTTATTTATTCATGAGAGACTCACAGAGAGAGAGGCAGAGACATAGGCAGAGGGAGAAGCAGGCTCCATGCAGGAAGCCTGATGTGGGACTCGATCCTGAGACTCCAAGATCACGCCCCGAGCCAAAGGCAGATGCTCAACCGCTGAGCCACCCAGGCATCCCAAGATTATATTTTTAAAAGGTTTAAGGGTTTTATTTGACTGGAAGCCCAGTATGAGTCAAGAATATGGTATGATGGCCAAAAAATGTTAGTGCAATTTTGGGCTGAATAAACTTACCCAACAATTACTTATTCAGGGCCTACTAGTGCTCAGTATTGTGTGAGAGACAAGATGGGGAAGGTGCAGCCCTGCTTTGAAGCTTACAAAGACATGGCACATATTCTCTGTATAGCACAAGGCAGACAGCATTTGGTGTTGCAAGAGCAGAGGTGGGAAGCTTGGCACTAGTGTGACCCAAAGTGGGTGGCTGAGTTTAGCTTGAGTGTGGGCTTGTGAAGAGCACGGAACAATAAGGTGTGTGTGTGGGGGGGGGGGGGGGGACGTGGTCAGTACCAATCTGTAAGGGAGTCCTTAGCACCAGGCTATGGAGACTGGGATTTATGTGCAAAAAGGAACAAAAACAAAAAAAAAGATCAGTGTTTAGGAAGATTTCTTTGGAAGCAATCTAGTGGGCAGATCAAAGTGGGGAGACAGAATAGTTTAGAATTGGAGGTATCTCTTTAGAGATGGTCTTGTTTAATGTCTTCTATTTTATAAGAGGAGAAATGGGCCCAAGGCATAAATCATGTACCTAAAGCCACAGAGATGGCAGAGGCACAGCAAAACCAGGATCCTGGACTGATGGCTCCTTTGTCCCCTGGGAATAACAACAACAGTGATTAGACCTTGTACAGCTATTGGAGTTTAGGGAAAGCATTTCTGGAGAGACCTGGCCTGGGGGGCAGGGAAATCAGTTAAGGGACTTCTTCCACAGTCAAGTAAAATCATTGAGTCATGGGAGTAGAAAAAGGGTGAGCTGTGTCAGAAATTGCTTGGATGCTGGGTGTTGGGAGGGAAGGAAGAGAGGCAAAGACAATTAGATTTGGGGGGTGGGAGACAAGCAGGACAGCAGTAGGACTGATGGACATTGGGGATGCAATGGTGAACAAGTCGGAGGAGTCCCACTTTGGGTGGGTCCCCTTGTAATAAAACAGGCACTAACAACTGGTCTGTGTCACATAATGTGTCCGGAGAGGGTTAACGGGAAAGCACATCATCAGAAGGAGGGATGGAACCGCTTAGTCTGGAGAAACCTACATTGACTGCAGAGAATGGGGGTGAGCTTTAGAGAGGGAGTTGGTAGCTCCCCACATAGGGAGGGCTTTTCCAGAAATTTGTGAGATTGCCTCTAAATAGCTTGACACCAGGGGAAGGCAGCTATGCAGGAAAAGGCATGGAGGGTGCACAGACCAAATCATCTCCGTTCGGTGAAGCAAGGCAGCAGAAGGAATGAAGGTTTTGGAGTTACAGAGATCTGGGTTCTAGGCTCAGCTATGAGCTGTGTGATATTGGCCGAGCTGCTGGACCTCTCTGTGCCTCGGTTTCCCCATGTCTATAATAAAGAAGCTAGGTTGGAAGACTTCAAAGCTGTATTCTAGATACAAAGTTTCTTAAAAAAGAAAAGGTAGCTTATGTGCATAAAATAAATGGGTGGAAATTTTAGGGTTGTCTGATTTGGATTTGGCTCCTGCCACTGTACTAATACTGGTGATCAAGTGCGAACAGGCAGCCTGCTTCTGTTTCACTCCATGATGGCATATAATGATGGAACAGGGCTGACATGTTCACAAAAAACACTTTTCTCTGTGGGTAGGAGTGGGAAATAGTCCCATTTAGCTGATATCACTAATTTTTAAAGAAAACCATATGAGCTAAAGAGAACTGAAGATGGATGTGGGAACTATGAGTCAACCACTGAATTTCAACTGCCTTAATTTTACATTATAAATGACACAGTTTTAAAGTTTCTTAGATTTTACAAAACTTGTGATTTTTCTTTAGAAGAGCTCATCCAGATACATGTCAATACATGTTAAAAATACTGAACATTTACTCCCATCTTGACGAATCCTTAAAACAATGATTGTGCTCTTAGCTATTTTCAATATAAAATCCATTTTCTGGCAGTCTTAAAAACTGAGAATTACTTTCTGTGCACCCTACCTTCTTCCAACAAAAAAACCAGTTCTTGCTACCCTTATAGAATTTTAAAAATTCCTTTTCAAGTTTTTTTGTAAGGGATAAAGTTTCTTAAAAACATCCAGCATTTTCACTAGAAATGAAATGTTCAGAAGGCTTCTGGATAAGCAATATTTATATGTAGTTCCTTAAATCTTAAATATGGACCTCTCTCTCTCTTTTTTTTTTAAGATTTTATTTATTTGACCGAGAGAGCAAAAGAGCATGAGCAGGGGAAGCAGTAGAGGCAAAGGGAGAAGCAGGCTCCCAGAAGAGCAGGGAGCTGACCTGGGCGGGGCTCCATCCTAGGACCAGATCCCAAGACCCTGGGATCATGACCTAAACCAAAGGCAGATGCTTAACACACTGAGTCACCCAGATGTCCCTTAAATATCTAATTCTTTTTTTTTTTTAATTTATTCATGAGAGACACAGAGAAAGATGAGAGAGAGAGAGAGAGAGAGAGAGGCAGAGACACAGGCAGAGGGAGAAGCAGGCTCCATGCCAGGAGCCCAACGTGGGACTCGATCCCGGGTCTCCAGGATCACGCCCTGGGCTGAATGTGGTGCTAAACCTCTGAGCCACCCGGGCTGTCCTATCTAATTCTTAAATAGCAGAAACGAGAGACTGTTTTCCTTTACTGTGGTAGATGCAAAGTGACTTTACAAATTTTCAGGTAGAGAACTAAAATATCAGACCCAGAGATTACATAAGAAGGATCCCTGCCTGCCATCCTTACATCAAGGCAAAACAAGACCCGGAGGCAGAACAGAAATTTCAAAGCCTGACTTAGAGGACTGTGGAAAATAATTCTATCAAATCAAAGTTTAGGGCCATCTCGGACTGCAGCAGGAAGGAAAGAACATTGTTAAAAATAGCGCTCATTCTCTTTTAACCGCGGACAGTTCCTGAACATCTTATGTTAGCAACACAGATCGGACCCAGTTTTGGTTCAGCCTCTGTCACTTAACCGTTCCTAGCTCGGTTTTCGCGTCACCAAAATGGGGGTGATATTACTTATTTACCAGCAGGCTGAGCCAATGCATGTGAGGTGCTCCAGTGAGCACACAGCGGATCAGGTGCAGGCTCTCCGGGTACCAGTGGGGCCCGTCTGGCCGCTGGTAACGCTCACACCTGCAAAGGACCGAGGACCAGCCGGTGTCTAGTAACTTGCATCGCCAGTTTCCAAACTGCTAGTGGTATTCAGTTTGAAATTGCATTATTAAGGGGGAAAAATCTGCTCTGCAGATCGCCACTGCGATGTGCTGCTGTGTCTTGGCCCAGACCTCCCACCTAAACTAATTACAGTTCCACACAGGTAGAGGAATGCGCGACTTGAGACCCGCCCTGTGGACCTCAAGGGCGGAATTGTCTCCGGCTTTGTGTGTGTGTGTGTGTGTGTGTGTGTGTGTGTGTAATAGAAAGCAGCATTCTCTTTGCTTAAAAAAAGAAGAGTAGGGGAGGGGAATGAACGTATGTGGGTTTGCTCAAATGCTCCAGAAAACTGTTCTACGCAGCTGGAGGAATGAAAGGGAGGAGCCCTAAGGAAAGGACTGCTAAATGGAAAGGGAGGAGCAAAGCAACCAGGAATTGGTTGAAAATGCTTCGGTGCTGAAGGAGGCATGGAATGCCAAGAACGCAGAATTTGCGCATATTGAAGAGGTGCTTGTGGAAAACAGGTTTCTCCTTTTATTGAGCTTTGTGGCTGGTTGAATCTTCTTGCTCCAGTTTCGGACCATTTCTTCCAGCCCAGAATTTTGTGTGTGGTTCTTATGATGACCTAAAGAGGTTGTGGGCTGGCTCTGATAGGGTCAGTAACTCTGCTCCCCTTCTGGGCCACCTCACACAGCAGGGCCCAGGTCCCCAGAGGGGGGCAGCCCCCTCAGTGGTGGGGGCTGGGGAGGGGTCCCTCCAGCCCGATGGATGCCCTCTAAAGGAAAGCCAGGGACAGCACAAGCCTTTTTGATGGTGACTTTGATACTTTAAGCCAAATGTCATTCTTTGGATGAGATGAGGATTCCTCCTTCTCCAAGCCACCCACTCCCCCTTCTTAAATGTTTTCCAGGAATATGCTGGAGAGACTACTAGAGAGGTGGTTCTCCAGTGTCTGTTCTCTTCCTCTAGGGTACAGCTTCTGGGGAGGGCATGCCCTGCCTCTCCTGTCTGGACTGAGGATGGTGGCTGCAGGGAGCCATCTGAGGCCCCTGTGGATGAGGGCCACTTGTTGAAGAGTATGAAGTGGTAAGGCAAGAGAAGCCTAGGTCCATGACACCAGGGAGTCACCTCACTAATCCTAGGCAGCAGACCTTCAAACTATTAGGTAAGAGAAATAAGCCTCGGTATTTGTTTAAGTCATTGATACTATAAGTCTCTGTTAGGTATACTTTTGGACTATACCTTCTTACTCTGATTTATTTATTTATTTATTTATTTATTTATTTATTTATTTATTTATTTATTTATTTTCTTTCTTACTCTGATTTATATTCAGAGAATTCATTTGACTTTGTCTACAACTGAGCTAAAGGCTTTTTTTTGAAGGACTCAGCAGGTCTTCTAAACCTGGTTTCTTCAAAAATATTCCAGAAAATGTATGTGATTGGAAAATAGGGCTACTTCATAGTGATAAAAATGTATGTGTATATATGTGTGTGTGTTTTTTAAACAGGAGATGCCTTGGGAAGCAAACATCCCCAAAATGCAGTCTTCAGCTAAGTCTACAGGATATGCCCAGAGCCTGTATGGTCACGAGGAGGCGGTGAACTTGTGTGGACAGAGAACGTGGACACACACTGCACGACAGCAGGCCAGGCCCCAGCGATCTACGGGGGATAAAAATCAGTTCAGCTCTTGCTAAGATGGTTTGCTATAATATCTGCATGACAACCGAGCACAAGTGAGTCATCAAAGTTAAAGCTGAACAACAACAGCTGAGGTTGGACATAGAGCCCAATAAGCCAGTCTGCTACATATTATTGCACAGTGTTACAGGGAGGGAGTGAAGTTTTAGAGAAGCCAAATGTGGAAGACTATGTATTGGGCTATTCCAAGCCCCCACTCCAAATATATACATATATATGTGTATGTGTGTGGCCAAGAGACATACATGTTTTCCACAGGTACCTATATTGTGTTCTCTTTTAACCATATTTGTTTCATCCTAACTCTGAGGACATGATCTTTGATGAAATATATATATATTTCCCACCACTTTGGACAGATTTTTTTTTTTTTTTTTTAAGATTTATTCTTGAGAGACAGAGAGAGAGCAAGAGAAGAGACAGAGAGAGAAATAGGCTCACTACTGTGCAGGGGGCTCAACATGGGGCTTGATCCCAGGACTCTGGGATCACAACCTGAGCTGAAGGCAGATGCTTAACCGAATGAGCTAGCCAGGTGCCCTTGGACAAAATTCTTTACATAAATAATTTATTTTTATAATAAAAAGGTTCACAACTGTAGCTTTCAAAGAATCTTAGTACTAGAGAGAGGACTAGAGGTCCCTTTGGATGTATTCAAGCAGCTGTAAATTCACATAAACTGGGTAATAATTGGGTCCACACTTCCACATCAAGGAATGTGAGGCTCTTTTTTGTGATCTTGTCAGATTTAAAGAGAACCTCCATTTCTAGCACTCACTCATCTACCCGAATAGGAATGGTCTACTCTTCTTCACACATTCCTCTTTAAAGTTGCACAAAGTATCTTTTTAATTAAGCATTCTATAATTTTTCCAGGAAACAGATCCAAACTTATTGGCTTGTATTGTCCCTGAGTCACCTTTTGGACAATTGGGCTGACATCTCCTTGATTCACGTCTTTTGGCACTCTCCTTTCTCATTCGCTCTAAGAACTTATGGCTACTCAATTATATCTGCAAATCTTTGCAGTGCCCTGAAAGCAAGTTTTCAGGGCCAGGAGACAAGTCTATTTTGTACAGCTCCCTGCATAGAGTGTTCTCTTTTAACCAGATTTGTTTCATCCTTTCTGAGAGCTATCTTTGATGGAGAGGAAATGAAAAGGAGTTATTTGTTGATTTAAAGGTATCACAAAGAATAGAGTCTTTGAAGAAGTGTTATACTTTTAAAATGTTTAAACAGGGGTGGTTCTCCACCCTGGCTGTACATCAGAACCACTTAGAAAGATTAAGGCAAAACAAAACAATTAAAAAAAAAAAGGCCTGGGTCCCACCCTGGACATCCTGACTTAATTGGTCTGGGATGGGGCTAGGCATTTGTGTTCTTCTAAGGTGTAGAACTGAGAATCACTGCAAATCTAACCATTAGAAAATTTATGGCTTTTTTTAAAATGCTTTATTCCATAAGAATTCTTGACTATTGTCCCAGAAGTTAAGTTGCAGCAAAGTTGTGATGGACAAAAAGAAATATTCAGGCTGTAAACCCACAGAGTCATGGGTTCCTTGAGCAACAAAGGTAGGGGCAGACTATGTAGCTCGGTGATTCAGAAACTATTTTTGGATAGAATCATCTGAGGACCATGTTTGAAATATAGATTCCTGGAGTTTCATCCATCCGTAGGTCTTCTTCTGAATAGATTGGGGACAGAAGGAAGGAAGGTGGGCATTTGTTACCTACAGGCCAAACAATCCTAATGCTACATCCTACAGCCTTAGCCAATGGCACCCGCTGCCTTGTAAGACTTACAAAACATGGTTTAATATATTCAAAGCAGAACTTGTCAGTGTTAGATGTGACCCTGACAGGCCAAGGATGGCTTAGAGTTCAGCAGATCCAAAAGGAAAAGGCAGATCCTGGACTACAGAAACAGATACTGACAATGCCATGTTTTCTGGAAGGTCCTCATCATTACCAGGTTGTTTCTTTGCCAATCCCTCCCCAGCAGTGTCCTGCAATGTCCTGTCAGCTATTTCTTTATATCATGCCCCTACTTTCTTTTCTTTTCTTTTTTTTTTTTTTATGGCCCTCCTTTCTTAACCTTTGCCCTCCAAACACAATTACTAAGTCCTGACTAGCTCCAGTTGGAAAGCCTCAGCTTCCCTGGCTTTTGCTGTCCTCCAGGTTCCAGTTCTCACCAGTGTCTGCTGCTCAGGAGCCCTCCAGGCACCTCCCAGTCAGGAGAAAGCTCTACCACTGTCCCAGGGCCTCTGGTGACTTTGTGCCCATGTCAGTCATGTGATCATATGACCAAACTGCCTTCTTGAAGGCTCTGCCTGTCTTATACTATGGTCCTTTTTAGTTTCTGGCCATGAAATCCTACCCAGGGTCTTCTAAACTCTTTGCGAGGTGCACCTCATTCAAGCTAAGCCTCCTAGAGCCCAGAGCTGGACTCCTTACTGCCCGGGAGCCAAGTTCTCTGCTTACCCAGGCTCTCCCTGCTAGCATCTGGGCACAGCTTTTTCTCTGTTTTCACACCACTTGCCCACTGTTAGTCTTAATACCTTTTCAACATGGAACTGTGAACTCTGTAAGGATACATTTTTCCTTCTAGGAGAGAGAAGTATACCTAAATAGTCTACTGTCATTTTTCATTCATCATCTCAGAAGTGAAATTATCAACACATCAGAAGTTTACCAAATGCACTCACTCTTTTAGCAGAGCATTCTAATAAAGGCTCAGAGAACTGAACACACTTTTATTTCAACCATATCTTGCCTCTTTCTGGAATCAGGATTAGGAAGCCACGGCCTACAGATGCTGGTAGTAGCCTCCGGTCCCTAAGTTTTAGGGACCACAACCTCTACCTACAGTGAAATCACTTCTGATCACTTACATCACTTCTAATTCTTGGACAAAAATCCCCCTGCCACCCATATTAGGGCAGTCCTTAGCCCTGGTTCTCCCGACCCTGGGAAATTCCAGGTGCTAACATCTCAAATTCCCTTTGCCTAATACAACCTCCTAACTTGAAATCCAATGTATTATTCCTTACCTTTGCCTCATTTTTCCATGAAAATTAGAGGATTCTCCAATTGCTCTATGTCTGTGTCACACATATTTTCTTATAAATACTAAGGTTTACAGTTTCACTCGAGCCATTCATTTTCTCACTCTCTCAAATTTCAGTGTAGACTTCTTTGTTGTTATGCAGGTCATCTGCTTGCTAGAGATAATCAAGAATTTGAGAAACCCTCATGAAAGAAATGACAAGAGATGATTTTGGGCTCATGACCTCTTGTGCTGTACTTTCTGCTCCACAGCCAGGAAGCCTCGGCTGGCAGTGTGTGTGCGGCCAGGTATCAGAAGACCTTGTTACTTTTTTAGTGCCCTTCTTAATGCCCCCAAGGCCTGCATGCTGACCTGGCCCCTCCTCTGGCTGCTGCTGTCATTTGCTGAGGAAGGAGAATGCTTCTCCCTCTTTCTGTTACAGATCTTTATTGAAGTCCTCAGAGGCTGGCACTGCTGAAGTTCTCACTCAGCACCTTTCAGAGGAGCTTCATCACCTCAGACCTAGGTCGGAGCCATCTGACGCCACTCAGGACCACCTCCAAGGACTCTCACCTGCTGCTCACAGTTGCCCCAACCATCCTGAGCTGGCATGAGAGTCCGTGTGGGCCTGGACATCTCTACCCAGTGCTAGGGACACGTTCTGTTCTTCCTTTTTGTTTGAGAATCTGATCTCAGCAAAGTGGGATGCAGACTATTAGTCCTAATGTTCTTTTAACACTTTGTTCCATATTATTTTATTTTATTTTAAGATTTCATTTTTAAGGGGCACCTGGGTGGCTCAGTCAGTTAAGTGTCTGCCTTTGGCTCAGGTCATGATCCCAGCGTCCTGGGATGAAGTCCTATGTTGGGCTCCCTGCTTAGTGGAGAGCCTGCTTCTCCCTCTCCCTCACCCCTGCTCATGCTTTCTCACTATCTCTCTCTCTCAAATAAATAAATAAAATCTTTTTTTTTTAAAAGACTTCATTTTTAAGTAATCTCTACAACCAATAGGGCTTGAACTTATAACCCTGAGATCAAGAGTCACATGCTCTGCTGACTGAGCCAGCCAGGAGTCCCTAACTTGTTCCATTAAAAAATAACAAAAAACCCCCAAATATTTAAGATTCCCTGGGACTCCACTGGACTCCTCCTCCAGTGATTATCCCATCTCTCAGTTCCCTTCACAAAAGAACTCTTGAAATGGGGGCTATACCCCTGCTGTTTCTACCTTCCGGTCTCCCATTTCTTCTTTAGTCCCATTTTTGGCTTGCATCATCACTACTCACTTGAAAGTGATCTTAAGTTCACCAATGTGATCTTACCAGCAAGGCTTTGGTAGTTTCCTCTTACCAGGCCTCCTCTCTGAAACACTTACTGGTGAGTGCTCCCTCCCTGAAGTACCCTCCTCTCAGAGCTGCTTTGACTCCCTTCTCCCTTGACTTGACTCCCTTCTCTCCTTTCCTGACTCCTTTTCCTCTACTTAATGTGAATGTTGGACTCCTCAGGGCTCCTCTCTTTTCTAAGTGATCTCATTCAGTCCTATAGTTTTAAATACCTTTTGCATGTTGACAACTCTAATTTATAACTCCAGCCTCACCTCTCCCCAAGAATCATATATGCACCTGGACCCATGTGCTTTGAGTACAATGTACTTGACATTGCCACTTGGCTGATGGGCATCCCAAACCTGTCCAGAGGTGAGGTCTTAACTTCCTGGTATATTCTTCCTCAAAATCTTCCCTCACCTGCTTCCCTATTAGATCAGCTTACGGCATCACCAACGACCTAGCCAACTAAGCCAGAAACCTGACAGTGAACTTTGATTCCTCCTTTTCTCTCATCCACAAAGAAGCCACCAGCAAGGCCAGTTAGTTTAACCTCTAAAATAGCTTGTAACTCAGTCCACTTGTCTACTGCCACCACCCAGGTCCAAGTCTCCACTGCCATTCCCTAGAATTGATGGTAGAATTGATCTGTCTCCCATCACCACACTCACCACCTTCTAAAGGATCCTTCGCACGTCAGGGAGAGTGCTCCTGACAAAATAAAATGTAAAATTGGGTCACATCCCTCCCTTGCTCACAACATCTTCAATTCTTCCCATGGCACTTGAAAGCAAGTCCAAAAGCATCACCATAGCTGGCAAAACCTTGCCTTATCTGGCTCCTGATCACCTTCAAACCTCATCCCGTGCCACCTCATCTCTAATGTTCTCTGCACTGTGGCATACAGACCCTTTCCATTCTGCCTTGGGGCCTCTGTACTGGCTGTTTCCCCAGAAAGGCCCAGGCCACCTGGCCTCTGGAGAGGAATCTGATGACCACCCTCCTTTCCAGACAGGACACACCTATGGTACTTTCACAGTGCCCTACCTGTCTGCCCAGCAGACTACAAACCACATGAATGCAAGGATCCTTCTATCAACCCTGCTTGGGGTTGTACCCCCAGTGCCTAACAAAGGTAACCGGTATCAAATGATGATCTAGAGGTGGGTCTTTTGGCTTACAGATTCCTAAGGACCTACCTTCGAATGCCACAGCTTCCCAAGAAGGTGTGCAGTTTAGGATCTGTAGCCCCCATCAGGGTTTGCCACTCCCATGTCCTAGGCTGTGGGAACCTGGCTCACAGCCCCGGCTGTGGCCCCCTTGGACCCAGTGGTCCTTCTGCTGAGAAGGAGCATGGCCTCCCATGGCCAGAGCAGCCAGAGCAGAGTGCTGGCCTAGCTGGGTCCTGAGCAGGGTTCCCCTGCCGGATGACACCCATGGGCCGGGCAGCTTTCTCCCAACTGGGCTGTAGCCTGCCGCTTCTTCCCAGCACCTCGGTGCTTGGCCTTCCTCCCTTCACAGCCACCAGAACTGCACGGTGCTCTGGAGGCTGGCCAGGCCTATTCCCACCTTCTCCCTTTCTCCTTCACAGGCATGTCCCCTAATCTGTCACGCTTCCAATCCAGTTTGGGTGTCAGTTTCCCATGGGCCCTTTCAGAACCTTGAAATATTGATACTATAAACCGTGGTCCAGAAAAACAAATTCTTATCTGATACTGTGTATAAAACCATCTGCTCACTTCCCATCCCTCTTCCAAGCACAACCTTCAACTAGGAGACATGAAAGTCCTGAGCCCGAGAACTTCTGGTTTATCGTCCAAGGCTCCAGGTCACCACAGATACATTCTAGATTTCATTTAACAGAGCTGTTCCCACAGGAGCTAGCAGAATAGGTATCCACTGGCGGACACGGCCCTTTCTGCCACCGCTCGGGTCGGTGCTCCCAAGAGGCAGCTGTATGTTCACCCCCGAGTATCCATGAATCCCTCGGTTAACAAAGTCATCAACTACAGCCCCTTGTTTGAATTACTAACATTATCTTTGTAGCTACTGGTGACTAGAATGCTTCACTAATTTCAGAGAGAATAAAATCTACTCTCTTGAGAGGGAGAACCACATTTGATTTTATAACTTGTATACGTGGCATTTCTTCACCTTGTCTGGCTAAAACACAGTATTTAGTCCTACTTCTGTGTAAGCCACATGAACACCAGCTGTCTACTTTGTCCCTTCTGTATCTCATAAACGTGTGCAGTCATTAAGCAAATTGTCCTGTAGTTGCTTTCACATTTTCTGAAACTCAGAATAATCAAGTAACTTTCCCAAAATCACATGGCACTTTTCAACAATTCAGGTAGCAAATATTCAAGCAGCTTATCTGCCAGTGTCAGAAAATAGATTGCTTATTGTTTGTGGTTGACATTTATTGAATACTCTGCTCTAAGCACTTAATGCTTATATCATATTTAAGAGTTAATTAACTCTTATTATCATCCCTACTTTACCAAAGACAAAATAGTTTTGGCCTGATTAGGTGACTCGCCTAAAGTCAGGGCTGAAACTCAAACACAGATGAGTTCACAGCCCATGTCCTAGATTCTTGCACTACACTGCCTCATCCCAATGACAAGAAACAGCCATTCCCTTCAAAACAAAGAAAACTTAATAGATTGTTAGATCTTTGGGAGACTAATGAAAAGTCAATAAAACATCTGATAGAAGCAGTAAAAAAAAAAAAAGGCAGTAAATCACAGAGCAGAATTACATTCTGCCTTTTCTTAGAAGAAAAATAAATGGATCTCAGTGTTAAAACAGCTGGGTAATATCAACACTGACAGTGATCCCATCATTGACAGCATCCTGCTGATGCTAACACTAAATGACTCAAGGTACCCACGTCAAGATCCGAGGATAAATGGACAAAACAAAATGGGGTAGTGTCCTCTCAGGCTGCAATGAAAGAAAAGTATATGAGAAAGAGAAAAGGAATGTAGGATAATACAGAAGAGTGAAGGGAGTTAAACAAGCATGTGCTTTTTTCCTAAGGTTTGGCATTCCCAGTTCTGCGTCTGACCATTTAAATCATACATCACATTGCTGTGTTGAGTATTAAGGGAAAAATGGCCAAATGCTGATTTTGGATTAATCACTGCTGTGCCATTCAGTTCTTGTTGACATAGGGATGAACATTCAAAAGATGGTATCAACAGCTAGTAGGGCACGGGCTAATCAGACTGGATCGTGGGTTGGAGTGCTGGTGCAGGGTCCAACAAGCCCCAAGTCTATTATCTCTTTTGTCGCTGGATTGTGAGGAGGTTATGGGAAGCAGAGGGGCAGGGTGGCTGAGGAGTAGGCACCATTTGGGATAATCAACAGGTTATTCCCTACTGGGTAGAAGTATTTCAGTATGGTAACCTGCAGTGCCACACAGGCTGGTACAGCTAGTAATCAGCTCTGGATACAGGTTCACTGGGCACTAATTTCAACCCTTTTAAGTGAAAATGTTTAACACTGAACTTTTTATTTTACTTTAGATAAAATTATTTTAATGAAGAACCAGCTTAGAATATGAGAGGCAAACCTCCATATTTTGATGTTAAGAATCACTTCATTGTCTTTGTGCATTAAAACCATTTTCTTTGAAACTCAAATATTTCCTTGTAATTTATTTTTCTCCATGGATCTAGTGGTAGTCACAATAATCCCACAACAGGTAGATTTACTCTTGTGGGCCTATAGTTAGACTTTTAAAAACAAAACAAGAAAACACTAGTAAACCTCAAGTTCTTTGCTCATGCAATCAAACATTCTTTATGGAGGTGGATCTGGAGTTCAGCTGTGACAGCAAGCCGCAGGCCTCCCTCACACAGGGAGTGTGTGCCAGCAGGCTGTGGCATTTCCTTGAAGTGGCAGGCTCTTTAATTAGAGCCTTTCACTACAGAAGCCAATTAAAATTGGGTTTTATATTAAGTTGATGAGTTTTGTCGCTAGAACTTATAAGGTGTTTTAAATCACAGAGGCCCTGTTGACTGTCAGTAGGTTGATCACTGGTCAAAAAAATTTTGCCCTTTAGACTATGCAAACAAACCATTCAAAAACAGTGGCATTTTGAATGTGGAAACCTAAACCCAATCTAGTAAGTCCATCAGTCAACAAACCAGTCAAAACCAAAACAAAAGGAAAATGTTTCATAGTATGCATGAGAAGTCAGGGGCTTTTACTTATTTTATATCTTGTATGTCTGCATTGCTTGAATTATTTACCATGAAGCATGTAGTATTTTTAAACTACTCCTAACAAGACTGGTAAAGAACAAAATAAATGAAGAAAAGCTCCAAAGCATTTGAGAATGAAGAAAGGTATTTCCCATTGCTACTCATTCAAAATACAAAACATCATCAAATATTTAGAACATGTACACCTATCTGGACAGGATGCCTTGGTCCAGCAATGGATTTGCACAACCTCCTTTTCCAGGGAATACTACCTTTTAAATGGCCAAGAGTCATATTTTAGGGTTTTCATTTCTACCATGTTAAAGTTGTTAGAAATGAAAGTTGGTGGTTATCCTCATTTTAGAGATAAGAACAATGAGATTCAGAGACGTGTGGTGAGTTTACTACTCAGTCATCTGGATTCTAAATAGCAGGGATAAATCCAAATCTAACTTTACCTGGCAGAGAGGCCTATGTTATCTCCTCTGCATCAGAGACTTTACACTGTCTTCCTCCCACTGTGATACACATGCCGCTTCACATTCACATCTACGACACACAGGTGTATTTAGGGTCATGCATGGGATTCTCCACCTGCTGCCTGTAATTTGAGCTCTTTCTCTCCCTCCGGACAAAGCACACTGAGCCACTACTAAGTGGTATTCTTGTAGGGGACAACCCTGAATCCATTCTAATTCCTAAAAGAGTCTAATAACTTGCTTCTTATTGCTAGAACCCACACACTAGCACATTGCACACCACCTTGGAAAACCATACTGCACCACACCCCAAAGGGCTTCAGACTTTACAGAAATGCTTTAATATATATATATATATATTTTAAATCGTCCTTGCAGTGTTGCTAAGAATGGCTCTTCCACTATTTCTCCATGCAAAACATGTTGGGACACATGGCCTCATGACCTGCATCAAAGGACAGCCAGTGTGAAAACTTCTGCATTTCCTTTAACTCAGAAATTGTACTTCTAGGAATTTTTTTGAGAAAATAACCACTATTACATTTGATTTAAAAGACTTAAAATAAATCTCAGTTTATTTTTTTTTTAAAGATTTATTTATTCATGATAGAGAGAGAGAGAGAGAGGCAGAGACACAGGCAGAGGGAGAAGCAGGCACCATGCTGGGAGCCCAATGCAGTACTCGATCCCAGGACCCCGGGATTGTGCCCTGGGCCAAAGGCAGGCACTAAACTGCTGAGCCACCCAGGGATCCCCAAATCTCAGAGTTTAAACAACTGAAAGGATATCATGTCAGTATATACCTATTCAACCAACAGTAAATGAGTAAGTTGGTATGTTCTATTTTTGTGCTAGGTTAGTAAATTTAATGTCTCCAAGAAATAAAACACTGAAAACATAGGTTAAGATGCTATGTTTAAATAGGACATATTTGTTTCTAAATATTTTAGCTCAACATTTTAAATACAAATTAAGCTAGTTGCACCTAAAAGATGGACAACCTCACAGTACATTTTGAACTTGAGCACTTGTGCCAAATTACAAACAGGTTTCTCTGGCCATCAGGGCTCTGGGCCTCTCTGAACAAGTCTTGATTTAGGCCTGGACATTTGCCATCTGGTACTACTTTGGCTTCTCAAGTCAGTGGTCTACATCTGCTCCTACCTTGATACTTAGTTTCCAACCTCCTATTTTCCTGAAACCACATTCCCTTGACCTCAAAGCAGCCATTTGGGATGAATGACCACTGCAATTCAGTGTGTCTAAGCCACACACTGGCACAAAGCAGGCATTCAGTGAATGAATGGTAGTACACACCCATGGCTACCGAGCCTTTGTGCAAACTCTCCTCACAGGTTCCGGGAGCCCATATTGTCCTGTTATTCTCCATATCCCTGTCAACTGCCCTTTAAGTATTTTTCCTAGTTCCTTCTCTACCCATTTCTGAATGTGAGGGATTTCCAAAGTTCTTTTGCAACTTTTTCTTGTTTATATATTGACTCAGAAATAATCACCAAAAAAAAAAAAAAAAAAAAAAAAAGAAAGAAATAATCACCATTATGCACATTGCACATTAAGGAAAATCTCTTTTCAGTCTTAAGTCCCAGCATCACATTCCAAACTAAATGGGGTAACTACCCAAAAAATGTTGCTACTGCCCTTTACCAATCTACTTTTTTCAAGGGGAGACTGTATCTTATACTTTTTACAGGCTTCGCATGTTTTATATGCAGTGTGGGCCCTAGATACAATTCACTTACCTTTACTGATTTATAAATCTATGCATTCCTAAGTTGCTAGAGGCTTTTCAGCTTAAAAATAAATGGGAAAACCAAGGTCCTAAGTTCTATGCCAAAAAACAATGGTTTCCAAAGTGAGGTGTGTGTTTGTGCCAGGGGCTGATAAACAATGATTTGTTTGAATGTAGAAAGAAAACATTAGAATGTTTTTTCATCTCATCCTAATTTGAGGTCTATTTTTGGTGGCTTATAATTATAATAAACACACATGCATATCATTTACAAATACATTAGTGTATAGTCAAGAACTTTTTTACTTGTGTAATTTTATAATTTAAGCTTGGAGTCCACTGACAAGAATTGTCCTGACTTAAACTATGTATTATTACATACAATTCACCGGGTGATAAAAAAGAAGCCTATTAAGGAGCCTATTAAAATACTGACACAAACAGACCCTATAGTTGGATGTACATCTCAAGTTCAAATGTGATAAAGATATCCTGACACCTATCCTGACTATTATCCCCATGTAAAATTTTAAAAATTCTGAGAAAGTTGAGGACAAATAAAGATCAAATAATTTTTATGTTAAAGGAATTCAATATAAAAGTAGTTCTTCCCACTACTTTTTCTATTTCTCTCTTGACAAAACTCAAAGTATAGGACTATCTACATACCTCCCGCACTGTGAATTACTTGATATCACAGGATTACTGGATGAGAAGAGATCTTGGAACTCATCTACTTCATCTCCCTCCACATTCTAGAAGATCCTGCCGCATTGTCCAGGCATGACCAGACAACTGCCTTGCTAAGAACTTATGGGAAGAGAAGCTTACTCCATAAGAAAGTCATTCTGCTCCTGGCGTTGTAATCATTTTTCTTCCATAATCTTCCAGATCTGCCCCCTGGGACAAATAGCAACTCTCCAAGTGCCTCCTTTGGAACCATAGTGTAAAATCTACTCACCATCCTAGACCTCTTTCCCTGCTGAATGGAATCTAGCCAGGTACTGTTTCACTTAAAAACAACAAAACCAAAGACACGGAGAATCAAACACCAATTTTACATGAAAACTGGCTATCAATGAATAAAGAAGACTTTGTGTACGTGTGTTCTCCTAAACTAACGTTGCATTCCCCCCCCCCCCCCCCCCATGTTTTTAAGTAGGCTCCATGCCCAGCATGGAGCCCAACTGGGGCTTCCAACTCAATGACCATGAAATCAAGACCTGGGCTGAGGGGCACCTGGGTGGCTCAGCGGTTGAGCATCTGCCTTTGCCTCAGGTCCTCATCCCGAGGTCCTAGAATCGAGTCCCACATAGCCTGTTCTCCTTCTGTCTGTGTCTCTGCCTCTCTCTGAATAAATAAAGTCTCAAAAAGAAAAAAAAGAAAAAAAAAAAAAAAGAGAGACCTGAGCCAAGATCAAGAGTTGGATGCTTAACTGACTGTACTACCCAGGTGCTCCAGCATTCCCTACCTTTTAAAGCAGAGAAATAATACTACATTCATAACAAGTCTATAACAAACTAACACATTGGCTCTCATATAAAAAAAAGATTCAAGGACAGATTCCTGTCCACATTTTGGATTTGTACAATGCAATTTTTATTAATCCTAATTGGATTTACATTCTAAATATAATTTACATCTATTAATCATATTGGTACAAAAGTTCAAAATTAGATTAAGTCCACTTACTATTACAATATGTTGCTTTGCCTTGCTGAAAAATTTTTTTAAATATTTTTTTATTTATTTACTAGAGAGAGAGAGAGAGAGAGAGAGAGAGAGAAGCAGACTCCATGCCTGACATGGGACTCGATCCCAGGTCTCCAGGATCACACCCTGGGCTGAAGGCGGCACTAAACCGCTGAGCCACCAGGGCTGCCCTGCCTTGCTGAAATTAAGATGTATTATCAAGCTGTCCCTTGACTTCATGTTTTATATGCATTTCAAAAAAGAAAAACTACTTTGAAAACTATAAAGTATCCTACATATATGGCACTGCCTATAACAAGCACTGGGTATGACTTTAGTTAAAAAAAGAAATCCGAAAGTTTTTAAAAGTAATCCACAAAAGCAACAAGAATGATTTCTTGCAATTTAGGAAATACTCCATTTAAAGATAATGAATAGTTGCATGCTCCATCATAAGCATTCAAGTAGGCACAAAAATAAGACAATTCCTGGTACCTATGGATCCTAAATAAGAACAGCATACATAATGTCAGAAAGATAAAAGACTCTTCCTAGTGCCTGAGAGCCAGAAAGAGGATCCTAGGAGACTGGAGAGCATCAGGAAGAGTTAGATATAGGCCTCTAAAGAGTGGAAGAGAGAAAAAGAGGGCACCTTAGTTAAAAGGCAGAAAAATTGTGTGGAGACAAGAAAAGAGTAGTGAGAATTACTCAAGGAACAACACGGGCTCAGCAAGGGCAGCAGAAGGAGCTGGCTTGCAAGCACACGCTCTGGGGCCAGACTGTGGAGGACCTGCCAGTCTCAGCCCAGGAGTGTGTTCATTTGATGGGAACCGACAGCGTCAGAGGTGGGGATATGGCTTGAACTATGCTTCCGGAGAATTTCTTATTGCAGGGAAAACAAACATGGTTGGGGGAAGAGACTAGTAAACTACACATGTAGTCAGGCCAGTTGAGGAAAGGGAATTCACAATTAAAAGCTAATGCATACATTTACCTAGAGACTAAGAGCAAATATACAATTCTGTCCTTTTTAAAAAAAAAAAATTTATTTATTTATTCATGAGAGACGGGGGTAGGGAGGGCGGGGAGGCAGAGACACAGGCAGAGGGAGAAGCAGGCTCCATGCAGGGAGCCTGACGTGGGGACTTGATCCCGGGTCTCCAAGATCAGGCCCTGGACTGAAGGTGGCGCTAAACTGCTGAGCCACCGGGGCTGCCCTGTCCTTTCTTTAATATCCTCTTTTTTATGAAAATCAAGACACAAATTACCTATCTCTATCTTTTGGAATAGCTTCTCATCTGTATTACTTTCCTAGAATGTCAGCGCTTCGGGCTTAACAATATCAAATTCTGCAAATTCCTATAGCCTTCTGAGTTGTGATTAAACCAAGGCCAAGTGAAGACCCAATGAAATCAAGTCCCTCTTCAGAACTCCATCATATTAGGTTTGTTGCATTTTTATAATGAGGCTTTCACTAAATACACAGCAAATAGACATTGCTGAGGTAGTGCTATCCAATACCCATTCCTTATTCTTGCTGCTTAACTGAAAATAAACACATTATTTTTCTTTACTGCTTTTCAGAAACCTAGAAATGTTTCCAGAAAAAAAAAAAAAAATCAGCATTTGAGTTGAGCCCTGAAGAATGGGTAGCATTTCCACAGGAAGAGACTGGGTCAGACAGAGAAAAGAAAGCTCTTTCAGTAATAAAACACACAGGCAGAAACCAAAAAATAAAAAAATAAATAAATAAGAGACACATTATGTACTAATGTTCAGTAGGAGAATGAGGAAGAGGAAGAGTGGGAAGAGAGCTAAATTCTGGAGCACCAACTAACTACACAAGTACTTGTATCATTATGTCATTTTCTCCTGAAATCAGAACAATCCTTTGAGGAAGGATTAGTGTCTGTGTTTCATAATGTGACAGAAGATACTGTAGGGCTCAGAAGGCTGAAGTAACCTGTCCACATTCACTCAGCTGGGAAAAAGCAGAGCCGAATCTGAACCTCAATGCTGCCATTCAACTACATCCTTCAACTAGTTATTCACCTATGGCCTCAAATGTTGTACAACCTCCTACCCTAGTTAAGAAACTGTGTTCCTGTTAGAGATATTCCTGGCTACTTAAAACAAGGGTTAAATACGGTCTATTTTGTTACTATGAAAGTGCATATACAGAAATATGAAACAAAATGCAGACCAGAAATAAGATCTAGAAACATGAAAGATTTTGTTACTGTAACTTGAATTAACATAATAAAAACTTAACATAAAAAAAAAACCCCAACTATACAGCAAATCTACTGGATGGATCATTGGAAGGATCATTAAACAGCCAGAAAAATGGCTTACACAATGTTTGTAACATGAAAAGAACCCACTTGTTAAGTAAAATGGAAAACATCAATGTGTAAAAAGTGACTACACAAAATCCAACTTTACTACATTCTTCAAATTACTATGTGTAATGAAAATATTAATATTTTTATAATGTATCACAGTGGTATCATTGCAATACTTCAGAGCAAAATTCTTGCCTGTAAATCTGCATTAAAAATGACCTTGAGTAAATCAAAAGTTAAACTATGGATAGTATACTGTTAAAAAAAACAAGTATAAAAGATTGTAAAAAGATCTCTATCAAAAAAGTACCAACAGAATATATCACTAGTAAATATTAATCCCCCTACCATCGTGTCACTCTCCTGTCCCCAAACCCTGCAAGTGTTCCTATAGTGTTGGCAGTAATTTGAATTATTTATTGCAGTTGTGCATGCAATCTCCCATTCTAATAATTGCTCCCCACTGTCATCCATGCGCTCAAAGGCTCTCATTCACAAGCCTTATGTTCTGGCTGGCCTACTCACTTTCTCTCAAAGAAACTTTATGTACTTAATTGAGCTTTTGCTCACTCAGCCACCCTCACTTGGATTCTCCTATTCACTCCTACTCTTCACCAGCTGACTCCCCACCTTCCAGGCACAAATCAACCTGTCCAACCCACAAGTCATCTCCCTTCTACATAACCCTATAGACCTTATTGTTTATAAAACACACCAAACATACAACCCCAAATTGAGTAAATATATGTTATTTCCTAAAATGCATTTTAATATCTAAAGAGACCTTTACTGTATTTCTTTCAAAATAATGAGTTACTTCTACATAATGCTTTATAGCTCATAAAGCAACTTCATGTGTATTATTCTCAATATCCTGGTGACTTAAAAGAGAATGCTTCAAAAAAAGAAAACAAAATTAAATTTTTTTTTTAAATGGCCAAAAAAAAAAAAAAAAAAAAAACAGTGCTTCACTAATAATGTGCGGGGAGCTCATCCCATAAAGGTAGAAAAAAAGGTCAATATCTCTTACACACACACACAAAAATCAAACCTCATACCCAATGGCCAGATCTTGGTTTTTAAACACCATTCAGAGAAATGGCTCATTTGAGGACTGGGCAGAAAAAATACAAGATGAACATGGAACTTTTTGTAGTACTACAAGTAAGGAAATGCTCAAGAAAAGGAAGGGGTATAGTAAAGAGATACAGGAGCCAATCTGAAAGAGTTCCCAATGGCCAAAGTTGAAATAATTTGAAGAATAAATAATACTGAATTAAGTGTTCATATGTATAAACATCGGGAAGAACAAATCTTCCATATAGAAGAGTTCCAAATAATACACATAGGTACTCTCTCCCTTCCAGGAGGTGGAGCTAAATCCCCACTCACCTTAAGTTAAGGGCTGGACTTTGAAAAACCAGCATATGGGAAAGGAAAAAAATTGTAACTTTCCAGTGGAGAAACCTAGCAGACAGTACCTTAATCAAGTGATGAAGGCTAACACCACCTGTGATATCTTGTGGGGAATCATTTATTCCCGGGATGCAATGAGAAGGGCATATCACCTGTGGTCTTCTTCACTAAAACTTGGGGCCCTAATGAGAAAAAACCAACCAACCATGAGAACAAAACCAACCAAATGAAACTAGGGGACATCATACAACATACCTCAAAACTGTCAAGGTCATGAAAAACAAGAAGACTAAGAACCCACCACAGACCACAAGAGACCAAGGAGAAACGACAATTAAATGCAATGTGGCATCTGGACTGGATCTTGTAACAGGAAAAAAAAAAAAAAAAGACATTAATAGACAAATTAGTAATGGTAATATAAATGGTAACGTACCACTGCTGGCTTCTTAGTGGTGATAAACACCACAGTAAGATTTTAACAGTAGGGTAAACTTAATCTTACACCACACATTTTATAACTTCTCTGTAAATCCAGAAGTACTCTAAATTTAAGAGTTTAGGGGTGCCTAGGTGTCTCAGGTGGTTAAGCATCTGCCTTCAGCTCAGGTCATGATCTCAGGGTCCTGCTCAGTGGGGTGTGGTCTTCTCCCTCTCTTGCCCCTCTCCTTGTCTCTCTCAAAATAAATAAATAAAATCTTTAAGAACAAAACAAATAAAGAGTTTATAAAAAAAAAAAAACTGCAGAGATCCAGATCAAAAAACACGTAGAAGCATCATGTATCAAAATCTCAAGATTTCCCTAAAGTGTTTACTGCTTTTTGCCCAGAGGACTAACCTGCAGCCAGGGGACAGATCTCCCTCCCTTCCTCAATAAGTGCTCTATAGTAAGTAGCAGCACCTCTAATCTCAACTGGATATTTCCCATAAGTCCTTTGGGAGAAGAGATGATCAGGAAATAAAAGTCTGAACTCAGTACAAACAATATTAAGTTTATATGAATTCTTGTGAATAAAGGCATTTCAAGGTTTTGGAATCTAGTTCATCTATCTGACCAGATATTTAAGTCTCAGTAGGATTAAAAAAAAAAAAAAAAAAACTTAAATAAAAATAGGTGGAAGGCCTTTACAAGACAAACCTTGCCAGTATCACATGTTCCCATTTAGGAATAAGAATTTCTGGGTACCAGGACGCCTGGGTGGCTCAGCGGTTGAGCATCTGCCTTCAGCTCAGGGTGTGATCCCGGAATCCCAGGATCGAGTCCCACATCAGGCTCTCTGCATGGAGCCTGCTTCTCCCTCTGCCTGTGTCTCTGCCTCTGTGTTTCTCATGAATAAATAAATAAAATCTTAAAAAAAAAAAAAAGAAAAAGAATTTCTGGGTACCATAAGATTTTTTTAAAAATGTACATTTTAAAAAAGCATCTCAGTTGTTTGACAAAAGTGACCTATGAACTGGTTGACACGTGTGAGTAAAAGGAGGCAATATTAAGATTTATAACGAAACAGGGCAGCCCCGGTGGCCCAGCGGTTTAGCGCCACCTTTGGCCCAGGGCATGATCCTGGAGAGCCAGGATCAAGTCCCATGTCAGGCTCCCTGCATGGATTCTGCTTCTCCCTCTGCCTGTGTCTCTGCCTCTCTCTCTCTATGCCTCTCATGAATAAATAAATAAAATCTTTAAAAAAAAAAAAAAAGACATAACGAAACACCTTAATTATCTAGTATAAGTCTGATATTTAATACTAAATTAATATTTTAACCAAGACTGTCTTTGGCAAACCAGGATGTATGGTCACCATAACTACAGACCTAATTTTGAAAAACACTGTTACATTGTTATAGAGGAAACATTATGTTGGCCTACTTCCTACTAATTAAAATTTTAATATAGAATCCAAAATGCAAGTCACATTCAGAATTTTACAAGACAGAAGACAGTGATAAAGTGAGGTACTTATTTGATCTAAAGAAAGCCTAAGCTATTAATGATATGTATAGAAACAATAATGGTGTATACATAAAAAATGATTAGAAAGTAGTATGATTTTAACATAATTAGTTCACATTGTAGATCTGCTCATATGGATATAAACAAATAACTAAAGTCTGGCTCCATATGTGCAGATTTTAAATTTGGAGCCATGCCATGTACAAAAAATTGGACCTAGAGAATGGCTGTTCAAAATAAAAAGGATGGCTCAGTGGTTTAGTGCCGCCTTCAGCCCAGGGCATGATCCTGGAGACCTAGGATCGAATCCCACATCAGGCTCCCTGCATGGAGCCTGCTTCTCTCCCTCTGCCTGTTTCTCTGTCTCTCTCTCTCTGTGTCTCTCATGAATAAATAAAATCTTTAAAAAATAAAAATAAACAAAAAGCTCCGAAAAGATGGTAACTCAGTAAACAGCTAACCCAAAGAACATTTAAAATAGGAGACATTTTTGGGTGTCTGAGTGGTTTAGTCGGTTAAGCATCTGACTCCTGATTTCAGCTCAGGTCCTGATCTCAGGGCTGTGAGATGGGGCCTAGCTTCGGGTTCTGCACTGGGTGTGGAGCCTGCTTAAAATCCTCTCTGTCTCTCTGCCCCTCCTGCTACCCCCTACCTTGTACACTTTCTCAAATAAATAAATAAATGGATATTTCATTTTCAGTTCAATATAGTAATCTGCAATTAATGACACACTGAACTTTTATTAATAAAACATCTATTTTTCTCAAAAAGTATATAGGTATCTTAGTAAGTCTACACAAAGGGAAGGGCTTACGATTTTTCTGAAACATTTATAGAAGATAAAATTTGGCTAGCCGGAAAGATGTCAGACTGTAAAGTCACAGTAAACACAACCCCCCACTGTTGATCTTCATTTCTAGGCACTTGAAAAAGTACGTGTCTGGCCAAAATCAAACCAAACCAAAAACTCCTCCAAAATGAAAAATCTAGAACAAATAAAGTAATTCAGATTCAGTAGTTTACCTTGATATTAACTACATTTTAAAACACATGCAGTATATTCCATATACTAATAAAAATAAAAAACAAGGGTCTTTTTGCTAAAATAGTAATGTTGGTAAATTCTACTGTACTCATGCTACATACTTCTTGGGTTTGAATTATGATGCCATTAACTAGCTGTGCAGTAGCCTTAATATAAAACCAGTCTTATCTCAAATTGGGAGTCAACGTCATAAAGGACTTACTCATTCAATTAACTGACCTAAGCATTTTTCCTTTTAACATTACTTGTATGTTAATAGCCAATTACTTCTCCCTTTCAATAACTACACTTTTCCTGTGCAGGAAGGTTTCAGAATGACAACCTTTTTCCTTTCACTCTTAAGTATTCTATACACCTAAAATAGACCAACTGCAGGAAAAACAATGAGAAATGAAAGAAATTTCTTGCTGCCCTTAGAATGACTGAACTCTACACCTCTACACTCAAGAGACAACTCTGAGAAATTTTAAAAAAAAAAAAAAATGGGAAGAGGCAATGTAAAAATCTCCTCAAATGTAGAAGAAATTAGACTAGTTTAGTTTTAATATCTTCTTTAATAAGACATTACAGCACACAACTGAGCCCCAAGTGTGTCAGTTAAACATGGGGATGCAGATCCATAGGAAGTAAAATGGAAACAAATATAATCTTAACCCCATTCCTTTTGGCAATTAATGGAAACACAGAATACAACGGACCAATTCCCTCTCAGTGTCTCAGATTTTATAAAGTCTTTGAAGACACCATAACAGTTTTATGATGAACTTTGCTGTGATCTGTTAAAGAATCTTCAAATTAAATAATGAGGATGCTTAAGAATTATAGTTTTCCCCTTAGAGCAAATTTAACTCAAACATAATAGAAAGGGATTGTACTAATTATCCTTACACAAAGCATGAGAATTAATGTCTTATGCAAGACCAATGCAGCTATTTTCCTATCACTGAGGTATAACATTAAATATGGTGTCTTCAGCTGCTTATAAAAAAGGGTTAAATACAAGAACAAAAAGCTTTTATTCTGAATTACAGTCAGTAAAACAAATGAAAAAAAAAAATAAACCAAAACTTGTGAATGATTTTTAAATGATTTGTTACTAAATGTAAACATACATATGGTCAAAGCATTTTTAAAAACCTTTAAATTGTAATTTAACCAGAACTTCAATAATACCCACCACAAGCAATCAGGCAAATTCTTACGTTCTGGTACCCAACATATTAGGAAGTAACAGATATTAAATCTGAAACTTAGGAAATTAAATACATGAAAAAAAAAGACTAAATTAAGAATGCAATAGAAGTCGCTAAAAACTATCACCACTGAAGAAGCTTTTCCTTGTCAATATCTTAAACTTACAGTGAAGTCAAACATGGTGGGCAGAATCTGCACAGCTACAAAACAAATGCAGTGATAAATTACAGCAGAAAGAGGGAATGCAATTTGTAAATCCACAGGATCAGATTTGTGGTTCTAAGCAATTACCAGCAAATAGTTGAGTGTTCTTCCTATTATATTAACTTTAAAATTTAAAGTTACAGCAGTTACACTAGTAAAGTTAATAGTTGACAAGAGCAAATTAGAAGAACCCTAAAATTGTCTTAACTGGGAGGGATTTACCTCATCCATCTGAACCAGCCCATTTCCCCATCCTCAGAGCCAAAAGAATGTGGAGATTGGCCTATTTTAATTCTTTACTAGTTCAGACAGAAGTCATACTGTACACAGTCTTTGATTTTAGGAACCAGCACAAAGTAAACTCCTAAAATCAACTATTCATTTACAAAGGAAAGGAGGGAGAAGGTTTTGGGGGAATTAACCCAGCGACAAGCCATTCCAATCTTCCTGTTAAGGAAAAACCATTCATAAAATTGGCCAAAACATTAATAATTTCCAAAAAGTCCTTCAAAAATTGAGTTTTAATTGCCAATTAATGAACTTGGATTCTGAAAGAATCTGGTATAAGTTATATAAGATAGATCTTTACCAGTTCACATATGATCCATCATATTTTGTATTCAATGGCAGCCTCACTGATGATTTTGTTATGGCATATACTTCAGAACTTAATCTTTCAGAAGGGCTCACTGAAAATCCAACCACATTAGGAATTTATCAGTTATCTACAGGGTATACCTGGCTGGCAGCTACGGCCAGGTCATATAGCAAGTTGAAATATTCCAACCTCAAACATAGAAACATCAGAGGGGGAAATGACACACGATGTTAATACACTAAGGCAGCAAGTAAGTCATTTTTCACCTAGGTCAACAGCTGCCAATAAAACTGTATGAATGAGTCTGTTCTAGTTTAACTAATGAACCTGCCACTGAGCTGAGAGAGGGAGATTAAGAATTGCGCTTGCAATTCTAGCTGACGAATTCATTAGATTTTCATAAGGCAAATAATGTGGAAAGTTAGAACAGAACAGAATTTCTAGAACCATTTATCCTGTGATGTTGTAAAATCAAAGTACTACTTTATTAAATGAGTTATTTTACACAATATGAACATCAATATAATTACAATTGTAAAAAAATTTTTATAACAAGGATGGACTGATTTTCAGATTTCCAAATCAGAGTCAACTGTACATTTACACAGAATTGTCTTTGCATGAAGCCCAAAAGGGAACAGCATAAAAATGAGTGTTTCTGTAGCCCCTTTATTTTTGCTGATCAACAGTTTGTTAGAAAAGCAGCTGCAGGTTTGTTACCTAAGGTCTGAGACAGTAGAAGAGTCAAAGGTGTCATGAATTCACCTATAAAACATAAATGAAATTTTCTGTGAATGTAAGCATTGCACAAATACAACTTAAATGCATTTCAAATGTCTAAGAAAAACGCACCACATGCATAGGCTATCAAGTTAGTCTGATGGATTTGTCAAAGATTTTATAAACAACAAATCTTCGATGAATTTACTTTAAAAAGAAAAAATTATCTCACACCACCATCACCACTTAGGGAAAATAAAAAACTAAAAACCAACCACACAGAAAGTGTAAACAGATTATTTTCAAGCAACTATCAAGTTTATATAGTATATGCCTACATTTGCCATATACCTCAATGCACTCAGAAGCTCTGTTAGACACTGGAAGTGAAATACCTGCAACAAGGCACTCAGGAACATTGTTCTGCATCGTTTCTGGGAGCAAGACCCTCAAATGCCTTTGTAATAGTTATTTTCTTTTATCTGGTAAGTCTCTTCCATTCTTGGACCAGAGTTGGTCAGCATCACCTCATCCCCCCATTTTGGGCTACAGTAGTAAAATACTTGGGTGTTTCAAAGGCATTGAGAAGATCTGGTTTGGGAAAATGGGCTTTTATCAATTGTAAAGGTAAACATGAACTTAACACGGGGAAGCAATAAAAACTCAGCTGGAAGGTACACATTATTTTCAGTTACAGAAGATCATTTTGCTCTTGCTTACAACCTTGACATTAACAAATGAAAAGACAAAAGGTCAACTACCTGTAAACAACTTTATGCCTGAACATCAGCCAATTCTGGAGGAAGTGGAGTCTTAGGATGCTTGCTTTCAAAGTGCTGCTTGAAGGTCTTCGGGTCTGGCATTTGTGTCTAATTAAAAAATTGTGGAAAAAGAAACCTTATTCATGAAATAAAAATGTTAACTTTTCAAATCCTGAGCCTGCTCATGATAGACAATTATCTCCAAAACACTTTTAAGTTCCTGTAACTAGTGGCGGACATAAAAAAGGACCTTGTAACAAAGAAATTCCTAATATATCACCAAATTTCACATATGAACAAAGGGTGGGTCACTAAGAATGAGGCATTCTGCTTGTTTAACAGCAAACAGATACATAATGTGTTAAACATTATGCCAAGCAGGTTACCTGAATTCTCACAGAACCTTCCTATAGTAATCTTAAATTAGTTCCTACTATCCTTCCTCATTTCACATGATAAAGAAACTAAAACCTAGACTGTAACTTGTGCAAGATCTGTTTTAACTTAATACTAGTACTTCAGTTCTCAAATGCTACACTATACCAACTTCCCTATGCAACGACCTTCAATTATTTAGTCTTTAGCCCATTTGATTAAACCAAAACACAAAATGAAAGTTTTTGCTGTTTTGTTCTGAGTTTTTATTTTATTTTTTCAAAAATATTTATTCATGAGAGACATGGCGGGGGGGGGGGGGGGAGGGCAGAGACAGGCAGAGGGAGAAGCAGGCTCCACGCAGGGAGCCCGATGTGGGACTGGATCCCTAGGCCAAAGGCAGGCTCTAAACCGCGGAGCCACCCAGGAGTCCCAGTTCTGAGTTTTTATTTATTTTTAAAAAAGATTTATTTATTTATTCATTCACGAGAGACACAGAGCGAGAGAGAGAAAGGCAGAGACACAGGCAGAGAGAGAAGCAGGCTCCATGCAGGGAGCCCAACATGGGACTCGATCCCAGGTCTCCAGGAACACAACCTGGGCCGAAGGTGGCACTAAACTGCTGAGCCACCCGAGCTGCCCCAGTTCTGAGTATTAAAATAGGTGAACCACTCTAAGTACTTTTAGATCAAAGTATTTACTCATTAGTAATTTAATGAAATTTACTTTTACCCTTCCTCTTTACAGAGACAAGTTGGAAAGTTGTCTTTACAAGTCTAAAGTTGCTTGATTTAATTATTTTGAGTGTATCAATGTTCAGTATGGACAAGATATTTAATGGATTTCCTCTTTTAAAGAGAACTTTTACATAGCTAGGAACTTCTATTCCATCAGTAATGCCTTCAGATGATGAACTTTGGTCTCAGAATCATGTCTTGCCAAGATCCTTTCCCACAACCTAACCCAGGTACAGGACTTCGGGGAAAAAAAAAAAATACAATCACGTTTATACATATGGTATATATATGCATATATATTGGACAAACTTTACTATGTACTTTTCCTTTGGGGCTTCTGCTAAGCTTGAACAAAAAAGCAAGAAAGAGATTCTGGCTTGGAATCTAAGAGAAACTTCTTTGAAAGGCAGTGTGTATACAGTGGGCTCCAGAATTAGACTGCCTGGGTTCAGAGCCCAGCTCTTTGCACTAGCTGGGTGATCATGCACAAGTTACTTAATCCCCATGACTCAGTTTACTCTTCTACAAAATGAGAATAAAAGTCCTTTATTTCATATGGTAGATTAGTGGACTGATACATATACAACGCTTGATAAGCACTGAATAGTAGTTGTTATGATTATTCTTCAAATCTATTAAAACACATTAGTTCTAGTCAATGTAAATATATTCCATATAGTTTTGCAGACATCCTCACTATGAATTTAGTGGGGGGAAAAGAAGTCAACTCTATAATCAGAGATATATTCACTTGTATCCTACATAGCTTAAACTAAGAATGAAGATCTGATTTCCTTACAAAGTTCAAAAGGCGGTATCTGCCCTGAAGACATCTTTATTCTAAAGGAGGGAAAGGGACTTTGCTTTGTTCTCTCCCTTTCCCTGACAAAGAGAACTGTGCCTGCCCATAGGAGCCATTCAAAAAATTATCTGTTAAATAGACAACTGAAGACAGACACTTAAAATAACCAGCTCTCCAATCTACTGTTTATTTTGCCTTAGTTGCAAAATTTTAACCTATATAAACAAACGTCCAAGGAAAGAATTGTCCACAGGAAAACTATGTCTTTCAATTCCCCTTACCCTACAAACAGTGCAGGTATATATTAAGGCAGCTTTGGCAGCAGCCTTTTGGTCATGTCCTTGTTTCTTCTTTTGTCCAGCTTGCTTTTTGGCATTTTTCTGCTGAGATTGAATCTTCTGCTGTCCACGAGCCATATCTAAAAACAGAAGTTGAGGCATTACAGTGATTAATACAGAATAACATTCTCAGAGTTGGAGACTTAAGTTTTATATAGGTATCAAAATGTATGAGTTTTCAAATTCTCACATACAATGCTACTAGAGAATAAATTAGTACAACCACTGTGGGAAACTGGTAGTAGTCTATTCTATAACCTAACAATCTCAGAATATAACAAACTGAAATACAAATATATATATATATTTGTATATCAGAGCATCATTTCTAAAACTGGAAACAATCCAAATGCCAGTTACTGGTAAAATGGATACATAACTTGCCATATATTTATACAATAGAATATTATGCTACATCCAAAAAGAAACTATTGTTACAAGTAACAACATGGTTGTATCCAGTGTTAAGGGAAAGAAGCCAGATACAAAGTATATAGGTTGTATAAAGTTCAAAATAGGCAAAGCTAACCTAGGAGGTAGTGACTAGGAAAAAAAAAAAAAAAAAAAGGCATGGGGGGGAATTTAAGGGTGGTGATTGGTTCTATATCTTCATCTGGGTAGTGGTCATACGGGTGTGTTCATTTGTAAAAATTCATTGAGCTTTACATCTATGATTTGTGCACTCCGCTATATGTAATCTTTAAAAATTTACCAGAAAAGTTTAGTGCCATTTCCCAAGCATTTGCTGGAGCACTTTACTTTCCAGTATTCACTGTTGTGAATTAAGATTTTTACAACTTTAAGAGGTAGCAGCCATCTATTGCTGGGCATAATGGCTGCCCTGAGACCTCTGGTGAAGCCCAAAATCATTAAAAAGAGGACCAAGAAGTTCATCTGGCACCAGTCAGACCGATATGTCAAAATTAAGCACAACTAGCGGAAACCCAGAGGCATTGACAATAGAGTACGAAGATTCAAGGGCCAGATCTTGATGCCCAACATTAGTTACGAGAGCAACGAGAGCAACAAGAAAACAAAGCACATGCTGCCCAGTGGCTTCCAGAAGTTTCTAGTCCACAACGTCAAGGAGCTTTAAGTGCTGCTGATGTGTAACAACAAATCATATTGTGCAGAGATTGCTCACAATGTATTCTCCAAGAAAGCAAAGCCATTGTGGAAAGAGCAGCCCAGTTGGCCATCAGAGTCACCAATCCCAATGCCAGGCTGCAGTAGCGAAGAAAATGAATAGACAGCTTATGTGTATGTCATATTTGTGTTAATAAAGCCATAAAACTACCAAAAAAAAAAAAAAAGATTTTTACAACTTTAAAAGAAATAAGGGCTGTCATCTAAAGCTTCTAAAGGAGATACTAAGAGCAATGGGAACAGTTCTCTTAAATACTCAGGTTCCATAAAACTACTGTACTATCTTAAACCTTTCAAAAAAATTAGTCCCTGCAGTATTGCTGGAGAAATAATTAAATAAGACTAAATTAGTTTCCAGTTGAGAGAATGAACCTTGTAAAAAGGGTAAAGATGCCTTTACAAAACTGAAATGTACCACCTTTTACTGATAGTCTGAAATGAAGCTAGATGGATTAAAAATAAGTTACTGAGAAAAAAAAGTTACTTTACTTTTTCATTAAAATTAGTTTTCTTGGGGATCCCTGGGTGGCTCAGTGGTTTAGCACCTGCCTTTGGCCCAGGGTGTGATTCTGGAGTCCTGGGGACTGACTCCCGCATCGGGCTCCCTGCATGGAGCCTCCTTCTCCCTCTGCCTGTGTGTCTGCACCCCCCCACCCCCACCCCTGCTCTGTCTCTCATGAATAAATAAATAAAATCCTAAAAAAAAAAATAAATAAATAAATTAGTTATCTCAAACCAAGAAACAGACTCTTAACTATAGAGAACTGATGGTTCCCAGAGAAGAGGTGCATGGGGCATGGTGAAATAGGTGATAGGGATTAAAGAGTACACTTAATCATGAAGAGCACTGTGTGTATAGAATTGTTGAATTGCTATATTGTTCACCTGAAACTAATGTAACACTGTATATTACCTATACTGGAATTAAAAAAAAAAAAAATTAAAGTCCTCTATTATACAACACAAATTAAACCTGCTCATAAAGGGTCTAATAGGCCCCAGTTGCTTTTTAAGTATATTGAAATTGGGTCCTAAGTAGAATTCTGATGTAGGACTTTGACTAGCACTGCAATTAAGCTTTAAGCTTTTAAATCATTGTAGGATATGAACACAATATGGATCTAGATCATCTTTACCAGCAAACAGGGCTGGCTTTTTTTCTGACTGGAAACCTAGCTAGTTAATGGATATAAAGTCAAAGCATTTCATAGAAACACACGAGCTTCTTCCCCCAAAAAAAGGGAAACTGAAGAAACAAATACACTGCTTGGACAAATTCCCACTAGTGTTTAGCTCAGGACTGAAAGTCAAATAAAACACAGAAGAGGATCAATGCTTTTTTTAAAGACTCGGTTGAATATTTTAACAAACTATAAAAATTTTCAGTATGCTAGTTTAGTATATTCTCAAATAATAGTAAATATTACCAGATGTGTTAGCCCTTGAAAACTAAACTTTCATTTTAGTTTTTATAAAGCCAAATCTTTATTAATCCCAAGCCAAGTGGGATGATTTTTTAAAAAATGTATATGAAGTACAAATGCTATGGCAAGCATATGGAACCTATTCCCACAGAAACAGATTTGGACACTTAAGTATGATTTGGATGATAACAGGTATTCAGTCTTTATGTGTCCCCATTTTCTGTAACATCTTTTATCAGTACCTTATGTTAGAACACTTCAGTCCTCTCATGCATCTGAACTCTCCTACAGAATGTCTGCTACGAATGCTAGCACAGATTCTGTGGGTAACCTCAATGGATTTAAGCCGCCAATTCCAGAAGTTTCTTTGGTGGTTACAAGTTATTAACTATTTTCATGCAGTGATCTGTACAATGCAATGAGATGCACATTATTTTTAACTTTTCCACTTAGCGCTTCTCCTAAAATATAACATTACACAATAGATTTAACCCATTTTCATCTAACAGCAACAGATAAAACCGTAAAGGCTTTAATAGGTAGAAACTGTAATCGCTTATTCTTATTTTTAAAACAGAAATCTTAGCACCCGGTAAAGGAAATGGAATCAACAGTCTAAATGCGTGGGGTAGGCCCCTAACTTCTAACAACTCACTGCACTGACTTCCCTTCTGAAAGCAGAAATGCAAACGAGCGGGCCACCTGCTTTTGGGCAGCTCAGCTTAGGAACTGCTCTCAAGCCAACCCGATTCTGTACAAAATCCTAAGCACAACTTCGTGACTGCACAGGACAAACCAGGGCCACATGACGCCCTGAACGCCGGCTGTTAATGTAACTCCCATTTAGTGTGGTTTCCTCGGAAGGCTGCGGAGAGTCCTCTCGAGATGAGGAGCTCTACGGAGGCAACAAGCGCCCCCCCGCCCCCAAGATCCCCTTAAAACCAAAACAAACGATCCAGGAAGTAGGATCGTCCTCCACAACCCTCCGAAACGGATCAACGTTCCGGCCCCAGCTCTGAGCCCCATCCGTCGGGGGAGGAGGAAGGCACCGGAGGAAGGTCCTCTCCCGGGCGGGGAGCCCCGTGCCCCTTCCTCAGCCGGCCGCACAGCCCCCACCTGCCCGCCGCTTCTCCCAGGCCCCGGCTCCAGAAGCCCAGCGGCGGCTGCCGCCCCCGGGAAGGTTACCGCTGCGCTCGGCTGCCGCGGGCGGCCTGCAACCCCGCCACCTGCAGGCCCGGCAGGCGCCCAGCTCTCCCGCCGGCCCGCGCCCGCGCCCGCGCCCGCACAGGACCGTCCCGGCCCGGCTCGGCCGCCGCTCTCCCGGCGGCCCCTCGCCCCCGCCCCCGCCGCGACCCCGCCGCCGGGCCCCCACCCGGCTCCCCGACGTCCTGCGGCGTCAGCGCCGCCCCGCAGCCGCTCACCCGGGCCGGGACAGTCTTGCGTCGGAGACACCGCGCAGCGCGAGGGCCGGGGGAGGTGGCCGGAGGGAGAGGAAGGGGGAGCGCGCCCAGCACCGCCTCGACCGCCTCCACCCGCCGAGGAGGGGAAGGCGACAGGAGCACAACAGCCCGCGCCTCGCGCCCGCCGCCGCCGCCGCCGCCGCCGCCGCGCGCGCCCGCCGCCGCCTCAGCCTCGGGGGAGGCCCCCACGCTCGTGCCCGCGCACGCCGCGCAGCGCTCCCAGGCGCCCACTCGCCTTCCTGCCGCGGCCGCCTCCCCCGCCCTCCCCTGCTCGCACGCCTGCGCCCTTTCCGGTCGCCCGGGCCAATGGCCGCGCGCCCCTATTACATAAGCGCCGGGGGCGGGGCCTGGCGGCGCCGGCGGCCCCTGCGGGACGGCAACTGCAGGGGACGTCGCCCCGTGTCCCCGGCGCCCCGCCCCGGCCGCGTGCTCTCTGGGCGGCCTCTGCCGGCGCGGGGGCCGCGTGATGCCGGTCCTGTTGGGAGACGGCCCGCGGCCCGTTTCGCAAGTCGCTCGCGAGCTCACTCGGTCGGGCGGCGGCCGGGCCCCGGCCCCTTCTCACCCGCCTCCCGCCCCGCCGGCGCCCTGCAGTGCCGCGGCCCGGGGGCCGGCCCCGAGAGGTGCGCCGGCGCCGTGAGGCCGTGGGGCCCGGGCCCCCGCCGCCCCCGCCGGCCCCGCCGCCCCCGCGGACCCTCCTGGGGCCGCGCAGCCTTTGTTCTTCCACCACCGGCCCCCAGCCTGGTTCCCACGGAAACGGTTATTTTTACCAGTCTGGGGGCTTTAGTGAGAGGAAGATGCCAGCCTCACTGGGGTACCCCGGCCGGCTCAGCCATCTACTTCCAACGCGCAGACTTGCTAGTATTGGGGGAAATGGTGAAGTTGATTTTTGTTGTTGTTTGCCTCTTGATTTACAGGCCACGACATCGAGCCCCCAATACCCGATTAAGGACGATTGCGGTTGTGATCTGCGGATCATCTGGACCTTGGCTTTACGCCACCTCTGCCTTGCCCCGCCCCCACCGCGCGCGGCGGTTTCTAATTAGATTTACTGGTGACGAGGGAGGGGAAGCCCCTGTGTTCGGCGTTCACCTTGCCGGTTCTCACCTGCCCGTTCTCACCTGGCGCATAGCGTCCACTCTCCCGCTCGCCTGCCAGTCCCCAGGAGAAGCGAGTTTAATGTAAACTCGGGGGGTGGGATGCAGTTGTGACAGATGGTTCAGAGTAAGCCGGAAGGAGCTGGCCGCTCGTCGCATTTGGGCAGCATACAATGGTGTGGTTGATAAGTCCTTCCTTACCCTCATTTCAGCCTCTCTCATCTTTACTTTCATACCTCTCCCCGTTTTATTATTTTTATTTTTTTAAACACTCTTTTTTAAGATTTTATGTATTTATTCATGAGAGACACACAGGGAGAGAGGGGGCAGAGACCCAGGCAGAGGGAGAAGCAGGCTCCATGCAGGGAGCCCGACGTGGGACTCGATCCCGGGTCTCCAGGACCACACCCCGGGCTGCAGGCGGCACCAAGCCGCTGGGCCACCGGGCCGGGCCTGCCCCGCTCCCAGTTTTAAATTGACGGTCTTAAATCCTGTTGATACCTCTCCAGTATTGAGCTGCAAGCTCATTTTCGTCACCATCTGCTCAGTGCCTAGCAGTGTGCTAAACATGGTAGGCACTGATTAAATGGTTGTTGACCAAATGAACTGGAGGTATCTAAAGAAAGCAAAACTTTTGACATCTCATGAAGCTCTAGCTTAGTCAGTAGTCACCACAACCATAATGACTGTGTTAACCTGGCTAACAGGAGGGGGATGAGGTACTCAGAGAACCTAAAGACAGGAAATCCAAAGAGCTGTGTTTGTCTAGCCATGAATCAGAGTGGGCAGTGGAAAGGGACAGAGAAATTTGGCAGGCTGAGATAAGTCTTACCTGCAGAGGGGATTTTTGCTGTGAGGGGATATTACTATGCCACTTGTTACTGATGCCTAGACGAAATATCCATTTAAGCTAGTGTTTCTTAAAATTCTGCTTTATACCACCTTTTAGGTATAGTAAAAGCTAAGGACTTTGCCCCCAGAAAGTTCATATACATAGAAATTTATCTCCATTGGTAGAGTTTCTCAACGTTGGCACCACTGACACTTTGGGCTAGATAATTTGTTGCTCTGGGGGGGCCTATCCTAGGGATTGTAGGATGTTTGGCAATATCCCTGCTCTGTAACCTTTTGATGCCAATATCATGCTATCTCCAGTCATCACAAATGAAAAATGTGTCCATATCTTTCCAAGTGTCCTCTGGGGGGTCAAAATCTACCCTGGTAAAAAACTGCTGCTTTTACAGGATATGGTATTATGGTAACTTTATATGTTGGTTAGGGCATTTGAAATATGAAGGGAAGAAAGGAATGGATAAGATTCAACATCTGAGAAGTGATGAACAGTAAACGAAAAGTGGATGAATTAGCATTACTACCAGCTGGTGTCCTACTTATTCTATAGAAATGTGACAGCAACTGGGATATGAAAACCTTAGAAGGATTTTTATACACATTGCTGGTTTTAATTGTGAATGCTGCAGTATTTCTATTGACTAGTTCTCTTCTACCTTTAGACAATTACTCGAGGTTAATATACAGTAACCATATGCCTATTTTTTTTTTTAAGATTTTATTTATTTATTCATAGAGAGGCAGCGACACAGGCAGAGGGAGAAGCAGGCTCCATGCAGGGAGCCCGATGTGGGACTCGATCCTGGGTCTCCAGGATCACACCCCAGGCTGCAGGCAGCGCCAAACCACTGCGCCACCAGGGCTGCCCCCATATGCCTATTTTCAAACCAAAATCACAACCAGGTTAAAATGCTTCTCTAAAGACCTAAAAGATTTATTTATTTGTATTCATGTCCGATTTTCAGGAGTGAAAGAGTTGATAGTTAATATATTTCTCAAACAGATTATTCTGAATCACTTTCAATTTATCTGTGGCATGTAGGTTAATATCTAAATATAGTAAAGTGCTTAGCTTAGAGGTTCATTAAAGTTTAAAAGAGGCGAGGTCCTGGCCCCATAGGTCCTTCCATCTACTGACACCAATAATAGCAATAATGACAACAATAAATTCAAAACAAAAATGTTTCCTTTTCTAGCTCTTATTCCTCTAAACAACTTCTTGTTGCCATTTCTCGGGGCTACAACCTGGATTCTCTCATTTTCTCTATACTCTTTCCCCGAAGGAATCTCATTCACTCTTGTGGCTTTAAATACTGAACTTCAGATGACCCTACATCCGTCTACTAATTCAACCCTCTCTTCTGATTTCTAAATTGGTGTATCCAAATGCCTATTTTCCATGTCCACTTTAATATTTTATAGACATTTCACATTTAAATACCATATGGTATTGAATCAAAGAAGCTATTGATTGTAAGTTACATTTATCTCCACCAAGATAAAAAAAATGAGTGCCACTTGAACTATGGCATAATGCTAAGACACCCTTGATTATATAATACATCTCAAATTTCAGAGATGTTAAAATCAGTTTTTAAAATATTGTAATTTATTAAAATTGCATCAAAAAGAAAATACTTAGGAATAAATTTACAAAAAGAAGTGCGAAATTTATATTCTGAATGCTACAGAACATTATTGAAAGAACTTACAAAACACCTAAATAAATGGAAAGGCATTCCATGTTCATGGATCAAAAAAAAAATTAATATTGTAAAACTGGCAATATTCCTCCAAATATATCTGCATATTCAGTACTTCCCCTATCAAAATCTCAGCTGTCATTTTTGCCTAAATCAACAAGCTTATTGTGAAAACCATCTGGAAATTCCATGGAACCCAGATGTGATAAAATAAGAAGTATATTTGGTCTTTGACCCCGTTCCTGGCGCAAAGCTCCAAAAAACCTTGGAATTTCCTGAGTGATAGGAGTGTCTTTTGTCATTCATAAGAAGCTCCTTTTGAACATACCTGAATTTATGCTAATGAAATGACTTGGGGTGGGGCCCCTACATGTCAAGATAGGACTGGTTACCAGAGATAGACTAAGTGATTAGAGGATTAAAACTTCCAGCCCTAACCACCAACCTGTGGGGAAGCAAAGGGGAGGGGGCTGTAGATTAAGCTCTATAAAAACTACTGAGCAATATTTGATCAGCTTCCAGGTTGGTAAATGCATCCCCATGCTGGGAAGGTGGCACACCCCAGTGACATGGGAACAGAAGCTCCTGCACTTGGGACCCTTCTGAAATTTGCCCTATGTTCTTCCTCATCAGGCTGCACATTTACATCCTTTATAATATCTTTTACAATAACAGTTTAAACGTAAGTAAATGTTTCTCTGAGTTTTGTGAGCTGTTCTAGCAAGTTAATCAAAACTAAGGAGGTGATTATGGGAACCTCTGATTTATAGCAGATTAATCAGAAGCACAGGTAGCAACCTGCTATTGCTATTGACATCTGAAAGGGGATATTGGGGTAGTTTTGTACGACTGACCTCTTAACCTGTGGGACCTGATGCTATCCCCCTAGACAGTAAATTGCAGGATATCTATCTGGTGTTGCAAAATTGATGTTTGGAAGTCCTACCTATCTAGTGCCAGAAGGGAAGAAGTGTTGTAGTGCACTATTGGGAGTAGAGGAGACACGGGGAAGAGGAGTCTGTTTTACCCTTACATCAGAATAGCCAAAACAATGTTGAAAAGAGGAACAGAGTTGGAGGATTTATACTTTCCAATTTTCAAAACACACTATAAAGCTATAGTAATTAAGACTGTGGTACTATCATAAGAACAGACATATAGATCAATGGGATGGAATTGAGAACCCAAACATATATATTCACATTGACTTCAACACAGATGCCAGGAAAATTCAACAGGGAAGGAGCAGTCCTTTCAACAAATGGTGCTGCAACAATTGGATATCCACATGTATAAGAATGAAATTGGATCCCTACCTCATCTGTATACAAGAATTAAAATGGATCACAGATCTAAATGTAGATGCTAAGAGTATAAAATCCTTAGAAGAAAATACAGGAATAAGTCTCCGTGACCTGGGGTTAAGCAAAGCCTTCTCAGATATGACACCAAAAGCACTGATGACAAAAGAAGTAACCCAGGGGTGCCTGGGTGACTCAACTGGTTAAGTGTCCAACTCTTGATTTCCGCCCAGGTTATGATCTCAGAGCTGTGGGATCAAGCCCCACTTTGGGCGCTCCATGCTGGGCATGGAATCTGTTTAGGATTTTCTCTCTCTCCCTCTCCCACTGCCCCTCCTCCCCCATCTCCTCCCCCATCTCTGAAGAGAGAAAAAAAAGAGGTAACTCATTTAAAAAATGGGCAACAGATCTGATTAGGTATTTCTTCAAAGAAGACATACAAATGGCCAATGCGTACAAGGAAAGATGCCCACCATAATTAGCCCTCAGGGAAAAGCAAATCTGAGATAGAACTTCACACCTATTAAGATGGCTGTAATAAAAGAGATAGGTATTAAGTACTGGAGTGGATGTGGAGAAGATAGACACCCCTCCCCCCATACTTGCTGGTGGCAGTGTGAAAACCTTCTGGTAGTTCCTCAAAAGGTTAAATGCAGAGTTATCATATGGCCCAGGAATTCCTGTCCTAAGTCAACATCCAAGAGAAATGAAAACTTACATCCACACAAAAACTTGTACATGAGTGCTCAAAACCACATTCTGGCTATTCATAATAACCCAAAAGTAGAAACAACCCAAATTTTCGTCAATGATGAGTTGATAAATAAAAGAGGTATATCCATAAAATAGAATACGAGTCAGCCATAAAAAGACATTAAGCACTGAGACAGCATGGACAAATCTTGAAAACATTATGTTAACTGAAAGAATGTAGACACAAGAGACCACATATTGTATAATGATTTGATTTATCTGAAATGTTCAAAATTGGCAAGTCTATAAAGATGAAGTAGATTAGTGGTTGCCAAGGGCTGGGAGAATTGGAGGGGGATGGGAAGTGCTTGGTAATGGGCCTGGACTTTCTTTTGGGATGATGAAAATATTTTAAGATTGGCTGTGGTGTTAATTGCACAACTCTGAATATACTGAAAGCCACCGAATTGTGCACTTTAAGTAATTTGTATCTTATGTGAATTATATCTCAATTAAGCTGTTGTATTTTTAAAAAGTGATTTTGGATGACAAAAACTGGAACATCCAATATTTTCTCCACTGCCAGGCAGCAAATCTCCTTCTCATCCACTTTACTCCACCTCAGAAAAGGCACTGACACCCACTGGGGTAACCATTTCAAAACCTTATTGTTAGCCCTGATACTTCTCAATCCCTTATCTCCCACTTCCAATCTATTGCCAAGTCATGTTGACTCTATTTCAAAATATGTACTGACTCTCTCCGCTTTTCACCAACTGCACTGCCACTGTTCTAGTCCAAGTCGCCATCTTTCACCTGGTTTGTCTGGAGCAATTAACCTACCAGGAAGTGAAGAAATTCTTCAGCTCTCCTTTAGTATAATTACTTCTGGGCAATCATAATGATGTTTTAAAACTGCATATCTGCTCAGGTTACTTCCATGCTTAAAACCCTTCATTGGCCATTCATGGCACACTGAGTAAAATCCTGTCTTCTTATCATGGCACACAAAGCATTGTCTGGGCTCCTGAAATTCTTTTCTCTTGCTGTGCCCTAGCCTCCATGGTCTTTCAGTTCCTTAAGCCAACGATCTGATCTCTTGCCTCTCTTGTATGCCCTGCCCTCCCTTCGAGCATGGCTACTTTCTATTCTCTCTTCAAATTCCAACTGAAGTATCATATTCTCAGAGAAACCTTCCTTCCTTGAGCGCCCATCTGAATGAGGATTCCCCTGGGGGCACCTGGCTGGCTCAGTTAGGAGAGCATATGACTCTCAGTCTTGGGGTTGTAAGTTTGAGTGCCATGTTGGGTGTAGAGATTACTGAAAAATAAATATTAAAAAAAAATAAATAAATGAGGATTCTTCTGTGTGGAGAAAAAGGAACCCTTGTACACTATTGGTGAGAAAGTAAACTGGACAGCCACTGTGGAAAATAGTGTGAAGATTCCTCAAAAACTTAAAAATAGAACTACTATATGATCCAGTAATTGGGTATATACCCAAAGAAAACAAAAACACTAATTCAGAAAGATATATATACTCCTATGTTAATTGTAGCATTATTTGTAATAGCTAAGGTATGGAAGCAACCTCAGTGTCCATTGATAGATGAATGGATAAGGATAATGTGGTACACAAACACACAGAGGAATATTACACAGCCATGAAAGCAGATGAGATCATGCCTTTTGAGACAAGACGGACAGACCTGGAGGATATTATGCTAAGTGAAATAAGTCAGACTGAGAAAGACAAATACCACATGATTTCACTCATATGTGGACTCTAAAACAAAAACAATTGAATAAACAAGAAAAAAGTGAAAAATCGACCTGTAAATACAAAATAAACTGATGGTTGCCAGAGAGGAGGGGGAACAGAAAGATGTGCAAAATTGGTGAAGGGGAGATATGGGCTTCCACTTATGGAATTAATAAGCTTGGGAATAAAAGGCACACCATAGGGAATATAGTCAATAATATTGTAATAGCAAGATATGGTGACAGATGGTAGCTACACCTGTGGTGAGTATAGCATAATGTATAAACTTGTCAATCACTATGCTGTCCATCTGAAACTGATGTAACATTGTGTGTCAACTAAACACTTTTTTTTAGAAAAGAAACAAATGCAAAAGGCAGTTCTAAGGGGAAAAAAATCTATACCATCTACTATGTTCGTAAAAGTAAAAAATATTTAATAGCAAAAGAATAAAAAAAAAACTATAATGGGGGTAGCGTGTAGAACAGTATTTAAATGGGTAGCATCAAGGTTATCGGTTCCATTAAGGGCAGTTAATGAATGCAGAAAAACCTTCAGGTACTTACTTTTGAAAAACAGTTTTAATGAGGTATAACTGACATACAATAAACTGAATATATTTAAAGTGTCAATAGGTAAACAAATATTTTCCCTGGTTTAGTGCTCTTGCAGCATCCTGTACTTCTCATTCTTAGCACTTATCATGTACACAGTTTATTATTATTGTAAACATAGATTGTATTCATATATACATAAACATATAAGTATATATATACATAATTATATGTATATATGTTTACAGAATATATATGTACATATGTACATTTCTCCTTTCCATTTGACTTCTAAAACAATGAGATGTGACACTCACATAGTGCCTACCATCTACCAAGTACTGTACTTGACACATTTTCATTCATTTAATCCTCTTGATGATCCTTAGGTAACTGAGGTAAAAAACAGTTAAGTTACCCAAGATTACTCGACTAGTAAGTGGAAAAATCTGGTTTCAGACACCGGGCTCACTGGCCTACACCACAGCAGTAGGTGCTATAGCTCTTTTTGCCACCCTAGTATAGCCAACATTGAGCATAGTGTTTGGTATGGTATAGACATTGCATAAACCCTTGTTGAGTGAATATATGCCTGAACGATCCCTGCATACCAGGTGAAGAGTCCTCCTAAGTATCACAGAGCATGCTGTAATAGGATTTACATAGTGATAATAATATAAATATGGACCTACCCACAATTATAATTACAAATATAACTTAATTGGGAGGATGGGGAAGGAGAAGTCTATGTGTGGTGGGGCCAAAGGAGGGTGGGAAGAGCACTCAAAGAGAGCTAAGTTCTCACTTGCCACGGTTGGAAATCCCTAGATAATGCATAAAACTGAGAAAAACTTTTAAGGAGTCAGTATAAGAATCTTACTGGGCGACACTCTCGGGTCCCCTCCCTCTTCAGGAGCTTTATACTATCACTCAATAAACTTTGCTTTGTTACCCACCAAAAAAAAAAAAAAAAAAAAAAAAAAGGAATGTTACTTAGAGGTATAGAGATAAACACCAAAAGAACGGACTAAAAGAATTGTACATAGCTGTGGCTGAAAAGAGAGAATTTGGCAGGCAAGAAACCACTGTTTTTCATAACTAGTCTTGTAGGACTAGTCATATGTTTCAACTGTGTGCATGTGTTACTGTGATAAAACAGAAACTAAATGAACAAAATGGTTTGTATTTCTAATAATTTCCTAACCATGTTTGTTTCCAGGCGGTATGTATGTCTTCACGGTGCTCAGTGCTTCCAGGTATCATAATATCAGTCCAGGTATTATTAGCACCCTTGACATCTCCCTGCATTAGTTTCTACTTTTCATTCCAGGTAAGGACATGCTTTGGGTTCCACCGTTCCATTTTTCTAGTTCTCTGCATACCATCCTTATCTTTAGACCGTCGGGTAGCTGAATGAGCTAGGGGAGAAGAGAATATCCAAATTTAATGTGCCCATCCTCGTTGTCATTACATTAGTACTCTGAAGCAGGTGGAAACACCAAAACAAAATAGAAAAATCAAGCATGGAGTGTTTCATTTTTCCCCAGACACGAATTCATACAGGTGTCTCTTGGGTGAGGGCCTTTGCCTTGATTTTAACCATAAAGCGTTTTTAGTCCAGTTGATCGTTCACTGATTTTGTCGGAAGTCTGCTGACTGCACTGGTGATGGATGGCAGACTAATCCCATACACAGAAATGAGTCCTGAAAATGACTCTCGTCATTTCTCCTGACTTCTGCCGATCTGCAGAGATGTTTTTCTAATGTCTTCACTTTGGAGTTTGGAGGACAGAAGACAAGAAAAAAGCATTTAGTTGCACTCTGAAATTTAACCACTTTTTGGCTAAGTTTGGTTATTAATGCTTTTAACTACATGTTTAATTATATTCTATGTTTGATTTTAATAGTAGTTAAGCCATTATGGCTCAGAAGAATTTTTAATGACTGACTCCCCAGGTATAAAATCAAAGGGACAGTTTGAGTGACTTCCCAGACCCCTTCTAGTCCTTGAACTTCTGTGACTTGATGACTCAACATGAACTTCATGGTTATTTATTTATTTATTTATTTTTATTTATTCACAAGAGACACACACAGAGAGGCAGAGACATAGGCAGAGGGAGAAGCAGGCTCCATGCAAGGAGCCCGATGTGGGACTCGATCCTGGGACTCCAGGATCACACCCTGAGCCAAAGGCAGGCGCTCAACCACTGAGCCACCCAGGTGTCCCTTCATGGTCTTTTAACAGAGCTCTATTAATGAAAGGCAGAATAAAAATCACCCCCAAATATGCAAATTTGAAACCAAGGGTGCTTACTATTTACACAGAAAATGAAAATGTAATTTCATAATACTATAGGAAAGCATGAAATGTTTGAGGGAGGAGCAGAAAATAGCAAGAAAGAAGAAATAGTTGCTTGAAACTTCTGTGCCTGTGTTCATCATGGCTTTTATTCCCTGTATCTTAAGATGTTTTAATATCTGGGGGGCCTTCCAGCCACAGGGAGAGAGACTACACCTCCCAGGGCTAGCTAATCTCTGCAGATAATAACAGTCTACCTCGAATTATACCTTCTGTGTGCAAACGCAGTCTCACATCTGTCCCCCAAACACCCTCCTTTTCTGACTCCCTGACAGACACCAATATTTTCCCGGAACCTAAGTCGTCCCAGGGCCAGGTACCAGGCCATCAGAGTTCATCCCTGTAGCCCGAATTGACCTTTCTGTATCATCGTTCTGTTACTTACGTAAATTAAAATCCCGTGGGTCCAAATGAGACAGACATTTGGTCTCTGTTGACCGTGGGAACCAGGAGAACTCCCTGTACTGCATGTTCCTCGTGGCTATGGTTGGCTCACTTCTGTAGGACACCTTACAGATGATAACCCAGACCTCTGATTCAGTCCCCTTGCAGGCTGCATAGCTTTGCGGTATTTCCCGATCATGCATCCAACCCCTAGACTGGGCCACATTCGAAAAATAAATGTTTAATCTTAAAGTGTAAGGTGACAGGCCTGTGGGGACAGAGGTGGAGAATGACAGATAATCACTGCGGCTTTACTTGTTATTTTGGGACCATTAGTCATAGGCCATGCCCGACCAAAGCCACATCCCTCCTATTGTCTTCCCATATCAAACTGAATTCATTGTTGCTCTGAGCCTCCTACCCGTAACAATAGCCATAATTGGGGCACCTACTCTGTGTCTCTCATCCTCACATCAGACCTTCCCTGAAACTCCGATTATGTCTCATTTTTTGATGAAGAAACAGACTCCAAGAGGTTAGTTTTCTCACTGGCACACAGCTAGAAGGTGGGGAGCTAGTAAGCGTAAGAGCCAGGACTGAGAGTTGAAATCTGATTCTAAACCCTGCCTTCTCTCCCCCATGCCACACTGCCCTGGGAACGGATGAAATCCAGTGTGGAGAGCTCCTCGCGTGTCTGAACCGCATCACGCTGACAGTGGTTCACGTGGGCAGCAGGCATCTTTCTGTTGTCGTGACTAAGTCCTGCTGCTCTTCTGCGTTGCATGGGGAGAGCTCTTATGATCTCCGGCTCTGGTTTCTTACTCTGAAAAACAAGGGGTTTGGAGTAGATGTCTTTTATGATAACAATTTGGATTCTTAAAATGTAACTTTGCTACCCTCTGATGCATGAGACATTTCTATTTTAAATCCTTCTTATTTCCAAAGTAGACTTGAAGTACCCAACTACTCAAGTGTTAGCTTTATTTAGCTGATATTTTAACTTTTTTTTTCTTTCTTAGAATTCCAGGAAGTCAACAAAAAACGTGAATTGGTTAACCTGAAGGAGATCTTTAGTGGCCCGGAGTTTAAAGTACAAATAAAAGAAGGAGATCTTTATTTATTTTTTAAATTTTATTTATTTATTAGAGATACAGAGAGAGAGAGAGAGAGGCAGAGACACAGGCAGAGGGAGAAGCAGGCTCCATGCTGGGAGCCTGACGTGGGACTCGATCCCGGGTCTCCAGGATCCCACCCTGGACCAAAGGCGGCGCCAAACCGCTGAGCCACCCGGGCTGCCCAAAGATGTCTTTAATAAGCAAATGATGTGTCATTTGGGACAAATGTAATATGATGTGTAGGTTCATCCAACATGGTTGTCAGGATACTTCAAGCATACTGAGCATAGTTAACATTTCCAAGGTGTATGTGTGTGTACGTGTCAATCTCAGTATTTAATTTCGCTACTGATTGGTCTCAGCAGGGCTTGTGCTTTTAGCTCTTTCTGTTAGTGGGGATGGGTAGATACGCAAGATCCTTTTTGTGTCTGATCTATATTTTGACCTACGGCTTACACAGGTCAGACGTTTAGTTCACTAGAATCTGTGACCAGGATAGCATATTATTACCTGGCCCACCAGAGACTTGGACCAGAAGCCTTGTCCCATTAGCCTCAAAGTCTACTCGACTAGCCTTCAAGTCTGGGTTGCCAATCACTCAGTTCAAGAAATGTGACTTCTTTACATCAGCGGGGCCACTCATGCTACTTGATTGCATCTCTGTTTCTACATTTTCCCCAGGGATAGTAATACCTCTGTGGCACCTAATAGAAGCCAATATTTTGCCTGATATTTGATGTTGATTGCAAGTAGTTGACTGGCTTACAAGATAATCCAGTTAACTGGAGAGAAAGACAGTGATAAATGTTAAAAACAATTGTATTGATTAAAACCTAATTATAACTAAGTTGAAAATTGGCCTTTTTAAAAAGAACTTTTTTAGTTTAGAGGAAATTTAATATGAGGAAAAGAGAAAGAAATTGAGAGAAATAGGAAGAGGATTTTTCCTATTTTGAGGTCAAAAGTTTTTGAAGAAGCATATATATGTATATATAATAGTATATATATATTTATATATATATATATATATATATATATACTAGTACTTGTTTTTCTTACTATTCAATAAAATGCACTATTCATAAAATTTGCTATAACATGATGATCCTGAGTTCTTTGTCAGACAAACTCCCTTTTGCTGTTTTATCATTATTGTAATTAGGGTGTTTTTTTCAGCTGGCACAACATTGTTGATTTTTCTTTTTCTCATAAATGTTTAGCCTGAATTGTAATAAAAAAAAGTGGCAGAGTTAAAAAAACTAGGTCATAAATGTGTATTAAAATGGGAATGAAAGTAGCAATTCCAAAATATTGGAAATGTGACTGAATAAGCATTTGCAGCAGGGTGTGATCCTAAGTACTACCAATACATCTGGTTGCTGCCTCGTTAGGAAAGGGATGAGTCGACTTGCTAGACGAGTCCAACCGAGACTAACCAGAAGCTCTGAAACTGTGTGCTAGTTCTCACCTTCTGCTCTCCTAAGATGATGTTTGTCAGCTTAAAAAAAATTGCCAAGCAATGCATTTTTCAGCAAAACAAAATGAGCCAGAGGATTTTGATATTATAGCAGGGTTTTTGGTGATATCAGTGTAATTTCTGAGAGCAGTTGACGGATGTTCACCATCTTCTCGCTGAACACGTGCCATGCCATGTCACCAACTCCTTCATACTGAAAATCTCGTGAATGCTCTGGTAGCATGACATACCTGCAGAATTACAATGGAATCTTGATGACCACAGCTATCTTCATTTTCCATCATCTAAAAATATGATCAATCTATTTGCTCAAAGGAATTCTCACTCCACAAATCTGATTTTTATTTTTTCATTCATCTTTTTTCTCCTCCCACACAAAAGCTTGACAATGGTTGAAACTTTCTTTTTTTTTAATATAAATTACATATGTTTATAATTTTTCTTTCTTTTTTTTTTAATTAATTTTTATTGGTGTTCAATTTACCAACATACAGAAAAACACCCAGTGCTCATCCCGTCAAGTGTCCACCTCAGTGCCCGTCACCCATTCCCCTCCAACACCCGCCCTCCTCCCCTTCCACCACCTCTAGTTCGTTTCCCCGAGTTAAGAGTCTTTATGTTCTGTCTCCCTTCCTGATATTTCCCAACATTTCTTTTCCCTTCCTTTATATTCCCTTTCACTATTTTTTATATTCCCCAAATGAATGAGAACATACACTGTCCTTCTCCGATTGACTTACTTCACTCAGCATAATACCCTCCAGTTCCATCCACGTTGAAGCAAATGGTGGGTATTTGTCGTTTCTAATTGCTGAGTAATATTCCATTGTATACATAAACCACATCTTCTTTATCCATTCATCTTTCGATGGACACCGAGGCTCCTTCCACAGTTTGGCTATTGTGGCCATTGCTGCTAGAAACATCGGGGTGCAGGTGTCCCGACGTTTCATTGCATCTGAATCTTTGGGGTAAATCCCCAACAGTGCAATTGCTGGGTCGTCGGGCAGGTCTATTTTTAACTCTTTGAGGAACCTCCACACAGTTTTCCAGAGTGGCTGCACCAGGTCACATTCCCACCAACAGTGTAAGAGGCTTCCCTTTTCTCCGCATCCTCTCCAACATTTGTGGTTTCCTGCCTTGTTAATTTTCCCCATTCTCACTGGTGTGAGGTGGTATCTCATTGTGGTTTTGATTTGTATTTCCCTGATGGCAAGTGATGCAGAGCATTTTCTCATGTGCATGTTGGCCATGTCCATGTCTTCCTCTGTGAGATTTCTCTTCATGTCTTTTGCCCATTTCATGATTGGATTGTTGGTTTCTTTGGTGTTGAGTTTAATAAGTACTTTATAGATTTTGGAAACTAGCCCTTTATCTGATATGTCATTTGCAAATATCTTCTCCCATTCTGTAGGTTGTCTTTTAGTTTTGTTGACTGTATCCTTTGCTGTGCAAAAGCTTCTTGTCTTGATGAAGTCCCAATAGTTCATTTTTGCTTTTGTTTCTTTTGCCTTTGTGGATGTATCTTGCAAGAAGTTACTGTGGCCGAGTTCAAAAAGGGTGTTGCCTGTGTTCTCTTCTATGATTTTGATGGACTCTTGTCTCACATTTAGATCTCTCATCCATTTGAGTTTATCTTTGTATACGGTGAAAGAGAGTGGTCCAGTTTCATTCTTCTGCATGTGGATGTCCAATTTTCCCAGCAGCATTTATTGAAGAGACTGTCTTTCTTCCAATGGATAGTCTTTCCTCCTTTATCGAATATTAGATGACCATACATTTCAGGGTCCACTTCTGGGTTCTCTATTCTGTTCCATTGATCTATGTGTCTGTTTTTGTGCCAGTACCACACTGTCTTGATGACCACAGCTTTGTAGTACAACCTGAAATCTGGCATTGTGATGCCCCCAGCTATGGTTTTCTTTTTTAAAATTCCCCTGGCTATTCGGGGTCTTTTCTGATTCCACACAAATCTTAAAATAATTTGTTCTAACTCTCTGAAGAAAGTCCATGGTATTTTGATAGGGATTGCATTAAACGTGTAAATTGCCCTGGGTAACATTGACATTTTCACAATATGAATTCTGCCAGTCCATGAGCATGGAATATTTTTCCATCTCTTTGTGTCTTCCTCAATTTCTTTCAGAAGTGTTCTATAGTTTTTAGGGTATAGATCCTTCACCTCTTTGGTTAGGTTTATTCCTAGGTATCTTATGCTTTTGGGTGCAATTGTAAATGGGATTGACTCCTTAATTTCTCTTTCTTCAGTCTCATTGTTAGTGTATAGAAATGCCATTGATTTCTGGGCATTGATTTTGTATCCTGCCATGCTACCAAATTGCTGTATGAGTTCTAGCAATCTTGGGGTGGAGGCTTTTGGGTTTTCTATGTAGGGTATCATGTCATCGGCGAAGAGGGAGAGTTTGACTTCTTCTTTGCCAATTTGAATGCCTTTAATGTCTTTTTGTTGTCTGATTGCTGAGGCGAGGACTTCCAGAACTATGTTGAACAGCAGTGGTGAGAGTGGACATCCCTGTCTTGTTCCTGATCTTAGGGGAAAGGCTCCCAGTGCTTCCCATTGAGAATGATATTTGCTGTGGGCTTTTCGTAAATGGCTTTTAAGATGTCGAGGAAAGTTCCCTCTATCCCAACACTCTGAAGGGTTTTGATCAGGAATGGATGCTGTATTTTGTCAAATGCTTTCTCTGCATCTAATGAGAGGATCATATGGTTCTTGGTTTTTCTCTTGCTGATATGATGAATCACATTGATGGTTTTACGAGTGTTGAACCAGCCTTGTGTCCCGGGGATAAATCCTACTTGGTCATGGTGAATAATTTTCTTAATGTGTTGTTGGATCCTATTGGCTAGTATCTTGTTGAGAATTTTTGCGTCCATGTTCATCAGGGATATTGGTCTGTAATTCTCCTTTTTGGTGGGGTCTTTGGTTTCGGAATTAAGGTGATGCTGGCCTCATAGAACGAATTTGGAAGTACTCCATCTCTTTCTATCTTTCCAAACAGCTTTAGTAGAATAGGTATGATTTCTTCTTTAAATGTTTGATAGAATTCCCCTGGGAAGCCATCTGGCCCTGGACTCTTGTGTCTTGGGAGGTTTTTGATGACTGCTTCAATTTCCTCCCTGGTTATTGGCCTGTTCAGGTTTTCTATTTCTTCCTGCTCCAGTTTTGGTAGTTTGTGGCTTTCCAGGAATGCATCCATTTCTTCTAGATTTCCTAATTTATTGGCGTACAGCTGTTCATAATATGTTTTTAAAATCGTTTGTATTTCCTTGGTGTTGGTAGTGATCTCTCCTTTCTCATTCATGATTTTATTAATTTGAGTCTTCTCTCTCTTCTTTTTAATAAGGCTGGCTAATGGTTTATCTATCTTATTAATTCTTTCAAAGAACCAACTCCTGGTTCTGTTGATCTGTTTCACAGTTCTTTTGGTCTCGATATCATTTAGTTCTGCTCGAATTTTAATTAACTGTCTTCTTCTGCTGGGGGTGGGGTCTATTTGTTGCTTTTTCTCTAGTTCCTTTATGTGTAAGGTGAGCTTTTGAATTTGAGTTCTTTCCAGTTTTTGAATGGATGCTTGTATTGCGATGTATTTCCCCCTCAGGACTGCTTTTGCTGCATCCCAAAGATTTTGAACGGTTGTATCTTCATTCTCATTAGTTTCCATGAATCTTTTTAATTCTTCCTTAATTTCCTGGTTGACCTTTTCATCTTTTAGCAGGATGGTCCTTAACCTCCATGTGTTTGTGGTCCTTCCAAACTTCTTGTTGTGATTAAGTTCTAATTTCAAGGCATTATGGTCTGAGAATATACAGGGGACTATCCCGATCTTTTGGTATCGGTTCAGACCCGATTTGTGACCCAGTATGTGGTCTATTATGGAGAAAGTTCCATGTGCACTTGAGAAGAATGTGTATTCAGTTGAGTTTGGATGTAAAGTTCTGTAGATATCTGTGAAATCCATCTGGTCCAGTGTATCATTTAAAGCTCTCATTTCTTTGGATATGTTGTGCTTAGAAGACCTATCTAGTATAGAGAGAGCTAGATTGAAGTCACCAAGTATAAGTGTATTATTATCAAAGTATTTCTTCAGTTTGGTTATTAATTGGTTTAAATATTTGGCAGCTCCCACATTCGGGGCATATATATTGAGGATTGTTAAGTCCCCTTGTTGGATAGATCCTTTGAGTATGAGATAGTGTCCCTCTTCATTTCTCACTATAGTCTTCGGGGTAAGAAGATCTCTCACTTCATCTTCATCTCTCACTATAGCCTTCGGGGTAAATTTTAATTTATCTGATATAAGGATGGCAACCCCTGCTTTCTTTTGAGGACCATTTGAATGGTAAATGGTTCTCCAACCTTTTATTTTCAGGTTGTAGGTGTCCTTCTGTCTAAAATGAGTCTCTTGTAGACAGCAAATAGATGGGTCCTGCTTTTTTATCCAGTCTGAAACCCTGCGCCGTTTGATGGGGTCATTAAGCCCGTTCACGTTCGGAGTTACTATTGAGAGATATGAGTTTAGTGTCATCATATCTATTCAGTCCTTGTTTTTGTGGATTGTTCCACTGAACTTCTTCTTAAACGGGAATTTTAAGAGTCCCCCTTAAAATTTCTTGTAGAGCTGGTTTGGAGGTCACATATTCTTTCAGTTCCTGCCTGTCTTGGAAGCTCTTTATCTCTCCTTCCATTTTGAATGAAAGCCTTGCTGGATAAAGTATTCTTGGTTGCATGTTCTTTTCATTTAGGACCCTGAATATATCCTGCCAGCCCTTTCTGGCCTGCCAGGTCTCTGCGGAGAGGTCTGCTGTTACCCTAATATTCCTCCCCATAAAAGTCAGGGACTTTTTTTCTCTTGCTGCTTTAAGGATCTTCTCCTTATCTTTGGAATTTGCAAGCTTCACTATTAAATGTCGAGGTGTTGAACGGTTTTTGTTCATTTTAGGGGGGGATCTCTCTATTTCCTGGATCTGAATGCCTGTTTCCCTTCCCAGATTTGGAAAGTTTTCAGCTGGGATTTGTTCAAATACATATTCTGGCCCTCTGTCCCTTTCGGCGCCCCCAGGAACCCCAATTAAACGTAGGTTTTTCTTCCTCAGGCTGTCATTTATTTCCCTTAATCTATCCTCATGGTCTTTTAATTGCCTGTCTCTTTTTTCCTCAGTTTCCCTCTTTGCCATCAACTTGTCTTCTATGTCACTCACTCGTTCTTCCACCTCGTTAAGCCTCGTCGTTAGGACTTCTAGCTTGGATTGCATCTCATTTAATTGATTTTTAATTTCTGCCTGATTGGATCTAAATTCTGCAGTCATGAAGTCTCTTGAGTCCTTTATGGTTTTTTCTAGAGCCACCAGTAGCTGTATAATAGTGCTTCTGAATTGGCTTTCTGACATTGAATTGTAATCCAGATTTTGTAACTCTGTGGGAGAGAGGGCTGTTTCTGATTCTTTTTTTTGAGGTGAGGTTTTCCTTCTAGTCATTTTGCTCAGTGCAGAGTGGCCAAAAACAAGTTGTATTGGGAAAAGGAGAAAAAGAGAGAGAAGGAAAGAAAAGAGAAAAAGAGAAAAGAGAAAGAAGAAAAAAAGGGGGGGGGGGGAAGAGAAGAAAAAGAGAAAGAAAAAGAAAGGAGAAAAAAGAAAAAAAAGGGGTGGGGTGGGGGAAGCAATCAGAAATCAAGAAGAAAGAAAGAAAAAAAAAAGCACAAAACAAAAACAAAAACAAAAAAACAAAAAAAAAACACGGGGGAGTATCTTCCGATTCTGTATACTCTAAGTCCCTTGACTTCCCTTGGAACTGGTCCATCCAGCTGGTCTTCTGGGGGAGGGGCCTGCTGTGCTGATTCTCAGGTGTTAGCACTTGGGGGAGATGCTCATCCCCTGCCTGGTGCAGGGCTCAGTGGGGGTGTTCACCCCGTGAGGCCCTGGGAGGAAGCCACAGTGGCGGGGGCAGCTCTGGGACCCTGGAGTCAGCTCCCGCAGTAACTCCAGGGCTCTCCGTCTGCAGGGCCTGGGGGCTCCCGGGCGGGGCCGCTGATCTGCTCAGCTCCAGGCAGGAGCGTCCTTGCTGTCCTGGGCCCTCCCGGCCTCTGCCTGTCCCGGGGGGGAGGCCGGATCCTGGGCTGTGTCTCCGCGCCCTGTGCTCCGGGGCCTGCGCTGTTGGATTCGCGCTCCCGCCCCGCAGCCCCCTCCGCGGAGCCGCCGCCCGAGCCCCTCCGAGCTGTCCCCATTGCCGCGCTGCCCCCTCCGCGGAGCCGCCGCCCGAGCCCCTCCGAGCTGTTCCCGGAGCCGCGCAGCCCCCTCCGCGCGGAGCTTCTTCCTCCGCCCGAGCCGCCGCCGCTGAGCTGCTCCCGGAGCCCCGCAGCCCCCTCCGCGGAGCCGCCGCCCGAGCCCCTCCGAGCTGTTCCCGGAGCCCCGCAGCCCCCTCCGCGGAGCCGCCGCCGGAGCCCCTCCGAGCTGCTCCGGGTCCCGCCGAGCGCTGCAGCCCTTAGGGAGCTCGGCGCATCTCCCGGGGCGCAGTTCCTCTGTTACTGTCCCAGGGAGCCCGAGGGCATCCCCGCCTTTCTGGGGATCCTGCTCCAATTCCCCGGGAGGCCTTTCCGCGGGGAAGGTTGGTGCAGCTCCTGCTCCTCCGGGACGGGGCTCTCCTGTCCTGGGGACACTCGCCCCGGCCTCAGCCCGGCTCCTCGCGGGGCCCCTCCCCCTTGGAGGCCTTTTGTGTCTTTATTTCTTTTTCCCCGTCTTCCTACCTTGATAGAAGCGCGAACTCTTCTCACTGTAGCATTCCAGCTGGTCTCTCTTTAAATCTCAGGCCGAATTCGTAGATTTTCAGGATGATTGGAAGGTTATCTAGGTAATTTGTTGAGGACAGGTGACTTGGGGACCCTACTCTTCCGCCGTCTTGCCCCTCCCCCCTGGTTGAAACTTTCTTACATCATTCCTGCTTCATTGATATCCCAAAGTATGTGTCAGAGAAGGGAAATGTAGAGGGACTGCCTTAATTCAGCGTGAGGACTAATTAGGAATCCCTCTGGAAAATTATAGAAGTCAAATCAAGGCCTGCTCAAATGAGATAATCAGGAGGTTGATCGTATCTAGAAAACATGTTGATTTCTATGAATAACTCAAAATGTCTCATCTACTTACTTATTAGCCTCTTTGTAATTACATTGTAGGGAATAATTTTTCGTTTTTTCTTTCCGCCATTTATTTCCGCTACTTTGAATTTGTCATTACAGCAAGTAAAGCATTTCCTTAAAGCAACAAGAGTAGTATTTAAGAGATCTGTTAACAGTGGTGAGGAATTTAGAAATAGAACAGTCCTAAAGTTTGTAGGGAATTAGCAAAGACCCCCGAATAGCCAAAGCAATCTTGAGAAAGAAGAGCAAAGCTGGGGGCATCATGCTCCCTGATTTCAAACTATATTACAAAGCTATAGGAGTTAAAACACTGTGGTATGGGCATAAAAACAGACACAGAGATCATGGAAGGAAATAGAGAGCCTAGAAATAAATCCACATATTTTCAGTCGATTTTATTTTTTTATTTTATTTTTAAAAAGGTTTTATTTATTTATTCATGACAGACACACACAGAGAGAGGCAGAGACACAGGCAGAGGGAGAAGCAGGCTCCATGCAGGGAGCCCAACGCGGGACTTGATCTCAGGGTTCCAGGATCACACCCCGGGCGGAAGGCGGCGCCAAACTGCTGGGCCACCGGGCTGCCCTTTACAGTCGACTTTAACCTATGACAAAGGAGTCAAGAATGTACAGTGGGGGAAAGGCAGTCTCTTCAATAAATGGTACTGTGAAAGCTGGACAGCAATGTGCAAAAGAATGAAAATTGACCACCATCTTATGCTATATACAAAAATTAACTCAAAATGGATTAAAGACTTGAACACAAGCTCTGAAACCATACACTATGGGAGGTAGTATGGAGATTCCTCAAAAAATTAAAAATAGAACTACCATATGATCCAGCAATTCCACTTTTGGGTATTTATTGAAGAAAACAAAACATTGATATGAAAGGATATGTGCATACTCATGTTCATTGCAGCATTATTATTATTTTTTAAAGATTTTATTTATTTATTCTTGAGAGACACAGAGAAAGAGAGAGAGGCAGAGACACAGGCAGAAGGAGAAGCAGGCTCCACTCCATGCAGGGAGCCTGACGTGGGACTCGATCCCTGGTCTCCAGGATCACACCTTGGGCTGAAGGCGGCACTAAACCGCTGAGCCACCCGGGCTGCCCCATTGTAGCATTATTTACAAAAGCCAAGATATGGAAATAACCTAAATAGCCATCAATGGATGGATGAATGAACACAGATGTGGTATATATATACCATGGGATATTACCCCACCATAATAAAGAATAAGATATTGCCATTTGTGACAAATGGGCGAATCTTTTTTTTTTTTTTTAAGATTTATTTATTTATTCATGAGACACACACACACACACACACACACACACACACACACACACACAGAGGCAGAGACACAGGTAGAGAGAGAAGCAGGCTCCATGTAGGGAGCCCAATGTGGGACTCGATCCCAGGACTCCAGGATCAAGTCCTGGGCGGAAGGCAGGCGCTAAACCGCTGAACCACCCAGGGATCCCCAAAATGGGTGAATCTTGAGTGTATTAGGCTAAGCGAAATAAATTAGAAAGAAACAAATACTGTACGATCTTCTTATACATGGAATCTGGAAAAAAAAATATCCAAGCTCATAGATACAGAGAACAGATTGGTGGTTGCTCAAGGCGGGGGTGGGAGAGGGTTGGAAGTGGGAGAAATGGATGAATTGTCTTGTGGGCTTTTTTAACTTAAACAAATCAATTTTAAACAAATTGAATTTAAAAAATCTGTTAATAGTGGTGATGCACTGAGAAGCTTAATGGCTCTGGGCTCTGGTGGGAGTGGGGAGGCTCGGACCACTGTAAGCCGAGTGGGAGTGATGGTGCACCTGCTGCATCATGTGAGCAGTGAGAGAGGATAACTACATAGTCTCCTATAAGAAGGAAATTGTGCAAACAAGTTTGGCAAATAAGGAAAAGCACCCCCCCTTTTTTTATAGTATAAACAAATATCCTCAGGCAGAGATTGGCATTCAGATTTAAATCGCACATTAACTTCTATGTCCTGTCTAGTGAACTTCATGTTAAAAGTCTGCAGATCTTTTCTATTAACAGAAGTAATAAGATGTTTGCCACTATTCATTTAAATTAGGAAATGTGCATGTTTTCTGTGATTCCTTTCCTCTGCCACCTGGTGGATTTTACTTAAAACTGCAAGAGTAATGTCCTGAGTTGAACATGTCAAGCTGATGTTATGATTTACCTCATTAGAATTTTTCTAAGCTATTGACGGATACTGTAAATAAACAATTAAAAAACACATCCTAGGTTAATAATGGAAACTTCAGGGATATCTAGATCTCTTTTAGGATACTTTAAACATGTTTATTGTTAAACTATTTTTTCCTTAGGTCCATTTCTCTGCAGAAATGGAATGGTCATAACTTTAGGCAAAAGTCTGGGTTAAAATGTCCAATTTCTTTTGGAGTTTTTAGAATACAAAGGTTTCCAAGCATACAGGAAAGTTGAAAGAATTTTACAGGACATAATTGTATATCCCCACAGAGATTCTACAATTAACATTTTTTACTTTGTCTTGTGTCATATACTCATGATTAATGAATTTTAAAATTAAGTTGTGGGCATCAGTACACTTCCATCTAAATGCACTCATTAATAAGAGTTCAATGTTTGTTTATAGTTAGTTTTCTGTTTTTAAAGATTTTACTTATTTATTCATGAGAGGCACACACACACACAGAGGCAGAGACACAGGCAGAGGGAGAAGCAGGCTCCATGCAGGGAGCCCGACATGGAACTTGATCCTCGAGACTCCAGGATCACGCCCTGGGCCAAAGGTGGCGCTAAACCGCTGAGCCAAACTGTGGAAGGAGCCTCGGTGTCCTTCGAAAGATGAATGGATAAAGAAGATGTGGTCTATGTATACAATGGAATATTCCTCAGCCATTAGAAACGACAAATACCCACCATTTGCTTCGACGTGGATGGAACTGGAGGGTATTATGCTGAGTGAAGTCAGTCAATCGGAGAAGGACAAACATTATATGGTCTCATTCATTTGGGGAATATAAATAATAGTGAAAGGGAATAGAAGGGAAGGGAGAAGAAATGTGTGGGAAATATCAGAAAGGGAGACAGAACATAAAGACTCCTAACTCTGGGAAAGGAACTAGGGGTGGTGGAAGGGGAGGAGGGCGGGGGGGTGGCGGTGAATGGGTGACAGGCACTGAGGGGGGCACTTGATGGGATGAGCACTGGGTGTTATTCTGTATGTTGGTAAATTGAACACCAATAAAAAATAAATTTATTATTAAAAAAAAGAAAAAAAATAAACCGCTGAGCCAGTTTTCTTTCTCAGTTTTATTTCTTTTGAGGTAAATTTTATATACAAAGGGATGTAAAAAATTAAGAGTACAATTCGATGAGTTTGGTCCCTTTTAAACTCCTGTAAAACATAGAACATCATTCCACTTTCCCTTTCCTGTCTCAATCAATCCCTACCCCAACCCATCAGAGGTAACTGCTGCTCTGATTTTATCCACTGTGGATGGATGGGTGAAATATCTGTTCTAGAACTTCACATAAATGAAATCATAGTGTGCACTCTTTGGTAAGGCTTCTTTATTCGGCATGATATTTTTGGCAACAAAACATAATAAATTTATTATATGATGTCTTCCTTGAGCTATATTTCTCTTTTCTCCCCTCCTGCCATCTGATATCTTATTTTGACTAATAATATTTATTCTGTGCTGATCTTTACCAAGTACTTTCAAATCAGGGTTAAATGAATGGAAGCAAATTACAGAATGACACATACAGATAACTGGTATGTAAAATTTTTAAATACAAAATAAAATCACATCCATCTTTAAGTAATTCTCAAACTGGGGGATATTAGTTCTGTTTTCTGCAGGACAAAACTGAGGCCACTTAACCAGGGCCCTGGAATTAGACAAGAATCCTCACTCTGACTCGACAGCACACTTTTAAGTTTTCACGTGATTTCCTCATCTACCAAATTTTTGTCAGCATAATGTTGCTTGTATAAATTGTTCTTTCTTTTTTATTTATTTTATTTCCTTATTATTATATAGGTAAACCACAGTGTGTTTATCCATTCTCCTATTGATGGACGCTTAGTTTTTTATTATTATGAAAAACTGGAAAAAGCGTAGTTGCTGTTATGAACATTATATAAGTCCTTTTGTGAACATGTTTTAATTATTTTGGGTAAATACATAAGAGTGAAATGTCTAGGTCATGTGAGACACACAGAGACAGAGAGGTAGAGGGAGAAGCAGACTCTTCATAGGAGCCCGATGGAGGACTCGATCCCAGATCCCGGGATCATAGCCTGAGCTGGAGGCAGCCACCCAACCGCTGAATCACCCAGGCATCCCTAGGCCTTCTAATTTTAAATAAAGGGTTGCCAGGACTATATTCTGCTTAGAAAATTATTCAGTAAATCAATTTTCCCCTCATCAATAACATGGGCAAAGAGCTTCTAGATTCTTTTCAGAAATTATAACCTAAAGTTTTCTGCTATTCAACTCAATAAAAATAGTAGTTATAAGAAATCATAATTAAAACATCATTCCTTGAGAGTACACAGTTCATCAATTCCTGTTAAGACCCACATTTCATTCCTGGAGCAGAGAACTGAGTATCTGAATAGCTTTCATTTACCTCCTCCCTTTGTTATTGTTTTGTTGTTATTAATGTTCTACTTTAGAGTAGCTCGATAAGAAACAGCTATGTGAAACTCAGTTTGTATTTACTAGGAAGTCAACGAAGACACACTCTACTGTATCAAATGGTTTTCACCGATTCTCTTGTGATTCAATAGTGGGAACATCTAGGCTTCTTTTTCCTGAGCAACTCGCAGTGTTTATTTATTTATTTTATAGACCCTGTGATTCTTATGAGTAATTCTTTCTCTCTTTGGTCAGTAGGAAGCTGAGAAATTGTAACCTATCTACTTTGCCAGAACTTCTGCTATTTTTTGCCAGAACTGTGCATTTTTATGTATGTTACCACTAGCTGCATTTATAAAATGGTATTATAAATGGTATTATAATGGTATTATAAATACCATCCTTAGTTTTCTTTTCATCTTCCCCTCTTTACCTATTTTGATTCTTTTGTATTTTGTAACTTCCTCAAATAATTCCTGGACCAAGGTGAACATGAAATTAAACTAGTTTGTTATACTGTTTAAAGCACTGATATATATATATGTATATATATACTGTTTGGAACAGAGGTGGAACACAAAAACAGGTTATATACCATTGTTTTCCAATTAGGGTAATTAGAGTTGTTAGCCATTTAGTAACACCAGCATTAGTCACAATAGTCAAATTGTGGAGACAACCTAAGTGTCCATCAACAGATGACTGGATAAACAAACTTCAGTATACACATGTGACAGAATATAATTCAGCCATAAAAAGGAACGAAATTCTGATACATGGTTGAGCCTTGAAAATATTAGTGCTAAGTGCAATAAGCCAGACACGAAAAGACAAACACTGTCTGATTCCGCTTACATGAGATGTCAAAAGTAGACAAGTTCACAAAGACAGAAAGTAGAATAGGAGTTGCCAGGACTGGGAGAGGGGAATGTGAAGTTATTGCTTAATGGTTATAGAGTTGCTGTTTGGGGTGGCGTAAGAGTTTTGGAAATAGATGGTGGTGATGGTTATGTAACACTGTGAATGTACTCACATGCCGCTGAATCGTACACCTAAAAGTGGTTAAAATGGTAAAGTCATGTTATGTGTATTTTACCATAGTAAAAAAAATTTTTAAAGCGGGTTAAATATCATTCTTTTATGATTAGGATAATTAGAATCACTAGTCTTTTAAGGTGTTGTTAGTAATCGTCATGCAGTTTTTCCATAAGGCATCCTAGAACCCATGCCACAGAGTTGGTCATCATAAAGATGATCGTGTTTTATTAAAGGAACAAAGTTATAATCGAGAGTTACATTTAAGAGTACATGACCAAGGAAGCAGTAATATGTAAATTGTAGAGATAACCAGAAATGTGCCATAAGAGTCAAGACACTGTAGTAGTTGTCGCGGCTTAGCACTGTTGTGTGTGTTTACACACAAGAGAGGGCAGTAGGGGAAGGCAGCACCTGACTAGGGCAGGGGTGACCCTGTGCAAGGGGTCTGGCAATGTCTAATAGGGTACAGAAAAGTGTCCTGTCCTAGAAGACAGAGCAGTGGGGCAGAGAATCTGGAAAGGGAGCCATGACAGAGAGCCAGATAGACAGGCATACCTGTGACATACAGAGACGTCCGGGAGGCCTAAGTATGAGGGCCAAGCTTCCACCCATTGATGGGGACATAGGGCGGGACTCTAGTTTTAGGATGGAGTTAGGGACCTACTTAGCTTCACAGATCAAGAACTTGGAAATAAGGAAAGCTGGCAAAAGCTTTGATAATATTTATATCCTTCAATTTAACAAGTTGATTATAAGGAATTTCTTCCATAGAAGTAATTATCTAGCACAAAGATGTAACTATTAACACAAACATTTTAATAGCAACAGCGCGTAAAATAGTGAAACATTTGATTAACTTCAGTGCCCAGTAATAAGGAAATCCATACAGCAAAACAACACGTAATCCTTAAAAATGCTATTGCGGAAGAATTCCCAAAGGCTTGTAAAAATGGTTCCATTTCTGTGAATACTGCAGACTGTTCCTTGGTTAGACAGTACTTATTTACGTAAGTACTCCACTGAAAAGATAAAAGGGGTTGTGCTGCTAACGTTTTATATGTGAAGCCATTGATGTTACTCAGAACTTCTTTGGGTTGCAGAGGGAGATCACGGGCTAAGAGAGCTCTTTCTTTTGCTCATTTCATTCATGTTGTTAAAATGTGTTATTACCTTTGTATACTTACTGAAAGAACACTTTTGTAGTCTTGCATGAATGCAGAGACAAAAAGACTGTATTAAAAAGTTTGCTTCTGGGGCGCCTGGGTGGCCCAGTCGGTTGAGCATCTGACTCTTGATTTCAGCTCAGGTCATGATCTCTCTATCTCCTTCTCCCTCACTGCCCACCTTTGCCCCTTTCTGTCTCTCTCCCTCTCTAAAAACAAACAAACAAACAAACAAACAAACAAACAATACTTCCTTGTGTTAATGCAGAGGAACCCTGCTTCATAATAAATGCCAGTTTCATTCATTCATTCACTGAATACTTACCTTGTGTCCAGCATTGGTTAAAACCAGACAGAGCCCTTGTTTATCGGTTGTTCAAACTCTAAGACAGACCACCAATAACTACACCATGTGTGATTGCAGATAGTGATTAATGCTATTTAAAAAACTGAACAGGAGATAGCAAGACTAGGTGGGGTAGCTGCTTCAAGAAAGGTCTTGCTCTGAGAGGCAGATATATGACCAGCTATATATGTCAACCAGGTGGAAGTGTCCTGCACTGGACACTTCTCTTAAATATAAATCATGTAATTTTAAACAATTTATACTTATGTGCTCTGTGTTAAAGTATGGCAAGATGCCAGTGCTGTATTATTGAGAAGAATCTTGCACTAAATGTCATCTTGACTCACTTTATAATTAATTGAAAAGTCAGAAAAAGTATTACCAGGTAATTAATCTGGACTTTACAAAAGGAGCTTCAAATTTTCCTGTCCAGAAAATTTCTAGGACACCACTCTCAGTGGGTTCTGCCCCAAAGCTAGTAGCCCAGAGTACAAATTGTGACCATGGTGCCCAGCCAGTGCCGAGATAGCTCCTCCTCTTCCTCACCCATCCCCCCGTCAGACCCTGCAGGGAGGCCAGGTTTGTGCTAGGGGCTCTGCTTAGAGCCTACAGAGTTCATTTTTCTCATTCATTCTGTGAATATTTGCTGAGCGTCTAGCGTGTGCTAGGCCCTGGGTAAAAAGTAGAGAGAGAGCCAAAAAACATGCCCCTGTGCACACAGAACCTGTAGCCTAGTAGAAGAGGCAGACAATTAAGCAACAAATTACAACAAATTGTAATAACATTATGATAAGCTGCTTTGGGAATTCCAAACATCAAGCCCATGGAGAACTGTGAGAAAAGGGATGCCAAGATACTTGCCAATTCTCTTACCCATTATATATATATATTTTAAAGATTTATTTATTTATTTATCATAGACAGAGAGAGAGAGAGAGGCAGAGGCATAGGAGGAGGGAGAAGCAGGCTCCATGCCGGGAGCCTGATGTGGGACTTGATCCCGGGACTCCAGGATCGCGCCCTGGGCCAAAGGCAGGCGCTAAATCGCTGAGCCACCCAGGGATCCCCCCATTATATTTTAAACACAAAATTTTCAAACCTATACTGAGATAGAGTGAATAACACAATGAAGCCCCACATCCATCACCCAGCTTCAATAAATATCACCTCATAGTCAATCTTGTTTTCTCTATAGCTTGTTTTGTCTATACTGACTCCTGAAGCAAATCTCCGACATGGTTTCGTTTGTCAACATTTTTGTGTTTATTCTGTACTTAACTTATCTTCAGCTCCTGATACAGTATCTGCTCAAGGTAGGTGCTTTATAATGAAACTGATTTGTTTGCTGAACCAATAAACACTTGAGTGGATAGGAGAAAGGCACATGACCAAGGGCACCTTCTGCCATATTGGAGTTTGGACTCCATCCTGTGGGCACTGGGAAGTTGGTGCAGTCTCGAATCAGAGAGTGACCTAAAGCAGTCACTCTGTCTAAAGTGAAGAAAGAATTAGAGGTGGAGGCCTCATCCACAGAGGGGTTTTTAGGGGGCTGTTGTACAAATCCAGGCAACCAATTACACTTCTCTGTGGGAAAGGCTAAGAAACTGGAAGAAGTGAAAAGGAGGGAAGGCAGAAAAAAAAACCCCAACTAACACCCAGAGATAGAAAGAGGAAGAGGAAGGAAAGGAGTCAGTAAGACAGAACGAAGAAAAGGGGTAAATCAGAGAAAGAAGAGGGAAAGAGTATAAATGAGAGGATGCCGGGCTGTACAGAGGGAGAGGGGCACTAACATCGGGATCCAGGCAGTTTCTTACATTGATCTCTTGTGCCATACTGGGCAAAGGCCCACTGAGAGAGGGTTGCCCATTTCCTGCCAGTTCTCTTTGCCTCTGTGGGTGCCAGCAACACTCAAGCCACTATTTGATCCAAGGAGGTGGAGGAGGGAACAAAGGAATGGCAGTGACAATAGTTCTCAAGGTCTTGTGGGTATCCTAGAAGCATGCTGGCAATGCGGGGGCAGGGGGAGGTGAAGTCTAGGCAAGAAAAGAGCTGGCAGGAACCAGACTGAGGGGGAAGAGCATCCAGCCAACTGGGAAGAGGTTCAAGGCCAGGTCTTCTCTCAGAGGGAGCTGGAAAGGGAACAGAGGCTCTGGGCAAATGACCACTGTCCCTGGAACATCTGAGCAGTGTTTAATAGAATGAGGGTGGCTCCAGGCTCCCACAGTACACTGGCAGCAAAGGAGGGGGCAGCCACTCTGTCCTAAAGCACACACTGAGCCCCGGGCATGAGAGCCCCCTGTTGTCTCTAGCCTCCACCCTGCCCACCAGACTTTCAGGTTCAAGGCCTTGGTAGAGCACATCTTACGAGTGAACACCCTCTAGCACCCAAAGCTTGGCAGGCAGGGGACCAATATTTGAGATATTCCTATTTCCTAAACTGGCAAGGTTTAATAAGGTTTCCTAGGCGTCATGAATATTCATTTGCTTTAGGGGTGCTGTGAAGGATTTCCCTCCATAGGTAGAGCCAGCCTCCTACCGCACTGCTTCCTCTGTGGTCATAGGTGGTCATAGACTTTGGGTCCTGGCTCACAGTCATTGGTCTGGTTTGTTGATTGGGCGGAGTGATCTCCCACAGCTCCTCAGGAAAAATGAGTAGCATTTCTTCCTCTTCTTGTTCTTGTTCTTCTTGTTCTTCTTGTTCTTGTTCTTCTCCTTCTCCTCCTTCTTCCTCCTCCTCCTCCTCCTTCTCTTCTTCTTCCTTCTTTTTCTTTTTTAGATTTTATTTAAATTCAAGTTAGTTAATATATGGTGTATTCTTAGTTTCAGGGGTACAATTGAGTGATTCATCAGTTGTATATAGCAGTGCTCATTCCATCACGTGCCTTCCTTAATGCCCATCACCCAGTTACCCCATCCCCCTACCCCACTCCCCTCTAGTGACCCTCAGTTTGTTTCCCATAGTTAAGAGTCTCTTATGGTTTGCCTCCCTCTCTGTTTGTTTATTTTTAAGATTTTATTTATTTATGAAAGACACACACACAGAGAGGGAAAGTCACAGGCAGAGGGAGAAGCAGCCTCCATGCAGGGAGCCTGATGTGGGACTCGATCCTGGGATTCCAGGATCACACTCTGAGCCAAAGGCAGACGCTCAACTGCTGAGCCACCTAGGCATCCCTCCCTCTGTTTTTATTTTACTTTTTCTTTCCCTTCCCCTATGTTCATCAGTTCTGCTTCTTAAATTCCACATATGAATGAAGTCATATGGTATTTGTCACTTAGCATCATACACTCTAGTTCCACCCACATCATTGCAAATGACAAGGTTTCTTTCTTTTTGATGGCTGAGTACTATTCCACTGTAAGCTTTTGTTCTTGTCCTTCATTTTCCTTCTGAGCCAACCAGAGGCTGCCACCCGCCAGCCTGCAAGAGTATTTTCTTTGCAGACTCCACCTTACCCTGGGTGGAGGCTGAACTTGGACCTTAACAGACCCGTTTAGGTAATGGCCCTGAGCTATACTCCCTAACCTAGCTTTCATTGGGCAGCAAAGGTGGAATTTTGTTAGCTCTTTGCTGCTGCTTCTGTCCAGAACTTGGTGACTTGCTCTCCTTGGGCCCCTGGAGGACCTGGAGAATGTTGTGGGTGGCCAGGCTTCTGCAGGCAAGACTTGGCCACCAGCGGAGGAAGATGTCCTGACCTGGTTTGTCACTCCCCAGGGCTCCTGGTGAGATCCCTGACTGTCTTTTTGGCTTCTTTATGATATATATGGATAAGTTTCTCCCAAACTCTTCATGGAGTTATTTGAATCAAAAACAAAACTCAAAAAAAAAAAAAAAAAGAGAGAGAGAGAGAGAGAGAGAAACTCACAGGAACAGTAAACAAAAGGGACTCTAAGCAAGGGATTGGTGGATGTTATATAAATTCCCTGGGTCTGAAGCCACATATTTTTTATAGTAAAGAGAACAGCCACCCTTAGTTTACCTTGCTCAAGAACATTGGTTGCAGCCTACTGTGTGCACTGTGTTCCTGTGAGAAGGACAACCTGTGACGTTGCAGGTCCTGGGAAGTTCAGGCCCCATTTGATGGTTTTCCTATTTCTCTCCCTGTCTTTCCAGATGCTGTAGGCTCAGATCAAACATGAACCTCAGCCTCAAGTCTGAACATCTGAACATCTGGACTTAACACTGGTGTTTCTAATGGTACAATACAGTAATAGCTTGTCATGCATTGACAGAGAATAGTTCTGGATAATGACATTTTCTCTGGAATATGACCATGGAATTCCTGAAATTCATAGTTTGTAGCCATTTTAAAAAGAAAGCTTTCAATCATTTGTACTTTTCCTTAGTTAACAGAGTGGGCTGGAGCATAACTCAAACTTGTGCGAATTTAGAATTGCCATTGGACTCTCCTGATACCATATTCTGTCCATGGGAGAAACAGCCTGCCTTTTCCCTGAATTCCAGCAGATTACCTCTGAACCAGCCATCTGTGTCCCTGCTTCTATTTTAATAGTCCAAGTTTAATAGTCAAGTTTAATAGTTTTACTTTTGCACCACTCCCCTTTGGTAGGCTCTCTAAAACCACAGATATTCATAGAATGAGAATTTTTAGAGCTAGAAGGAAATTGGAGCTTCCAATTTGTCACCGAGGGCAGGACGGCAAGTTGCTAAGGAAACCTGAGAATCCGGTGTTTGTACCACTAAGTCAAGATTGCTCTCTCTGTGCATCTGAAGGAATCAATTACCAAGACTTTGTCTCCATTGCCACTATTGAGGTTAGAGTCTTTTAAATGTATTTACAGCTTAGTTTCATGGTCACTGTTAAATCGGGAACCAGGTCCAAGGAGGAGAACACTACTACACCCAGATTCCATCCCACCTACAGCAAATGTCATAGGGTTTGGAACTCCCCAACTTTCCACTTACAGCTCATGTGCCTCTTGAGTCAGTGTGGGATGCAGCCATGGGTAAGTCTGGGCAGTTAGGAGGTGTTTGAAATAGTCCAAGTCAAAGATCAGGGAATTGTGATGAAAACAGAGGAGCGTCCAGATTCACTCCCTGTTCCAAAGTGAGCACTGGCAGGTTCGGTGACTGATTTCTGGGCGAGTTAGGGGGGCAGTCTCAGATAAGCCAGCTCTCTAACTTGGGTGTGACATAAACCAAGGTTTAGAACACAAAGATAGGAGCTATTTTAAAAGTATAGCTAGCAGGTTTCTCTTTGTACATATATTTGAGGGGATGTGTAGGGGGAATACAGTCGTCCCTGGCATAACAAACACTCGCGTTACAACTATTCTGAAAATGTTTATGGAATTGCTCTGACTAGGAAGATCCTGTGGTTAGAAAGAGGCAGGACGCTTTGGTTCCCTGGCACTAGGTCCTTCCACTAACCAGCTATGTTCCCTGAAGCACGTCGTAACTTTCCTGAAATTTCTGAAACATATTTTAAAGTCTCTAAAATGAGAATATTTTCAAGGTCTGTTTTCACTGTAACATCCGAAGCCAGGTGTACTTTGATCAGCTCTGTCTCTTTTTCCAGGGGGGTATACTTGCTTGCTTATATTAGCGTGCTTGTGTGTTGCCCCTGATACGGCTCAGTCAGCCTCACAGCCTTGTCAGCTGAGTCCAGCAGAAGCTTTGTCTCTTGTCGGGGTACTGCCTGCCTCCTATGGCTTGAGCCTAGTGGGTTATGTGATAGTTGCCCTCTGCAATGGTTGCAGGACTTAGACTTCCAGCACTGTGCAAATTCATTTGCCATTCCATTTCTGAGACTTATTTCCTATTGTACAACCTTAGCAAGGATTTTTTGTTTTGTTTTTGTTTCTATTTTCTTCAAGTTGTGGTAAAAAATCACATCAATAAATTCACCATTTTAACCATTTTTTAAAAAGGGTACAATTTAGTAGCTCTTAGTATGTTCACAATGGGGTGCAATCATCACCCCTTTCAAATTCCAGAAGATTTTCCTGATGCCCCAGGGAAACCCTGCACTCATTAAGCAGTCACTCTCCATTTCCCCTTGCCCAAGCCTGGCAACACGAATCTGCTTCCTGGCTCTTTGGATTTGTCCCTTCGAAATTTTCATGCAAATGGAGTCATAAGATACGTGACCTTTTGTGTTTGGCTTTTTTCACTTAGCAAAATGTTTTCAAGGTTCATCTATGTCGTAGCATGTCAGTGCTTTGTTCCTTCGTATGGCTGAATAATATTCCACTGTATGCATATACCACATTTTGTTTATCCATGGATGTGTGGATGGATACATTGGAATTGTTTCCAACTTTTGGCAATTGCGAATAGTGCTGTTATGAATGTTTATGTGTAACTTTTTGCTTGAACTCCTGTTTTCAATTCTTTTGGGTACATACTTAGGAGAGGAATTTCTGGGTCATATGGTAATTCTATGTGTAACTTTTGGAGGAGCTGCCAAACTGTTTGCCATAGCAGCAGAACCATTTTATGTTCCCACCAGCAATTTGTGAGAGTTCCAGTGACTCTGCATCCTCACTAACACATGTTATTTTTTCATTTCTTTATTATAGTCATCCTAGTGGGTATGAAGTAATATCCCACTGTGGTCTGGGTTTGTATTTTCCCAATGACCAGTGATGTTGGTTATTTTTTGTGTGTGTGCTTGTTGGCTATTTGTATATCTTTCTATTAAAATCTTTTACCCATTTCTTTTCATTGGATTGTCTTTTGTTATTGAAATGTATAAGAGTTCTTTCTATATTTTGGATACTAGACCCTTATCAGATGTATGATTTGCATATATTTCTCCCATTCGGTGGATTATCTTTTCACTTACTTTTTTTTTTAAAAGATTTTATTTATTCATGAGAGACACAGAGAGAGAGGCAGAGACACAGGCAGAGGGAGAAGTAGGCTCCATGCAAGGAGCCTGATGTGGGACTCGATTCCGGGACCCCAGAATCATGCCCCGAGCTGAAGGCAGACACTCAACCACTGAGCCACCTAGGCGTCCCTATCTTTTCACTTACTTGATGGTGTTCTTTGATATACAAGTTTTTATATTTTATTAAATCCAACTCATCTATTTTTTCTTTCATTGCTTATGTTTTTGGTGTCATATCTAAGAAGACATTGCCAAACTCAAGGTCATCAAAAGTTACCTTTTTTGTTTTTTTCTAAGATCTTTATATTTTTAGTTCTTACATGTAGGTCTTTGATTTGAGTTAATTTTTGTATATGGTCTGAGGTAGAGGTCCAACCTTATACTTTGCATGTATATATCCAGTTACTTTGACAACATTTAGGAAGGTGCTTATAACTATTAGTTTAATTCCACAGCAGTTAACCATATTAACTGTGGTATGATTTCCATATATTGTGTCCATATGTAGTGGGTACTTTTGATTGTCTACTGGTGTCCATTATTCCTTCTTTCTTCCTAACAGAATCCTAGTTTTGTTTAGGTACCTACTCCTCTCCCACATGATTTAGGGTAAAGTGATCCCACTCTGTCCTCCAGATCTTGCTAAGTTTAAGCCTGCTATTCTCATAGTGTAGTCCCTAAAGTCCTTTCAGGAGTTTTATGGGATCAAAACTATCTTCAAAATAATACTAAAATATTATTTCCCTTTACTCTATAGCTGACATTTGCACTGATGTTGCACTGGTTGGTAAAACTGTTAGTCATTGGTGCATATTGTACACACTATTGTCTTATCATTGTATTCTTTTTTTAAAAAAAGATTTTATTTATTTATTCATGAGAGACACACAGAGAGAGGGGCAGAGACACAGGCAGAAGGAGAAGCAGGCTCCAAGCAGGGAGCCCAATATGGGACTTGATCCCGGGTCTCCAGAATCACACCCTGGGCTGAAGGTGGTGCTAAACCGCTGAGCCACCTGGGCTGCCCTTACCCTTGTATTCTTGCCTTGCACCATGCACTTGGAGGAAAAAGAATCCCAACTAGTTTCACTCAATGTCTTTGATGAAGTAAAAAGTTTTAATTCTATTAATTTTTGACCCTTGAATGCACGTTTTTGATATCTGTATTTTTTAAAAAGATTTTATTTATTTTTTCATGAGAGAGAGAGAGAGAGAGAGAGAGGCAGAGACACAGGCAGAGGGAGAAGCAGGCTCCATGCAGAGAGCCCAACGTGAGACTCGATCCCGGGTCTCCAGGATCACACCCTGGGCTGAAGGCAATGCTACCCCGCTGAGCCACCTGGGCTGCCCATTGGTATCTGTATTTTAAAAATGGCAAATGTTCATAAATCCCTTCTCCACATATTAAAGTATGATGCTTGTTTTGGGGGAAAGCACATGTGTGACTTCTTGGGTTCTGAAGTAATTTAACTCCTTTTTTGCTTGAAAGAATGACTGACAAACTATGGTTACCTAAACTTGAGGATTTGGTAGACATTATCTCAAACTTGGACAAAGTGAGCCACTTCAGAGAAAACAATGGACAATATTTGTTATCAGTGATAAAGGTCAAGCCTTGGAGCAAAATTAGAATTTTGGAAAATTTGTATTTGTTACTGTAAACTTGACATCTTCCTAATATTTATTGATAGCTTCCCAATATTTGAGGGTTTATATTAATCAGATTATTTTGATATCATATAATGAAATGTGTCAATATTTGGAAGATCTGCGTAATTCAGTGAACTAATATTTTCCAAATGGCCAATGCTTAACTCTACAAAATTATGCATAGGTTAAAGATCCATTCAAGGTGCAAGATAGACCAATGGATATAACAATATAAAAAGTTCACTGATATGATTTCAGGTCCACATTATAACTAATCTTCAGGAAACTAATCTTGAGTTTGAGTGTAATATCAAGAATATCTACAACTGGGCAGCTCCGGTGGCGCAGCAGTTTAGCGCCGCCTCCAGCCCAGGGCGTGATTCTGGAGACCTGGGATCGAGTCCCGCGTCGGGCTCCCTGCATGGAGCCTGCTTCTCCCTCTGCCTGTGTCTCTGCCTCTCTCTTTCTCTCTCTCTCTCTCTCTCTGTGTGTCTCTCATGAATAAATAAATAAAATCTTTTAAAAAAGAATATCTACAGTTATCTGACAAAGCTATGAAAATGCTTCTTCCTTTTCTAACTACATTATCTGTATAAGACTAATTTTTTCTATATACTTTAAACAAAACAACATTGACTGTTTCTGTTTTAATTTTCACTGCAACCAATATTGATAGATATAACCTACATAAACAGTGTCCTGAGACCAATAGTTTTGATAACTGCTGGTCTAAGCCATAATGGTATCATTGAGTTAGTAATTTTATTGTTACTAGAATTTGTCCTAGCTCTGTGTATTTTGTTTTAAGCAATACTAACTTTCTTCCTTGTTTAAGCCAGAGTAATTAAAGGTTTACTCTTGCTTATAGCCAAAGCATTCTGAATGGTACACCATGGTACAAGTTTCAAACCAATGGACTATCTTTCTCTGATGAAGTGTATCTAATGCTAAAATATCTTCAGTGGTTTTTCTTTCCTATATTTTAATGCATTTTCATTATGTTTTTCTGTATTATAAATAGCATAATCATTTAAATACAAGTCATTTGATTCTTATTGTTTATCATTCACAAGCTACAGTGAGCTTAACACTATACTTACTCTCTTTTGGCTAGCCCTTGCTTTTTTTTAGCTTCTCCAAGATGTCATACCTAATGTTGTTATCATTCTCTGAAGTCTCAAATTCTTCCGATTCCTGAGCCTGTTCTGAGTAAGGCAATAAAGATCTCATCAGCCTTAGTTTAGGACTCATTGGGGTCTAGAAAGATGTTTGCTGCTATTTACCTGGAATTAGTGTATAGTGGGGAGTTCTGGGCTACAAGGAGTGCTTACTTTTTCTTGCCATTACATTCTCTGACTTGGTCTCCCTGTTGGTTCCCTTCCTAGTCTTTTGGTTGCCTGTGAATTTGATAGTGAACATCCAAGTTTCTTTGCCTTCACAGCATTGCTTCTCTGGAAGCAGCGTTAATGGAATTCTGATTTTCCTTTGAGGAACCAAGTCTTGACTTAGTGCTTGTGATTTTTCAGGGAATTCTTCTTCATGGTACTCTTTCCATCACCTGGCAAAGAGAAAGCAGGTGGCCCAAATTAAGCCAATCAGGCTCTGTCTCCCCTTGGATATTGAATCTTGGTTGACAAGAAAGGATTAAAAACTGTTGAAGTTAGCAGTGGGAAGAGATTTTCCCTTTGTCCTTGGTATCCGAATCCTCAGACTCTCTCTAGTTCTGTCCTTTCTGAAGACTGGATATTCAAATTTTCCATAGCTTTGTGAGCCACCTGTATTCTTAATAGATTATTTTTTGCTAAAGGGAGCAGAGTCCAAATATGTTGCTTTCAACCAAGAACTTGGACAGAGATGTGAAAAGCTGCTCTGAGCTGCTTCCTACTGGATTGGGACTCTGGTGCCCTCCCTGCCTCACTGGGGCTCTTCTGCCCTCACCCATAGATCAGAGACTAATGAATGATACTGATGGACAACAGTGGAATTAATTAACGTGGCTACCAGCTACTTACCTGGTTAAACATTCACCATCCCTCATCAGATTCATCCATCAGATCACATCCCTGCGGATAAGGATCACCTGTCTGAGCCAATTCCACGCTCTCTGTATCTATTCAGACAGTGCACAAGTAATGTCTTGGATGCCTGATGGAGGACCAAGCACCACCTTGGTGCTGATTCATTTTCTCATCATCAGTTCTATGCTCATATTCTTCAGACTCAAGATTTCAAAGTATTTACAGTAGAGAAGGGACACCTACCTGTTTTACATATATCTTTATCATGCATTGGAAAGAACATGGAACCCAGCAGAAGAACATCTCAATTCAAATCTTAAGTTTACTACTTGCTATGTAGCCTTGGGCAAATAATTTCATTTCTCTTGAGTCTGAATTTCCTCATTTGCAAAATAGGAGTTGTAATTACTCCTGCTTTACTTGTCTCAGAGAGATTGCAAGGATCAAATTAGATGATGGATGTGACAGCTAATTCCAACAGACTGAGTTTCTAAAGGATTGGGATCTTTTACCTGCATTCCAGGTACATGGCACAGCACCTGGCTCATAGTAAATCCAACATGTTCTAGTCAACTAGAATTAGGACTAAATTGGTGATAGGAAAGAAAGAAGAGCAGATCTGGGAGCATGTGGCCTCATTATTCTGTTGTCTTATTTTTTGGCTGCTCTTCCACAACACTTTATGCTACCTAGACTGAATTTTTACAACACTGAAAACCTGGGTTTCTTTTTCCCTAGTTACCATCAAAACTGGAACAGCCTGAAAGAACAGCTGAGCAATTCATCAGGCTCTTGTGGCTTAGAAGGAGCTGGGTGCCCACTCTAAATGAGATTTCTATTGACACAAAGGCTCCACTGGGGATGTTACAATTTTGTGGTTACCTGTTAAAGGCATTGTCCTAAGCTTGTGTGAAAGCTTTTGTAAGACCAGCTGTCTCCAGCTTTGCATTAACTTGGACAGACTGTCAGCTCCTTTGCCATGTTGTTTCCAGACCAGAGAGATTGTTGAGTATCTCTCACAAATTTTTCTAGAATGACACAAGCCAGCATATATAGGTACATGTGCCCTTGGAATGAAGCAAAGACCAATGGGATTTTTTATTGTTAATTAAAAATTATTGAGGTCAAATTTATATTCAATAATTACACAGAGATCTTAAGTAAGTACAATTGGATGATTTCTTTCAAATGTATATACTTAAGTAACCAACTCCCCAATCAAGATGTAGAACATTTCTGTCACCCTAGAAAGTTGTCTTCTTTCCTCTTCCTTTCAATCATTGCCCAACCAGTAGAATTTCATATAAATGGAATCATACAGTATGTTGTTTTTTGGTCTACTTTTCTGTGTCCAGATTCTTAGTTTGGAGATTTATCCTTGTTGCATGTATGTGTAACTCTTTTTCTGAAACTGCTAATGTTTCATTTTATAAATACACCACAATTTATCCATAATGTTTTTGATATTTATTCTTGTTATTATGCATATCAGCCTTTCATTATTTTTTATTGCTGAGTAATATTCTATTACAAAAGACACCATAATTTGTTCATCTCTCTTCTAATTGAGAAACATTTGGGTTGTTTCTAGTTTTTGGCTATTATGAATAAAGCTGCTATAAAGATTCTTAAAAAGTCTTTTTGTGGAAGTATGTTTTATCTAGGAGTGCAACTGCTGGGTCACATAGTAGGTGTATATTGAACTTCATATGAATCTGTCAGACCTTTTTCCCATGATGTGCCATTTTACATTCCCACCAATAAGGTATGAATTGTTTCATATCCCCACTTATATGTGTTTTTCAGTTTAATCATATTACTGGGAATGATCTGGTTGACATCTTGCAGGGTCAGTGGGATTTTAATGGCATTTTCTATATTTGCTACATACATTTCACGAGAGTGATAAGAGGATCTTGGCATCAGTTAGATGTTCTGGTACTCCACACTTGCCTTCCCCCTGTCCTTCACCAACTTCTGCTGATATTTCTTTCATAATCTCCTCAAAAATCAGACTCTTTTCCATTTTCAGAGTTATTGCTATATTTAATGCTCTGACAGTTTTCATTCTGGGGTTGAACCCTTGAACCTAGGTTAAACTCTAGCTACTGTTCCAGAAAAGAGGAGAAACTTGAGGGCAAATGGCATCAGGAAAGAGGACTTCCTTTTACCTCCACCTCGTCTCAGCCTTTTAGCCTCCTTCAGGATTATAATGTCACTGGAGTGGGCAAATCAGAGCAGACACCATGGCCATTCTAACATGTGGAACAGAAAGTTCTTTGGGTATTGAAGATGTTTTCCAGGAATCATAGGACTTAATCCAGTGATCATCAGAGCTACATCAAGAGAATGACTGCAAGGTTTTGAGTCTAAAAGGCATCTCTCGGTTGATCCTTAGACTTTCGTCTCCAAAAAACTATTGGTTTATGGGAGCTCTCCAGGGTACTGGACTTCTGCCTGAAAACATCTCTGACACCAGACTAGCCTTCTATACCTGCGTTTAACTAATATCTCTGTGTGTTTCAAACATTGCTCTCCCTATACCAGTTTTTAATCCCAACTCAAGTTCTGCATGCCTATGACTACCTTTAAGATGTTCCCTCTACTTTTCCACCTCCTCAGCCACTATGTTAGGTCAAGCTACCATGGTCTTCCAACTTACTGCTTCTCAAAGTTTAATGAACAAATGAATCACTTGGAGGTCTTGTTAGAAAGCAGATTCTAATTCTGGATTTGGGTAGGGACCAATATTTTGCAGTTCCAACAAACTCATGTGTCAGTCTGCTGCTGCTGGTTTATTGATTAGACTGAGTAGCAAAGCCCTAACTAATTTTCCCACTACCACTCTTTTCCCTCAATGCTAGAGTTATCATTTTGAAAACAAAGCCTTTCAGAGACTTCTAGTTATGCTTAGAATGAAATCTAGTCTCCTTGTGGCTAGAAGACCCTTGCTTCATGGACTGGCATCTGTTTACCTTCCCTGCTATTCTCTATACTTCAGTCTCCTGGAACTTTTATTACATTTACAGAGGATCACATTCTTCCCAACCCCAAGGTTTTGTACATGCCATTTTCCTTCCTTGGAACCCCTTAGTTTTTGTGGGACTCTTTCTATTATTTAGGGATCAGCTTAAATGCTCCCTTCTTAGAAAAACCCGCTTGGAAGGTAAGTTCCATGGAGATAGAAACATGTCTATTTTCTTCCTTTAGTAGTCTTAGCACATAGTACACACTATGTGTGGTATGTAAATCTACCTAAACTGGTCCTAATTAACATAGCTTTTGTTGTTATTTGTTTATGTAACAGTTTCAAATAGATAACTTGGTTTCCTGGCTGGTACTCCAATCACTGTTTATTGCACCCCTGAACAATTGCCTATAGCTTTCTCTTTTTTAAAAAGATGTATTTATTTATTTGAGAGGGAGTAGGGAGAGGGGCAGAGGGAGAGAATCTTCAAGAAGACTCCTCACTGAGTGGGGCTTGATCTCATGCCCATGAGATTGTGACCTGAGCCAAAACCAAGAGTCAAACCCTTAACCAACTGAACCACCCAGGTGCCACCAATTGTCTATAGTTTTCTAACTGCTTTGCCTCTATATTTCCTGCATGTTATTCTCCATTATCAGTTAATGAACCTGAAACATCCAAATATGCCTATGACCTAATGTCCAGAACCTATTAATATGGTACCTTACATGGCAAAAGTGATATTAAAGATGTAAGTAAAGGATCTTGAGATAGGAAGATTTGCCTGATTTATCTAGGATCAAAGTCAAAGGTGATGACAAAATCAGAGGTGAGAGAAAGAGAGAGAGATTTGAAGTTGCTATGCTTCTGGTTTTGAAGATGGAGGAAGGGGTCATGAGCCAAGGAATGCAGATGACCTTTAGAAGCTTGAAAAGGCAAGGACTTCTTATCTCCAGAACTGTAACTTAATAAATTTATGTTGTTTTAAGCCACTAAATTTGTGACAGCTTATTATATCTGCAGTTGAAAACCAATACAGTTATTAACATAGAGAACATTCTAAAACCTAAGTACCAGCCAGATACCAGCCAAGGGTCATATCTGCAAGCAGATCCTTCTAAAGAGCAGTGTCAGTCTGCAATGTTAACTCTCTCCTGTATAAGCCTATAGCCAGCCAATCATCAGATATATGACAGGAATCAGCCAAGCTCAGCAGGGCTGTCTACCCACACCATAGCAGGCTGGAGAAGTATCAGTGAGTCTAGCTAAGACCAAAAGAACTTCCTAGGATATTATTATTGTGGGCAATATCATTATACATTATATGAAATCACTGAATTTTATGATGGTTTGTTATGCAGCAATAACTAACTAATTCACATGAAATTCAAGGCCTTTGAATAGGAATTCATGAACCCAGCTAGTATACCTCATCTTATCTCTTTTTCAGCAACTATTTTATTTATATTAGTCTATGCCATGTCAACCAATTTTTTTTCTTTTCTATCACTGTACTTTCCTCCATGTCATCCCCTTATCTGGAATGCCTTTTTCACCCACATCTTTGCCTATTATTTCAGAATGTAATTGATGGGCATTTGGCATGTACTTTTGTAAGCATCTGACTTTCCAAGTCTAGTCAACTGATGCCATTTGGAATTTGGTTAGGATCATGCAGTGTATTACTAGTATTAAAGGGGCCTTTAAGTCATTGCCCTCTATGAGCCCTCAAAAGAACAAATACATTAGGAAACATTTTCCCTTTAGATGAGAAAGTAGAGTTGATGAGAAAGCTGCCAGTTATTTTTTTCCTATTAGTGTAAGGAGGTTTATTGATTGTTTGAGTGTTTATGGAACTCCTATTTCATCAGTCCCATAGCCAAACTGTCTGGTACTCTCATTGGCACTTTATTATTGTATTTATAAATGCTAAAAACTCATCTGGCCCACGTTAGGCAGCTGGTTGTATTTCATTGCCATCTAAGAGTTAAAGCTAGCTACAAAGTCTTAAAATCAGCCAGTGCTCTGAAGTAACATTTGCAAATCTTGTTGACAATCACAGAATGGCAAATAAGCAAATGCTCTTATTGGGTTATAAAAAAAAACCACAATAACCAATATTTATTGGTTGCTTACTCTATTTATTGGACTGCTTACTCTGTGCCAAGCTTTGGGCTCAGTTATGGAGATACAGAGGTAATACAGAAATAGTCCTTAACCTTATGGAATTTGTAGTATTGTATGAAAACAGTAGTTAATGTCAGAAGCAAATAATATCCTTAGGTCAGCGATGAAATATAAAGGCACTTGAAAATGAAAAAAAATCTGGCAATCATAATGTCATCTTATAAGGATATCCTAATATATTTTGTATGACATGACCTATACTTTATAATTTTTGGTACCAATATTTCATAACAGTCTCATCCTCAACAATACTTATTGAGTGCTAATTATACTCTAGGCACTCTGTTTGATACTGAAGACAACATGAAAAGAATCACTATAGTTTCAGCACCCGTGAATCATGCATTCTATTTAAATACTAATAGCAAGAACACAATATCTGGGTCATATGAGTATGATTTATATTACCTTATTTGTATATTCTGCATTATTGCAATTTTTATATTTTGTTAAATCATCAAATACACTTCTAAAACTTACGTTGTTTTCTGGCCAAGCTCTTTTGATGGGGGAACAGAGGACTAGTTGAGGACAAACCACATTGACAAGTCCTTGAAACAGGGAGAGTGGGATGCCTGGGTGGCTCAATGATTGGGCGTCTGCCTCTGGCTCAGAGCATGGTCCCAGGGTCTGGGATTGAGTCCAGCATCAGGCTCCTTGCGGGGAACTTGGTTCTCTCTCTGCCTATGTCTCTGCCTCTCTCTGTGTCTCTCATGAATAAATAAATACAATCTTTAAAAAAAAGAAAAAGGAAACAGGGAGAGTGACATTCCTCTACAGACTCAACTACCTCGATGTTAATACTTTGCTAAGGGCAAAAGGCAATCAGCTCGACCCCCAGGATCCTATAAGCCTGCTTTAACATATAAAACTTCCTTTAGAAATTTCCCTTTATCTCTAAACCCGCAAGATATGTGTTGGTAATTATCCCCCAAGCACATGGCCCACTGATATAAATCTGAAGGGTCTCATGACTCAGGTTTTATTAGATGGTAACAAATGACCTTTTCCCAACCATAGCTAGCGCCCTCAAGGGCCTAGAAACCTTGCTTCCAAAATTCCTTAGAGAAGGGTTGCCTGGGTGGCTCAGCGATTTAGTGCCTGCCTTCAGCCCAGGGTGTGATCCCGGAGTCCCAGGATCGAGTCCCACATCAGGGTGCCTGGTGTGGACCCTGTGGAGCCTGCTTCTCCCTCTGCCTATGTCTCTGCCTCTCTCTCTGTGTGTCTCTCACGAATAAATAAATAAAATCTTTAAAGGAAAAAAAAAACCAAAATTCCTTAGAGAGTATGCTATCCCCAGACCCCTCCCAACTCCCAGGTATATAATGAGCCACCCCTCACAAGGCCTAGGGCAGCAACTCATCCTGCCCACAGGTCCTGTCCCTGTGATTTAATAAAACCACTATTTTGAACCAAAGACATCTCAAGAATTCTTTCTTAGTGGTCGGCTCCGGACTTCACCTATAATTCCAAAACTTCATCACTTGGATATAGAGACATAAATTAGGAGACTGTCAGAGTTGGATTATGAATGAACTGCAAGAATGAAAGACCAGACCTTGGGACTTCCAGTGATATTTTCATGGACTACCCAAGCATCTCACTGTGTAATGAATGTTGTGAAAGAGCACCGCCTTGACATCAGGAGTCCTTGGTTCCCCTCTGCCATGAAACACAGCTGTGTAAAACCACACAAATGGGCAAATGACTTCAGACCTTTTGTGTCCTATAAAAACAGGAATTTTAGCTCTCCTCGGCTCCAAAGATCTGTAACTCTCTGATCTATTTTTCCCATATAGTTGTTATTGACATTCCTCTGTGACTTCTGGAAGTTTAAATTTGTTAGAGAGAACCAGCTATCTAGACATAGAACTGACAGTAAAGTCCTGTGTTACTACTATTCATTTCAGCAGTAAGAACATGAGCAGCAAAGTGCATTTAGTAATTAACCGGGGCCTCTTTGTTTTTAGGCAAACAGGATTTGGGGCACTAAAGTGGTAGGATCACTGACTGTGAAAGCCTGTTTTAGCCACTGTTTCAGAGAGAACACTGAGCTTCAATTTCTGGATGCTAGCCCTGGCGCAGGGACCAGGACAGTGAAGGGTGATGCTAAGGCGTGTGTGGCCTTTGTAATTGTGCTCAGCCAGAGACCAATGGACTGAAAATCGTGCATGAATTTGCCTTTAAAATTTTTTTGCTGCTGCAGAGCCTGAATGCTTTCTGTCTTAGCAGCACAGGAACCCCTGGGGATACTTGCTTTGCAATTCAGTCACCTTAAAAGCCACCAGGGGCCAGTTAGGGAAGTTTCTTAGCTTGACAATGTAAAGAGAAGTCAAGCAAAATGAAAAATATAAAAATGTTCTTAAAATCGCCCCAACAAGTTTTGACGCTTTAAGAATTTCTGGAGACTTTTTGGAGGAGAGCCCATCTGACTTCTCACTAGGGAATCTTGCACATGAAATCCCTGACAGCACCAAATTGATGGCTCCCTCCTTAAACCGTGGGTGAAGAATGATGACATGGGCAAATAAATATTAATGAAGCCATATAGGGCATCAATATTTATAAAGAACCATTAATGTGCAAAAGACAGAGGGCAGGGGGGCATAGAGGGCACACTCTGTCACTAGCTGCTACCTTGTTGCACAGGAATTCTTGCACCTTACAGAAACTATCTCCCCAGATACCCATTCTCTCCCCACTCCCATCCCTACCAGGCCTCATTATTTAGAGTCAACTTCTTGTTTTTTTTTTTAAGATTTTATTTATTTATTCATGGGAGGGTGGTGCGCAGAGACACAGGCAGAGAAAGAAGCAGGTTCCATGTAGGGAGCCCAACATGGGACTTGATCCCAGGTCTCCAGGATCAGGCCCTGGGCTGAAGGCGGCACTAAACCACTGAGCCACCCGGACTGCCCAACTTCTTGTTTTTACAAAAGGTGCATTTTGGTTACCCATAGTTGACTATTTCTTCCTTCTATCTTCATGGCAAATATCGAATCCAATGTGACATCTCCTCTGTCCCTGTGGATTCCAGAGTGTTCTGGTATCTGTCATAGCTGCTCAAGAAATGCAAGCACTTTGGGCAGCCCGGTGGCTCAGCGGTTTGGCGCCACCTTCAGCCCAGGGCGTAATCCTGGAGACCCAGGGTGTGATCCTGGAGACCCGGGATTGAGTCCCATGTCAGGCTCCCTGCATGGAGCCTGCTTCTCTCTCTGCCTGTGTCTCTGCCTCTCTCTCTCTCTCTCTCAAGAATGGATAAATAAAATCTTTAAAAAAAAAAAAAAAGAAAGAAAAAGAAACGCAAGCACTTTTTAATATTAGCCTGAGTAAAACACAATGTGAAGATGAGTCTGTTCTGTGCAAAGAAGCCGGCGTCCAAGGTGTGTTAATAAGATTAAATGTTATAAGGATTGTTAGTAGGATTAAATGAGCAAATGCACATGAAGTTCTCAGTATAGCCTCAAACATATGGGAGGCATTGGTACACTTTGCCAGCGTATTCATCCGGTTCGCAGGAGGCAGATGGGACATTCAAACCAAATAATCTCGGGAGGGTTTCATAAAGGGTCTACAGGTATTTACAAAGGTAAGGACAGTATATAAGGGTTAAGGACAAGGGATATTGAAGTATTGTGGGGATAGTGATGGTAAAAGCCCTAAAGGGGTTGGGGCTTGGGAGGGAGCAGTACACAGAACACAGAAAGGGCTGCAGGGAACCGCCTCCCGGACCAAACCTGCTGTGGCCTCCTAAAGGAGAAGCCCACGGGATCCCAGGAGAGAGAGCACCACACCTGGGGAACAAATGCTGCTCCTTGTCTCTCCTCCTTCCTCCTTCCCTCAATTCCTGCCAATACCTCCGTTCAGCTGCACCCAACTTGTCCGAGTGGGTCAGCCTTCCCAGGCTCAAGGTAGGGAGGACAGGCAAGCAGAAACGACCCAGAAAAGCTGACGTTAAAATCTCACCTGTTCCAACAAGCTGAGGAGACAGTCTATTTAAGTTTTTTTTTTTTTTTACTATGACATTCTTTTTAATTTTAACTTTTTAATTTAAATTCAATTAACATAATGTATTATTAGTTTTAATCTTTTTAAAATTTTTTTATCTTTTAATTTAAATTCAATTAATTAACATATAGAATATCATTAGTTTCAGCAGTCTAAGTGACCTCTGAACTACTGACTAGGCAACAAGATACTGCATGGGAAACAGGAAAGTTCCCTGGAGGGTCACCTCAGTAAATAAATAAGAAACCACTTTTTGGGGGCACCTGGGTGGCTCAGTCAGTTATGCGTCTGCCTTCAGCTCGGGTCATGATCTCAGGGTCCTGGGTTTGAGCCCCATGTCCCGCTCCCTGCTCAACAGGGAGCTTGCTCCTCCCTCGCCCTCTGCTGCTCCCCCTGCTTGTGCTCACTCTGTCAAATAAATAAATACAATCTTAAAAAAAAAAAAAGAAACCACATTTTGTTAGTACCTCGGCTGTATGTAAATAGTACTTCTAAACCAAATGACAGTTTGAAAACAATTTATTCTCTTCAGGTAGTGTATGCTTTCTCTTTAATGTTATTTATTCAGCAAATAATAAAAAATTTACTTAGTGCTCTTCTGAATTCATTATAATTCCTGATCCAGTTGAACCCCATTGAATGAAAATTTCATCTTGATACGTTTCAAAGATCCAATCAAATAATTCTGGAATATTCAAATTCGGGATTTGTATTAGTTTCTGAGGGCCACAACATAGTAGCACAACAGAATGACCTAGAAATGTCTCGTCTCACGCTTCTGGATCTAGCCGTCCAAGATCAAGACGTCTGCAGGGCCATGGTCCCTCTGAAGGCACTAGCTAAGAATCTGTACTAGATCTCTTCCCTATTTCCTGGTAGTCACTTGACTGGTAGCAGCATAATTCAATCTTCACATGGTGTGCTCCCTGTGTGCATGTCTGTCTCTTTGTCCAAATTTCCCCTTTTTATAAGGACACCAGTCATATTAGATTACGGCCCACCTGAATGATTCTGGTTGGCATGATTATCTCTGTAAAGACCCTATGTCCAAATAAGGTCAAATTCTGAGGTACTGAGGGTTAGAACCCCAACACATCTTTCACGCAGGCAGGGAGTTGGGGAAAGCACAATTCAACTCCTAACAGCATTCTTTGAGCTAATGTTTCCTCTTCAGGGCAGATAAAGAGAGCTGGCTGTGGGGTTATCTCTGTGCCCCGCTTCCATCCGCTCTACAGGCATCTACCTATGGGGAATGGTAGGTGATAGCTGGGCAGTAGCTTCATAAAACAAGAGGCCCCAAGGGAGATGACTCCCTGATATTAGAAACAAAGAATAAGAGCAAAATTAATATAAATCAGCCAGTTTAAAGGGAATCCAGGGTTGCATGTGAGAAAACAAAGCTCTTGATGTTATAGTAGCAGCAGGACAGAGAGCCCCTTGGGGACTTGCAGAATGAAAGTCCCGTCAGCCTGTGCCAGAGCAGCCATCAGTGATCCTCCCCCCAACCAAAGCTTCCCGGAGTCCACAACACATCTAGGCCAAGCCAGACCCTACTTGAAACAGTTTAGACAGTCAACTCCAAAAGGACTTGAATGTGGTTAGCCTGTTACTTCCTCACCAGCCTGTTGCCCCTAAAATCCTCTGTCAGTGACAAAAGGCATCCTGTTTTCTCTCCCTCTCCTGGCCCCTCTTCCTCCTGTTACTCCCTCACTCCCAGTATCTCCTACCCTCCATGTATGTCTTCTCCACTACTGTTAAGCACAAAAATGAATGTTAATACTTTCCAGGGTTTGGTCCTTGGCCCATCCACTTTTCTTCCTGTGTACAGTCCATGGATAACCCTATCCAGCGTCATGGTCACAACCAACTCTCCATTCAGTTTCCCTGTTCTCCATGTCTGCGTCAGACAGAGCTTGGCATCTTCTCTAGTAAACTGCTTGCCACAGTGAATGCTTTTATCTCCTTCACTAAACCATGTCTTGTTTGTCATTGTATCTCCTGATGCCTCAGGATGATTGACATATTATTGTCACTCAATAAATACCTGCTAAATTGTGCAGGACAAAACGACACCAAAATATTGATCTCAACAGCTCTCCTGAGCTTCAGACACCTCCTCACATCTGCCATCTCTTTGTTCCATAGGTGCCATGTGTCCCAAACTGGACAACCCCCAGTCTGCTTTGCTCCTTCTGGATGGCCCAACGTTGCCCTCACCACCCACACTGGAAGCCTGAGAAGCCATCCTGTACTGCCCTCTCCTGTGCTCTCTATTTTCATTCATGAGGCCCTAAACATTTCCCAAACTTGCCCCCTCTCTGGTCCACCCCCACTAAATACAGGCTCCATGTGTTTGTTTGGTTCACTTGCAGTGTTCTAGCGCCTACAGTAGAGCCTGCCCTGAAACAAGTGCTCAAAAATCTTTGCTCAATGAATGAATCCCACTAACACCCGAGTGCAGAGCATGCACTATTTCTGTTATCTGCACTATTTCCAGTATCTTCACCCACCCACCCAAAACTTAGTGACTTTAAACAACACTCATCTTTTATTCTGACAGGTGGTTCTTGGGCTGGTCTCGCCTGGGTTCACTCACACAGTTGCAGTCAGGGAGTTGCTGGAATGGCTATCTGAGTGGGGTGCCTCAGTTTCCCACCTTGTCTCTCATCATCCAGTAGGCTTGCCTGACTTCTGTGCAGCACAGTGCTCTCCGAGTTCTGAGAGGGAGAACAGGAAGCTGCATGGCCTCTTAAGGCTTGAAGGTCACATTAGGGCTGCTGCATTGTACTGATGAAACCCTGTCCCAAGGCTAGGTCCAATTCAAAGGTGCAAAGGATAAAAATCTCTTCATAGGAGGAGTGGCAATGTCATATGACAGGTGTGAACACAGGAAGGCATGGTTCATTGGAGAACGACCACGCCATCTCTCTTCTCTGTTTCCTGTAGCAGCCTCCAACTGCCTGAGCTTATACACACTTCCAATCTGTTTTCCACATAGCTTCCAGAACCATCTTCCCAAAGCACATATCTGACCCTGCTGTCATCTTGCTTCATTTTCTTCCAAAGATAGGAGCTGCCAAAAAGATATCCTTTGAATAACAACCGCTTAGCTGTAATTACAGCTCCATCTACCTTCCACTGACAGTATTTTGGTGCAGTGCAGGAGGAAATGAATGGACACATGCACCCACCGGCTGGCTCGGGATGTGACCGGCAGGGACACTGCGGCACTCTCTGGGCAGCACGGGGACACCCCCACTGAGTGCGGCGTCCTCAGCCTGCAGTTGCTTTTATGACTTGGCCGTCTCCCCACTTTGACTGTGAACTGAAGTCTTACAAGATGGGGAGTGGCAAAGGGGAAAGCTGAACAGAAGGGAGGTTCCAAGCCAAGGGCTGCCCGTTGGAAAAAAAGGCAGAAGCTGTGGCGGGAGGAGGCAAGGCTCCCTCAGTAGCTAAGACAGTCCATGAATCTGGAATGACGGAGAATGTGCGCTTTGCTTATCTTTTTGTTCGTGTTTAATTTCATTTGTGGATTGTCAGTGTTGAAGGAGACTCGGGCATCTTAAATGCTTCTGCTAACACGCTTCTGAGTGCCAAGTTGCCATCATTAGCATCTTGGGGAAGTACTTCCCGAGCACCCACCAAATGCTCCCGCGTAGCGTTCCCTGGTTTTGTTCCCGCACAGGCTGTGTCCTCAGAGCACCCGGTGGGAGATGATGGAGAATCCTGAGTTGGAAGGCATGCAGTGATGGCCTCAGGTGCGGGAAACACATCTCTGCTGATTCCATTTACTCAGTGAATGGTTCATGGTTCGAAGCTGTGAGATTAAGGCAGAATGGCAGATGGCTCTTGTTTCCAGGGAAAGGTTGTAGGAGCAAGTGGGCAGAAGGGGGATTCAGCTCAAAATGCACCTCCTCCAACCTCTATTTATAGGCCCCAGCACCAGGGGAGTACTTGGAGGTTCTCATTGTTCTGAACAAAATGACAGAGGGCAAGGGGCTAGCAGCTTAAATGAAGAATTAGATGTGGATCTAGGACAGTGGGGAAACCAGAAAAAGGATGTGCACTGGGGGCAATTGGGATGGGGTGCCCAAAGCCAGGTGTCCCATCTTTGAAGCCTGAGTGCTTCCCTACCTTACCTGGCAAAGTAAGATGGGAGCTAGAATGCCCATGTGGTGGCCACAAGACAGATAACTCTGGGGCTTCAGAGACCTGGGACCTCGAAGACACTAGAAGACATCTGGGGCACCCAGATACCTGTCAGCTAACTGCCTTTGCTCTGCTTGCTATTAGAACCTGAAATAGAATTTTCACAACTAGGGATGAAAGTTCCCACCAACGGAACAAGGTTTTCTAATATAACCAAGGTCTCTTGCTCTACCAGTTTTGATACAGTGACCTACCACCCCTTGAATGGACCCAAGATCCAACACCAGAGGCCCTTCAGGCCTCCATTAGCAGGAAGTCCACACCTTCCCTCATCAGGTCATCCTCCATGTTATCTCAGAGCCCTGGGGGCATCCCCAGTGCAAGAGATCAGTCCAATCCCTCCTACCTCATGGGAGAAACAGGAAGTCTGGTCATCCCATTAAAGTCACCTCTTCTCTACTGTGGATGCCATGTGGTAGAACTGGAAGACCAGCATCCCTGCAGGTCTTGCTCACTTTAAGAAAAATCCCACATTTTTAGCAAACTTTAAACTTCATATGGCAGTGATTTGCAGATAGGACTCACTCTCTTCCATCTACCCTAGAGCTGCCCTGTGTGTTTCTATGGCAGGCTTCTTATTTATTTTTAAGTAATCTCTATACCCAACCAAGGGTTTGAACGTGTGACCCCAAGATCAAGAGTCACATGCTCTTCCAACTGAGCCAGCCAGGTGCCCCTCCATAGCAAGCTTCTTAATCACACCTCTTTGACAGTCCCTTTCATATAGCCTTGCTATTATTTTTCTAAATATCTCTTTCTCCGTCATTCAGGAATCTCAGAACTTGTAAAGTGCCTGATGTATATTGTATTTGTTGAATGAATGAATGAAAGAATATTACTTTAGGAAATACCTAAAATCCCAGTTTACATTTATCTAGGCTGCAATTAAGTAAAGGGGGAATATACATAACAAAAGTTGGCCAAAATCTTCAAGTCACTTAGGGGGTATCAAAAGATGTTATTCCATTCCCTTGCTTTGATAATTAGAAAGATAGATACTCAAATGTTTTAAAAAAGATAGATGGCTTTTTCACTCCTCTGCCATTATCTGTTCAAGTGGCCACTATGATTTTACATGAGGTACCTGAGGCTCAGATTGGTTGAGTGACTTGACCAAGATAACACAGCTAATAAGCAGAGAAGGTAGGCCCTGTACTGAGACTCTCTGCCTCCAAGTCTCTTTCCACTAGGCCACATTGATTCCTTGTGACCCTTCACATAAAACCATTAACTGATTGATTTGCTAAGCCCCTAGCTGGGATTAGGGACTGTTTTAGGAATCAGGGATAGAAGGATACAAAAAAATCTCTACTCTGACAGCACAGAGAGGAAATGATCCATCCAGCCTGGTGGGGTCAGAGAAGGTTTCCAGAACAGGGGCATTGGAGCTAGGCCTGCCTCTCCTGAATAAGCCAATAAAGCTCCTTTTTGATAGAAGCTAGCATGAGCAATGATAAGTAACTTGCAACTAAAAGTTTCCTCATACATGTTCCATGGATGTACCAGAATTTATTAACCAATCTAATACTGTTGAACATTTTGGTTGTTTCTAAAATTTCACTATTATTCTAAGATTGTGATGAACTTTTTTTTTTTTAATTTTATGTTTAAGTAATCTCTACACCCAATATGGGGTTCAAACTTACATCCCTGAGATCAAGAGTCACATCCTCCACTGACTGAGCCAGCCAGACATCCCCATGATGAGCATGTTTGCATATACATGTTTGTGTACATGTCTCAAAGGTTCAGAAGATATGTCTTTGATCCCTGTTCCCATTTTGCCCTCTAGAAAGATTAATCAATTTCTCTTCCACCATAATTGCAAAGGAATCCCAATTTCTCTCCAACAACCTACTTCCTAATGGCAAGTTCCTATATTAGGATCAGGATAATATGCATAAAAATAGTTCATAAATACTTATTAAGTTTTCATTCATTATCAAAGAGCTTTTCTCTTAGAAAGGGGAACTATCATGTTTTGAGCGCTTCCTATGTGCTAGGCACTGTACCAAGAACTTTACAGGCATCAGGCATCATGCTTTTTCAATTTCATAACAACTTTTTGAGAAAGGGACTATTTTTTTTATTGAAGTGTGACTGACATACAATATTCTGTTAGTTTCATGTGTACAACACAGTGATTCAACTTTTGTAAACATTGCAAAAACTGATCATCACAATAAGTCTAGTTACCATCTGTCACCTTGCAAAGTTAATACAATATTATTGACTGTATGCTGAAAGGGATTATTATTATCCCCATTTTTACAGGGGATTTTACATTTTACAGTCTGTTTCCTCCAACAGACTCCTAGAATTGAAGCAATTTGTCCAAGTTCAAATACAAAGCCAGTTTTGGAACCCAGGTGAGTCTGACTTCAAATTCTCACTCTTACTGTTGCTTATGTAAGTAGCATATGGAAGTATGAAACAGTGAGAGTGTCAGACAACATGCATAGTTAACAAACAACCAGGCAAAGTTAGATAATAGGCCAGTTCAGTAGGTGGATGTGTAAAGCAAATGTGTGCCTTTGCTAGGATGACTTAGCCCCAGGTCTCCGACAGCAGGTAAAAGTGAAAAAATAGGCGGCCTGTGAGATAATGCTCCCCCAAGATATTTCCCCATTTTCTTTCCCACCTCCAGGTGCACCACAACTCATTGTGAATGTCCCTCCCTCACCAAAGGCTGTGCTGCAGATGGTTCAGAACTTCTTTTGTCTCTTTCTCATCAAAATTCCCTGGATCATAAAAAAAGTTAAAAGGTGTTAAGTTTCCTACTTTTCTTAATAGTAGTTAATTATTACCCCCCAAAGACTAGTTTTTTCCCCCATCTACTTCCCTTATATTTTTATTCAAGTTCAAAAGCCTCACTTAATTATAAAAGTAATTCATTTTTATGGTAGTAAAAAATGAAAATACGAGTCAGATATGCCAATTACATTTCTCTCCTTCTAGCACTTATCTGGATACCTTGAAAACTGCTCGCAAGTCTTTGGAGGCAACCAACCTGAAGACTTGGACACACCTGCTGCACTCCTATGTCATTCTTTGGGACAAAGTGGGGTGACCTGGCCATTGCCAAGGTGACATGAGACTTTGCAGTTTCCTGGTAAAGAGATACAAGGGCTCTGTCAGTTTATTACACTTATGGCCTTAGGTCAACTTCTAAATCTCAGTTTCCAAATCTGTAAAGTAGTGATAAATTACATTCTCAGGGCCTTGGTGGGGATTAACGGAGATAGTCTATATTAAACGCTTCACCCTGTCCTTGGCACATGTAGCATTCAAAACATAATTGTATGTGTGGTTTCACACTGGGAACAAGGGAAACGATGTCCTTTTGACTCTTTGTCTTGAACTCCCGAACCCGAACAGCTCTGCCTCTCCATTTCCTTGGCTCCGTATTCCTCTGACCTCTGGGGAGAGGACAGCAATGATGATGAAAGAGACCTCTGCTAGCACTCTCAATGCCATCATTACAGCCTATTGCATAGCTTACATATTTTCAGCTATTACCTTTTCCCTGTTTAGATCATGCATTTTCCCTTAGAGCAAATCCAGGGGCAAATCTTCATCCTCATCTCACTGGCCGCCTGCATGGTTGCTGCATGAGAAACAGCTGGAGTTGCAAGATTTGAGAAAAATAAGGAAAAATAAGGAAAATGATGGATACATAGCCATTTGCACATAAAAATCATCTGCTTTCACCAAAGCAGAGGGTAAAAGAACATTCCTAATCTGCTTCAAGTTATTTGAGGTTCCATTCTTGTAACAATAGTAGAGTTAATTATATTGTGTATAACTCACTGATCATACTCTTTTATTTTATTTTATTTTATTTTATTTTATTTTATTTTATTTTAAAGACTTTATTTATTCATGAAAGACGGGCGGGGTTGGGGGCAGAGACACAGGTAGAGGGAGAAGCAGGCTCCAAGCAGGGAGTCCGATGTGGGACTCGATCTCTGGTCTCCAGGATCAGGCCCTAGGCTGAAGGCAGCGCTAAATCGCTGAGCCACCGGGCTGCCCCATACTCTATTTTAAACCAGACATTCTCAGAGCATGTTGTACAGAATACCTGTTCTGAAGAATGCTAGCAACACAACATTAAAGAAAATCCCTTGCTATAGCAGAACATGAGAAAAGGTGGGCTAACCAAAATTTAAATTGCAGGACTCTCAAAGCCTCAAAATAAAAGTGTACACTGAATTTCCAAAGTGAGTTATGATGTGCAATATTTTCCAAATTGGATTTCAAGCTCTGTTTGTGAGAAATATCGTATAGGACTTGTGTTCTTAGAAGCCCACTTTGGAAAACAGATACAAACTCAAGAAAGATGAAACCACATTTACTGATTGCTTTTACTTCTAAAAGCAGAAGTGAGGCTGAGAATGATGTACCTGAAGACAGCCAGAGAATCTGTGCACCTGTTTCAAGACAACAGGAATTTAAGAGGAAAGGGAAGGTAATGGTTAGCCCCAGCCCAGCCAATCAAATTGGGGCAAATTTTCAGGATCAAAGCAGAACCTGTGTAAAGAGTTCTTTTGCCCTGGACGGCTGTCATGGAAGGGGAAAAGAAAACATGCCCTAAAGAGAGCATATGCCATATCAACATGGCATGGGAGGGGGGTCAGAGGAGCATGGCATGG